>NC_140583.1:55629500-56245444 GCF_964204655.1 Triturus cristatus
TACTCTATGCAATACTGAAGAGTGTTGTGTAGGTTGTAGGACCACCCTTAAGGGTTAATAAACTCTGTCTTTGTATTTGCAGTTTCCGTGCCAACTTCCTTCTAGCTTTTGTCACAGGAGAGCGAACCCTTGTATTCTGCGGGCCTAGCTGGGGCCTGTATTCATCAATTGGCGCCCGTCACGTGGGGCTCATCGGCGACTCGGATGCTCGAAGGACTGGTCGTGACGAAGGTGAGGAATTTGGCCGGGGATGTGATCACTGCCAGTGGCGTTTTTAGTCCTGGCATCCCGAGGTTTCTTCCTTCCCTTCCGAACTGACCTTCTGGGTGGCGCCGGTCCTCGACTGAGACCTCTTCTGTCGGTTTGCCGCGACAGCCGTTTGGGCGAATTTTGGAACTTGGCAGCTGGAATCTGGACACTCTTGATTGGTAAGAACCGTTGTACGGTACTTGCTCCGAGTTTTGAAGCCTGGGTTGGCTATTTGAGTTTGATTTGTGATGACCGGTCATATTTTGTATTGATTACTGTGAGAATATATGCGTTGCAACACATATAGGCAGGTAATGTGGAGATATTTCTCCGGAGTTGTTTAAATCTGAACAGCGCAAAATTTAAGTGCCATTTTTTTGATAATACTGCATATTTTGCATTATTTTTGAGCATGCCTGCTTTTAGCGCACTCCGTAAGTGGTGCTGCTGCTTTGGAAACCGGTTAAATCTCGAGGAATCTGCTCCAGCCCCCCCAGAGGGGACTCCTAATAGGGATATGTATGTGAAGCATGGTCTTTCCTCTATAATGTACAGCACAGTGTGGAGGAAATACACCAAAAAGGATCCTGAGTTACGATGGCCTTTGTATGGATCGTTTGATATGCGTAAGATTGAGTATGTGGAACAGTGTATGTGTAAACGGCGTGCTCGGCAAGACATGTTTGAATGTGTACGGTTATGGGTGAAGGAAGTGCGTGAGCGAGAGAAACGTGAGAAAGTGCTGTTTGATAAAGAGCAACGGAAAAATGATCATGTGAGAGCACAGGAAGCGAAGCGTCGGGAGGAAAGAGAACTGGCGGAGAGACAAGAGAAAGAGCGTAGGTTGCAAGTCTCGTGTCAATATGCTGTCCACCAGCCACTTTATCCTGTCCTTACTAATCTTGAAGATGATTTTTATTTATTAGATCGCTCTCCGCCCCCTTATGTTGGCGCATCTGCCCCGAGGTCACAGGATTCTGGATCGGTTTCGGATAAGGTAGACACGCGGTCCATGTTATCAATTGAGCGTATGGGTGAGCTTCAGAAAATTTCTCTGCGTGTACTTAAAGGCACGCTATCTCTTGCTGAATTGTTGGAATCTTTGGAAAGTTGGCAGGATAGAGAGAAGCTGTATTTTGCTGCAACTTTTTCTGATGAAGTGATTACTGCCTTTCGGAAATATTCTGATGTTTTCGAGCCTGATGCTGTAGTATCAGATGCTAAAGCATTACGTAACGGTGTTTTTTCTCCCTCTAAGATACCCGATGCGGTCCGACGGCTGTTTGCATTGCGGGACGCGGCGGTTGAACTTAAAGAGAGAGCGCGCCTACAGGCAGGGGAGAAGGAGCAATCGGATTCACATATCGGCGGCGACCAATCATCTACTTCCCATTCAGATAAGAGTGAACTAGTGCATGCTAAACCGATGCGAGAGGCGGCACCTTTGTATGTTCCTCCTAAAGGAGCAGGAAATAGTTCAGATATATCTTCCCCCGATGCTAGGGGATATTTTGTGTATAATTGGGTTTATACTCCCTGGCATAGGGCTGATGTTATGGCATTAAAGAATGCATTGCCCGACCCCCGCAAGAATCCAGCTGCCTTTTACGAGGAGGTCGAAGGGGCTTTGAATTCTTGTACTACTTTAGCGGATATAGATTTGTTCTTTGGGCTCATTTTACCACCGGATATGTGGAGATCTGTGCGGAAGGTGGATAATGTTACCGCTTTTAAGGCTAGGTGGTCTGAGATTGAGGATGTGGATAGGGAGAGAAAACCCGCGCAAAAACCACCCCAGCTTATTTTAGATCTTCCTGCCGCTATCTTGACTAAGTTGAAAACAATTATTCCCCCTAAAAAAATTGACTGGAATATGTTAGCCTCATGTAAACAGAAGGTTGATGAATCAGTTTCAGACTTCTTTACGCGCTTTGAGGAGACATTTCATGATTTCAGTGGTCAGTCACTTACGGATGATACGGGTCGACATCTTTTTGTCGATAAATATGTGGCGAATTTATTACCGGGAATAGCAGCTCGATTGAAAGCGAGTGAAAGTTCTTGGTCCACCTCGTCTCCGGCATCCCTCCTGACTATGGCTCAGTATTATGAGCGTCAGGAACAAGAGGCGAAGGGGAATGAGGAGAAGAAATCGAAAGATTTGAAAACTAAGGTGATGCTAGCACAAGTGTATGGTCCGCCTCGTCGGGCTGTCGAAAGAGGTAGAGGAGGATTCTATGGTCCCCCTTCGGGTCGGTCAGATGTTAATAGAAATCAATGAGCGTATTGTAAACAGTCAGGTCATTGGGCCAGAGATTGTCCGGTATTATATGCATCTCGTCAGGGACGTGGTCAGGGACCACCGAGAGGTAGAGGGGGCTTTTCTAATTTTAGAGGGCACTCTAATGATCGTGCTCGATTTGAGCCTAACGTGCAGCAACGCGATAGACCTAATGTTTTTGATCAGCAACATCAGTATCAACTGTCTGGGAATGACCGTTCTGGGTACCAAGATTCACAGCATGCGTAGGATTGCATTGGATGGGGGTTGGAATCAGTTGAAGTACCGGTTGATCAGAAGGGTCCTTATGTTACAGCAAATGTTCTGGGTTCTACTGATCGGTTCCTAGTTGATACAGGAGCTACTCATAGTGCGCTGTCCAAACAATTGGTTCCGAGGGCTCCCCCATCTGGCTTAATGGTTACATCGGTAGGGTTTGATGGTACACTCTCTCGAAGCCCTCTATCCCGACCCCTTGCATTTCATGTTGACCACTTTTCTGCACCCTGTCCGTTTTTGCTTGCTCCGAACACGCCCGACAACATTATGGGTCTTGATATGCTTAAGCACTTCAGAGCAACGATCCGCTGCTCCCCTACTGGAGTACGTGTGATATTAAACGATAATCACCCAATGACAGAACGGATGTGTGTGGTTGCGGAGGATACTGCATTAGCTTCCCTCCCCCATTCTTTGTGGGCCACTTCGGATACTGATGTGGGGCAGATGGTGATTCCGCCTGTCCACATTAGTGTCCAGGAGGGTGCGGTGTTACCACGCCTCCCTCAGTATCGTATTTCCCAGGAGGGGGAGGAGGCACTCATACAGATTGTGCAGGATTTGATTAAGGTGGGAGTAGTGGAGGAAGTTCCCTACAATGTCTGCAACAGTCCTATTTTACCCATTTTGAAGAAAGATACCGATACCAGGGTTTATCGTTTTATCATTGACTTAAGGGAAGTGAATAAGATAGTGATACCTCAGTATCCAGTGGTTTCTGATATCACGACGTTACTCACTTTGGTCCCGCCAACGGCAACCACGTTTTCAGTTATTGATTTGAAAAATACTTTCTTTTCGATTCCTATTCACCCTGATAGCCGATACCTTTTCGGCTTTACTTTGAATAATAGGTCTTATAGATTTTGTAGAGTCCCTCAGGGTTATACAGAGAGCCCTAGTATTTACAGTCAAGCATTGAAAAGGCAATTGGATTCCTTTGTTCTGCCTGAGGGTGTTGCCCTTATACAATATGTCGATGACATCCTGTTGGCGGCCGACACTCCTGAGCTGTGTGAGAAGTGTATGTTATCTTTGCTTTCCTTTTTGGCATCTCACAATCACAAAGTGTCGAGGAAGAAATTGCAATTCTGTAGACCAAAGGTGATTTATTTGGGTCACCTTTGTCTAAGGGGCGTGCACTCACACCAGATCGTATTCAAGCAATTTTGGACACGCCAGTACCTTCCACACAGAAGGATGTGCGTGCATTTTTGGGTCTTGATTCTTTTTGTAGGCAATGGATATTGGGGTTTTCACACATAGCTAAGCCATTGTTAGCACTTTTGACAAAAGACACACCGATTCCTCTTCCCTGGTCAAATGAGTGTGAAATTGCTTTTCAGCAATTACGACAAGCCCTTTGTTCAGCACCAGTGTTAGGTACCCCTGATTATACGAAGCCCTTTTCACTGTATGTGCATGAGAAAGATGGATGTGCATTATCAGTTTTCGTGCAGATGCACGGCGACAAGCAGCGCCCTTGTGCATATTTTTCGGCTGTACGTGATCCTGTTGCCCGAGCATTACCTGGTTGTTTTCGCTCGGTTGCGGCGACAGCTGTGTCAATACGCCAAAGCGAGGGAATTGTGTTATCTCACAAACTGTTGGTATTAGTTCCCCATGCTGTTGATGCCCTGCTTAATCAGATAAAGACGCAGCATTTGACCAGTGCTCGGTTAACGGGATATGAGTTGACGCTTTTGGCTCCTCATATTACGTTAAAGAGGTGTGCAACGTTAAATCCAGCCACATTGTTGCCATTCCCGGAAACTCAGTCTGAAGCACGAAAAGCACACAACTGTATTCTTGTGACTGAGGAACAGACAAAGGGTCGTATTGATCTCCAGGATACGCCCTTTACAGATGTTGATGGAGAACTATGGGTGGACAGATCATGCCTGAAGCTACCAGATGGTACGACTTCAGCAGCGTATGCAATTACCACATTACAAACAATAGTGGAGACAGCACGCATACCGCAGAAATCAGCTCAAGCAGCGGAACTGATAGCATTAACACGAGCATGTGAGCTCAGTGTAGGATTGTGTGTGAATGTTTATACAGATAGCCGCTATGCCTTCGGAGTAGCGCACGATTTCGGCCTACTCTGGAAGGAGAGAGGGTTTCTAACGTCACATGGAGCACAGATAATGTATGGAAAGTTAGTTCACAACCTTTTGACTGCATTAACATATCCAAAGAAGATTGCTATAGTTAAATGTAGTGCCCATAAAAAGGTGGTTGATAAAGTTGGAGAGGGGAATGCTTTAGCAGACCGGGTGGCACGAGAGACTGCGATGCAGCCTGGCTCTACTGCAATGTATGTTGTGAAGTCACAGGCAGAAAGATGGCACGATGCTAGGAGAGAAGTGCTGGAGATACAGAGAACCGCTTCCGATAAGGAACGGGAGCAATGGTCCAATGATGGAGAATTAGATGATGAAGGGTGTTGGAGAAGTAAGCAGATGGATAAATGGAAGTTACCCACTGCCTTCGTACAACCTATGGTTCAGATGGCACATGGACTAGCGCATGTCGGAGCTTCCGCAATTGTAAAATTACTCACACAAGTTTGGGAGCATCCGGAGATCGCTAGTACGGCAAAGAGGGTAGTGCAGACCTGCATGATTTGCCTGAGGTACAACCCAGGAAAGGGTACACGAACTCCAGCAGGAGGATTTGCAACACCCACTGCACCCTTTGAGGATTTGCAGATGGATTACATTCAGCTTGAGCGCTGTAACAATCTGAAGTATGTTCTAGTAGTGGTTTGTGCCTTCAGTAAATGGGTTGAAGCATACCCTACGAAAGACAATACTGCAATGACTACAGCCAAGATGCTATTGAAGGAGTTCTTCCCTCGATATGGTGTTTGTAGATTGTTGTGGAGTGATAACGGACCTCATTTTATAGCAGACGTTATCAAGCATGTCCTTAAAGGCCTAGGCATTACTCAGAAGTTCCATGCAGTGTTTCACCCTCAGTCTGCGGGATTGGTTGAGAAATATAACGGCACTTTGAAGCTTAAGATCGCTAAGATCCAAGCTTCAACTTCTTTGACTTGGCCATACGCTTTACCGCTGGCATTATTGTCAATTAGATCGATACCGCATTCTCGGACCGGTCTCACACCCTACGAGATCGTGTTCGGACGCCCAATCAATATTTGGGGTCCACCAAAACCGAAGTCAGTGTCTGATGTACCTTGTGTAATGATGAATGATTATCTGGCACAGTTAACTGATAATTTGGTTTCTATTCATCAACAGGTTCGAGAAGCGCTCCCTGATCGGTCCACAGGTGAAGGTCATAATCTCCGACCTGGGGATCAGGTTATGATTAAGGTGTTCGAAAGGACGAACAGTCTGGAGCCGAGATGGGTTGGTCCTGAGCAAGTCTTGCTCGCAACGAGGACAGCTGTGCGAGTTTCCAATCGGAAGAACTGGATCCACTCTTTGCACTGTCGTAAAGTGCCGCCTGGATTAGTGGAGCCTGCTGTGTTGACCGACCATCGAGAAGTCCTGACTGCAGAGAGAGGCCGTGCTGTGGAACCGAATGACACTGAGGAGCTCTTCCCGGACCAAGCGATTCCTGGAGGAGGAAGATATCATCTCAGACCGAGGAAGTGATTTTTTTTTGTATTCAGAGACGTTGTCAGAACGGCCCTTAGGTTAGTGAAACGGAGAGCCAATGAGGCAAGGGGGGGGATCAGCCCTGCATTAGTGTAGTGACACCCGTCTTGGCCCGCTGGTGAAGAAATCAACGGCTGCCTAAGGGGAAGAGTTCTGACAACCTTTTAGTTTCAGGAAGATATTGACTTTTTACTACAAGATGGAGAAGAAGAAGATTCTTTGTGCGACAAGCTTTATTATCATTGTAGCTATTGTTGGTATAACCACATGGTTTGTTGAGGATGTGACTCCTGCCCGTGAGTTGCTTGTTTTGACCACTCCAGTGCCTGAGGAGCACTACTTTTATACCCTTCCGTATCAAGAATTGAAGCATCGTCAGTCTTATTTGAATAACACTTTCATCCAGATGTTGCATCATACCCATGTTGCTACAAATGCTACGAACTGTTGGATATGTGGTATGATGCCAGCTCATCAGAAAAAAGGAGGAACGCCGTTCATACCTCTTCCTTTCTCTCATAATGGCTCTTGTAGAGCGTGGTACACTTTGCTTTTCGCCACACGGAAACCCACAGTGGGACGATTACTTTTCAGACTTAATAGGGAATGTCATCAAGATAAAGAAGGCTATCCACAAGCGAATGGGACAATATGGGAGTGGGAAGAATATCGACCAGACAATGAATCGATCCCCTACATCTTCACGAACACCAGAGACACTGCTGGGAATGAACAATTTGTGATTCAAGTGGCACAAGCTCAAGCGGACCTGTGTGTTCAGAGTGTGGGTTATATTCATGTTGGTGTTAGCGACTGTATTATTGTTTTGAACATAGATGGATTAAATAATAGTACTTTCTTAGCCTCCCATAACACATACTTCGTATGTGGGAATAAGGGTTATTATCGCTTACCAGCCGGCTGGTCCGGAGTATGTTATGTAGCGTTTTATTACCTCCTGTATTCTTAGCACCTGCATCCTATCATAAAGATTTGAAGTTGTTGAATAATGTGACTGTAAATAGGTATAAACGTACTCTATCTATTGATGATGTTGATCAAACTGATACTAGCTTACAGCAGTATGTTGATTTCAACTTAGTATTGTTTTTCTTTGTTGGAGCTGCCCTAAATAGTAGGAAGGTTCGAAGATTAACAAGAGTTGTAGAGGCTGTGACGAATCAGACCGCTGCTGCTCTTGGGAATCTTACGGAAGAATTACAAATTACTAGAATTGTTGCATTACAGAATCGTATGGTATTAGATGTTATGTTAGCTGATAGAGGTGGAGCATGTAAAATTATCGGAAGTAGTTGTTGTGTGTTCATTCCTGACCATACGCCATCAGTTTATAACGCTATTAATAAATCGCAGCTGAGATTCATACAGAAAATGGCACTTGGACCTTTTCTGGATGGTTTTGGGCATTGATCACTACATGGGGATGGAAGGTTTTAACTGGTCTCTGTATTATTGTAGCAGTTCTGTTTTCCTGTTGCATCTGTGTCCAGTGTGGTCCTTTACTCTGTTCTCTATGTGTGTCATTCTGTATACCTGATAAGAAAGCTATTGCCAATATCACTTATCCGAAACATTTAACCAAAGAGGTGGAAGAGATGATGAAAATTGACATATATGATGATTATCCTAATAAGCCGAATGTCTTCAGTAAATGCTGAAAGGGTCGTCTGTTGAAAACTAAAACAGCGATATGATTAAGCATTCACTAAAGACATGAATTCTCTTTAGTTAAAACATGTTTTCTTGTCTTATGTTGACTAATGTCCGGACTCCATTTTGTATTGTCATGTCTCCACGTGCTCTGCACGAGAAGAGTCCTATCTTTCCGCTAGTTGCTCTTGTAATCTGCCTAGTAACAGTCTATAAATAGCTCCTTTGTCCGTCTGGCGGATGCCCAGACTTGACCACATCTGTTATCAGTTAGTCCTTGTTTGACCATGTTTTCGCGGGCTCAGGAAATTGTTAACTCCGTCCATATATTGATCCTGTATCGAAAATGTCCATAAATGGTAATGCATTTTGCTCCATGTTGTATCCACCCACTTATGAGCCCCTCTGTTGTGTATAAAAGGGGACCCTGTACGCAAGTTCTTTGTGCTACTCTATGCAATACTGAAGAGTGTTGTGTAGGTTGTAGGACCATCCTTAAGGGTTAATAAACTCTGTCTTTGTATTTGCAGTTTCCGTGCCAACTTCCTTCTAGCTTTTGTTACAGGAGAGCGAACCCTTGTATTCTGCGGGCCTAGCTGGGGCCTGTATTCATCACAGGTATTCACTACATAGAGGGCCTATGGACTCCCTCAAACTCTCTGCAAAGATTTGTACAAATTTCTGAAAATTAAAGCCTTCCTGCTAAACATAAACATCCAAACTCTCCTTACCTCGCCCCTCTTCTGGATAACAAAGCAATCTGAAGCGGGCACTTAGCATCCAGATTCTACTCCTTTTTATCAGCCAAATCATGCGTCTTGACGAGAACAATCCGAGAAAAATTGGGAAATATGTTACATAATACATATACCCCTCCCCTCACTAACATAAATTGGCCTCCATTTGGTCTAATTTGACAACCAATACGATCGCTCCCTCTGTGGCTCAATGCAGAGTATGGACTGCTTACATGTCTCACTAGACCACCTCCAAACTCTTCAAACTTGGAGTCCGTGACACAGATCATTGCTATAACTGCGGGAAGGTATCAGGAAATCTGCAACACATCCTCCATTGATGTAAATTGTCTGGGTCTGAGGTCAGTGATAAGATATCACAGATTATCAGTGGTTGCTGCTCGTAACAGAAAGTGGTGGGGCAGCATAGGGGGAAACAATAATAATTTAAAAAGCATTTACCTGCCCTCTGCCACTCCTGGTCCTGCTGCTGTTGGCGATCCTGCTGCCGGCCGCATCGGTGCTCCTTTGCTCCCGGCGTCCATACAGCACAGGCTCCCAGACGCCCCACCCAATCCAGGCGCTGCTCTCATGCTATTACCTAGCATGAGAGCAGCGCTGGGATTGTTATGAGCAGGCTAATTTAATGCTCACCCAAGCACAGAGACTCTGTGACTTTTCTCCACCCAGCTGTGCAACACAGCTGGCTTGGAGAAATATAAGTGTGCATGTCGGTTTCGCCGGCCTAAGACAGCCAGGCAAACTGACAAGTGCACTTACAAGTGCCCACCACTCCTCCTCCCTGCTATGGTCCTGCCCCGCCCTGGACTACTACATCGGCTTCAGAGCTCATACAATGATAAAACAATAATAAATAATTTGGGAATTTAACAAATTTGTTTTGAAATGAAAATGATCACATTTAAACATGGTTATTCTTTCCAGTGATTAGATGATGCTATTTAGCACATGGATTATTGTTATTTTTTAATGTGGTGAACCTTTGACAAAGCCAATGGGCTTGCTTTATTCATTGTTGTGTTCACCCTTTGACAAAGCCAATAGGCTGGCCTTATATCTTGATATGGGGACTCTTGACAATTAAAGTGATAGCCCCTCTATTGTGATGTTCTATGTGGTATAGATGGAGGGTACTCTGATTTCAGAAGGTCACCAAAGGTATTGCCATCTGCCTCTTGTATATAATTGTAAATTAATGTGTAGTATTTAGTAGTCTGCATGCGTAATAAATGTACTTTTCCTTTTCCCAGAAAAAACACTGACTGGGCAATTAGTTATTTAGTGTTATTGTTGTGTGCCAGCAAATGTTCATTTCCTGCCCGCACCACCTCCCTGAGTAGGCCCTGGACTGCTCTGCATCACTACCCTGAGAGAATCAGGCACTACAATGGGGTGCTTGGTTTCCAGTAAGGAGATGAATGTGGACGTTTTACTTGCACAGGCCTCACAGTCTGCACAACTTATAACCCATTTTTTACACTATGTCTCTAAATTCACACCTTAATGAAGTCAAAATCACTGAAGCATCCTTCTTGAGGAGGGCCGCCAGGTCTGGAGCTCAACCCACCCAGACTCCCCTCCGCAACCACTAGGACAGCATAGGAGACTGATCTGAAGTCTCTCCTATCCTCGGACACCTCCAACTAGTCGCAATGCTCAAGATCAGATTCCCTCCTGCCGCAGGGAAGCCATCCTACTGGGTCCGATACATTTCTCCTTTATAAGTTCTGGCAATTCCTTTGCTAGGTTAGGTGCTCTGATGCCTTAGATCTTTTACGTATAATATAAACGCTAAGTAAGTAAAAGCTGTGGTAGCAGCACCATGACTCACCACAAGACTGTGCCATGCCCACTTTAGGACTCACCTCTTTAGTACTGTGCGCCATAGGTCCCAACTCCAACTGGTAGTGCTGAGTGGTACCAGCTTTATGCTTGTCAGCAGTGTTACTAAGTGGTAGCTCTATAACCCATTGGTAATGATCTGTAGTAACAGCTACATGGTTCACCAGTAGTGCTCTTTAGTGACAACTCTGTGGCTTATCTGTAGTAAAAGCTCCATGGCTCATCAGTACAGCTCTGTAGTACAGGCTCCATGGTTCACCGGTCCTGCTCTGTAGTAACAGCTCCTTGGCTCAACAGTATTGCTCTAAAGCAACACAAACATGTCTCATAGGTACTGCTCTGTAGTAACAGCTCCTTGGCTCATCAGTACTGCTCTGTAGTTACAGCTCCATGGATCATCAGTACTGCGCTGAAGCAACACTTCAATGGCTGATCAGTAGTGCTCTGTAGTAACAGCTCCTTGACCCCTCAGTAGTGCTCTGGAGTAACAGCTCCATGGCTTATCCTTAGTGCTCTGTAGTAAGACGTACATGGCTCATTGGCACTGCTCTATAGTAACAGATCGAAGATAGTTGGTACTGGTCTGTAGTAACAGCTCCATGGCTTATCTGTAGTGATCTGTAGTAACAGCTCCATAGTTTATCAGTAGTGCTCTGATCAGTAATGCTCTGTAGTAACAGCTCTTCGGTGCATCAGTACTGCTCTGTAGAAACAGATCCATGGCTCATCTGTACTGCTCTGTAGTAAAATCTCCATGGCTCATCAGAACTGCTCTGTAGTACCATCTTCATGGCTCATCTGTAGTGATCTGTAGTAATATCTCCATGGCTCACCAGTAGTGATCTGTAGTAACAGCTCCATGGTTCACCAGTAGTACTCTATAGTAACAGCTCAATGGCTAATCTGTAATGCTTTATAGTAACAGCTCCATGGCTCATCGGTAGTGCTCTGTAGTAACAGCTCCAGAGCTCCACCATTGTGTCTGTAGTACCAACTTCATAGCTGCTCTGTAGTGCTCTGTAGTAACATCTTCACGGCTCACCTGTACTGCTCTGTAGTAGAAGCTCCAGAGCTTCTCTGTAGTGCTCTGTAGTAATAGCTCCATGGTTAATCCATAGAGCTCTGTAGTAACAGCTCCATGGCTAATCAGTATTGCTCTGTAGTAACTGCTCCATGGCTCACCAGTACTGCTCTGTAATAAGAGCTCCATGGCTCATCAGTACCGCTCTCTAGTAATATCTCCATGGCTCATCTGTGGTGATCTGTAGTAACAGATCCATGTCTCACTAGTAGTACTCTGAAGCAACATCTTCATGGTTCATCGGTAGTGCTTTATAGTAACAGCTCCATGGCTCATCAGTAGTGCTCTGTAGTAACAGCTCCATGGCTCATCCATACTGTAGTAACATCTGCATGGCTCATCTGTAGTGATCTGTAATAACAGCACCATGGCTCACCAGTTGTACTCTGTAGTAACAGCTCCATGCCTCATCTGTAGTTCTTTATAGTAACAGCTCCAATGTTCATCGTTAGTGTCTGTAGTAACAGCTGCATAGCTCCTCAGTAGTGCTCTGTAGTAACATCTTCACAGCTCATCTGTACTGCTCTGTAGTAACAGCTCCAGAGCTTCTCCGTAGTGCTCTGTAGTACAAGGTCCATGGCTCACCAGTACTGCTCTGTAGTAACAGCTCCATGGCTCATCAGTACTGCTCTGTAGTAACAGCTCCATGTCTCATCAGTACCGCTCTGTAGTAACATCTCCATGGCTCATCTGTAGTGATCTGTAGTAACTGCTCAATGGCTCACCAGTACTGCTCTGTAGGAAAAGCTCCATGGCTCATCAGTACCGTTCTGTTGTAACAGCTCCATGGCTCAGCAGCACCACTCTGTAGTAGCACCTCCATGGCTCATCAGTACCGCTCTATAGTAACAACTTCATGGCTCACCAGTACCGCTCTGTAGTAGCACCTCCATGGCTCATCAGTACCGCCCTGTAGTAACAGCTCCATGGCTCACCAGTAGTACTCTGTATTAACAGCTCCATGGCTCATCTGTATTGCTTTATAGTAACAGCTCCATGGCTCATCGGTAGTGCTCTGTAGTAACATTTCTATAGCTCCTCCATAGTGTCTGTAGTACCAGCTCCATAACTCCTCTGTAGTGCTCTGTAGTAACATCTCCACGGCTCATCTGCACTGCTCTGTATTAACAGCTCCAGAGCTTCTCCGTAGTGCTCTGAAGTAACAGCTCCACGGTTAATCCATAGAGCTCTGTATTAACAGCTCCATGGCTCACCAGTACTGCTCTGTAGTAACAGCTCCATTGCTCATCAGTACTGCTCTATAGTAACAGCTCCATTGCTCATTAGTACCGCTCTGTAGTAACACCTCCGTGGCTCATCTGTAGTGTTCTGTAGTAACAGCTCCATGGCTCATCAGTACTGCTCTGTAGTAACAGCTCCTTGGCTCACCAGTACTGCTCTGTAGTAACAGCTCAATGGCTCATCAATACCGCTCTGTAGTAACAGCTCCATGGCTGATCAGTACTGCTCTGTAGTAACATTTCCATGGCTCATCTGTAGGGGTCTGTATTAACTGCTCCATGGCTCACCAGTACCGCTCTGTAGTAACAGCTCCATGGCTCACCAGTACTGCGCTATAGTAACAGTTCCATGGCTCATCTGTAGTTATCCGTAGTAACAGCTCCATGGCTCACCAGTAGTACTCTGTAGTAACAGCTCCATGGTTCATCAGTACTGCTCTGTAGTAACAGCTCCATGGCTCACCTGTATTGCTCTGTAGTAACAGTTCCATGGCTCATCAGTATCGCTCTGTAGTAACAGATCCATGGCTCATCTGTAGTGATCCGTTGTAACATCTCCATGGCTCATCTGTAGGGATCTGTATTAACTGCTCCATGGCTCACCAGTACTGCTCTGTAGTAACAGTTCCATGGCTCATCTGTAGTCATCCGTAGTAACAGCTCAATGGCTCAACAGTACTGCTCTGTAGTAAAAGCTCCATGACTCACCAGTACCACTCTGTAGTAACAGAAACATGCCTTATATGTAGTGTTCTGTAGTAACTGCTCCATGGCTCACCAGTACTGCTCTATAGTGACAGCTCTGCGGCTTACCAGTACTGCTCTGTAGAAACAGCTCCATGGTTCACCAGTACTGCTCTATAGTAACATCTCCATGGCTCCTCTGGAGTGCTCTGTAGTAACAGCTCCATGGCTCATCAATACTGCTCTGTAGTGGTTATAGTAGTGCTGTTTAGTGCCAACTCTATGAGTCATCAGTAGTGCAGAAGTGCTTTGCACCCACCTCTAGGGGTCATTGGTAATGCTATGTGGTGGCAGACTGCTTAGGGTTTGGGACCTCTTTCGATATTGTTCACTGCCAAGAAGCTTGGATGTTGGAGTCATTACATATTGATGGGTATTACTCCTCAGTAGAGCCAGCCCTTCCGTGCCCAGCTGGAAAAGTTAGGGGTGGCCTAGTTATTTTTGTTTCCATTCAGCTTTCAGGCCTTCAGACCTCACTGGTGGGGTCTTCTCTTTTCTTGGTATCCCTGTTATCTTTCCCACTGAGCCAGAAGAATATGAGGAGTAAATACACCACAATATAGAGCAAGCCACGTATAAACTACATTAATTACAAAGTACGTGGAGAGACATATCAATAGTCCACGGGCCTAGAAAGAAGATACGGGTAGAACAAAACTCCCAAATCAACTTGAATCCTCCTTGGATGGCTATAAGGAGGAAATAAGAAAATCATTCTTAAGTATATGTTTACATTTTTTATCGATATACAGGCTTCCAATGCTATAATTTGAACCAGGAAGGTCTGCATGATTTGGATATATACATATAAGAAAAAGGAAAAATGGTGATAAGTGGATGAAGAAAAGAAAGGATTTTTTATATATACGATTAATCAAGATTGAGATAAAAGTGCCACAAAGTAGAAAAAAGTGACCCTTTATCGATCCCTGTCCTGAAGAAGGTGGTTCTATACTCATACAGACGAAACACCACCGAAACGCGTCGACGCCTATGTCAATAAAAGAATCCAAAAATAAGGGAATTGTAGATAAGAAAGATATTTTCTCACTAAAAGATTCCCTTCAATCATGTACTACTTTTGGATCTAATAAAATGTTTTATTAGAATGTTATGACTGTATTTTTCCTTGGGTCACTATTCTTGTGTGTTCTAAGATATTTAGACTTAAGACATTGAATTGAAAATTTTGTGATTTTTAATTCATTACCGTTGTCCTTGTGTATATTGATTCATTGTTGTGTAGATGCTTTTATGGAGAAAAAAAAATGTAGATACCAAAATATTTTTAATAAATAAATTTGCACAAGCATTACTTTTCGGTGTGGGTCTATTGAACAGGTTTATGATTAAAAGTGTTTGACTGTTTCTAATTAAGGAGAAAATATTGTGTGCATAGGGTGAATGGTTTTAAAATAAGTTTGGATGAGATTCAATTCCAGGGATCAATTTTTTTGCTTAATGGTCTGTAGTAACAGCTCCATGGCTCATCAGTATCGCTGTGTAGAAACATCTCTGTGGCTCTCATCAGTAGTACTCTGTAGTAACAACTCCGTGGCTCATCTGTAGTAACAGCTCCATAGCTCCTCCATAGTGCTCTGTAGTAACAGCTCCACGGCTCATCAGCAGTCATGCATGGTAGTTCTGCATGGTAGTACTGCATGGTACCAGCTCCATCGCTTACCAGCAGGAATGTGAAGTTCTGGTAACACAGTGTGGTTCTTGCTACTGGCATTAGAGGACTATGGGTCGCTGGTAATGCTGTCCGGTGGCAATGCTAAAGCTGGCTCACCAGTGGTGCTGCGCAGTCAGCTCTGGGATTTGTCAGCATTGCTCTGCAGGCCAACATTATGGGCACCACGAGTGCTGTGCATTCAGCTCTAGTGGTTATAGTAGTGCTGTTTAGTGCCAACTCTATGAGTCATCAGTAGTGCAGAAGTGCTTTGCACCCACCTCTAGGGGTCATTGGTAAGGCTATGTGGTGGCAGACTGGTTAGGGTTTGGGACCTCTTTCGATATTGTTCACTGCCAAGAAGCTTGGATGTTGGAGTCATTACATATTGATGGGTATTACTCCTCAGCAGAGCCAGCCCTTCCGTGCCCAGCTGGAAAAGTTAGGGGTGGCCTAGTTATTTTTGTTTCCATTCAGCTTTCAGGCCTTCAGACCTCACTGGTGGGGTCTTCTCCTCTTTTCTTGGTATCCCTGTTATCTTTCCCACTGAGCCCGACATCCTTGTTTCATTTTTATTATGATATTTCTATCCAAAGAGTGTGCCGGATATTAGACGAGCTTGACTGTTTTTGGAGAATTTCCATTGGCATCTGAAAAGTAAGGTCGTGGTAATATGGGTTGGGGATTTTAACACTTCTTTATGTCAGTTGATTGGGAAACAGTTTTTCTGACTTTGAGGATGATAATGGGTCGCATTATAGGCATACAGTACTTGGTGAGGCAGTGAATGCTTTTATGCTGAAATATGATTTCATGTTCGCAGGTGATATAGTTTATAGGGAAATAGCAAAATAGGTGCCGATTCCGATCCTGGAGAAACCGGGTACGAACCGTCGGACGGAGCGTTTTCTCCGTCCGACTCGTACCCGGTCAAAAAACATTACAATAATGCAAGTACGATTCGTATGGAAACACTATTTCCGTACGAATCGTACAAAACACCGACCGACAAAAATATACATACAAATGTGATCCGGGAAAGCACCGACGTGACGTCGGGACGCATCCAGGCTGCGTTTCACGAACCAGGAAGTACGATCCGTACCGACGTCACCCCGCACGGATTATATTTTCCGACTGCCAAAAACTGCCGGGAAATCAGGACGACGCGCACAAGGAGCACCTGTACGCGACGGACAGCCATGGACCCGAACCTACATGTCAACCCAGCCCTCATAGCAGTCCACCTGCTCTACAGGAACCGACGCAGATGCCGCAGAAGGTCAGACCAACACCCAGGGGCAAAGGGGGGGGCAGGGGCAGGACACACAACCCCCACCCAAGTCACAAATCATACATGCCCTGGACATACCTGACCTTCAGGGCCTGGTCACTTCGAGGGGGTGGGGGCGTGTCCAGCAACGCAGGCGTCCGCCACAACGGAAGTGGGTGATTGATACGCGAACCGGCAACACAACAATTCCGGTACGTACCGTACCCACGCCTTAAGAGCGTTGGTACGGGTCGTACCACGCCCACCCCTACGTCACCCCAACAATGGCGGTACGGCCCGTACCCACGTTCTAAAGGCCTGGGTACGGGCCGTACCAGCATTGTTGGGGTGACGTAGGGGTACGCGTGGTATGACCCGTACCCACGCTCTGAAGGCTTGGGTACGGTGCAGACCCCTACGGCACCCCAACAATGGGGGTACACACCGTAACCGCGTTCCAAAGGCATGGGTACGGGCTGTACCCAGGCCTGCAGAGCGTTGGTACGGGTATGTACGGAGCGTACCCCCACCCGTGTATGTACAGAGCGTACCCCCACCCGTGTATGTATGGAGCGTACCCCCACCCGTGTATGTATGGAGCATACCCACACCCCACCAGTGCATGTACGGAGCGTACCCCCACCCGTGTATGTACGGAGCGTACCCCCACCCATGTATGTATGGAGCGTACCCACACCCGTGTATGAATGGAGTGTACCAACACCCCACCTGTGTATGTACGGCGCGTACCAACACCCCACCCGTGTATGTATGGAGCGTACCCACACCCCACCAGTGTATGTTCGGAGTGTACCCCCACCCGTGTATGTATGGAGCTTACCCACACCCCACCAGTGTATGTTCGGAGCGTACCCCCACCCGTGTATGTATGGAGCATACCCACACCCCACCAGTGTATGTTCGGAGCGTACCCCACCCGTGTATGTATGGAGCGTACCCACACCCCACCAGTGTATGTTCGGAGCGTACCCCCACCCGTGTATGTATGGAGTGTACCCACACCCCACCAGTGCATGTACGGAGCGTACCCCCACCCGTGTATGTATGGAGCGTACCCACACCTCACCAGTGCATGTACGGAGTGTACCCCCACCGGTGTATGTCCCGAGCGTACATGGCCAGACATAGGAGGGGTGGGTGCCTATCACTCCCAGCAGTGCCCAGACACAGGAGGGGTGGGTGCAGAGTCCTCCAGGCAGTGCCCAGACACAGGAGGGGTGGGTGCAGAGTCCTCCCAGCTGTGCCCAGACACAGGAGGGGTGGGTGCAGAGTCCTCCCAGCAGTGCCCAGACATAGGAGGGGTGGGTGCCTATCACTCCCAGCAGTGCCCAGACACAGGAGGGGTGGGTGCAGAGTCCCTCCAGCAGTGCCCAGACACAGGAGGGGTGGGTGCAGAGTCCTCCCAGCAGTGCCCAGACATAGGAGGGGTGGGTGCCTATCACTCCCAGCAGTGCCCAGACACAGGAGGGGTGGGTGCAGAGTCCCCCCAGCAGTGCCCAGACATAGGAGGGGTCGATGCAGAGTCATCCCAGCAGTGCCCAGACACAGGAGGGGTGGGTGCAGAGTCCTCCCAGCAGTGCCCAGACATAGGAGGGGTGGGTGCCTATCACTCCCAGCAGTGCCCAGACACAGGAGGGGTGGGTGCAGAGTCCTCCCAGCAGTGCCCAGACATAGGAGGGGTGGGTGCCTATCACTCCCAGCTGTGCCCAGACACAGGAGGGGTGGGTGCAGAGTCCCCCCAGCAGTGCCCAGACATAGGAGGGGTGGGTGCAGAGTCCTCCCAGCAGTGCCCAGACACAGGAGGGGTGGGTGCCTATCACTCCCAGCAGTGCCCAGACACAGGAGGGGCGGGTGCAGAGTCCTCCCAGCAGTGCCCAGACACAGGAGGGGTGGGTGCAGAGTCCTCCCAGTAGTGCCCAGACATAGGAGGGGTGGGTGCCTATCACTCCCAGCAGTGCCCAGACACAGGAGGGGTGGGTGCAGAGTCCCCCCAGCAGTGCCCAGACATAGGAGGGGTTGATGCAGAGTCCTCCCATTAGTGCCCAGACACAGGAGGGGTGGGTGCAGAGTCCTCCCAGCAGTGCCCAGACATAGGAGGGGTGGGTGCCTATCACTCCCAGCAGTGCCCAGACACAGGAGGGGTGGGTGCAGAGTCCTCCCAGCAGTGCCCAGACATAGGAGGGGTGGGTGCCTATCACTCCCAGCAGTGCCCAGACACAGGAGGGGTGGGTGCAAAGTCCCCCCAGCAGTGCCCAGACATAGGAGGGGTGGGTGCCTATCACTCCCAGCAGTGCCCAGACACAGGAGGGGTGAGTGCAGAGTCAGTCAGTCAGTCAGTCAAGGTATGCTTTATTCGAGATTTCAGTCATAAAAGCAGAGTACGTGTAACAGAAAAAAAGAATTAAAATTCATACAACATTTTAAAATAGAATTAAATTTTACAACCAAATGATATCAGAATACAAGACATACTTTTTACAATGTCTAACTTGATTGACAGTTCTAATTTGAGAATAACGTACTATACCTATTAGACAGTTAAAAATGATAAAAAGTTTAAAATTATCTTGGTTAAAAATACTTGTTTAAAAAAAAAAAAAAAATACAAGTTAGAAATATAGACAAAGTATCATAACAGAGAATAGTCAAGTGACTAGCAGTCTCTGTCTAATCGACCACGCCCATCCAAGATACTTCACGGTAGCTATTGAAATCCATGTCAAACTGCTGGTGCGTATAATACGCAGAGTGACAATACTACAAGTAGTCCCCAAATTTTTGCACATCGATGATAACCAAATGCGTCTTGGGACCAGATAAACTTTACAAGATAATAGAAAATGACCAATTGTTTCTTTAGTGGTGCCACATACAGGGCAGCTATCACAGGATCCACCTTCCCATTTAGCTGCCAAGTGTCTGAGCTTTCTATCACCTGGTCTAGTTATAATATCCCAATAGGGTTCCAGGCAAGGATACATCTTAGCTTCTAAAAATCCTCCAGCCATAGATCCAGCGCTAGAACTACTCCAACACCGGGAGGCTACCATCTCCCAGTAAATTTCTTTCAGAGTACGTTTGGATGGGAAGGTTGCTCCCACAGGATCTTCCCAAAGCGAGCACATACCAAGCTCAGTCGAAGTTATCTTAAGTGATTTAAGCCACCCAATTTTGTGGAATACATCTATTCTAATAATATCTAGGAACCCCTCAGCATAATGGGAGAGCACAGGTGTCGTCCATAGCCTTTGCCAATACAAAATCGGACGGAGCCTAACCAAATCTGTGACTGCTCTTCTACCCAGGTCATATTTGAGGGGCAACAAAGGAGTACTTTTAGGGACACCGGTTATTGCCCGGAGAAATTTATTTTCCGAGGTTTGAAGTGCAGCCACCTTCTCGAAGCCCCATAGCTCAGCCCCATAGAGTGCAGAGCCTAGAGCCTTCGCTTCATAAACCTGAAGTACAGGTTTTACTTGTTTGGTCAAAGATTTTCTATGCTCTGAGCTGATGGCACCGGACAATTGCCTATGTCTAAGTGTAGCAAGGTCTATATGCTGACGCCATCTATTCTCACTAGATATGTGTAGTCCTAGGTACGTAAAAGTATTCACCACCTCTAGCGGGCGGCCATTCATAGTAATTTTGGATTTAAAGCTACGATGGGGATTAAAAGTCATAAGTTTTGTTTTAGCCGTGTTGACCTCTAAGCCATACTCCCCGCAAAATTGGTCAAAAATGGACAAAGCACACTGCAGACCGCTTGGGGTCTTAGATAAAATGAGCGTGTTGTCTGCAAACATTAAAATAGGCATTTTTGTGCCAGCTAAAGAGGGAGCATCCACCTTTGCAGAAAGCATACGGGCAACAACATCGTTAATGTACAATGTAAAAAGGATGGGAGCCATTGAACATCCTTGTCGAACACCCCGTTCAACTGGAAAGTCCACAGTCACCGAACCCTGTCCCCCCCACTGAATCTTGGCAAAATTTGTTTCATGAAGCCTCATTATCAGTGATAGTAACTCTCCTGGTAGACCCTGGTTCTTAAGAACCAGCCACAGCTTGGTCCGGGGAACCAGGTCGAAGGCAGCCCGCAGATCGACAAAAGCCGCGTACAAGCTGCCCTCGCCCAGCACCACGGTCCTCCATTGCAACAGGGTAAAGCGGAAAACCTGGTCCACTGTGCTAGTGGACCGACGGAATCCTGCCTGGAAGGGTGACAGGGCATTGGTCTCCTCGGCCCAGTCAAGGAGCCTATTGACAATCACGCGCCCCACAACCTTTTGGATGGTGTCAATAAGGCTTATCGGTCTGTAGTTGCCCGGCTGGGACCGGTCGCCTTTCTTGAACACAGGTATTATTACTGCACCCTGCCAAGATGTCGGTACCGCTGCACCCTGCGCAATTGCATTAGTAAGGAGATGTATATACTTACACCAGCGCTCTTTATCATTGATGAAGACATCAGCTGGGACACCATCAAGTCCTGGGGCGCGTCCACCAGACACTGAGCTGAGGGCCATCATAATCTCTTTGATACTAAAGAAATTATCTTTAAATTGATTTAAACTTATATCTGAACCTATGAGGACTTTTTTTTGACTCAGCATACTGATTTTTAAAGAATTTTACCCATTCATCTTCCGGTACATTGTTATTTGGGGGTTCGGGTAGACCCGAATTCCCCACTTAACGATGAACCAGAATAACCTGGAATCTTTCCTGTCACTAGCTATCTTTAGCTCAGACCAATGATGCTCATCCCAGGCTTTCTTTGCCTTTGATATACTATCTTTATATTCCTTTCCAGCAGATCGAATGGCAATAGACTGCCTCCCCTTTATGGCGGTACCTAAAGCTAGTCGTGCATCTCTACATTGGTCATTATACCACTTTGTGGGCTTTGGGGCTCTGATTCCTTTGTTTTTCACAGGCTTGAGGAAGTGGTTTTTGATTGCACAGAAGAGGGTGTCGTGTATTTCAACTACTCTGCCCAACCCGGTGCTAGATGAATTAATATGCTCAATGGCTAGTATTGCTTTATCTACTTTGCCGCTAATATTAGCAATGGCCAGTTGGTTGGTCACTATATTCGCCCACCTTAATCTACACATATCATTAGTGGGGACGATCAAAGAAGGGGCAAGCTCAGTGGGGCCTATGGTCCGGTTGGTGAAGAACCACCATTTATGGTCTGCACACAGGGGGTTGTGGTCACTCTCACTCCTCCAAACAACCTCCATGTCGCAGATCAACCGCCATAATTTGAGACTACATAAAACATAGTCAATTCTGCTTTTGTGTCACCCGTTATCAAATGTACTAGTCCCATTTTTATCACTTCGAGTCCTCCCGTTTAGAGCTCTTAAGCCCTTTTCATAACAGAGGGCATTCAAACTAATCACATCATCGGGCCAACGCACAACCGATTTGAGCTCCAGCTTAGGAACTCCCCATTGCCGGTCTTCATCGTCCCCAAGAAAGTCATCTTCAGTAACTAGGGGTTCAAATGTTCTATTAAAATCACCCGCAATGACAATATTATTGTTTAGAGAGTGGATATCAAGGAGACATCCCAAGGCTGCTAAAACCTCAGACCTCCCACCCCTATTACTCCTAACATAAACATTGTAAATATCAAGCGTTCCCAATTTATCTAGGTTCATTCTGATTAATTGTATGTCTCTATGGCTGGTGTCAATGGCTTTGACAACTAGCTTTAGACTCTGACGGACCCAAATAGTTAATCCACCCATAGGTCTCCCCTTTAGACCTTTTAATGCAGGCACAGAGTAATTCAAATATCCCTGAGCAAAGGATGGTTCACATAACCAGGTCTCTTGAAATATACATAGGTCAAAGTTATTGACGAAGCAAAGCCAGTCCTCAGATACCAGTTTAGAGGACAACCCAGCAATGTTCCATGAAAGTAGCTTCCCCATATTATCCCCAGTGCCAACCGGAGGGTTAGTTAATGAAGGAGAATCAGGGGAAATAAGGAGATTAATACAAATACCAACACTTGTTTCTAGTGGTAAGTTTCTTGGCTCATTGGGAGGGGAAGGTAAATCAAAAGATGGCTCTTGGATGTCTATTATTGAGCCCTTATAATGATTATGTCAATCCACTTCTTCAAGATTTGCTAGAACCTCATAGCGGTTTCCAAGGGAGATGACAGGATTGGACTGTTTACAAAATAGAACCCCTGGATTAACAGTGGGAAGTATTTGAGGTCTTGGGTAAAAATAAGTCAATTCCCAGGTAGAAATAAAAGACCTCGCATTGTTCGTATGCCAGTTGAGAATATGGCTGACGGCTCTGGGATCTCTGAAATTAATTATTACAATATCCCCGTTTATATTCTTAGATGTGTTTCCCAACCAAGAAAGACGCCGTACATGTAAAATTTCGCCATTTATATACAAAGAGGGCGATTCTGACCAAGCCAATGAATGACTTTATTTTTTAACTGCGAATGGCCTTCGGTTGTCCCCTCCTTTAATATTGGAACTCCCGCGAGAACAACTACAAGGGGGACTGCTTCTGGTGGCAGTTCTAATTGAAGCCCCTTGCGTTTCTTTACAATAGGAGATGGAATTTTACCTTTTTTATCACGTATTGTACCTGTTTGGGTTAAGTTATCTTCCCTCAAAGACTCTCTATCTTTATTTGAAGTAAAGTGTTGCAATGATTTGGGGGAAATAGTTCTTCCTATACTTTTATTATTTAAATTGTTAATACTTGAATGATTTTGAGGGATAGACTTTAGAGATGGTACGGTGGGGGATGATACAACAGGTGCTGTAGTAATTAATTCCCTGTTATTACCTATTAGCAGTTCTACATTATCAAGTCTTTTAACTATTGTTTTTAGTCTCTCAAAAATAGGTAAAATGAGAGATCTAAATAACTGTTCAACATTACCCAATACCTCCGCAATAGATGTATCATTTGCTAAGCAAGGGACGGAAGTAACTGGGAGAGATGTTTTATCAGTACAAATTGCAGTTGAAACCAAATCAGAGTGGTTACTTGTTTTTTTATTACTCCTTAACGGCTCACTACCTCTCTTTCTCCTTTTTCTAGGTAATGGACCTGAAAATTTGGGTTGCCTAGGTGTGTTAACCTTTTGAGGTAGAAGCTTAACAGCTTGTGGTGGTGACTCAATTAAGAGTACTGGCTCAGAGATTGAATTAAGGAGTAGAGGTGGAGCAGTTAGGGACTGGACATTGTTTAACTCGGGTAAAGAGGTTAAATTTCGTGTTAGAATTGGGAGATCATCGTTGCTGGAGTTATCTAGATCTTCATTGTGAGAGTGGCAACTCCTAAGTGGGGAAATGGCTAGGTGCAAAGAACCCACGGAGGATGGTGTGTTTTTAATTAGCTCAATAGAGCTACGACGCTTTGCCCTTAGTTCTGCAAGGGTTAAATCCCGTTCTAATCCCGAGTTGACCATAACTAGATAACTATCTAGGGTCCCCTTATTAGCGCCTCCAGCCATGTTAATAATAATACCGCTGTGGTTGGACTATGGGTCAGGTTAAACAGCTATGTATAGGATAGCTCGCTATGGGTAATACATGCAAAAAGAACAAAGGGCACAGAACGAGAGAGTGAATGCCAGCTCACAAAATAGTGTGTCCAAACAAGATAAAAAACAATTTAAAGGGGGTGAGCCCGGCCTGGTCTCCCTCGGCTCCTGAGGGCTACAGAGGGCCCGCCCTTTGCCCGGGCTTAGCCCGGCGTCGCCCGCGCGCGTCCCGTGACGCGGAGGCAGGCTCTGATTTTTCAACGCCTCCGGGCGCGAAAAGAGCCGGAAGGAACAGCAAAGCACCCTGGGAGCTGTAGTCACCCCTTGCTGCGGCCGCGATAGCGTGGGGCGGCGGCAGGGGAGACACGCAGCGTCAGGGACCCAGGAGCAGCTGACAAAGAGGCAGGCAGCAGGACCACAAGTCTGGGCTCCAGGAAACAAGGTAAGATCTGATATGACACCCGCTCCGCCGAGGGAGCCTCTGAATTTTCAACGCCTCCGGCCGCGAAAAGAGCCGGAAGGAACAGCAAAGCACCCTGGGAGCTGTAGTCACCCCTTGCTGCTGCCGCGATAGCGTGGGTCGGCGGCAGGGGAGACACGCAGCGTCAGGGAACCAGGAGCAGCTGACAAAGAGGCAGGCAGCAGGACCACAAGTCTGGGCTCCAGGAAACAAGGTAAGATCCGATATGACACCCGCTCCGCCGAGGGAGCCTCTGATTTTTCAACGCCTCCGGGCGCGAAAAGAGCCGGAAGGAACAGCAAAGCACCCTGGGAGCTGTAGTCACCCCTTGCTGCGGCCGCGATAGCGTGGGGCGGCGGCAGGGGAGACACGCAGCGTCAGGGACCCAGGAGCAGCTGACAAAGAGGCAGGCAGCAGGACCACAAGTCTGGGCTCCAGGAAACAAGATAAGATCCGATATGACACCCGCTCCGCAGAGGGAGCCTCTGATTTTTCAACGCCTCCGGGCGCGAAAAGAGCCGGAAGGAACAGCAAAGCACCCTGGGAGCTGTAGTCACCCCTTGCTGCGGCCGCGATAGCGTGGGGCGGCGGCAGGGGAGACACGCACCGTCAGGGACCCAGGAGCAGCTGACAAAGAGGCAGGCAGCAGGACCACAAGTCTGGGCTCCAGGAAACAAGGTAAGATCCAATATGACACCCGCTCCGCCGAGGGAGCCTCTGATTTTTCAACGCCTCTGGGCGCGAAAAGAGCCGGAAGGAACAGCAAAGCACCCTGGGAGCTGTAGTCACCCCTTGCTGCAGCCGCGATAGCGTGGGGCGGCGGCAGGGGAGACACGCAGCGTCAGGGACCCAGGAGCAGCTGACAAAGGGGCAGGCAGCAAGACCACAAGTCTGGGCTCCAGGAAACAAGGTAAGATCCGATATGACACCCAGAGTGCAGAGTCCTCCTAGCAGTGCCCAGACACAGGAGGGGTGGGTGCCTATCACTCCCAGCAGTGCCCAGACACAGGAGGGGTGGGTGCAGAGTCCCCCCAGCAGTGCCCAGACATAGGAGGGGTGGGTGCAGAGTCCTCCCAGCAGTGCCCAGACACAGGAGGGGTGGGTGCAGAGTCCTCCCAGCAGTGCCCAGACACAGAAGGGGTGGGTGCAGAGTCCTCCCAGCAGTGCCCAGACACAGGAGGGGTCGATGCAGAGTCCTCCCAGCAGTGCCCAGACACAGGAGGGGTGGGTGCAGAGTCCTCCCAGCAGTGCCCAGACACAGGAGGGGTGGGTGCAGAGTCCTCCCAGCAGTGCCCATGGAAAGAAAAGGGTGCAGTACCCACAGATACAATGCCCACAATTGTCAGTCAGGTGCTCAAAGACCCTGCAGAACACAGAACACATGTGTGCGAGGCTGGGAGTACACACATGCATAGTGTGTAAAAGGGAGCATGTCCACATGAAGTCACGTCAACATTCTCGAAACTCAAGTACAGTGACCACCAAGGATGCCACTAAGGATGCAGGTGGAGACATTGCCCAGCATGCATGGGCAAAGTTGAACGGATCCGTCAAACACCAAGGATATGTAGACACAGCTCAGCACAACATTTAGGAAACACCCTGCAGGGAAGATGTCAGGGTCCACAGAGGAAGGAACACACCTTGGGACAATGTCACCATGCAGTAAGAGCTTACATGAACAAAGTTATTTTGCAAATACCTTGTGATGGCACACAGATACCAGGGTCCACCCCATGAGCAGCACACTACTACATTTCCGAGACACCTAACACATTATCCCCACCCTAAATCATGGAGCAGCACCACCAACAGCAATACCAGAAAAGCATTAGTGTTCAAATGAAAAAAAAATACTTTATTCAGCATGAAAATAAAAGAGGTTGTTATGTGTACACTATTAACAAGCCCCATAGGGCAGTCCATATTTCCATCCCTGGTGGGGGACACATTGGGACACGTGTCCCCTGGCTTGCCTGCACAGTTTATAGTTCCTTGTCTTCCACAGGGGTAGGGGCATCATGTTGGGGGGAAGGACCAGGCACCGCAGGGACAGGGGAGGCAAGGGTAGGTGTTGTGGGTGCAGGGCCGGAGGACTCCACCGCAGGGGGTGGGGCAGCGCCAAAGGTGGAGGTGAGAATGGCGCTGCACACGGTTGCAAGGTCCTCCAGCGTCTCCCCTGCACCCGAAGGAACCACAGGCCCCAAGGAGGGGGGGGTCGGAGGGATGGGTCGCAGAGCTACTGGGGGAGGGTGTGGACAGGGGGGGCGACTCAACTACCCTGCCGGTGTCCTGCCTCCACCGCTTGCGGGGTGGTGCCACACTGGGGCTGATGGACAGACTGGGCAGGACTGACCCTGTGTCCGACTCTTGGCCAGGAGAGCTGAGGGGAGTGGCTTTGGAGGCAGGGGGTTGTGATGAATGTGGACTCCCACTGTGGCTGCGTATCTTCCGTTTGCCCCCCGACCCAGTGGGTGTGCCTACTTCACCCTGTGTGTGCGTGACAGGAGGTGTGCGCTTGGCCTTCCCTGGTGGTGTGGTGTTTGTGTCTGGTGGGGTGCGTGCATGGGTATGTCTGGGTGTGCTTGGGACAGGCATGGGAGTGGGAAGTGTGGATGGTGCAGGGGTAGTGGGGGGGACGTAGCGCTGCAGGAGACCCACTGCTGCAGTCAGTGTCGAGTCTATGGACCTCAGCAACTGCCGTTGGTCAGACTGCGTAGCTGAGATGCCCTCCATGTATGCCTCCATCTGGGTGAGCACTCGGGTGAGGCCATGGAGGACATTCAGCATCGCAGTCTGACCAACCTGCAACTGGCGCAGGATGTCCACAGACTCGGCATTCGCGGCAGCAGTGGAGACAGGGGCAGGGGGCGCAGTGCCTGGCAAGAAGGAGACACGTGGTGACCTAGCACGACGGGAAGGGACCAGAGCAAGTGGGAGGCCGGTGATGGGAACGGAGGGGACGGGTAGAGATCGAGTGCTGCTTTCAGCTGCCCCCTCTGGGAGCTCAGCCTCGGATCCGTCAGCGTCATAGTTGTTGGTGAGACTGGACAGGTCCTCCGCCTCACTCCCCTCGGCCTCCGTGCCACTCGATGTGCCAGACAAGACAGCACTGCTGCCACTGGTGCTTGCTCCCTCTTCACGGTCCGTGCCAGTGTCTCCCTCGGAGTCCCCCGACGATGCTGTGGGCAAGGTGAAGAGACAGGAAATAATCAGACACCAGTATACATATGTCACATGAGTCAAATCTACATAGGTCACAGTGCATTGCCTGAAAAGCAACATGAGTAACATCTACAATACAAGGTACATATGTAGGCCCTGCAACACACAGCTGTTTGACCCACCATGCCACTGAGAAACAATGGAGAGCATGTCCCAACAGCAAATTACTTGATATCAAATTGGACAGAGGAGCCAGGCTCTGGGGACAAGCGTGCACAGCATCTGTACCACACAGCGTTGCCAAAAAAGGGATGAGCAGGAACCATGTCTATTAACTTTTTGCACATGCTGCAAAGCTAATGCATTAAAACATGCCCAACATGACTGGGTCACTGCACCTTGAGTGGATGTCCAGACAAACATCACACACAGGCCAGACCTAGCAAGGAGACTTCAGATTTTGACATGTAGGCCTTGCCCGCACAAACCACCCCCTACCTGAGACAATGTGATTGAGACAGAGGAAGTACTTACACCTCTTACTCTGGGATGAAAACACATGTGCTGCACTAAATCCTGATTGTACACAAACCACCCCTGTTGCGCCTGTCCACATACATCATTGACAACCAACCATCATCAGATTGTCGTACCAAGACACACAGGCACTGCCCACTGTGAGTATGCACAAGCAAAATTGGGTCACACTGTACAGTGGACACATGTAGCACAGTTTACGTAAATACAGATGAGGCCAGGGTACAATGTCACAGAGCCCAACCTATGCCGAAGACACAGAGAATGTCCACATTGTTGGATGACACACATGATACCTAGGAAAAGGTGCCCCAGGGCACGGTAGTGGCCACACTCCTCTATGGTCCTGGATGGATATGACAGCAACTGAAGCAACCGTCCCTGCACTATGCATTACTCCCACTCATGCACATCATGTCAGAGGGCACAACATTGGACATGCATGCTGTAAGGCAGTACACTTTAAAAACACACTCCTATGTCGGGACTCAGCATCAGTGCCAACTGACATGGACCCCACAATGACAACACAGGCCAGGGCACAGGCAAGGTCCCAAAACCTGTTACACACCACCCCCGCACATGATGCTGCAAGCATTGGGCACTTGGATTAACTGCCAGCCTATATTACCTTGTGCAAGAGTGACTACACACGGACCAGGGAACACATGGCAAGGAGGGGAAGGGAGGAAGAACAGCACCGGTTTACTTTGGGGAACTGGTTATGCACTGCACATTTAAACCCTGGCAGTGTATCCATGCAACTGCGCACTTCCAAAAGTTGGTGACACACAACAAACACACATGTACCTACCCCCTTCCTGCTGCTGCTTCTCCTGTAAGCGCCTGTCCAAGTCGGGGAAGACCACCGCCAGCACACGCTTATGGATGTGGGTCAGACGCCGGTGCCCACGGTTCTTGTGGCTCTCAGGTGAGTCCCCCAGCAGGACCCGTGCAATCCTCCTCGTCCAGCACCGGATATCCTGCCAGCGTTTCCTCACCTGGGCTAGGCGCCGCTTCCGACCCTCCGTCTTCCTCACGGCACTGACGGCTTGCTTCCATATCTTCCCCTTGGCATGGACGCCTACCTGTGAGGATGCAAAAGTGAGAATACATTAATACACCTGAGCAATGACACAGAGACACACATATTATTAATTTGTCTTGTTTGAACAGGCCATGGTATGCAGGCAACTCATTGCACCTTTGTCATAGGGACATTATCCTCTGGGGAAGGCAAAATGCACTATGTGGCATTGAAAGTACACAGGTGGCATGAGGGGTGCCACACAATCAATGATCCTGGATCACACTGTGCATCACAAGCTACACCAGGATTATGTACAGCACCTCAAAGCAGTCACATGCCCCAGCCCACTGACGCAACCTCAGCAGAGTGCACAGACACACACAGGACAATCACCTGCCATTGCCAACTGCGGGTACAAACCTCACTCTGCCCATGTTCCACTAGACTGGGGGGTGTCACAGGTGTGGGGCTGGCTCAGCACGGCAGTCACACAGCACTGCTCCCTGCTCACATCACATGGCCAGGGTATATCCATCCCTCATGCAGCTGGTGTGCAACACTCCCCATATGCACTCACCCACATGACAGGGGACTTACACACACACACCAATGTCCAGGGGACGAACCCATCATTTGGACACTCACAGCACAGGTAAATTAAACAAACACACATCTATGGGTACTGTCACCTGTCACACTGGGGGGACCACAGAATTACATCAGGACTGTAGCAACAACATTCCCAGGAGGAGTAGCCAGGCAGAATGTGGCATGCACCATGCATTGATTGTCACAGTAAGCACTATGCAAGTGAGGAGTGCACACAGGAACTACAGCATGCTCTGCATTGGAGACATGAGGCCTTCCCCACCCTGGGACCCACTCTAAGCAACATTGCATGTCTGTCACACAGGGACACAATGCCAGGAGTCACAGTCACAAAAAAGGGGCACAGTCTAAGCTAGTTGAGTCAGCCCTCACCTGCTCCCCTGGTCGACCATACAGCATGGTGTACTGTGGGAGGATCACATCCACCAACGCCATATTCTCCTCCATGGTGAATGGCTGGGCCCTCTCCACAGACCTGGACATGGTGCCAGAGGAATCACGAGCAGCAGCAGTGTTGTGGAATGAAAGGATGTGCAGGCAAGTGCTCTCTCATGGGACCTGGCTGCCTATCTGCCTTGCTGGCCTGTTTCATTTACAGGAGTACAGAGAGATTGGTCAGTCACATTAGCATCCTACGCTTCCTCCAATCCCTTTAAACCTACCCCAGTGAGTGGCTTTGCATGGTTTAAAAATTGAGCATGATGTGAAGTCAACAACCACTTTGCAACAAAGTATATTGTTTCCAACCGACTTCTGCTGGCCACCTGATGCAAAAATTCAAACTGTAAACTCGGTCTCCATGACAACCAGCATGCATTTAGGCCATTATACTTGTCCCTCATGTGTCCCCTATGTTATTTCAAAATTTTCACACAGGTACGGTGCGTTCCACGGCCCTAGGGCACCCCAAATGCAGTGATACGCGTGTGTAGGGTCCCTATCACCATGGGAGTGCTGGCGTATGCGTACGCCATAGTGATACGACCTGTACACACGTATGTACGGGTCATATTACTATGGCGTACGCATACGCCAGCACTCCCATAGTAATACCGACTGTACACACGCGTGTACGGGTCATATTACTATGGCGTACGCATACGCCAGCACTCCCATAGTAATACGGACCATACACACGCGTGTACGGGTCGTATTACTATGGCGTACGCATACGCCAGCACTTCCATAGTGATAGGGACCCTACACATGCGTGTACGGTCCGTATCACTATGGCGTATGCATACGCCAGCACTCCCATAGTGATAGGGACCCTACACACACCCTCAGAGTGTATGTACGGTGCGTTTCACACCTGACAGTGGTGACAGGCGGCACACAGACAGGAATAGAGCTGTCATACTTGGCCAAAGCTGGACATCAAGGCATTGTCTGTGCAGTACTATACGTGTCGGGCACAGGTGTGTCAGGCTGTGATGTGGCACATTACTCCTGAGGTGTGAAGCTCATTACAGTATGATGAGCTGTGTACACATGTCATGTGTGATGGTGCACTATGTGCCACACATCCCCTTCACTCCTTTGACATGTGTGCATGTAGTACAGACTTGTTGAGCCATGCATCACTGGCATGGCACAGTCACCGACACCCGCAGCTGTCCCCTGATGCCAGGTACACGGAATATTACCCCTGAGATGTGAATGCCCGCGTTGCACATCATGTGTGTGTCATGTGTTCCCATAGGTTTGCTGTAGGTGTTTGGTCAAATGCATCTGCAGTTGCTGCAACCAACATGTTTCTGTGTGTAGATGGGCATGGCACACTGTTACGCACACCAGCCCACATGTGTAATCCGATGTAAGGTGTGTATGTATACATCGACACCGAGTCTCAAAACAAGGACATATCTGCATACTCTCAATGTATGTGTGATCAGTCCTGACATGTACTCCCTCATGGTAAGGTGTGTGGTCTGTCCTTTTTCTATGACATGTGACCTGTAAATGTAAATGTAAATGTTGTAGACTTGTAAAGCGCACAGCTGCCCCAGCAACGGGGCGTCCCGGCGCTGTAGACCGCTGGGGAACCCGTCCTGGCTATCCCTGTGAGATGGTCTCTTTCTGGGTATCTCCAAGGTGAAACCAGGCATCCCCGGCGTCTGTGGGGGGCCGTTGTAGAGATGAGGCAAGCTTAATGCCCAGAGTTGCCGAGTGTGTTCCTGGTTAGAGTAGGTACCGAGGCAAGAATTATCGAGTCCGTTTTGACCCTGGTCCACCACCCTGCTGCATCGGGAATTGAACCCTGGTCCCTGGCCGATTCTCTGCTTACGGGTCTGCCACCTCTAACCAGTGAGCCACACCTCTCCACATGTGCATCTAGTGTTCCGCAACCTGTCTGTACAATGAACATCCTTCTTCTGCACATATGTGGATGTCTGTAACTCCTGTAATGCATCTGCCTGTTCACTTACACTGGCCCACAGCTAGTTTCATGGCATGGCATATTGAGGTTGAGAATCGACGTTTGAAGCTTGCTCTTGGTAGGAGTGTCACCTGCCTGGCATACGTGTCCAGGGCATATTGCACAGACCTGAATCTGTATGTAGCATATGTGTATTGCCTGTTGTACATGTGCTCAGTACATTGACATTGGTGGTGTACTGTACTCACTCTTCGTTGTCCCTTCAAATGCACTGCAGGGCTCCGCCTCTCCCTCAACCAATTCCAGACTTGGCTGACCTGAGGGAACATGACTGTATACGCCGCTATCGCTTCCCCCAACAGTTGATTGAGGACTTGCCGACACGGCTGGCACCACACCTCCAACCGCGACACAGGTATCCTACTGCACTGACACCCAAGATGAAGGTGATGGCAGCCCTACATTTCTTTGCCACGGGTACCTTTCAACATACCATTGCTCACGTTGGTGGCATGTCCCAAACCATGTTCAGCCGTGTTCTGCATGATTTTTTAGAGGCCATGTTGGATCACCTGGATGACTTCATTAAATTCCCAACTCCTGAGCAGTTGACAGGTGTCAAGCGTGAGTTCTATGCCCTGGGAGGGATGCCCCATGTCATTGGGTCCATAGATGGAACACATGTGGCTTTGGTACCACCACAGGCACAGGAGGTAGCGTATAGGAACCGCAAGCATTACCACTCCATTAATGCCCTTGTGGTGTGTCTTGCCAACATGGTGATTTCACATGTCTGTGCTCGTTTTCCAGGATCAGCACACGATGCCTACATCATGAGGCGTAGCAGGGTGCCTGAAATGATGCTGCAGCTGTGCAACGAACGGGCATGTATTGTTGGTGGGTATACTCTGTCAGTCCTGTATTTAGCGTCATCTTCCTGTCTTACTGCTTCTCCTGACCCACTTTTGTCCATGATGTTTCCATGTAGGGGACGCTGGCTATCCCAACATGCCATGGCTGATCACGCCTCTCCGCAACCCCAGCACGGCTGCCGAGCGCCGCTACAACAACGCCCATGTGTGGACCAGGCGAGTGATAGAGAGGACATTTGGCCTCCTGAAGAGCCGATTCCATTGCCTCCACAAGACCGGTGGCGCACTCCCATATGCACCGGTGAAGGTCTGCAAGATCTTCCTCGTGTGCTGCATGCTGCACAACATGGCAGTGGAGAAAGCTGTGCCACTCATCCTGGATCCAGATGAGCAGGACCATCCATCCGTGGAGGATGAAGGGCTTGGTCACGAGGCAAGTGATGTGGAGGAGGAGGAGGCGGTAGAGGACATCCGGAGTCGGCTCATACGCAACTCCTTTGCTTAGTGGTGAGTTCCAGCGTCTGAGTGTGCACGCATTGGGCCGTGTGTGGCATGTGTTGCAATGTGTGTGTCCATCTGCATGTCTGCCAGGTGAGTCAGAGGTGTGTTTGGATGTGTCACTCGAGTGATGGTGCAATAGACGAATGTTTTTCCAGAGTCATCATTGTCAACTAGCATGTTGACAACCTTATACGTGTCGAGTACATGCACATGCATACGGATGTGCTTCTTTTGGCTGACTTCTGGTGTGTCTCTCATCCACAGGTACTTGCGCATGCTGTCTGCTGGTGGCATTGTTGTGCTCCTGCTATTCCTCATGAACACAGCAACATGTGCAGAATCAGCGTTACATGCACGGACAAGTTAGAAAATCTCCTTAGGGTAAGGGATGCAGCACGGCTTTTTGGGTGTGGTATTTGTTTTGATTGTGTGTGCACTGCTCCTGTTCATGTTTGGATACTTAGCATACATGTAGAATCACCATGGGGCACATGACATGGAGCTGAATTCACCAGAATTGATGGTCAGACTTGGTGACAGTCATCTGTAATGGGATTGTGGATTGTGATGAAGCCATCAATGTGTGTAACACTGCCCTCGGAAACATACGGGTTGCACCGGGTTGACATGGTGTGGGAATTCCCCATTGGAGGCTAAATGGTGTATGGCAGCCTCTCCGTGAGCAGCAGGGGGTGTTTAGCTGTAACCTGTCACTCGTGTGCCAGTTCTATGGATTTCAAGCATCTGTGGTGCAAAGGGGGGTACCAGTGTCGGTCCCACATGTTCATCCACATGACCTGTGTATGTGTTGACAGAGTTGCATTAGCATTCCGACACACATGACTAATAAAGGTGTTGCTCTGCCTCCAAGGTGCCTCATCTCTGTCAATGGTGGTCTGTTGCCACTGTGCATGCGGCATGTCTGGCATAGTTATCAGAGATGGTGCATATGAGTCTATGTGTAGAGTAGCAAGATGCAAGCTGTTTGTCAGGGATTAGAATCTGTATTGTGCATGATGTCCATGGCTGTATATGTATTGTGGCATGTCAGTCTCCATGACGGCCACTGTGCTGCATGTGCATCCATTGTGTGTGTGTGTGGCATGTTGAACTAGACATTCCTTCCTTGCCATACACCTTTTGCATAGTTCCTTCCTGAGATCCTTGTCTTTGTGTGCAACTTGGGGCATTGTTTTCTTGACATGGCGCATGCTGCTGCAGGGCAAGTGTCAACGGAAACGAGCTGGTGTTCATCATGGATTGCTTGCTGACATGTGCTATGCTGATCAGCAGCATCTGTGCCTCATGCTGCAGCACACTCTGCATTATGCACAAGATCCCCAGTTCCATCCACCTCAAGGCAGGAGAGACCATCCCCCAGGTCAACTACGACATCCGTGTCTAATCCTACCCTGCACTCTACGGACATGTGCGTTACAACTCCCATGATTCCTGTCCACATCCAGGGTGCATCTGCACAGCTCTGCTTCTACATCCGGCGACCAGGCCACATCAACGTCCAACATAGATGGGGGGAATGGATCACTGCCAGCTGCAGGAGGACCTTCTCAATCCACGCACACACTCAGGATGCAGCCCACAACCACAACACAACCTTGAGGCACTGTGATCCAGGAACCCATTGTGCCATCTCCATGCATCCAACCTTGTCTGGCCCACCATTCTCCACATCCACCTGACTCAAGCATGCAGGCCATGGTTCTTCCACCTGTCTACACATACCTGGGAGTAGCACCCCAGGACACTCCACATGATCCCTGACCTCTGCGCATGACTGTTGCTCTTCTAAATAGGTCTGTGGGCACAGTTGTGCGGCACCCCCTCAGCTGGTTGGGCCTATCACGGGTGAGTATGGTGCTCCATGTCTGTATTGGATGATACATTGTGACCCATGTGTGTCCTGTGCCAGACTCAGACCCCAGGGTATGGATGGTTGGAGTTACTTCAGAATTCAGGCATGGTTTGACTTTACAACACACACATGTAGTGGAATAATGCAAAATGACGGCATCATCTCGTGATTGTGAAGATATTTATTGGTGGTTTGGTACGTGTTTGGGGGATGACAAGAGGTGCTTGGCGGGAGTGTAGAATCCAAAGTTCACTGGGGGAGTTGTTATCCGTGCCATTGGAAGTCATCAGAGTCTTCGCCACAGTCTTTGTCAACATTGGTCAGACAGTGACCAGCAAGTCCATGTGGCAGAGAATGTCATTTGCTGATGTGCTGCTGTTGGGCCAGAGGGCCAGGTGCCAGGCCAGGTGACCTGGGAGATGGTGATGTTCCGCTGACTCTCACGGTCTTTTGCGTGGACGACCCACCTTCCTGCGGGGACCCTCAGAAGTAGGCCGTGACGATGCTTGGGATGCTCCGTCGGATAATTCCTCCTCCTCCTGATCCCTCCCTGTGGGTGGTGATGTTCTTCGCCTGGTGGCACAGGGAGGGTTGCCCATGTTGTCGGCAATCCGACGGAGTACACGGGTCATTTCTGTTTGCACCGCTACGAGCTCAGCCTGTCTTGCCTCAATCCGTCCTTGGTGTCGCTGTTGACTGGCATATTGCTCGGCCTGCATGTTCTTGATCTCATTTAGGGTCTCCACTACCTGGCTGAGGCCCCTGGTGTCATGCCGGTATGTGTCCAGGAAGTTGCTGACGTGTGACATTACTGGTTCCTGAGCCAACTGGTCAGGTTCGCGCCTCCGCCGTCCTCCACTCCCACCACCCCTGCCCACTTTCACCTGGCCTGCCGTTGTGGGCACATCGGGTCTCCGGGACCCCTGAGGGATGGCATTTGCGGTGTCGCCTGCCTCATCCTGGGTGCCCGGAGAACCTTGTCCCTCCTGGACAGACTGGCTGTGTTGTTGTGTGCGGGCAGGGCTCCTGGGTGTCTCCTGGGATGTGGCAGGAGTGGGGGTGGTGGTTGGCACAGTTGTACCTGACGCAGGTGCTGCAGGTGGTTGGACACCAGAGGGGCCAGGTTGGTCTGGGTCATCCACGGAGTGGTGAGAGTCGTCGCTGCCGGTGGGGTCCTCTTCACGCAGAGCCTGGTCCTGTGAGTCTTCCCCCCCAGTGCTGGGGGGAGATCGACGACGTTGACCTGTGTGTGAGAGAGACAATGTTAATTGTGTTACATGCGACACCCATGCTTCATTCATTTTTGAGTTGGCACAGTTCCTCTGGATGGTTGAATATGGGTTGCATTCCTTTCGCAGTGCACTTGTGCATGGGTATGGCCCTTGGCCACAGCTTTCAACACTTTACCTATGTGTGACACAATCTTAGTTGATGCATCTTTTTGGAACGCAGTCAGCAGTGTAGTGAGCGGGCATAGCAAGCCATGCAGAGCCGCCTTACGTGTTGCACTGTACGTGGGCAAATGGTGTTTTTTCCATGCTATTTGAGAATGCAGGTAGGTAACTTAAGCATTTGTGACAGGGTTCTAACAAACACAGTGGGTGGGTATACTGGGTGTAAGGTTAGGTTTGTGCCTGCAGCACGGATGTACTCGTGCACAGATTGACACATGGCCCAGTGTTTATCAAAGGAAAAAGGGGGGGTTCACGCACTGCCAAACCTTGTCTACATGCACACAGCCCACATGCTGACGAGCAGACATGGCCACACCATCCAAGGGTGATTTGGTCTCCCTCTGTCTCCCTTTCTCCCTCCTTCTGTCACCCTTCTCCCTCTGTCCGTCTCCCTTTCTCCCTCCCTCTGTCAGCCTCCTCCCTCTGTCCGTCTCCCTCTGTCTCCCTTTCTCCCTCCCTCTGTCAGCCTCCTCCCTCTGTCCGTCTCCCTCTGTCTCCCTTTCTCCCTCCCTCTGTCAGCCTCCTCCCTCCCTCTGTGTGTCACCCTCTGTCACCTCAGCCCAGCTTCCTGGGCACACACAGTTTGCAGGTCTTTCAAAGGCCATTGGCTTGTTCATGTGGGTTTGTTTCTAATCTCCGGGCACCCATTGGGCGGAGTGTCTGAGTCTGCGTTGCTGCTGTGGCGGTGTGTGCTGACACTCTTCCAGAGTGATGCGTCTTCATTAGATGCTGTTATGTGCAAATTGTGCCTTCATACCCATGTCATCCTGCAACGCGGCCACCATTTGCAGGCAACACAGTACTGTGTGGGGACACACTGTTTGTATGGCTGTGCCCTAGGCCATATGGGCTGAGGGCATTGTTGTGTGCTTCAGAGTTGCTATGTGTTAGTTTTGGGGCCCACCCTCCCGGCATCGGGGACATCCTGTCTTGTGTTGGTGTTTTGTGTGGCCTGTGACTTGGCATGGCCTTGCTTGGTGCATGGGGCATGGAGGCGCTAGTGGCATGTGTGTGTTTTGGAGTCTGGTTGTGTCCGGTGCTGGCTTTGGGGGGGTTGCGTGCATGATTGGGATTTTGGTTGTGTATGGCGTTCCCCCCATGTGAGGTGAGTTGTTTGTGTACTCACCAGGGTCTGGGACTCCTTGTACTCCGTCTACTCCCACCGGCGGCAGCGTGGCCATCACCTTCTCCTCCCAGGGATGGTACTGTACCAGTCTGCGGGGCGGCCCTCCTCCAGTGATGTTCCCCTGGTTGTGATTGTCCGTCATTTTGCGGTGGACCGTCCTCCGCAGATCGTACCACCTGGCTTGGCACTCATGCCTGGTCCTTCTGGTGGCCCCAACAGCATTCACAGCATTGACAATCCTCTGCCACATGGCTGATTTTTCGGATATGCTGGTCCGTCTGACCAATGTTCTAAAGAGCCGTGGCTCGACTCTGACAATTTCGTCGACAAGGACCTCCAGCTCATCCTTTGTGAACTTTAGATTCTTGTTAGTGGGCATGGTGTGGGGTGTGGATGGTTGTGGGGGTGTTGGTGTGGATGGTTGTGGGTGTGTGAGTGTGGTTGTGAAGGTGTATGTGTGTGAATGTAATGAGGGGGTGTTTGTGATGGTGGTTGTGTGAAGAAGTGCAAGTGTAAGGTGTATTGATGGCTGTAGTATGGTGCAGTGTGTTGTCTCTGTGGTCTGGCAGTAGTGGATCTGTTGCAAAGGATCATGGTTTGTGTGTGTTGGGCCTTTTTATTGGTCCATTTGTGGGTATGGCTGTGTTTGAACTTTGGGTGGGTGTGTTATAAGGAGTGGTTGTGTTTTGGGCCTCTGTTTAGCTGTTTGGCAGTTGCAGGTCAGTGTATGGGGTGTATTTGGGCTTGTTGGACATGTTTTGTGGTGTTGTGTGAATCGAATTGACTCTCCTTGTGTTGTTTTGGTTTGTCCTGGTTCAGTACATGTGTTTTTGGCGTCTGTACGGTGCATACATGGGCCATTTTGTTGTACAGTGCTGTCCTTTGCTATGGCTTAGTACGACTCGTCCATGCGTGATGTTGGGTGAGGGTGATGGTGTAGGGGCCTAGGGTAGGGTGCGTACAGACACGGGCAGGGTGTTAGTCCGCACCGTCCATCGGTGGTGGTGTTTCGCTGCGTACATACAGGGGGGGGGTGGGTGTACGCTCCGTACATACACGGGTGGGGGTACGCTCCGTACATACACGGGTGGGGGTTCGGCGCGTACATGCACTGGTGGGGTGTTGGTATGCGCCGTACATACACGGGTGGGGTGTTGGTACGCTAAATTCATACACGGGTGGGGGTACGCTCCATGCATACACGGGTGGGGGTACGCTCCGTACATACACGGGTGGGGGTTCAGCACGTACATGCACTGGTGGGGTGTTGGTACGCGCCGTACATACACGGGTGGGGTGTTGGTACGCTCCATTCATACACGGGTGGGAGTTCGGCGCGTACATACACTGGTGGTGTGTTGGTACGCGCCGTACATACACGGGTGGGGTGTTGGTACGCTCCATTCATACACGGGTGGGGGTACGCTCCATGCATACACGGGTGGGGGTACGCTCCGTACATACACGGGTGGGGGTTCGGCGCGTACATACACGGGTGGGGTGTTGGTACGCTCCATTCATACACGGGTGGGGGTACGCTCCGTACATGCACTGGTGGGGTGTTGGTACGTGCCGTACATACACGGGTGGGGTGTTGGTACGCGCCATACATACACTGGTGGTGTGTTGGTACGCGCCATACATACACGGGCGGGGTGTTGGTACACTCCATTGATACACGGGTGGGGGTTCGGTGCGTACATACACTGGTGGGGTGTTGGTACACGCCGTACATACACGGGTGGGGTGTTTGTACGCGTCGTACATACACGGGTGGGGTGTTGGTACGCTCCATTCATACACTGGTGGGGGTACGCTCCATGCATACACGGGTGGGGGTACGCTCCGTACATACACGGGTGGGGGTTTGGCGCATACATCCTGGCGGGGGGGCGTTTGGCGCATACATACGGGGGCTGGGGGGGGATGTTCGGCGCCTATGCGGGCACATGTCTCCATGGTTGCTATGGGAGTTCGGTCCGTACGGTGTTTTTTCCATACGGTTGTGAAATCGGAAGGACGGGACGGATCGTACTTGCACGGTCGGACTTCATTTTTCCGATTCGTACGGTAAATCGTCCGGGGATGTGTCAGACACATTTTCCGACCCGAGGACGTGTGGGGAAATTTTCCCAATGCGATTCATATGGACTTTTTCCCATACGAATCGTACGTGGCAGTTTGTACGCTACTTGGACGATTCGTACGGAAAAAAATCCGGATACGATTCGTACGGGGTAAATTTTTCCAGGATCGGAATCGGCCCCATAGTGTCCCTACTCATATGGAAAACCCCGCAGAGAGTATAATTGATTTCATTTTGATATCAGCTGAATTCTCATCTTTTATTTCAAATTTCAAAGTTTCTTCTAAAGTGTTTTAGTGATCATAACCTACAGCTAAAGTGTCATATAGGAAAGGGATTATGGGAAAAAGATGTTGAGATAGACTATTAAAAAATTAAGATTTGAGAATTAAAAGGTCTAAATTCAACCCAGTGGTTTTTAATTAAAATTTGTCAAAGAGCATATGCAGTCAGTTTTTTTACCTGTTTATCGGAGAATCTGGATTATTCATCCATATTAGCGGGATTTGAAAGTTGATGTAAATCTATTTCAAATAATTTGATCACAAATGGGGCGACTTCAGAGTCCTGGTCACATAGTTGGTTAAATAAGGCATGTATGGCTGCCCTTAAACACTTGAATGCCACTCCAGCATTTAGCAGGTGATATGAGGAACGCCAGCGCTTATATTAAACTACATAAGAGAACAGTAAAATGAGATTAGGACCAAAGCCTGGAAGACCTTCTGGTTGCAGCAAGGGGAAGGGACAGTTCTAAGTCCTGGGAAGTAGTTAACAACCTGCTTTTCACAGACTTTGATGTCCCAAAGGTCGAATCTTAGATTCCAGAATAACTGTGTGTGTCTCATTTTATGAACAATTTCCAATCAGGAGGTGGCCTGTCACAAGCTCCTGAGGCTTCAGATTGCGGGTAGGCAGTTGTTGAGAATATATAGAGTTTTATATCTAGAACTTAGTGAAGTTGGATCAGCCAAGAATCATACAGAGCAAGAATATCGATGAATAAATATCGACATACAGAAATAGCAAGGGAAAAATATTGTGGTTAAGAAATATTGAGGTAAAAAATATTGTGGTAAAGAATATCGATTGTTAGGTAATTAATATCGATTGCAAAAATACTGAAATATTATATATCGTTAACAAAAATGTAGTTGTTAGAAATATCGATTCATTATTAATGTTATGTATTTTAGTATTTTGTATGAGAATTGTTAATATTTTTATTGTATGTGTTAAAATTTTAGTCGTTAATATTATTTTAACTTTAATTTTGCGTTTTTAGTTCCGTAGCGGGTTGTGGGTTTATAGGGGAATACGGTGGGAAGTAATTTAATTATATAGATTTTAATTATTATTTATAGTATTTAATAATTATTTTTAAATTTAATTTTGTGTTTTTGTTCCGTAGCGGGTTGTGGATTTATAGGGGAATAGGGTGGGATGTAATTTAATTATATGAAATTCATTTAATAATTTATATTTATTCATAATCGTATGATTGTGATGTTATAGAGTTAGAAATGCGTAAATTAATTCATTAACAATTGTTTGATAATTAGTTGTTAATTATTTTAAATTAATTAATTAATAATTAATTATGTTAATTGTTTAATTAATTTTAGGTGTGTGTTGTTTCTATAGGTGTAAATGGTAGGAAGTAATTAAATTTTTATTGATGATTTATTAATTATTTGTTAATTAATTTGATTTAAATAATGTGTTAATTAATTTTTATTAATTAATTTTTAATTAATTAATTATTAATTTTAATTCTGTAATTAATTTTAGATGTGTGGTGTGGATATTATAGTGTTAAACAATGTGTAATTAATGAATGTTTATTTTTTTTAATAATAATATATTTAAATTTCAATATTAATTATGTTAATAATGGAAATAAAATTTAAGTAAAATGTTGATGTTTATTTTTTTATTGGTGTGGTATCCAGCACTTTCCCTACTGTTGCACTCACTGTAGTGGGAACAGTAATTTTTACCCCTCCACAATTCAACACTTTCCTTACTGTTGCACTCACTGGAGTGGGAATAGTAATTGTTACCCCTCCCTATCCAACACTTTCCCTACTGTTGCACTCACTGGAGTGGGAATAGTAATTTTTACCCCTCCGCTATCCAGCACTTTCCCTGCTTTTGCACTCACTGGGGTGGGAATAGTAATTTTTACCCCTCCACTATCCAAAATGTTCCCTACTGTTGTATTTATTTTGTTGTGAAATGCATTTTTAATATTTCTTTTACTAGTTTAATGTGTTAATTAATTTTAGAATGTTTTATATCGTTTTAAATTATTCATATATGTATATATTTTATTTTTATATAATTTAAAAAGTTTATAAATAAGTAAAGACAATAATTAATAAAAATGTTTTTAAGTAAATATATTAAATATATGTATTTGTACACATTTTTGTGTGTTTATATTTTATTTTATTAAGTTTATCTGTTATATTTAGTTAAAATATATATTAAGGAGCCGATTCCAATCCTGTATTTTTTTTTCCCGTACGACTCGTATCTGTAAATTTTTTCATACAAATCGTACAAGTCCCGTCCGACCCGTGAAGTACGATTCGTACAGGAAAAATACATACAGATCGGCCCGATCCGTACAAATCGGATAGGAAAAAGTTGTACGGGACGGACCCGGACACTTTTCCGTATAAATCGTAAAAATGCAGTCTGACCGTACTAGTACGATCCGGACCGGCTTTCCAATTTACGATTTGTACGGAAAACGTCCCGTACATGGGGAACGCCATTACCCGCTATGAAGCGAACTTTGTACGACTCGTATCCCGGGAAAAGTAGTTCCCAGGGTGGGAGTCGTACAGGGGTATGAGTCGTACAGGCATACACCCCCATGCGTTGTGTATGTACGGTGCGTACCCCAGACATCCCGTATGTACAGTGCGTACCCCAACATCGCGTACCCCAACATCGCGTATGTACGGTGCGTACATATGCGATGTTGGGGGTACGCACTGTACATACGCGATGTTGGGGGTACGCACCGTACATACGCGATGTTGGGGTACGCGATATTGGGGGTACGCACCGTACATATGTGATGTTGGGGGTACGCACCATACATACACAACACACGGGGTGTATGCCTGTACGACTTGTACCCCTGGGGACTCTGCTTTTACGGCTGTTTTTGGCTCCCGTAAGAAAAGAGCCGTACGGAGTGCCGTAGGGGCGAATCGTACTTGCTGGTCAGGAAACCACTGCTTAAATACGTACGGACGTCGCGTACAAGCTGTTCCGGATCAGAATCGTTGGTTTATTTTAGCCGTATGGTCTTTTGTACAATTTGTACGGAAAAAGGCTTTCTGTACGAATCGTACTTCCTAGGTTGTAAGAAAAGTACGAGTCGTTCGGGAAAAACGCTCCGTACAACGATTTGTACAGCCTTTTTCCAGGATTGGAATCGGCCCCTTAATGTAATTTATTTTGTTAAAAATATTAATATTATTTAATATATTTTATTTAATTTATATATCTTTTTTAAGTTTATATTTTTTACATCTATAATTTGTACTTTGATATTTTAGTGTCGATATTATTGTACTTACCTGTTTAAGTATAGGGAGTCAAAATTTTTGTATTCGATAATTTTACCACAATATTTTTGTAAACTATATTTTTTACATCGATATTTAATCAGGGAACCGCCAAAAATCAATGCACTTCAGGGAAAGCACCAGGTCCAGACAGGGTCCCCAATGATTTATATAAATCTTATCTTCATTTCTGGGCCCTGCTGTTAACTAATATGTGAACAAGCACTGTATGTGCCCTATTCTGATATCTTGGGGGACTGCCATTACCGTCCTATTTTTACAAAAGAAAAAGAGCCTTACCTGCCTGTTATAGGCCGATCTCCCTGTTAAATTCAAGTGTCAAGATCGTGGGTTGAGTGTTTTTGCCCCGATTGGAATCCTGGGCCAATGAACACAAGATCTTGTTGGATGTTCAATTCGGCTTTAGACCAGGTATTGGCATGGTGGAGTAATCTTTGAGCCTTTATCTTATTGCAGGGAATGATGTCACTGCCAAGAAGGGAGCTCTGCACATGGCATTTATAGACCCAGCAAGTGCCTTTGATTTAGTCAAAGTTATGGGGGATAATGAAGAATATGGGAGTAGAAATTGAATTGTTGACCCTTACAAAAACGCATTCACTATGATTTAACAGTGAGAGTCTGATTTGTCCCGCAGGGTCAGAAGACCTCCCAGGTTAGTTCCTTATGGGTGTGAGACAGGGGTGCATTTTAGCTCCCTTTCTTTTCCTACTTCACATAAATGGGATTAGCAAGCATTTAACATGGGCAGGAAAGGCTATGCCCAGGATGGAAGATCACCATATACCCATCTTGCTGTACGTGGATGACGGAGTAGCCCTGTGCTTCCCCTGCTTAGCCGCTAACTACAGCTGCCTAACGCCAACGCAGATACCCTTGCACTATGGTGCAAGGGTGCCTGCTTTGTGGGAATTATTGTTTTTGTGCAGGAAGATGTCCCTTTCTGCAAATAAACAATCTTAAATGGCGATTTGTAACTTCTATGTGTGCTGCTTTGTGCCGCACACATAGAAGTTGCAACTCGTCATTATTTAAATGATTGTTTATGTGCAGGAAGGGAAACCTGCACATAATCAATCATGCATGGCGTTTTGCTGTTTTTATGTGTGCCGCACAATGCAGCACGCATAGAAACAGCAAACACCGAGGAGAAATAAAGCATTTCTCCTCATGTAAACGTGTTAAGAGCAGGTTTTTTCTGGTCTTAATTTTGGAGCTGCCCCATATTTACACCACTCTTGTAAATGGGTGTTGCGGCAGAACGCACACCGCAACACCCAGTGCCCACCCTTTCACCCTAAGTATAGTGTGAAACGGTGCCTTATTTACAAGGCAGTGTTAAGCCACGTTAAGTGGTGCCTTGTAAATAAGGCAAAGCTCCTATCGCCACCACAGCGTCAGAAGAAGTGACTTTCTGGTGGCGAAACGGGCTTGTAAATATGCCCCTAAGTTTATTGAACTGAACTGCTATGTGCTGCTAGCTTTGAGTGTCATGAGCAGTAGTATGCATTGCCAGCTTCAGGTGTCACTGATACTGCCATGCAGTGCCAGCTCCGTCTGTCAATGGTGTGCTGTTGTGATGTCAGCTCTAGCTGTTACGGGCAGTACTGCGCAGTGCCAGCTTCAGGTGTCTCTGTAATTGCTATGTGGTGCCAACTCTAGATCAGGGTAACCAGTGGTGTTGTGTAGCCATCCCTAGGGTTCACCAGCAGTGCCATGCAGTGCAGGCGCGAGATGCTACTGCTAGTGCTGAGCAGTGACAGGTCCATGTGTCACTGGTAGTGCTGTGCAGTGCCAATTCCATGTGACAATAAGGTTAACAAGGGGGACCCGATTACAGTAGCTTAGGACCACGGGTATATCATTTAATTTAGAGAACAATGGTCCTTAGCCTAAATTGAATTGGAAAAGAACTGTTGCAACATAGACTACAATGAGACCTATGTGTATCTTTCCTAAGTCCAGCCGGACAGAGGAACATTTATTATAAGGTATTCATAGCGATAAGGAAATAAAGAGTAAATAAACAAGGGCACAATCCTGTACCAAGTTTTCAAAAGGGGGAGACAAGGAAGTCAGAGTTAAATGGAAGAAAATAACAGGCAAAAAGTTTTTGGAGCAAACAGAGGGCTTACAAACCAATAAACAATTCAAGTAAGCACAACCAAGCAGAAACCACAAAACATTTTCACAGTGGATTAAAATTGCGGTACTGTAATGGAAAGTCGACGACGTTTCGATCCCAAGCTCCTAATACTGTGGGATCATCATCAGGACTAGAGATTGAGAGAAAGTTGCCTGGTATATATTGGCGATGCCTGTTAACATGAATTTTACGGAAAGGAAGGGGGAGAGAAAACAGACAAAACAATTTTGTTCAGCAATCCTGTTTAACTTGCATTGAAACAACAATTGTGAGGTCCAAGGACGTGCCTCATGCTTATGGTGAGTGCTGATGCTTTAAAAAAATAGGTGGTCGGAAGTGTGGAGGGAGAATTCATTTGCGTGGTGGCCGGCGTCGCCGTTGATGAAGCTGAAGGTAGTGGTTCGTGTGCGTGGCCATGTTGCATACATGTAACTAGATGCTGTTCATGCGCAGAGCATCAATGGTGAATTCATGCCTTTATTTAGAAGAGTTGATTAAGGCTAGGTCGGAGAGGTTGTGAGGCGGAGAACAACTTGCAATTAAAATTGACAAGAACCCTTTACCTAAAGGTATCGACGAGAGAACAATGATCTCGCAACAGGGCTCAATTGAGCAAGGCAATAAGTAGCAGTCGGCGGACACTGTGATATGGGAGGGAGAGGGAGGTTAAAGGGGAATTGCGAAAGACGTGATCAAGAGGTATGACGGCTTACCGTATGATGGGTGGATAAAGTTCCAATGGAACAGTGGAGAGGACGCGGTTATCCACGGGTGTAATCAACACAGTGTATGCGTCTTATTTTAGGTTATGCAGAGCTAAGGGGATAAAAAAGGGGGGGGGGGGGGAAAGGAAGGGAATGGTAAAACATCGGGAGATAAGGACGAAGCGTCCTAGCCAGGGGGTAAATCGATAGAGGCTTACCTGCTATGGTTGGCTCTGCGGGCGATATTGCAAAAATCGTCAAAATGGAACAACGAACGGCAGCTGCAGTGGCTGTCCGTTAATGGAAACGAGCTAGGTGGGAAAGGAGGAGCTCATTAGTGGACGTTGTAGGTGTTGGGATAGTAACGGATGTAGTTGGCCAGTTATCGCTTACCTCAAAAGAGTCTCAAAATGACGTGTAATAGCGTCCGATGTGGTCTTCAATGTGGACAGGTCTCTGAGGTCTTAGTGCGTTTAAATATCGCGCGCGAGCAAAAATGGAGGTGGGACTAAGTGAAGCCCCGTGCAAGGGAGTGGAAATAGTGATAGGACTGTGCCGGGAAGTGAAAGCAGGGGACATCTTGGAGTGGAGAAAATTAAATGTGACTGTTTGAAATGCGGTTATATTTGTTATGATCAACATTGGTAAAATACAGGTTATTATCAAAACTAAAAAAGAATTCAAAACCAAAATAATTCAGTTAGGCTACCTTTGTAGCTAGAAAGAGGCGATTGACCAATTGTGACATCATGATCAACCTTGAAAAACATTGGATAAACAAGTGCTGAGCAATATTAGAAACCATTAAACAACTGGGAGGAATAGTTCAGTTTGTACTTGAATGGTTGTTAAAGCAGTGTTGTCCAATCTTCTGTCCTGTTCAGGCCATTACGAATAGAGTCATAGGTGATGATAGATTTAAGTTCTTCTCGGTTCAGTAGTTGCGCAATGTCACCTCCACGCTGTGGTAGCTTCAGAACTTTTAAAACTGTCCAGCGAATGTCATTCTCATTGTGATTAGCCTCTGTGAAGTGCTCGACCAGCGGCGCATTTGGAGTCCTACATCGTATTCTGCTTCTGTGTTGGCAGATTCTTGTCTTCACTTTCTGTGTGGTTTGCCCAATGTAAATTTTGTGACATGGGCAATCGATGAGATAGATTACATTTGATGTATTGCAGTTAGAAAAAGAGTGGCAAAGTGAAATAATGTTATTGAAAGTGAAACTTTTGCCCTCCACGGTGAATGCACAGACATTACAACAACCGCATTTGAAATGACCAATGACAGGGGAAAGGCCCCAAGCAACATCAAGAGTAGAGGCAGTGACAGGGCAAGGCAAGGAGGCTCGGATAAGATGATCTTTCAAATTTTTGTTCTTTTTAAATGCAAATAAAGGTTTCTCTAGTACTAGATTGCCTGCATTCAAGATTGGCCAATGGTGGAGTATCATCTTCCTCAATTTATTTGAGACTGGAGAGAATGTTGTCACACATGCTAATCTTTGTGTTTCTTTTTTCGGTTTGGGGGTCAGCAGGACTTCCCTTGGGCAATACCATGCGCGTTTTGATGCATTTTTGACTATTTTTCTAGGGTAACCTCTAGCTTTCAATTTCGCTGAAAGATAGTTTGCCTCTCTGAAATAATCAATTTTGCAAGAGCAATTTCTCCTAATTCGTAAGAATTGTGAGTAGGGTAATGAGTCCCTTAGGGCCCTAGGGTGATTGCTAGTGTAGTTCAACAATGTGTTGCGCTCTGTAGGTTTGCGGTATAGGCGTGTGAGTAGTTCGCCTTCATGGTGAAAAATAGTAAGATCTAAGAAGGCAATTGAATTTTTGTCAGTTGTGATAGTAAAGGAGAGACCTGAACAATTGTTATTCATCCAATGTACAAAGACGGGCAGGGTTTCTGTATTCTGTTTCCAAATGATAAAAATATCATCTATGTATCTACGCCAAAGGCCGATACACGGAAAAAAAGGGTTTGAATCAGTGAGAATCACATTTATTTCTAGTTGGTCCATAAACAACACTGCCAGATTTGGGGCAAAAATTGCACCCATGGAAGTGCCTTTAATTTGCTGGTAAAATTTGTTTTCGAACCAAAAGAAATTGCGTGTAAGACAAAGTTCAAGGAGTTGTAAGATGAAGTGACTGGGGACAACATGTGGACGGGGACGTGAATCAAGGGTCTTTTGTATTGCCAGAAGGGCAGCTGTCTGAGGTATGTTGGTGTATAAGGACTCAACGTCCATGGTGCAGAGAGTTTCAGATGTCGGATTATATGGATGATGTTCAATTAAATTAATCATAGCCATGGAATCTCTAACGTAGCATTGTGTACTGGGGACAAAACCTTTGATGAAAAAATCTACGTATGCCCCTAGTGGTTCCAAAATTGAGCCACAAGCCGAAACAATTGGTCGGCCTGGGGGGTTGGATGTGTTTTTGTGGATTTTGGGAAGAGTATAGATGACAGGAATGCGCGGAGTTTTGACATTTAGGAAATTGAACTCTTTTTTAGAGAGAAAACCGGCTTGGAGTCCATCAGTGGTTGTTTTTCGGATCAATTCTTGGATCTCTTTAGTTGGATTTTTAGCCAAAAGCATATAGTGATCTTTGTTGTCTAGTTGGCGCTGAATTTCAGCTATATAAGCTGTTTTCTCCTGAAGGACTATTCCACCGCCCTTGTCTGCGCTTTTGATGACAAGAGTGTCAATGGTTTTCAGATGGCCGATTGCTTGTTTTTCTTTTAAGGAGATATTAAAAGGAATAAATTGCCTTTTGTTCTGTATTAGGGAGAGGTCTTTCATAACCATTTTTTCAAATGTCAATATTTCAGGTGGAATCATACCTGCTGATGGTAAAAAGGTAGATGGAGGTCGAAAGGGAGTGTTGCAAATTTGTTCAGGTGTGGGGTGTAGCTGAAAAAAGGCTTGTAGGCGAATGCGCCTAAAAAATCTAAGGAGTTCTGTGTGTAATTCCATATAGTCAGGTGGCACTATGGGGACAAAAGATAAGCCTTTTTTAAGGAGAGAAAGTTCTTCTGTAGCTAGTAAGTAGCTAGACAGATTGAAAATGGGAATAGTGTCAGTGTATTGGAGAAATTGATTGCCCGAGGCTACCATTGGTAGAAGTTGTTGCGGGTTCTCCGTTCCCCTGGTTGGTTGTACCATCGTTGGTTTCTCTTGGCTCTCCCGCGTTGTGGCGGATCTTGAGGGCCTCTGGCTAAAAAAGGCTGCTGTTGGATGCCTCCACGTCTGGTGGTGCTGGTGCCTTCACCAGGGTCAGAATTATCAGATGATTCAGCTGAGGTATCTGAAAAACCGACAAGATTGTGACGTCTGTTGTATCTGCCCCAAGGGCGATTGTTTTGGTGGGTGTTGTAAGATCTATTAGTGTAAAAGTCTTTGTGTAAATACGGGTAGGTAGACTCTACACTATAGGTCCTAATATCTTTCTTAATTTTGTTGGCCTTCTTGTTCTGCTCTATTCTCTGGAAGTCTGATACAGTTTTGTCAATCTGTTCAAGCAATTTTTTGGCCTCTGCTGTGGGATTGGAGTCCTGGATCTGCTTGAGGATATCTGAAATTTCTGATTCTAAGTTTTTAAGGGTTTCTGTGGCAATGTCTATCCCCAGTACTAACCAGTGGCGTGAACAAGTAGTTCCAATATAACTGAAGTTTGATATGTATTTGGGATTGTCAGTAAAGATCCCAGGAATGTTGCGTACCTGTAAGCCAAGGGGAATAACTTCTGCTTTCAGGTATTCTGTGAGCATCAAGATCATTAGTTGCAGGCGGACTTGTTTTTTCCTAAGCTTTTCCAGTTGATCAGGTATCGAAGTGTTTGATGATGTTGGTATGTCTGAGGTGTCGGATAGTAATGATGGGCCTGAGCAAAGTTGTTTAATGTAGTCGTCTGTATAGAGTGGAGTGAATGCTGACATATTCTAAAGTGAAAGTAGAGATGAGGGGGAAATTAGTGGGGAGAGGTAGATAGAAGAGAAAACAATACTAGGTAGGCCCGACCAAGAGTAGGTTGGGAGGGGTAGAAGTACCCTTGCAATCCAGCGATTGCGCTAAGTGACAATAAGGTTAACAAGGGGACCCGATTACAGTAGCTTAGGACCACGGGTATATCATTTAATTTAGAGAACAATGGTCCTTAGCCTAAATTGAATTGGAAAAGAACTGTTGCAACATAGACTACAATGAGACCTATGTGTATCTTTCCTAAGTCCAGCCGGACAGAGGAACATTTATTATAAGGTATTCATAGCGATAAGGAAATAAAGAGTAAATAAACAAGGGCACAATCCTGTACCAAGTTTTCAAAAGGGGGAGACAAGGAAGTCAGAGTTAAATGGAAGAAAATAACAGGCAAAAAGTTTTTGGAGCAAACAGAGGGCTTACAAACCAATAAACAATTCAAGTAAGCACAACCAAGCAGAAACCACAAAACATTTTCACAGTGGATTAAAATTGCGGTACTGTAATGGAAAGTCGACGACGTTTCGATCCCAAGCTCCTAATACTGTGGGATCATCATCAGGACTAGAGATTGAGAGAAAGTTGCCTGGTATATATTGGCGATGCCTGTTAACATGAATTTTACGGAAAGGAAGGGGGAGAGAAAACAGACAAAACAATTTTGTTCAGCAATCCTGTTTAACTTGCATTGAAACAACAATTGTGAGGTCCAAGGACGTGCCTCATGCTTATGGTGAGTGCTGATGCTTTAAAAAAATAGGTGGTCGGAAGTGTGGAGGGAGAATTCATTTGCGTGGTGGCCGGCGTCGCCGTTGATGAAGCTGAAGGTAGTGGTTCGTGTGCGTGGCCATGTTGCATACATGTAACTAGATGCTGTTCATGCGCAGAGCATCAATGGTGAATTCATGCCTTTATTTAGAAGAGTTGATTAAGGCTAGGTCGGAGAGGTTGTGAGGCGGAGAACAACTTGCAATTAAAATTGACAAGAACCCTTTACCTAAAGGTATCGACGAGAGAACAATGATCTCGCAACAGGGCTCAATTGAGCAAGGCAATAAGTAGCAGTCGGCGGACACTGTGATATGGGAGGGAGAGGGAGGTTAAAGTGTTGTAAGGAAAGGGGAATTGCGAAAGACGTGATCAAGAGGTATGACGGCTTACCGTATGATGGGTGGATAAAGTTCCAATGGAACAGTGGAGAGGACGCGGTTATCCACGGGTGTAATCAACACAGTGTATGCGTCTTATTTTAGGTTATGCAGAGCTAAGGGGATAAAAAAGGGGGGGGGGGGGAAAGGAAGGGAATGGTAAAACATCGGGAGATAAGGACGAAGCGTCCTAGCCAGGGGGTAAATCGATAGAGGCTTACCTGCTATGGTTGGCTCTGCGGGCGATATTGCAAAAATCGTCAAAATGGAACAACGAACGGCAGCTGCAGTGGCTGTCCGTTAATGGAAACGAGCTAGGTGGGAAAGGATTTAATTGAACATCATCCATATAATCCGACATCTGAAACTCTCTGCACCATGGACGTTGAGTCCTTATACACCAACATACCTCAGACAGCTGCCCTTCTGGCAATACAAAAGACCCTTGATTCACGTCCCCGTCCACATGTTGTCCCCAGTCACTTCATCTTACAACTCCTTGAACTTTGTCTTACACGCAATTTCTTTTGGTTCGAAAACAAATTTTACCAGCAAATTAAAGGCACTTCCATGGGTGCAATTTTTGCCCCAAATCTGGCAGTGTTGTTTATGGACCAACTAGAAATAAATGTGATTCTCACTGATTCAAACCCTTTTTTTCCGTGTATCGGCCTTTGGCGTAGATACATAGATGATATTTTTATCATTTGGAAACAGAATACAGAAACCCTGCCCGTCTTTGTACATTGGATGAATAACAATTGTTCAGGTCTCTCCTTTACTATCACAACTGACAAAAATTCAATTGCCTTCTTAGATCTTACTATTTTTCACCATGAAGGCGAACTACTCACACGCCTATACCGCAAACCTACAGAGCGCAACACATTGTTGAACTACACTAGCAATCACCCTAGGGCCCTAAGGGACTCATTACCCTACTCACAATTCTTACGAATTAGGAGAAATTGCTCTTGCAAAATTGATTATTTCAGAGAGGCAAACTATCTTTCAGCGAAATTGAAAGCTAGAGGTTACCCTAGAAAAATAGTCAAAAATGCATCAAAACGCGCATGGTATTGCCCAAGGGAAGTCCTGCTGACCCCCAAACCGAAAAAAGAAACACAAAGATTAGCATGTGTGACAACATTCTCTCCAGTCTCAAATAAGTTGAGGAAGATGATACTCCACCATTGGCCAATCTTGAATGCAGGCAATCTAGTACTAGAGAAACCTTTATTTGCATTTAAAAAGAACAAAAATTTGAAAGATCATCTTATCCGAGCCTCCTTGCCTTGCCCTGTCACTGCCTCTACTCTTGATGTTGCTTGGGGCCTTTCCCCTGTCATTGGTCATTTCAAATGCGGTTGTTGTAATGTCTGTGCATTCACCGTGGAGGGCAAAAGTTTCACTTTCAATAACATTATTTCACTTTGCCACTCTTTTTCTAACTGCAATACATCAAATGTAATCTATCTCATCGATTGCCCATGTCACAAAATTTACATTGGGCAAACCACACAGAAAGTGAAGACAAGAATCTGCCAACACAGAAGCAGAATACGATGTAGGACTCCAAATGCGCCGCTGGTCGAGCACTTCACAGAGGCTAATCACAATGAGAATGACATTCGCTGGACAGTTTTAAAAGTTCTGAAGCTACCACAGCGTGGAGGTGACATTGCGCAACTACTGAACCGAGAAGAACTTAAATCTATCATCACCTATGACTCTATTCGTAATGGCCTGAACAGGACAGAAGATTGGACAACACTGCTTTAACAACCATTCAAGTACAAACTGAACTATTCCTCCCAGTTGTTTAATGGTTTCTAATATTGCTCAGCACTTGTTTATCCAATGTTTTTCAAGGTTGATCATGATGTCACAATTGGTCAATCGCCTCTTTCTAGCTACAAAGGTAGCCTAACTGAATTATTTTGGTTTTGAATTCTTTTTTAGTTTTGATAATAACCTGTATTTTACCAATGTTGATCATAACAAATATAACCGCATTTCAAACAGTCACATTTAATTTTCTCCACTCCAAGATGTCCCCTGCTTTCACTTCCCGGCACAGTCCTATCACTATTTCCACTCCCTTGCACGGGGCTTCACTTAGTCCCACCTCCATTTTTGCTCGCGCGCGATATTTAAACGCACTAAGACCTCAGAGACCTGTCCACATTGAAGACCACATCGGACGCTATTACACGTCATTTTGAGACTCTTTTGAGGTAAGCGATAACTGGCCAACTACATCCGTTACTATCCCAACACCTACAACGTCCACTAATGAGCTCCTCCTTTCCCACCTAGCTCGTTTCCATTAACGGACAGCCACTGCAGCTGCCGTTCGTTGTTCCATTTTGACGATTTTTGCAATATCGCCCGCAGAGCCAACCATAGCAGGTAAGCCTCTATCGATTTACCCCCTGGCTAGGACGCTTCGTCCTTATCTCCCGATGTTTTACCATTCCCTTTCTTTTCCCCCCCCCCCCCCCTTTTTTATCCCCTTAGCTCTGCATAACCTAAAATAAGACGCATACACTGTGTTGATTACACCCGTGGATAACCGCGTCCTCTCCACTGTTCCATTGGAACTTTATCCACCCATCATACGGTAAGCCGTCATACCTCTTGATCACGTCTTTCGCAATTCCCCTTTCCTTACAACACTTTAACCTCCCTCTCCCTCCCATATCACAGTGTCCGCCGACTGCTACTTATTGCCTTGCTCAATTGAGCCCTGTTGCGAGATCATTGTTCTCTCGTCGATACCTTTAGGTAAAGGGTTCTTGTCAATTTTAATTGCAAGTTGTTCTCCGCCTCACAACCTCTCCGACCTAGCCTTAATCAACTCTTCTAAATAAAGGCATGAATTCACCATTGATGCTCTGCGCATGAACAGCATCTAGTTACATGTATGCAACATGGCCACGCACACGAACCACTACCTTCAGCTTCATCAACGGCGACGCCGGCCACCACGCAAATGAATTCTCCCTCCACACTTCCGACCACCTATTTTTTTAAAGCATCAGCACTCACCATAAGCATGAGGCACGTCCTTGGACCTCACAATTGTTGTTTCAATGCAAGTTAAACAGGATTGCTGAACAAAATTGTTTTGTCTGTTTTCTCTCCCCCTTCCTTTCCGTAAAATTCATGTTAACAGGCATCGCCAATATATACCAGGCAACTTTCTCTCAATCTCTAGTCCTGATGATGATCCCACAGTATTAGGAGCTTGGGATCGAAACGTCGTCGACTTTCCATTACAGTACCGCAATTTTAATCCACTGTGAAAATGTTTTGTGGTTTCTGCTTGGTTGTGCTTACTTGAATTGTTTATTGGTTTGTAAGCCCTCTGTTTGCTCCAAAAACTTTTTGCCTGTTATTTTCTTCCATTTAACTCTGACTTCCTTGTCTCCCCCTTTTGAAAACTTGGTACAGGATTGTGCCCTTGTTTATTTACTCTTTATTTCCTTATCGCTATGAATACCTTATAATAAATGTTCCTCTGTCCGGCTGGACTTAGGAAAGATACACATAGGTCTCATTGTAGTCTATGTTGCAACAGTTCTTTTCCAATTCAATTTAGGCTAAGGACCATTGTTCTCTAAATTAAATGATATACCCGTGGTCCTAAGCTACTGTAATCGGGTCCCCCTTGTTAACCTTATTGTCACTTAGCGCAATCGCTGGATTGCAAGGGTACTTCTACCCCTCCCAACCTACTCTTGGTCGGGCCTACCTAGTATTGTTTTCTCTTCTATCTACCTCTCCCCACTAATTTCCCCCTCATCTCTACTTTCACTTTAGAATATGTCAGCATTCACTCCACTCTATACAGACGACTACATTAAACAACTTTGCTCAGGCCCATCATTACTATCCGACACCTCAGACATACCAACATCATCAAACACTTCGATACCTGATCAACTGGAAAAGCTTAGGAAAAAACAAGTCCGCCTGCAACTAATGATCTTGATGCTCACAGAATACCTGAAAGCAGAAGTTATTCCCCTTGGCTTACAGGTACGCAACATTCCTGGGATCTTTACTGACAATCCCAAATACATATCAAACTTCAGTTATATTGGAACTACTTGTTCACGCCACTGGTTAGTACTGGGGATAGACATTGCCACAGAAACCCTTAAAAACTTAGAATCAGAAATTTCAGATATCCTCAAGCAGATCCAGGACTCCAATCCCACAGCAGAGGCCAAAAAATTGCTTGAACAGATTGACAAAACTGTATCAGACTTCCAGAGAATAGAGCAGAACAAGAAGGCCAACAAAATTAAGAAAGATATTAGGACCTATAGTGTAGAGTCTACCTACCCGTATTTACACAAAGACTTTTACACTAATAGATCTTACAACACCCACCAAAACAATCGCCCTTGGGGCAGATACAACAGACGTCACAATCTTGTCGGTTTTTCAGATACCTCAGCTGAATCATCTGATAATTCTGACCCTGGTGAAGGCACCAGCACCACCAGACGTGGAGGCATCCAACAGCAGCCTTTTTTAGCCAGAGGCCCTCAAGATCCGCCACAACGCGGGAGAGCCAAGAGAAACCAACGATGGTACAACCAACCAGGGGAACGGAGAACCCGCAACAACTTCTACCAATGGTAGCCTCGGGCAATCAATTTCTCCAATACACTGACACTATTCCCATTTTCAATCTGTCTAGCTACTTACTAGCTACAGAAGAACTTTCTCTCCTTAAAAAAGGCTTATCTTTTGTCCCCATAGTGCCACCTGACTATATGGAATTACACACAGAACTCCTTAGATTTTTTAGGCGCATTCGCCTACAAGCCTTTTTTCAGCTACACCCCACACCCGAACAAATTTGCAACACTCCCTTTCGACCTCCATCTACCTTTTTACCATCAGCAGGTATGATTCCACCTGAAATATTGACATTTGAAAAAATGGTTATGAAAGACCTCTCCCTAATACAGAACAAAAGGCAATTTATTCCTTTTAATATCTCCTTAAAAGAAAAACAAGCAATCGGCCATCTGAAAACCATTGACACTCTTGTCATCAAAAGCGCAGACAAGGGCGGTGGAATAGTCCTTCAGGAGAAAACAGCTTATATAGCTGAAATTCAGCGCCAACTAGACAACAAAGATCACTATATGCTTTTGGCTAAAAATCCAACTAAAGAGATCCAAGAATTGATCCGAAAAACAACCACTGATGGACTCCAAGCCGGTTTTCTCTCTAAAAAAGAGTTCAATTTCCTAAATGTCAAAACTCCGCGCATTCCTGTCATCTATACTCTTCCCAAAATCCACAAAAACACATCCAACCCCCCAGGCCGACCAATTGTTTCGGCTTGTGGCTCAATTTTGGAACCACTAGGGGCATACGTAGATTTTTTCATCAAAGGTTTTGTCCCCAGTACACAATGCTACGTTAGAGATTCCATGGCTATGATTAATTTAATTGAACATCATCCATATAATCCGACATCTGAAACTCTCTGCACCATGGACGTTGAGTCCTTATACACCAACATACCTCAGACAGCTGCCCTTCTGGCAATACAAAAGACCCTTGATTCACGTCCCCGTCCACATGTTGTCCCCAGTCACTTCATCTTACAACTCCTTGAACTTTGTCTTACACGCAATTTCTTTTGGTTCGAAAACAAATTTTACCAGCAAATTAAAGGCACTTCCATGGGTGCAATTTTTGCCCCAAATCTGGCAGTGTTGTTTATGGACCAACTAGAAATAAATGTGATTCTCACTGATTCAAACCCTTTTTTTCCGTGTATCGGCCTTTGGCGTAGATACATAGATGATATTTTTATCATTTGGAAACAGAATACAGAAACCCTGCCCGTCTTTGTACATTGGATGAATAACAATTGTTCAGGTCTCTCCTTTACTATCACAACTGACAAAAATTCAATTGCCTTCTTAGATCTTACTATTTTTCACCATGAAGGCGAACTACTCACACGCCTATACCGCAAACCTACAGAGCGCAACACATTGTTGAACTACACTAGCAATCACCCTAGGGCCCTAAGGGACTCATTACCCTACTCACAATTCTTACGAATTAGGAGAAATTGCTCTTGCAAAATTGATTATTTCAGAGAGGCAAACTATCTTTCAGCGAAATTGAAAGCTAGAGGTTACCCTAGAAAAATAGTCAAAAATGCATCAAAACGCGCATGGTATTGCCCAAGGGAAGTCCTGCTGACCCCCAAACCGAAAAAAGAAACACAAAGATTAGCATGTGTGACAACATTCTCTCCAGTCTCAAATAAATTGAGGAAGATGATACTCCACCATTGGCCAATCTTGAATGCAGGCAATCTAGTACTAGAGAAACCTTTATTTGCATTTAAAAAGAACAAAAATTTGAAAGATCATCTTATCCGAGCCTCCTTGCCTTGCCCTGTCACTGCCTCTACTCTTGATGTTGCTTGGGGCCTTTCCCCTGTCATTGGTCATTTCAAATGCGGTTGTTGTAATGTCTGTGCATTCACCGTGGAGGGCAAAAGTTTCACTTTCAATAACATTATTTCACTTTGCCACTCTTTTTCTAACTGCAATACATCAAATGTAATCTATCTCATCGATTGCCCATGTCACAAAATTTACATTGGGCAAACCACACAGAAAGTGAAGACAAGAATCTGCCAACACAGAAGCAGAATACGATGTAGGACTCCAAATGCGCCGCTGGTCGAGCACTTCACAGAGGCTAATCACAATGAGAATGACATTCGCTGGACAGTTTTAAAAGTTCTGAAGCTACCACAGCGTGGAGGTGACATTGCGCAACTACTGAACCGAGAAGAACTTAAATCTATCATCACCTATGACTCTATTCGTAATGGCCTGAACAGGACAGAAGATTGGACAACACTGCTTTAACAACCATTCAAGTACAAACTGAACTATTCCTCCCAGTTGTTTAATGGTTTCTAATATTGCTCAGCACTTGTTTATCCAATGTTTTTCAAGGTTGATCATGATGTCACAATTGGTCAATCGCCTCTTTCTAGCTACAAAGGTAGCCTAACTGAATTATTTTGGTTTTGAATTCTTTTTTAGTTTTGATAATAACCTGTATTTTACCAATGTTGATCATAACAAATATAACCGCATTTCAAACAGTCACATTTAATTTTCTCCACTCCAAGATGTCCCCTGCTTTCACTTCCCGGCACAGTCCTATCACTATTTCCACTCCCTTGCACGGGGCTTCACTTAGTCCCACCTCCATTTTTGTTTGCGCGCGATATTTAAACGCACTAAGACCTCAGAGACCTGTCCACATTGAAGACCACATCGGACGCTATTACACGTCATTTTGAGACTCTTTTGAGGTAAGCGATAACTGGCCAACTACATCCGTTACTATCCCAACACCTACAACGTCCACTAATGAGCTCCTCCTTTCCCGCCTAGCTCGTTTCCATTAACGGACAGCCACTGCAGCTGCCGTTCGTTGTTCCATTTTGACGATTTTTGCAATATCGCCCGCAGAGCCAACCATAGCAGGTAAGCCTCTATCGATTTACCCCCTGGCTAGGACGCTTCGTCCTTATCTCCCGATGTTTTACCATTCCCTTCCTTTCCCCCCCCCCCCCCTTTTTTATCCCCTTAGCTCTGCATAACCTAAAATAAGACGCATACACTGTGTTGATTACACCCGTGGATAACCGCGTCCTCTCCACTGTTCCATTGGAACTTTATCCACCCATCATACGGTAAGCCGTCATACCTCTTGATCACGTCTTTCGCAATTCCCCTTTCCTTACAACACTTTAACCTCCCTCTCCCTCCCATATCACAGTGTCCGCCGACTGCTACTTATTGCCTTGCTCAATTGAGCCCTGTTGCGAGATCATTGTTCTCTCGTCGATACCTTTAGGTAAAGGGTTCTTGTCAATTTTAATTGCAAGTTGTTCTCCGCCTCACAACCTCTCCGACCTAGCCTTAATCAACTCTTCTAAATAAAGGCATGAATTCACCATTGATGCTCTGCGCATGAACAGCATCTAGTTACATGTATGCAACATGGCCACGCACACGAACCACTACCTTCAGCTTCATCAACGGCGACGCCGGCCACCACGCAAATGAATTCTCCCTCCACACTTCCGACCACCTATTTTTTTAAAGCATCAGCACTCACCATAAGCATGAGGCACGTCCTTGGACCTCACAATTGTTGTTTCAATGCAAGTTAAACAGGATTGCTGAACAAAATTGTTTTGTCTGTTTTCTCTCCCCCTTCCTTTCCGTAAAATTCATGTTAACAGGCATCGCCAATATATACCAGGCAACTTTCTCTCAATCTCTAGTCCTGATGATGATCCCACAGTATTAGGAGCTTGGGATCGAAACGTCGTCGACTTTCCATTACAGTACCGCAATTTTAATCCACTGTGAAAATGTTTTGTGGTTTCTGCTTGGTTGTGCTTACTTGAATTGTTTATTGGTTTGTAAGCCCTCTGTTTGCTCCAAAAACTTTTTGCCTGTTATTTTCTTCCATTTAACTCTGACTTCCTTGTCTCCCCCTTTTGAAAACTTGGTACAGGATTGTGCCCTTGTTTATTTACTCTTTATTTCCTTATCGCTATGAATACCTTATAATAAATGTTCCTCTGTCCGGCTGGACTTAGGAAAGATACACATAGGTCTCATTGTAGTCTATGTTGCAACAGTTCTTTTCCAATTCAATTTAGGCTAAGGACCATTGTTCTCTAAATTAAGTGCCAATTCCATGTGTCACTGGTAGTGCTGTGTGATGTCAGCTCCAGGTGTCACTGGTACGGCTATGTGGTGTCCGCTTCAGGTGTCACTAGCAGTGCAGTGCAGTGCCAGCTGCACGTGTCAATGGTGCTGTGTGGTGCCAGCTCTAGTGCTGTATCACTGGTGGTGTAGTGCAGTCATCTCTATGGGTTACTGGTAGTGCTGTGCTATGCAATCTCTACAGCTGGGTCACTGGTGATGTTGTGTAGTCATCTATGGGAGACACCAGCAGTGCTGTACAGTCCCACCTCCAGGTGTCACGGATAATGCTGTGCAGTGTCAGCTCCATGTGTCACAGCTATGCCTTTGCAATGCCAGCTCTAGCTGTCACAGTTAGTACTGTGCAGTGCCAGCTCCCGGTGACACTGGCAGTGCTGTGTCGTGCAGATCTAGAGTTGGGTCACTGTGTGGTGTTGTGTAGCTCTCTCTAGGGGTCACCGGCAGTGCCAGGCAGTTCCAGCTCTAGCTGTCACAGTCAGTACTGTGCAGTGCCAGCTCCTGGTGACACTGGTAGTGCTGTGTGGTGCAGATCTAGAGTGGGGTCACTGTGGGGTGTTGTGTAGCCCTCTCGAGGGGTCGCCGGCAGTGCCGTGTAGTCCCAGCTCCATGTGTCGCCAGCAGTGCCGTGGAGTCCCAGCTCCAGGTGTCACCGATAGTGCTGTGCAGTGCCAGCTCCCGGTGACACTGGTAGTGCTGTGTTGTGCAGATCTAGAGTTGGGTCACCGTGGGGTGTTGTGTAGCCCTCTCTAGGGATCGCAGGCAGTGCTGTGGAGACCCTGCTCCATGCGTCACCGGCAGTGCCGTGGAGTCCCAGCTACAGGTGTCACTGATAGTGCTGTGCAGTGCCAGCTCCCAGTGACACTGGTAGTGCTGTGTGGTGCAGATCTAGAGTTAGGTCACAGTGGGGTGTTGTGTAGCCCTCTCTAGGGGTCGGCAGCAGTGCCGTGGAGTCCCAGATCCATGTGTCGCCGGCAGTGCCGTGGAGTCACAGTTCCAGGTGTCACTGATAGTGCTGTGCAGTGCCAGCTCCTGGTGACACTGGTAGTGCTGTGTGGTGCAGATCTAGAGTTAGGTCACCGTGGGGTGTTGTGTAGCCCTCTCTAGGGGTCGCCGTCAGTGCCATGCAGTTCCAGCTCTAGCTGTCACAGTCAGTACTGTGCAGTGCCAGTTCCTGGTGACACTGGTTGTGCTGTGTGGTGCAGATCTAGTGTTGGGTCACCATGGAGTGTTGAATAGCCCTATCTATGGGTCGCCGGCAGTGCTGTACAGTCCCACCTACAGATGTCACTGACAGTGCTGTGCAGTGTCAGCTCCATGTATCACTTATATGCCTTTGCGATGCCAGCTCTAGCTGTCACAGTCAGTACTGTGCAGTGCCAGTTCCCGGTGACACTGACAGTGCTGTGTGGTGCAGATCTAGAGTTGGGTCACCGTGGAGTGTTATGTAGCCCTCTCTAGGTGTCGCGGGCAGTGCCGTACAGTCCCACCTCCAGGTGTCACTGATAGTGCTGTGCAGTGTCAGCTCCCGGTGACACTGGTAGTGCTGTGTGGTGCAGATCTAGAGTTGGGTCACCCTGGGGTGTTGTGTAGCCCTCTCGGGCAGTTGCCGGCAGTGGCATGGAGTCCCAGCTCCATGTGTCACCGGCAGTGGCGTGGAGTCCCAGCTCCAGGTGTCACTAATAGTGCTGTGCAGTGCCAGTTCCCGGTGACACCGATAGTGCTGTGTGGTGCAGATCTAGAGTTGGGTCACCGTGGAGTGTTGTGTAGCCCTTTTTAGGGGTCGCCGGCAGTGCCATGCAGTTCCAGCTCTAGCTGTCACAGTCAGTACTGTGCAGTCCCAGCTCCTGGTGACACTGATAGTGATGTGTGGTGCAGATCTAGAGTTGGGTCACCGTGGGGTGTTGTGTAGCCCTCTCTAGGGTTGCCGGCAGTGCCGTACAGTCCCACCTCCAGGTGACACTGGTAGTGCTGTGTGGTGCCAGCTCAAGATTTGGGTAACCAGTGATGTTTTGCAGCCATCTCTAAGGGTTCACTAAAACTGCCATTCAGTGCCAGCTCCAGATGTTGCTGGTAATGCTGAGCAGTGCCAGTTCCACGTGTCACTGGTATGGCTTTTACAATATCAGCTCTAACTATCATGGGCAGTACTGTGCAGTGCCATCTTCAGATGTCTCTGAAAGTGCTTTGCAGTGTCAGCTCTAGCTGTAACTGGCAGTGATGTGCAGTGTCAGAACCAGAAGTTACTGGTAGTGATGTGTGGTGTCAGCTCCAGGTGACACTGGTAGTGCAGTGTGGCAGAGAGCAAGAGCTGGGTAACCGGGGGGTGTTGTGTAGCCCTAGGGGTCACCAGTGGTGCTGTGCAGTTCTAGCTTCAGGTGTCAATGGGAGTGCTGTCTGGTGTCAGCTCTAGGTGTACTGGCATGGCTATGTAGTGTCAGCTCTAGAGCTGGGTCACCGGTGGTGATATGTAGTCATCTATGTGTGCACCGGTAGTGCTATGCTGTGACAGCTCTACGTGTCACTGGTAGTGCTGTGTAGTCTCAGCTCCAGGTGTCACTGGTAATTTTGTGTAGTGTCAGGTCCAGGTGTAACTGGTAGTGATCCGCAGTGCCAGCTTCAGGTGTCACTGGTGCTGTACAGTGTCAGCTCTAGTGCTGTACACCAGGGGTGTAGTGCAGACATCTCTATGGGTTACTGGTAGTGCTGTGCTGTGCTGTGCCGTGCCAGCTCTAGAGCTGGGTCACTATCGGTGTTATGTAGTCATCTATGGAGGGCACCAGTAGTGCTGTGCTGTGTCAGCTCTAGGTGTCACTGGTAGTGTTGCGCTATGTGAGCTCCAGGTGTCACTGGTAGTGTTGGGCTATGTGAGCTCCAGGTGTCACTGGTAGTGCTGTCTGCTGTCAGCTCCAGGTGTACTGGTAGGGCTATGTGGTGTCAGCTCTAGAGCTGGGTCACCGTTGGTTTGTATAATGATCTGCGGGGGCAACAATAGTTCCGTGCCAGCTCCAGATGTCACTGGTAGTGCTGTGCAGGCTCCAGGTATCATTGGTAATGCTGTTTGATGTCAGCTGCAGATGTCACTGATAGTGCTGTGTGGTGTAAGCTCTAGAGCTGGGTCACCAGTGGTGTTGTAAAGTCATCTGCAGGGGGCACCAGTAGTGCTGTGCTGCTTCAGCTCCAATTGACACTGGTAGTGCTGTGTGGTGTCCGCTCTAGAGCTGGGTCACTGGTGGTGTTGTGTAGTCATCGGCAGAGGGCACTGATAGTGCTGTGTTGTGTCAGCTCCAAGTGTCACTGGTAGTGCTGTGCCAGCTCCAGGTGTCACTGGTAGGGCTGTGTGGTGTCTGCGGTAGTGTTGTGTAGTTATCTGCGGAGGGCACTGGTAGTGCTGTGCCAGCACCAAGTGTCACTGGTAGGGCTGTCTGGTATCAGCTCCAGGTGTCGCTGGTAGGTTTGTGTGGTGCCAACTCTAGAGCTGGGTCACTGGTGGTGTTCTGTAGACATCTGCGGGAGGCACTGGTAGTGCTGTATGATGTCAGCTCAGGTATCACTGGTAGTGCTGTGTGGTGTCAGCTCTAGAGCTGGGTCACCAGTGGTGTTGTGAAGTCATCTGCTGGGGGCGCTGCTAGTGCTGTGTGGTTTCCGCTCTAGAGCTGGGTCACCAGTGGTGTTGTGTAGTCATCTGCGGAGGGCACTGGTAGTGCTGTGCCAGCTCCAAGTGTCACTGGTAGGGCTGTCTGGTATCAGTTCCAGGTGTCGCTGGTAGGTTTGTGTGGTGCCAACTCTAGAGCTGGGTCACTGGTGGTGTTGTGTAGTCATCTGCGGAAGGCACTGGTAGTGCTGTGCCAGCTCCAAGTTTCACTGGTAGGGCTGTCTGGTATCAGCTCCAGGTATCGCTGGTAGGTCTGTGTGGTGCCAGCTCTAGAGCTGGTTCACCGGGTGTGGGGTCAAGCCATCTGCGGGGAATGCTGCTAGTGTTGTGTAGTGCCCGCTCCAGGTATCAATGGTAGTGCTGTGTCGTATCAGCTCTAGGGCTGGGTCACCGGTGATGTTGTGTAGTCCTCTGCGGGAGGCACTGGTAGTGCTGTATGATGTCAGCTCAGCTATCACTGGTAGTGCTTTGTGGTGTCAGCTCTAGAGCTAGGTCACTGGTGGTGTTGTGAAGTCATCTGCTGGGGGTGCTGCTAGTGCTGTGTGATATCAGCTCCAGGTATCACAGGTAGTGTTGTGTGGTTTCCGCTCTAGAGCTGGGTCACCAGTGGTGTTGTCTAGTCATCTATGGGGGGTGCTGCTAGTGCTGTGTGATGTCAGCTCCAGGTATCACAGGTACTGCTGTGTGGTGTCTGCTCTAGAGCTGGGTCACCTGTGATGTTGTGTAGTCATCTGCCAGAGGCACTGGTAGTGCTCTGTCTTGTCAGCTCCAGTTATCACAGGTAGTGCTGTGAGTTGTCCGCTGTAGAGCTGGATCACCGGTGGTGTTGTCTAGTTACCTGCGGGGGGTGCTGCTAGTACTGTGTGATGTCACCTCAAGGTATCACAGGTAGTGCTCTGTGGTGTCAGCTCTAGCGCTGGGTCACCGGTGGTGTTGTGTAGACATGTGTGGGGTGCACTAGTAGTGCTGTGTACTACCAGCCCCAAGTGTCACTGTTAGTGCTGTGCCAGCTTCATGTGTCACTGGTAGTGTTGTACTATGCAATCTCCAGGTGTCACTGGTTGTGCTGTGTGGTGTCAGCTCTAGAGCCTGCGGAGGGCATTGGTAGTGCTGTGTCAGCTCCAAATGTCACTGGTAGTGCTGCCTGTGTGGTGTCAGCTCAGGTATCACTGGTTGTGCTGTGTTTGGTGTCAGCTCTAGAGCTAGGTCACCGGTGTGTTGTTTACTGGGGGGGGGGGGGGGGATCTATGGATAGGGGGAGGGCTAGGCACCGGTAGTGCTGTTCCTGCTCCTAGTACCAGTTTAATGGTCTACTAATGGTAACCTCCCTGCCCCCCCTCCCCCTTCCCACTCCCTCTCTGCTCATCAGAACTAGAAAACAATGTACGTCAGGTAACCTCTATTTCTGGAAAGAGGAAAACATCATATAAATGAAAATTCAGATTAGAGGGGCGGCGCTGAGGGTGAAATAAAAAGTCGCCATGAGAAATCAACATCTGCTCCAGGCGGATGCAGGGAATTGAAAGCAAACAGGGTCTGGACGGAGGCAGATAGCGTTGTCTGGCGCTAGAGGGCCAGAGATGGGCACGTCCGCCCCCGCGTGGCACATCACAGAAGACGCCCCCTCCTGCAGGCCGTGGAACTAAAGGGCAGCGTTAATCCGCTGTCACTCTCGGCAGTGTGTGCCGCAGCCCTGGAGACGGGCCCTGACGGCTCAGCGCCATCTGTGATCTGCCCGACCAGGAGCCGTGGGCGGCGAGCCGCGGCGCCCCTCCCGGGTCAGGCGCGGTAATGGGATGACATCTGGCGGCCCAGGAGCTCGGCCCGTGCAGGCCCTGGGGATGCGCGCTTTGGTGGAATTAAACAGGATGGGTTCAACAGAAAGCGCAAAACAGATCAGATGTAGACGATATTCTGAATTCAGTAAACTTAAGAGTTGGACATTCATCTGTGTTTGCAAACATCAAATAAAGGCAGAGACAGCAAGCTCATCAACCACATGAACATCGCCGAAACCTGAAGGGCAAGAGGATATGGCCTCAGACTGCCAGTGTCATTCACCAAGAACAGGAGAAAGAAGGCAGGAGCCTACAAGAGAGAGATAAAGGGGCTGAGACAGGACACAAGTCAGAAGGGGGAGGGGCTAACCTAGTTAGGCAGTATGCAAGTGACATCACGGCGCGCAACATCACCGTGCATGACATCACGGCGCACGACATCACAGCACATGACATCACACATGGCATCACAGGAATTGACATCATAGAAAGTGGCAACACAAGCCACGACTTTACAGGAAGTGGCATCACAAGAAGTAACATCAGATCTACAGCCCTCACATATATGTTTAGCAGGTCTATCATGTGTACGTTTGAGCGCATTGCGAGGATAATAGCACAGTGACCAATGGAAGATATTTACCTTGCAATCCCCCAGTTTTATGTAACACGTCCTCGACATTCATTTACAAATATATCAATTATTGTACATGTGATATGCATGTGTTGATGTAAAGCGCTCTGACACCCTGCATTGGAATGAGTTGGGTTATATCCTTCTGCAGTGCCTTCGTCCAGGTCTAGCCAGACGGATAAGTGCAGCCCTCAGGTCCTCTCTCTGGAATCTATCAAGAACAAGAGACCCATGCACAGTGGCGGCTACTCCGCAATGGCAGAGGACTGTCGCCCCACTGCCTGGCACAGACCCAGCAAACGGAAAAAAAAACAATGCTCTAGCATCGCTTTATTTTTTGATTGCTAGCTCTGAGCCAGCATCTGCAGGGAGGGGCGGGATATTGGATGGGGGAGGAGGAGTGCTTGTGCGCTCCCTAAGTAAGCGTATGTGTTTGGCTGGCCGTCTCAGCCTGACCAAAACACACATGCGCACTTAGGATTCTCCAGCCCGGCAGCATTCAGCAGCGGGCTGGAGAAACCCCACAGACTCCATGACCTGAGCGGACCGTCTTTCCTGCCCACCCAGGCCAATCCCCGTGCTGTAGATGGGAGTCATGGTGCAAGGGTACCTGCGTTGCGAGGATGATGATTTTTGTATGGGAAGGGCAACCTTCCTCTACAAAAATAATGGGAAGAGGCTATTTCCTCTTCCTATGTGTGCGCAGAATGCAGCACACATAGAAAAAGGAAAAACAAGGAGAAATAAAGATATTTCTCCTTGTTGTGCCTCCCTTATGACTCCCCTCGAGAGGCGTAAGTTTTTGGCGCTGCTTCAGATTTACAATTTCTCGTAAATCTGGAGCAGTGTCAAAAAGCCATGGGTGTTGCTGGGGCTGCCCCGGCAACACCCATTGCATGTCCCTTTAACACAGAAAACTGCACTAAAGGGACCAATATTCATCAGTCAGCAATCATCCCAAAAAAGTGGCTTAGTGCGGCCTGATAAAGATCGCGCAGGCGTCTGCGCCAGGGAACTTCACAAAAAGTGCCTTTCCGGCAGCGCAAGCGGCCTTACAAATGAGGCCCTTTGTTTCTCAATGCTGGGGAATAATTGAAGCGAATAACAGCAACCAAACCGCTCATCCGCAGCCCACTGCCTGTTCAGCACCTCATATTCAACACACTCTTGTAACAATAAAAATGTGACAGTATCTTCTACCTAGGTTTTTTTAGGAAAAGATTTGTGTAAATAGCCTTTTAGCAAGTACGTACCCCAGATATCTTATGTATGTTAAAGAAATTGTTAGGCTGTTTTTTAGACTCCGTTTATTATATTAGATCTAACTATGTGTGAGTTAATATATTTAATATTTTCTTGCAATGTGAATGATGCAGTGTTCTTGGGGGTATTAAATTATCAATTGCATCCAGAGTTTCTATTCAGAGAGCTTTGATATTCTTTTCATCATCAGTGGGTATTTACGCCACCGAACTGCAACATGCAGGAGTTAAACTTTTTACACGAATGTGCAGAACAGGTTACGGCTGCTGGATCGTCATAGTGGCATTAAACCTACATTGAACCATCAAAAACATTTCAATAAGTGGTGGATGAAGAGGCGCGATATACGACGCTGCTATGAACCGCAGTCAGGAATCTGGCTGCGATGTGAACTGGACGCTGGAATGAGAGTGGGATGTAGAATAAAGGAACGAGTGACAGGAACGTGAGGGGAGAAAAGTACAAGGCACCATCGATATGACCTATAACAGGCATCTGACTAGACTTCGGTATGAATGTGAAATCCAGTCTGACACCATAACATCAGAACATATCCCTAGAACCCACCCAATCACAGGCTGGGAAGCTGAGGGGATCAAGCATGCTATCCTTTCAGCTATTTCCAAAAGCTTGGAAAGCAAAACTCTTGCACAACCTCAGTTCTCCACAGAGCCGATCCCAATGGAAACTTGTGCCCAGTTTGTTTTTTAGATTTCCCTTTTTTAAATTAATTTTAGGAACAAAGTAGCATTACAGTTCATTAACTGGTCCCTTCCCCTTTCCCCATCCCTCAAACAAGGACAGAGATGCAAATCACTTGTATGTATATGAATCCATATATGACATCAGATCACTGAGACAGCATAATAGGTACAACCGCATCAAATTACAGCAGATCAGCATCACAGACATATCTGAAGAGTATTAATCAACTATCCCCTCTCCATCTGGTCTCGGTTCAGGGTCTCCCATTTCCTGAGTCCCACTCCATCCTTCCTCCCTGTTGCACTCCGTTGTAAACCAACTTGTGGTGTACCCCACATTCAGCTGGTACCCAACTCGCAGGTTCCCCTAACCATTGCTTTCGTTTGGACATATGTCTCAGTGCTACACACTTCTTTGCCACAGTGAAGCCTCGTTCCAATACCTCGTGCCTACTTTAAATATAATTTCTCAATGCTGTTATTGCTGTCCGTCCACATATGGTGCAAACTGGATTCAAAATACAAGAGGTGTACAACATACATGTGGGACTGGAATTTCTTTCAAAGGTCAAAGCGTTTAAGTATTATTTGCTGACAAGTCCAATGATGCATTCAAGTTAGAGAGGCCTCGACAGTGCACCCACGTGAAACACCACCGTAACATAGGCATTTTAAGCATGGAAATTGCAAAGAAATGCTTCAAATACAATGGACTCGTTTTTTGGGATCCATCACACAACTTTCAATCATGCCCTTTTCATTTCTTAATGATATTAGACATGCATGACTGTATCCTGATGTTAATACACGTTTGGGACATTTTTGGTAGCATACGCACTTGAAACATCTGCCGGAACAAGGGTGCAATGCTATTTCAACCTTTAACCTCCGGATGAGAGAAACACCCTAACCAGGGGCCACGTGTGGGAATAATTATCTGAAGTGCCCCCAAGGATCCACTTACAGATGTGCTAAACTCCGAGATGATATTGGTTTGGCGATAATATGCTGGGTATTGGAATGCAGAACAAATCAAAACATTCACCCCCAGTCAAAAGATTTGGGTTAAATCCATCATTCTTTTGCTCACCATGCCACCCCAGTGTAGACCAGGCCATATGCAAATCAGTCTTGACTCTGTGCCTCATGGGAATAGTTCAGCCCGAACTGCCAAGCCAGGTCCTCCCTATACCGGAAACAAACATCCTAGGATGGGTTTCGGGGCTTCACCCCTCATCATCCAGGATAGCTTGAATACAGTGGCACAGTGAGCCCGGGATCGACATTTGGGCATACCCGGTTCACTTAGGGCGAGTAATCAAAAGACACACAATTGATGGACAGAATGCAGAACAAATCAAAACATTCACCCCTAGTCAATAGATCTGGGTTAAATCCATCATTCTTTTGCTCACCATGCAACCCCAGTTTAGACCTGGCCATATGCAAATCAGTTCTGACCCTGAGCCTCATGGGAACAGTCCAGCCCAATATGCCAAGCCAGGTCCTCCCTGGACCGGAAACAAGCATCCTATGACCAATTTCGGGTCTTCACCCCTCATCAGCCAGGATAGCTTGAATCCAGTAGCACAGTGAGCCCATAATCCACGTCTGGGCATACCCAGCACACTTAGGGCGAGAAAGCAAAAGACACACAATTGATGGACGGAATGCAGAACAAATCAAAACATTCACCCCACCAATCAAGAGATCTGGGTTAAATACATCATTCTTTTTCTCACCATGCCACCCCAGTTTAAACCTGGCCATATGCAAATAAGTCTTGACCCTGTGCCTCATGGGAACAGTCCAGCCCGAACTGCCAATCCAGGTCCTCCCTGGACCGGAAACAAGCATCCTAGGACCGGTTTCTGGGCTTCACCTCTCATCAGCCAGGATAGCTTGAATCCAGTGGCACAGTGAGCCCGGGATCCACGTCTGGGCATACCAGGATCACTTCGGGCGAGAAAGCAAAAGACACACAATTGATGGACGGAATGCAGAACAAATCAAAACATTCACCCCCCCCAGTCAAGGGATCTGGGTTCAATCCATCATTCTTTTGCACACCATGCCACCCCAGTTTAGACCTGGCAATATGCAAACCAGTTGTGACCCTGTGCCTCATGGGAACAGTCCAGCCCGAACTGCCAAGCCTCGTCCTCCCTGGACTGGAAACAAGCATCCTAGGACATTTTTGGGGGCTTCACCCCTCATCAGCCAGGATAGCTTGAATCCAGTAGCACAGTGAGCCCGTGACCCACTTCTGGGAATACCCGGCGCATTTAGGGCGAGAAAGCAAGAGACACACAATTGATGGACGTACCCCGGTCCCAGGATGCTTGTTTCTGGTCTTCAATTGTTGATTTTGCATATGCCGCCCTAAGTGGGAAGGGAATGCCCAGACGTGGGTTGCGTACACGCTACACCACTGGATTGAAGCTAACCTGGCTGATGAAGGGTAATGCCCTGAGGCCCATCCAAGGATGCTTGTTTCCAGTCCAGGGAGGACCTGGCTTGGCAGTTCGCGCTGGACTGTTCCCATTAGGAACAGGGTCAAGACTGATTTGCATATGGCTGGGTCCAAACTGGGGTGGTGTGGTGAGCAAAAGAATGATGGATTAAACCCAGATCCTTGTGTCTGGGGGTGAATGTTTGCATTGTCCAGCATTCCGTCCATCAATTGTTTCTTCTGGGTATTGTAAGAAGACTTGACTGTAATGTTAATACACCCCAAAACCTGTGCACCTATCTGGGTGCTACTCCCGAACTGCTCACACTGTTAACTAACAGTCTGCAACATCCTTCGAAAGCCAGAGTAAAGAGGAATACGCAGGTTATAAGGTGCCCCAGAGGCACCACAATCACACCACTGCACGAGAGACAATGGGAAGAACACAGGCCAGCACACCAGGGAGGGCAACAAAAAGCAACTCATGGGAAGAGAATTGCAGGAGGGAGACTGCAGTCAAAAACATGGAGTGCTGTACACATGGAGTAATGAACATTTGGAGAACTGAACACATGGAGTACTGAAAATGAGTACTGAACATATGGAGTGCTAAAACACACATGGAGTATTGAATACAAGGAGTACTGAACACATGGAGTACTTAACACATGAAGAGCTGAACATAAAATACAGAGTATACCTACAGTTTGGAATGGGTTCACAGAGTAACAAGTGTTGTTTGTATATGTATTTTTTTTACATTAAGCTTGTGGCAATTGTGAGGGCGATTTGGCTGGGATTGATGGGGCGGGTGGGAGCAGGAATGAGGCAACAGAGGCGAAGCGAGTGAGAACGAAAACACCAGCACTCTGCGGAATGCTCAAACATACTTTCCAGAATAAGTAAATAATAAATACATACAAAAGAACGCATGGTCTGACCTTGTGTAATGTAATTTGTGCTTCTATAAAATGCTCCAATGTGCTTGGCCACTTCTCAAAGAATGTATGTTCTAATGTGGCCATAGGCAGAGAGGGTTCAAGCAGAAGCTACCCTTGTTTAAAACAGGCGAGTGTGCTTATGAATGAGTAGTTATTTCAGATGGCAGCTGCAGTCTTTGCAGCCCTTAGCACTTGAGATGCAAGCACACAAATCTCACCTGCATGAGGAAGAAACCTTGAACAGAGGAACTGCCCTTTATTATGTACCCTGCATCCCAGGAGGTGCACACCGGATTTCAGATGTTTTAATTGAATAGGTAAAGATTCCTCCCATGCCCAAATTAACCCGTTTGGCACCAGGTTTCCTCAAATTTTGTGATCTTCACCCCAAGGGCTGGTTGGGGCCATTGAAACCACACTGGGATCCAGGGAACCCCACGCAACAGCTATTAATGGTGCTCAGATTGTAAAAGATGGGGAAAGACGTCTTGTCTCCTGATCCTGAGTCCTCGGGAAAGGCTGGCCCTCTGAAGCAAAAGGAGCATGGAAAGAGAAGAAAAGCTACTGCCGGCTTACACAATTAAAAAAAGTTGAAGGACAAATGTATCCACTTTCTTGTAGGCTATTTTTTCACTTACCTTTCGCTGTGTAGATAAAAATTAGGCACACGGCTGAAAGCAGCAGCAGTTGGGACTTTAGCGGTAGGGAGGTGGGCCTGATTAGGTCAAAAGACAGAACTGAAATGCGGTGCAAAGAGGACACGGAGCACGCGGCATACAGTAAGGTCCGGCTTGTCGAAGAAAATGAAAAAGATAACCAGGTAGAAATAAAAGCTTGTGCCATGTAGATAAAAGTTAGACGCGAGGTTAAAACATGTAGCACGGCGGCAGTGAAGGGGGTGCTGTGTTGGAATAAGCAACACAGCCTCCAAAATCACACATGATACCTTAAGAATCACAGCCATGTTTACAGAAAGTCAGAGCACTGAAAATGTCATATAATGCAAGCATCTACGACCCCAAGCTGAACACAGGCAAACAGTAATACAAGCAAGAAACCAAGGAAAAAATAGCCCTTCAGATGGCATATAAACAACCAAAGTGTAAAGATACAGTACTTGGCCCCTGTTCCGTAGGCGGAAACGAATGACAAAAAGGAGGGACAAAGAGGAAGGATTGACCACTAGCAAGCAAGGATTTTTAAAGGACACTGAAACAAACAAAGGAAAAGCAGTGGGTGGGCCGTAAGCCCACAAAGAAGTACATACTAAAGTATATACAAGTGGTCTCGACTAAAGTATACATGAGGTCTCGAAAGCTTGACCTAAAAAAAATTAGCTTGATGAAAAAATCTTATATAGTGAATACTGCACACATGAAGCAATGGTAAAGATAATTGTACAGAGAAGTCCTACCCTTCGGACAACAAAAAAAAAAAACTTCTCAGACCGTGGCAAGAAACTTTAGGCCTGCTCCAGTTCTTGGCGGACAGGTTACTCTATCACAATGGTAACAGATATCCCCTCCATTGAAATGTAAATCCCATAGGATATAATGGGATTTATATTTCAGCGGACAGGATATTAGTCACCATTGTGACGGAGAAACCCGTCCGCCAAGATCTAAATCAGGTCCTTTGTCTATCCGAACTCAAAGACACACCATAAATGAAAACAGACAGATCCTCTCTAATAACTGCTGCAAGCTGCAGTTCTGCCACCACCAACCCAGAGATTGTTACCGAGACAGTAATCCACTTGGGTTGACATACTACCATTCAGTGATCTGGCAGCCCCAGCTACAGCTGCAACGTGCTTGCAGTATGGATGAGCAGACTCAATAACTATTTTTTTGCCACCAGAGAAACAGAACCCCATATGAAAAGGTCACTCCAACTGTACAAAGCAGGAGAACAATATACAAACTGTTCCAGAATCTTCCAAATGCTGGTGATGACTATCGACTACAACGCAGCTGTTGCAGCACTAGAATAACATTTCACCCACAACTCAAGATGGATTACAATTGTTTCATCCTCAGACAAGCCAAACAAAAGTAGGAGAAGTCATTGACAATGTCTATGCATGCCTGTGATGATACAAACAAGGAAGTGAGAACCCACCATTCAGGGTTTCTGTTCTGCACGGCAAAGGTGATGGATCCTACATAACCACAGAATAGGTTTTAACTGAATCTTTACCATGGGTAGATCACATGAATTCACTGATGTTTGGGCCACAACCATGGAAGACCTCAATATCATGGACAAAGCCCAATATGATAAGTTCAACCAACACCAAACTACCACCCGATGAACACCAACATCTTTGTGTATAGCAACTTACGGTTGTGGGCGTTTTCACCACAACAATATAACACAGAAGTAATACTTTGCAAACAAAATTATTTGTCATCAACAAAGGCACAGCGACACTTATCAGCTGCTCCACACCTGAAACGTTGGGCTTTGCCTTAGTTTCATACTGTATCAAAAACAAAGAGAGTGACAACATCATCTCAGAATTCAATAAACTTTTTTAAAGTACTGGGATGTCTAAGAGCGAAACCCTTCAAACTTCACATAGACACAAAATTGAAGACAAACGCTTTCTGACACATTAGAGTTCTGTTCCATCTTCGAGGCAAAGTAGAAGCAGAGCAAGTTCTAGCAGTAATCGAAAAAGTTTCAGGGCCCATGCATTGGCTCTCTCCAATCATGATGGCCACTAAACAAGGGCTACCTGTCACCATCAGGCTATGCTTAGACAAGAGGCTACCAAATATAGACATTAAGTGAGAAATTCACATTACCTAACTCTGGGCTACATATTATAAGACCTGAACGTTTGATAATATCAACTTATGCTTGATAAGGATAGTCACTAGATCACCACTTTATCTGCCCACGTTGGACCCCACAGTTCTGAACGATAAGCTTTGGAGCACATCAGCAGCTGACGTATTGCAGTTGCAGTATGCAGTGATAGAGACTTTAAATTAATTAGTTGGGGTAATCAGTCTAAGTGATGGTACCTCTATCTTTGGTCGGTTTCTCTGTAAACAACATTTGATCCCGCAGCACGCTTCAGCTCCAACAAACAAAAGCTGGTCTACCCCTACACCGAGAGAAATACGAGTTTTTGATGCAACACATAAAGTTCTTCCGATACACATTCCCAGATCCACAGAAAGTCAAAGACATCCAGAAGGCATCTGCACTTAAGTGTGAAGCTTCTTAGGTATAATCAACTACTGCAGGCGATTTGTACAGAATCTGGCAACCTTAGCTCAGCCAGTATTGAAGCCTCACAAAAATGAAAAAAAATGTGTGGAACTGGCAAAAGAAACCTAAGAAAACTTTTGGTAACATAAAATCAGCAACCCTCAAATAATGCCAAAATGGACTATTTTGACACCCAAGGTAAGACAGAACTGATTGTAGGGACTAGCGTCATGGGGCTGGGGGCAGAACTCTTCCAAGAACACAAATGGAATGAGAAGAGCACTGACGGATACTGAAAAATGGCATTCCCAGATTGAACTGTAAGTACCGGGAATTCGATGGGCATGCGCTCATTTCCATAGTACGCGCACAATGAAACACTCAGTCTCCCACACTTCATACACTCTTCAGGGCCCGCTGAGCCCAAGAATATCCAGAATCAGTTATGTTGTCAAAGGCATAGACTTTTATTCACATCAATCATATAAATCTACACAACTACTACGGGGCAAAACGAGTAAACATTATTGGATAAATATCAAATTTGCAGCAACAGACTTTGCAACCTCCATATGTCAAAAACAGTAAGGAAATTAGGCATAACATTGTAATTGATTTCAGCTTAGCCATACACATGTACTTAAATTTGTTGGCCGACTCGGCCGATCCATGCAGCTGCGCACCTTGTGCCTGCAGGCTCCAACGCACTACAGCAAACATTGCATTACTTGCAATACAGGGCACCGCATAGCGCACAGGCCCACCGAGGTACATGACCACAGGCATCCTCCAAATAGTCCACACAGTCCATATGTTGCGGGATAAGGCAGTAGAGGCAGGACCACCAGCAGGTCAGTCCCATCCCTGAGCCTACCCTCGGCAGAAGAGTCTAGGACCACCAGCAGGTCAGTCCCCTCTCCGCCTATCCAATTTACAGTTCTATCGTACCCCCTCTTGGGATCCAACCAGTCTTGAACCTCCATTGCTGCGCATGTCCCTTTTTGTGTTAACTGTCAGTGCTCCGCCGCGCTACCCCGTGCTCCTCTGCCGGGCGGGAGGGTGGCTTCAAACGTTCTTGCGGCTTCCCTGGGGTCCCAGGAGACAAAGAGGAGGAGACCCCAGGGGCGCCGCCTTATATAACCGACTAACATTCAGTTTCGGTTTCCCAACGTGCCCCCTGCGTCATCGGGAAGAAGGACCATCCCAACTAGCCCCTCCACCAAGCTTCGGTTTCATGGCACGACTAATCGCGCCCCTCCTCTAAATGAGGGGGGGGCCTGGTCATTTCTGCCTTTTCTGGAGAAAATGTATAGTCATGATGGACTGCAAGCCGCTAGTAGAGAACATCACAATTCCCACTCCGAGGATAGAGAAATGGTCACTACCGTTACTAGACACAACTTTGAGATGAGGTACAGGACCGGTTCAGTTGATCCCACAGCCCACTTTGCTGATGAATACAGGCCCCAGCTAGGCCCGCAAAATACAAGGGTTCGCTCTCCTGTAACAAAAGCTAAAAGGAAGTTGGCACGGAAGCTGCAAATACAAAGACAAAGTTTATGAACCCTTAAGGGTGGTCCTACAACCCATGCAACACTCTTCAGTATTGCATAGAGTAGCACAAAGAACTTGCGTACGTGGTCCCCTTTTATACACAACAGAGGGGTTCATAAGTGGGTGGATACAACATGAGGCGAAAAGCATTACCTTTTATGGACATTTTCGATACAGAATCAATATGTGGGCGGAGTTAAAACACTCCTAAGCCCGCGAAAACATGGGCAAGCAAGGACTAACTGATAACAGATGTGATCAAGTCTGGACATGCGCCAGACGGACAAAGGAGCTATTTATAGACTGTTACTGGGCAGATTACAAGAGCAACTAGCGAAAAAAGGAAGGACTCTTCTTGTGCAAAGCACGTGGAGACATGACAATACAAAATGGAGTCCGGACATTAGTCAACATAAGACAGGAAACATGTTTCAACTAAAAAGAAGTCATGTCTTTAGTGAATGCTTAATCACATCGCTGTTTTAGTTTTCAACAGACGACCCTTTCAGCATTTACTGAAGACATTCGGCTTATTAGGATAATCATCATATATGTCAATTTTCATCATCTCTTCCACCTCTTTGGTTAAATGTTTCTGATAGGTGACATTGGCAATAGCTTTCTTATCAGGAATACAGAATGACACACATAGAGAACAGAGTAAAGGGCCACACTGGACACAGATGCAGCAGGAAAACAGAACTGCTACAATAATACAGAGACCAGTTAAAACCTTCCATCCCCATGTAGTGATCAATGTCCAAAACCATCCAGAAAAGGTCCAAGTGCCATTTTCTGTATGAATCTCAGCTGCGATTTTATGCAATTTCTTAATAGCATTATAAACTGATGGCGTATGGTCAGGAATAAACACACAACAACTACTTCCGATAATTTTACATGCTCCACCTCTATCAGCTAACATAACATCTAATACCATACGATTCTGCAATGCAACAATTCTAGTGATTTGTAATTCTTCCGTAAGATTCCCAAGAGCAGCAGCGGTTTGATTCGTCACAGCCTCTACAACTCTTGTTAATCTACGAACCTTCCTACTGTTTAGGGCAGCTCCAACAAAGAAAAACAATCCTAAGTTAAAATCAATATACTGCTGTAAGCTAGTATCAGTTTGATCAACATCATCAATAGATAGAGTACGTTTATACCTATTTACAGTCACATTATTCAACAACTTCAAATCTTTATGATAGGATGCAGGTGCTAAGAATACAGGAGGTAATAAGAACGCTACATAACATACTCCGGACCACCCGGCTGGTAAACGATAATAACCCTTATTCCCACATACAAAGTATGTGTTATGGGAGGCCAAGAAAGTACTATTATTTAATCCGTCGATGTTTAAAACAATAATACAGTCGCTAACACCAACAGGAATATAACCCACACTCTGAACACACAGATCCGCTTGAGCTTGTGCCACTTGAATCACAAAGTGTTCATTCCCAGCAGTATCTCTAGTGTTCGTGAAGATGTAGGGGATCGATTCATTGTCTGGTCGATATTCTTCCCATTCCCATATTGTCCCATTCGCTTGTGGATAGCCTTCTTTATCCTGATGACATTCCTTATTAAGTCTGAAAAGTAGTCGTCCCACTGTAGGTTTCCGTGTGGCAAAAAGCAAAGTGTACCATGCTCTACAAGAGCCATTATGAGAGAAAGGAAGAGGTATGAATGGTGTTCCTCCTTTCTTCTGATGAGCTGGCATCATACCACATATCCAACAGTTCGTAGCATTCGTAGCAACATGGGTATGATGCAACATCTGGATGAAAGTGTTATTCAAATAAGACTGGCGATGCTTCAATTCTTGACACGGAAGGGTATAAAAGTAGTGCTCCTCAGGCACTGGAGTGGTCAAGACAAGCAACTCACGAGCAGGAGTCACGTCTTCAACAAACCATGTGGTTATACCGACAATAGCTACAATGATAATAAAACTCGTCGCACAAACAATCTTCTTCTTTTCCATCTTGTAGTAAAAAGTCAATATCTTCCTGAAACTAAAAGGTTGTCAGAACTCTTCCCCTTAGGCAGCCGTTGATTTCTTCACCAGCGGGCCAAGACGGGTGTCACTACACTAATGCAGGGCTGATCCCCCCCCTTGCCTCATTGGCTCTCCGTTTCACTAACCTAAGGGCCGTTCTGACAACGTCTTTGGATACAAAAAAATAACTTCCTCGGTCTGAGGTGATATCTTCTTCCTCCAGGAATCGCTTGGTCCGGGAAGAGCTCCTCAGTGTCGTCCGGTTCCACAGCACGGCCTTTCTCCGCAGTCAGGATTTCTCGATGGTCGGTCAACACGGCAGGCTCCACCAATCCAGGCGGCACTTTACGACAGTGCAAAGAGTGGATCCAGTTCTTCCGATTGGAAACTCGCACAGCTGTCCTCGTTGCAAGCAGGACCTGCTCAGGACCAACCCATCTCGGCTCCAGACTGTTCGTCCTTTCGAATACCTTGACCATAACCTGATCGCCAGGTCGGAGATTATGACCTTCACCTGTGGACCGATCAGGGAGCGCTTCTCGAACCTGTTGATGAATAGAAACCGAATTATCCGTTAACTGTGCCAGATAATCATTCATCATTACACAAGGTACATCATACACTGACCTCGGTTTTGGTGGACCCCAAATATTCATTGGGCGTCCGAATACAATCTCGTAAGGTGTGAGACCGGTCCGAGAATGCAGTATCGATCTAATTGACAATAATGCCAGCGGTAAAGCGTCTGGCCAAGTCAAAGAAGTCGAAGCTTGAATCTTCGCGATCTTAAGCTTCAGAGTACCATTATATTTCTCGACCAATCCCACAGACTGAGGGTGAAACACTGCATGAAATTTTTGGGTAATTCCCAGGCCTTTCAGGACATACTTAATAACGTCTGCTATAAAATGAGGTCCATTATCACTCCACAACAATCTGCAAACACCATATCGAGGGAAGAACTCCTTCAATAGCATCTTGGCTGTAGTCATTGCAGTGTTGTCTTTCGTAGGGTATGCCTCAACCCATTTACTGAATGCACAAACCACTACTAGAACATACTTCAGATTGTTACAGCGCTCAAGCTGAATGTAATCCATCTGCAAAACCTCAAAGGGTGCAGTAGGTGTTGCAAATCCTCCTGCTGGAGTTCGTGTACCCATTCCTGGGTTGTACCTCAGGCAAATCATGCAGGTCTGCACTACCCTCTTTGCCGTACTAGCGATCTCCGGATGCTCCCAAACTCGTGTGAGTAATTTAACAATTGCGGAAGCTCCGACATGCGCTAGTCCATGTGCCATCTGAACCATAGGTTGTACGAAGGCAGTGGGTAACTTCCACTTATCCATCTGCTTACTTCTCCAACACCCTTCATCATCTAATTCTCCATCATTGGACCATTGCTCCCGTTCCTTATCGGAAGCGGTCCTCTGTATCTCCAGCACTTCTCTCCTAGCATCGTGCCATCTTTCTGCCTGTGACTTCACAACATACATTGCAGTAGCACCAGGCTGCATCGCAGTCTCTCGTGCCACCCGGTCTGCTAAAGCATTCCCTTCTCCAACTTTATCAACCACTTTCTTATGGGCACTACATTTAACTATAGCAATCTTCTTTGGATATGTTAATGCAGTCAAAAGGTTGTGAACTAACTCCCCGTACATTATCTGTGCTCCATGTGACGTTAGAAACCCTCTCTCCTTCCAGAGTAGGCCGAAATCGTGCGCTACTCCGAAGGCATAGCGGCTATCTGTATAAACATTCACACATAATCCTGCACTGAGCTCACATGCTCGTGTTAATGCTATCAGTTCCGCTGCTTGAGCTGATTTCTGCGGTATGCGTGCTGTCTCCACTATTGTTTGTAATGTGGTAATTGCATACGCTGCTGAAGTCGTACCATCTGGTAGCTTCAGGCATGATCCGTCCACCCACAGTTCTCCATCTACATCTGTAAAGGGCGTATCCTGGAGATCAATACGACCCTTTGTCTGTTCCTCAGTCACAAGAATACAGTCATGTGCTTTTCGTGCTTCAGACTGAGTTTCTGGGAACGGCAACAATGTGGCTGAATTTAACGTTGCACACCTTTTTAACGTAATATGAGGAGCCAAAAGCGTCAACTCATATCCCGTTAAACGAGCACTGGTCAAATGCTGCGTCTTTGTCTGATTAAGCAGGGCATCAACAGCATGGGGGACTAATACCAACAATTTGTGAGATAACACAATTCCCTCGCTTTGGCGTATTGACACAGCTGTCGCCGCAACCGAGCGAAAACACCCTAGTAATGCTCGGGCAACAGGATCAAGTACAGCCGAAAAATATGCACAAGGGCGCTGCTTGTCGCCGTGCATCTGCACTAAAACTGATAATGCACATCCATCTTTCTCATGCGCATACAATGTAAAAGGCTTCGTATAATCAGGGGTACCTAACACTGGTGCTGAACAAAGGGCTTGTCGTAATTGCTGAAAAGCAATTTCACACTCATTTGACCAGGGAAGAGGGATCGGTGTGTCTTTTGTCAAAAGTGCTAACAAGGGCTTAGCTATATGTGAAAATCCCAATATCCATTGCCTACAGAAAGAAGCAAGGCCCAAAAATGCACGCACGTCCTTCTGTGTGGAAGGTACTGGCGTGTCCAAAATTGCTTGAATACGATCTGGTGTGAGTGCACGCCCCTCCTTAGACAAAAGGTGACCCAAATAAGTCACCTTTGGTCTACAGAATTGCAATTTCTTCTTCGACACTTTGTGATTGTGAGATGCCAAAAAGGAAAGCAAGGATAACGTACACTTTTCACACAACTCAGGAGTGTCGGCTGCCAACAAGATGTCATCGACATATTGTATAAGGGCTACACCCTCGGGCAGAACAAAGGAATCCAATTGCCTTTTCAATGCTTGACTGTAAATGCTAGGGCTTTCGGTATAACCCTGAGGGACTCTACAAAATCTATAAGACCTATTATTCAAAGTAAAGCCGAAGAGGTATCGGCTATCAGGATGAATAGGAATCGAAAAGAAAGCATTTTTCAAATCAATAACTGAAAACGTGGTCGCCATTGGCGGAACCAGAGTAAGTAACGTCGTGATATCAGAAACCACTGGATACTGAGGTATCACTATCTTATTCACTTCCCTTAAGTCAATGATAAAACGATAAACTCTGGTATCAGTATCTTTCTTCAAAATGGGCAAAATAGGACTGTTGCAGACATTATAGGGAACTTCTTCCACTACTCCCACCTTAATCAAATCCTGCACAATCTGTATGAGTGCCTCCTCCCCCTCCTGGGAAATACGATACTGAGGGAGGCGTGGTAACACCGCACCCTCCTGGACACTAATGTGGACAGGCGGAATCACCATCTGTCCCACATCAGTATCCGAAGTAGCCCACAAAGTACGAGGGAGGGAAGCTAAGACAGTATCCTCTGCAACCAGACACATCCGTTCTGTCATGGGGTGATTATCATTTAAGATCACACGTACTCCAGTAGGGGAGCAGCGGATCGTTGCTCTGAAGTGCTTGAGCATATCAAGACCCATAATGTTGTCAGGCGTGTTCGGGGCAAGCAAAAACGGACAGGGCGCAGAAAAGTTGTCAACATGGAATGCAAGGGGTCGGGAAAGAGGGCTTCGAGAGAGTGTACCATCAAACCCTACCGATGTAACCATTAAGCCAGATGGGGGAGCCCTCGGAACCAATTGTTTGGACAGCGCACTGCGAGTAGCTCCTGTATCAACTAGGAACCGATCAGTAGAACCCAAAACATTTGCTGAAACATAAGGACCCTTCTGATCAACCGGCACTTCAACTGATTCAAACCCCCATCCAACGCAATCCTACGCATGCTGTGAGTCATGATACCCAGAACGGTTGTTCCCAGACATTTGATACTGGTGTTGCCTATCAAACACATTAGGCCTATCCCGTTGCTGTACACTAGGCTCGAATCGAGTACGATCATTAGAGTTCCCTCTATAATTCGAAAAGCCCCCTCTACCTCTCGGTGGTCCCTGACCACGTCCCTGACGAGATGCACACAACACCGGACAATCTCTGGCCCAATGACCCGACTGTTTACAATACGCACATTGATTTCTATTTACATCTGACCGACCCGAAGGGGGACCATAGAATCCTCCCCTACCTCTTTCTACACCCCGACGAGGCGGACCATATACTTGTGCTAACATCACCTTAGTTTTCAAATCTTTCGATTTCTTCTCCTCATTCCCCTTTGCTTCTTGTTCCTGACGCTCATAATACTGAGCCATAGTCAGGAGGGATGCCGGAGACGAGGTGGACCAAGAACTTTCACTCGCCTTCAATCGAGCTGCTATTCCCGGTAATAAATTCGCCACATATTTATCAACAAAAATATGTCGACCCCTATCATCCGTAAGTGACTGACCACTGAAATCATGAAATGTCTCCTCAAAGCGCGTAAAGAAGTCTGAAACTGATTCATCAACCTTCTGTTTACACGAGGCTAACATATTCCAATCAATCTTTTTAGGGGGGATAATCGTTTTCAACTTGGTCAAGATAGCAGCGGGGAGATCTAAAATAATCTGAGGCGGTTTTTGCGCGGGTTTTCTCTCCCTATCCTCATCCTCAATCTCAGACCATTTGGCCTTAAAAACGGCTAGATCATCCACCTTCCGCACAGATCGCCACATATCCGGCGGTAAAATGAGCCCAAAGAACAAATCTATATCCGCTAAAGTCATAGTACAAGAATTCAGGGCCCCTTCGACCTCTTCGTAAAAGGCCGCTGGATTCTTGCGGGGGTCAGGCAATGCATTCTTTAGTGCCATAACATCAGCCCTATGCCAAGCAGTATAAACCCAATTATACACAAAATATCCCCTAGCATCGGGGAAAGATATATCTGAACTGTTTCCCGCTCCTTTAGGAGGAACATACAAAGGTGCCGCCTCTCGCATCGGTTTAGCATGCACTAGTTTGCTCTTATCTGAGTGGGAAGTAGACGGTTGGCCGCCGCCGATATGTGAATCTGACCGCTCCTTCGCCGCTGCCTGTAGGCGCGCTCTCTCTTTAAGTTCACTCGCCGCTTCCCGCAATGCAAACAGCCGCCGGACCGCATCAGGTGCCTTAGAGGGAGAAAAAACACCGTTACGTAATGCTTTAGCATCTAATACTACATCATCAGGCTCAAAAACTTCTGAATATTTCCGAAAGGCAGTAATCACTTCATCAGAAAAGGTTTCAAGAAAATACAACTTCTCTCTATCCCGCCACTTCTCCAAAGAGTCCAACAATTCAGCAAGGGATAACTTGCCCTTAAGTGCACGAAGAGAAATTTTCCGAAGCTCACCCATACGCTCAACTGATAACATGGACCGCGTGTCAACCTTATCCGAAACCAATCCAGAATCTTGTGATCTCGGGGCGGACGCGCCAACATAAGGGGGCGGAGAGCGATCTAATAAATAAAAATCATCGTCAAGATTAGTAAGGACAGGATAAAGTGGCTGGCGGACAGCATATTGACCCGAGACTTGCAACCTACGCTCTTTCTCTTGTCTCTCCGCCAGTTCTCTTTCCTCCCGCCGCTTCGCTTCCTGTGCTCTCACATGATCATTTTTCCGTTGCTCTTTATCAAACAGAGCTTTCTCACGTTTCTCTCGCTCACGCACTTCCTTCACCCATAACCGTACACATTCAAACATGTCTTGACGAGCACGCCGTTTACACATACACTGTTCCACATACTCAATCTTACGCATATCAAACGATCCGTACAAAGGCCATCGTAACTCAGGATCCTTTTTGGTGTATTTCCTCCACACTGTGCTGTACATTATAGAGGAAAGACCATGCTTCACATACATATCCCTATTAGGAGTCCCCTCTGGGGGGGCTGGAGCAGATTCCTCGAGGTTTAAACGGTTTCCAAAACAGCAGCACCACTTACGGAGTGCGCTAAAAGCAGGCATGCTAAAAAATAATGCAAAATATGCAGTATTATAAAAATGGCACTTAAACTTTTCGCCGTTCAGATTTACACAGTTCCGGAGAAATATCTCCACATTACCTGCCTATATGTGTTGCAACGCATATATTCTCACAATAATCAATACAAAATATGACCGGTCATCACAAATCAAACTCAAATAGCCAACCCAGGCTTCAAAACTCGGAGCAAGTACCGTACAACGGTTCTTACCAATCAAGAGTGTCCAGGTTCCAACTGCCAAGTTCCAAAATTCGCCCAAACGGCTGTCGCGGCAAACCGACAGAAGAGGTCTCAGTCGAGGACCGGCGCCACCCAGAAGGTCAGTTCGGAAGGGAAGGAAGAAAACCTCGGGATGCCAGGACTAAAAAAACGCCACTGGCAGTGATCACATCCCCGGCCAAAATTCCTCACCTTCGTCACGACCAGTCCTTCGAGCATCCGAGTCGCCGATGAGCCCCACGTGACGGGCGCCAATTGATGAATACAGGCCCCAGCTAGGCCTGCACAATACAAGGGTTCGCTCTCCTGTAACAAAAGCTAAAAGAAAGTTGGCACGGAAGCTGCAAATACAAAGACAAAGTTTATTAACCCTTAAGGGTGGTCCTACAACCCATGCAACACTCTTCAGTATTGCATAGAGTAGCACAAAGAACTTGCGTACGTGGTCCCCTTTTATACACAACAGAGGGGTTCATAAGTGGGTGAATACAACATGAGGCGAAAAGCATTACCTTTTATGGACATTTTCGATACAGAATCAATATGTTAACACACTCCTAAGCCCGCGAAAACATGGGCAAGCAAGGACTAACTGATAACAGATGTGGTCAAGTCTGGACATGCGCCAGACGGACAAAGGAGCTATTTATAGACTGTTACTGGGCAGATTACAAGAGCAACTAGCGAAAAGGAAGGACTCTTCTTGTGCAAAGCACGTGGAGACATGACAATACAAAATGGAGTCCGGACATTAGTCAACATAAGACAGGAAACATGTTTCAACTAAAAAGAAGTCATGTCTTTAGTGAATGCTTAATCACATCGCTGTTTTAGTTTTCAACATTGCGAGACATCCAGCAAGACATATGTTAGGTTTCCAGCACGTTGCTGATTCCACAGAAGACTATGCTCACTTAACCTCACGAGCAACGTACACCTAAGGTTTGTCTCTTGAGGAGAAAGATAGTGCTGCCTACACTGGCTCCTACATAGCAATGGACAGTTAGCGATAGATGGACTCAACTGGAACTCTTTCCTCTATGGACCTGTTGTGAGAGATTAAGAAACACAGCAAGTCTTAGCAGGGCTTTGGAGAACAGACTTTGACCTGAGTCTTGTAGGAGAACATACAGGGAGGGAACAAAATACTAAGCCCAAAAACACTACAGGAGTGTGAAATCGTGCGAGCTCATCAAGAACATCAACGCATGGTCAAACCCAAAGCCCACTGAAGAGAAAAAGTGTGGTTTCCGATAATGGAGAAACTGACGGAAACACTCAGAATGAATTGCCTAGACTTGCAAGCCACAGACAGTCAAACCACCGTGGGCCCAGTCATCTCAGAACCAGACTACAACAAAACCATGGACCACAGTCAGTGCCAATTCTTGCACTCAGCAGGCTGTACCTTGTCATCATTGATGCATGCTCCAAATATCCCATAGTAGAGATAATTGAATCCATGGCATTTTGAATATTGATCCGAGGGGCTCCCAGTTTCCATCAAGACTGACAATCGCCCCCTGTCTGCTGATCTGATTTCAATGAAAACACGAGTGAACTAACCATCCATCACCACAAAATCACCCCAAGTTGTCCTGGGTTTGGTGAGGTTGAACGTTTCATGCGCACACTAAACAGATCCCTCAGAATAGCCACTGGGAAGGGGGACAACATTGAATTGGCAGCGTACCATTTTCTGTGGGTACACAGGATCATCCCACAAAGCACTACAGGACCACCCCACAAGGCGCTACAGGATCTCCCCACAAGGCACTACAGAATGACCCCACAAGGCACTGCAAATTGTCCACCAGCAACAGTATTGTTTAGAAGGCTCACTTCAGATATCATACCAATCACTCCAAAATGGCACCATGAAGACATGGATCTGGAGAACAGACAAAGAAAACCAAAGAAACACAACGTCAAAACCACTAATGACAAAAAAGCAAAGGAAACAGACATTCACATATTCGCATAGAATGAAGAAAATGAAAGAGGCTAGAAACCTTGGAGAGAAAGACAGAAATGGCTGATAGGTCAGTAGATAGAGAAACGGGTGACATTTAGGGACAGAAAGGGGAAACGGATGAGATATGAGAGAATTAAAGAAAAAGCAAGAGATGGGGGACAATGGCCAAAGAACAATGGTGTTTGAGGGGAATAAACAGCAGGAGGTGGAGAGAAGACAGGGACATGTGAGGAAGAATGCGGAAGGTATCAGGGGAAAGAGAGAGTAGAAAGACACATAAAATACAGAAAGTGTGCAATGGGATTCAGAGAGACTGCAAAGAAGAGAAAAGAAGGTCCCTTGTGCCATGCACACAGAGCAGACACAGCACATACTGCAGCAGCAGCACCGCTTCCCTCATGCATGACGGCGCAACATGAGCGAGAGAGAAAGGTTCCCGAAAACCATACATACAGAGCAGGCAGAGCACACACAGCAGCAGCATAAGCTTCCCTCACACATGACAGCACAGCATGAGTGAAAAAAAAAGGTTCCCAAGAACCATACGAACAGAGCAGGCAGAGCACACGTAGCAGCAGCGTAAGCTTCCCTCAAACATGACGCCGCAGCATAAGTGAAACAGAAAAGTTCCCAAGAACCATACAAATAGAGCAGGCAGAGCACACGTAGCAGCAGCACTGCTTCCCTCATGCATGATGGTGCAGCATGAGTGAAACAAAAAGGTTCCCAAGAACCATACAAACAGAGCAGGCAGAGCACACGTAGCAGCAGCGTAAGTTTCCCTCAAACATGACGCCGCAGCATAAGTGAAACAGAAAGGTTCCCAAGAACCATACAAACAGAGCAGGCAGAGCACACGTAGCAGCAGCACTGCTTCCCTCATGCATGATGGTGCAGCATGAGTGAAACAAAAAGGTTCCCAAGAACCATACAAACAGAGCAGGCAGAGCACACGTAGCAGCAGCGTAAGCTTCCCTCAAACATGACGCCGCACCATAAGTGAAACAGAAAGGTTCCCAAGAACCATACTAACAGAGCAGGCAGAGCACACATAGCAGCAGCGTAAGCTTCCCTCATGCATGACGGTGCAGCATGAGTGAAACAAAAAGGTTCCCAAGAACCATACAAACAGAGCAGGCAGAGCACACGTAGCAGCAGCGTAAGCTTCCCTCAAACATGATGTCGCAGCATAAGTGAAACAGAAATAGTATTGTCATTGGCATCCCTCTGTCCACCCCTCCAACCAATATACATTTCCCAATAATAAACACACAACACAGACTGTTTGATTGGGTACAATTGCTGCAGGTTTATTACATACACCGTTATGTAATAGGTGGGTTATCTTAAGGGCGATCCAAGGGCAGGCAACCAACTGGGCCTGATGAGCCGGGCAACACTGGGGCAAACCCCGCCTATGCCGCCCTACAAGTGATTCTCTTACAGGATCACGTGACCATTGGTAAATTCTTACTCACGCCCCTTCCAGGGCGGAGCGTCGCATAGCAAACCCCCGGTTGTTCAGGACCACAACCGCCTGAAGGACTAGCGGGGCACCGACACGGCTTCCAGGACCCTCCCAATGAGGCTCCTCGGATTTGGCTCTGGCACCCCCTATGGTGCCGCGCAGATATACCCTTTATACCGGCCTGCTTCCAGATCGACCTGTAACTCCGCCTGCAACGAAAAAAGAAAACATTACAATATTCTCACCCCCCACCTGCCATCACCACGCCGGGTAAGCGGTAGGGAGGGATGCGGCTTGAGAGGCGATCAAGAGGTCGCCAGCATGGTGGGGGAGGGCTATATAGGAACTACATGGGAACAGTCCAGCCCGAACTGCCAGGCCAGGTCCTCCCTGGACTGGAACCAAGCATCCTGGGACCGGTTACGGGTTCATGACCCTCATCAGCCAGGCTATTTTGAATCCAGTGGCAGTATGCTCAGACGTGAGACCCGTGCTTTCCATGCCACTGGAATCAAGCTATCCTGGCTGAAGAGGGGTGAAACCCCGAAACCGGTCCTAGGATGCTTGGTTCCAGTCCAGGGAGGACTTGGCCAGGCAGTTCGGGCTGGACTGTTCCCATGAGGCACAGGGTCAAGACTGATTTGCATATGGCTGGGTTCAAACTGGAATGGCGTGGTGAGCAAAAAAAGGATGGATTAGGCCCAGATCTCTGTACTGGGGTGAATGTATGACATTGTTCTGCATTCTGTCCATCAACTGTTGTTTTTGCATTTGTCACCCCGAGTCGGACGGGTATGCTCAGACGTGAGTCCCGTGCTCTCCATGCCACTGGAATCAAGCTATCCTGGCTGAAGAGGGGTGAACCCCGAAACCGGTCCTAGGATGCTTGGTTCCAGTCCAGGGAGGACCTGGCCTGGCAGTTCGGGCTGGACTGTTTCCATGAGGCACAGGGTCAAGACTGATTTGCATATGGCTGGGTTCAAACTGGAATGGCATGGTGAGCAAAGAAACGATGGATTAGGCCCAGATCTCTGTACTGGGGTGAATATATAACATTGTTCTGCATTCTGTCCATCAACTGTTGTTTTTGCATTTGTCACCCCGAGTCGTACGGGTATGCTCAGACGTGAGTCCCATGCTCTCCATGTCACTGGAATCAAGCTATCCTGGCTTAAGAGGGGTGAAACCCCAAAACCGGTCCTAGGATGCTTGGTTCCAGTCCAGGGAGGACCTGGCCTGGCAGTTCGGGCTGGACTGTTGCCAAGAGGCACAGGGTCAAGACTGATTTGCATATGGCTGGATTCAAACTGGAATGGCATAGTGAGCAAAAAAACAATGGATTAGGCCCAGATCTCTGTACTGGGGTGAATGTTCTGCATCAACTGTTGTTTTTGCATACAGACAAAGCAGGCACAGGACATGCAGCAGCGCAAGCTTTCCTCAAACAGGGCAATGCAGATGGATGAAAGTGAAAGGTTACCTGTACCATACAGACAAAGCAGGCACAGGACATGCAGCAGCGCAAGCTTTCCTCAAACAGGGCAATGCAGATGGATGAAAGTGAATGGTTACCTGTGCCATACAGACAAAGCAGGCACAGGACATGCAGCAGCACAAGCTTACCTCAAACAAGATGGTGCAGTATGAGAGAAAGAGAAAGGCTGCCTCGTGCCATACATACATACAAAAACAACACAGTGATGGTTGGAATGCTTGAATGAATCTCAGCCACTGGTACTCTCCCGGGGTTGCATCGCAATCCATTGTTTTTTACCCACCATGCCGCCTCAGTTTGGACCCAGCCATATGCTGATCAGTATTGACCCTGTGCCTCATGGAAACAGTCCAGCCTGAACCGAGGCCATCTTCCGGACAATAATGTGGAATACAAACTTTAGAAACAGAACAAAATGCATCAGGTATGTAAAAAGTTACAATTTCGAAAGATAGTTGTATTGTGCACAGAGGTGAACCGCATCCGAGCTGTAGAACAAAACATAATAAAATATTGAGGTAATATGGGGGGTGGTTGCGGGTGGTTTCATACAAAGAAAATTCAAGTATCACTTGGAAGAATGTGCTGGGTTATAGAGAGATGGTGGGTGAACAGATAATAAAAGTGGCGGAAGATAAATGAAAAGAAAGAAAACACGTGTGAGTGGAGTGGGAAAAGAAGAGCGTGCTGCAGAACATGCAAAATTCAAACTGAAAGGGCAAAAAAAAAAAGGAAAAACGTTTGCTGATGTCAATAAAGGAAGGTTCCACTCAACCAGTGAAGAAGGCAGAGTGAAACGTAAATGCTTCTAGAGTGAGACAAACACAAGAATAGAAGGATTGCCATCAAATAAGTAGTATGGAATTGAAACAGACAAGACCGTAATTCAATCATGAGTAAGCGGCTGACTTAGAGCCCACTCCAAGTAAGTAGTATAGTGAGATACCTTTCATCAAACTCAAAATCGGGCATGATTTGCATAATGTGACAGGAGGCTACGCCCCGGAAGTTTATTCCGGGAAGTGATGTGACTTCCAAACCCATGTGACCACGAAGAGATGTCAGCTATAAGTCCAGACATGGAAGTCCTGCTTCAGAAATGTTGTTACCTATGACCCCTTGGGGAAGAAATTTAATGAAAATACAATTTGTAGATTGCTCTAATACCTGAGGGTTTTCTAAGCGCTGAACTCGAGTACAGCTAACTGTCTGAAAATGATTGAATGTGCACATAAGAATTACTCTTTAAAAAGCCAAGTTTTAAGATTCTTCCTGAAGGCTAGTAGCTCTGGGTTTTTTTTCAAGGCCAAAGCTTAGGAGTTCCAAGGTGGTGAGGTGCTGCCCACAAAGCCCCTTCCTCCGCATTAAACCCATTTGCATTTGGGAATAACAAGGTTGAGGGCTGTAGCTGAACAAAGTGATCTGGATGCTTAATGCTTATTCTGGTGGATTTTCTGGATGTTTCTGTGGGGCCTGAAATCTGGCCATATGCATAGTAAAACATTTTAAAAAGCTATTAAGCCTTTTCAAGCAAACCAGGGAACACCAGCTGCAACTAGCTATTTTGAACATTATGCAATATGGTCAAACATCAAGGTACGAGGCGTTTGTGGATTAATAATTGTTGGGAGGAATGATATGAGTCATGCTGGTGATAGTCAAGAGAGGTGACCTGTAGCCGGAATCCTGACAACCACCCCTCCTAAAGGCAGTTTTAAAGGTTGCGGTTTGGTGGGATGGAGGACATGAAATTGTCTCACCGGACGGGGGCATGAACCGAGGGGCCAAGTTCCCAGGAATGCTCAGAAGGTTCATAACCGTTCCAGTCTATAAGGTAATATAGTCTTCTTGTTTTTCCATCCAGGTGCAAGACTGATGCAGGACTTTGTTTCTGGTGGGGTCAAATATGAAGGAACAAGGGAGCTGGCAAGACAGAGTCCAGGAAGCCGGGAAACCAGTAAGTGGCAGGCGAAGAGGCTAAGCGAAGGGGATGAGTGTGGGTGGTCTTTAAATAAGATTGCTTTAGATCGTTCATAAAGGTCACATTCTAATTGTTTGTAACAAGGAACAGGTGCAGTTAATTACCTTGATGAGGCTGCCTTCTAGAAGGTGCTTTAGAATGTACACTGGGGTCACGCTCTAATTGCTTATAGCAAGGAATAGGTGCAGATGATTAGTTTGATGAGGGCTGTCTTCCGGAAGGTTCACGTTGAGTTCATCTATGCTGGTTGCTTGATGTTTAATGCTTATTCTGGTGGATTTTCTGGATGTTTCTGTGGGGCCTGAAACCTGGCCATATGCATAGTAAAACATTTGTAAAAGCTATTAAGCCTTTTCAAACAAACCGGGGAACACCACCAGCAGCTAGCTATTACCAACATCATTCAATATGGTCAAAAGTCAGGGTACAAGATGTTTGTTCATTCATAAGTGTTCGGAGGAATGATATGAGTCATACCGGTATATTGTGATGGTCATGAGAGGTGAGCTGTGGCAGGACTCCTGACAATAGGTTACTGCCGCAAACCCAAGTGATCTAATTAGCTTGGTCAGTGGAGCCACATAGATATTGAATAAGGTCAAGTTCAGCAACAAGCCTTGGGGGTTTTCGGCCGATTTTGTCTCATTTAAAGCACTGGCTGTGTGTACAGTAGCCTTCTTTTGGTCTCTATAGCACTATCTTCCTGTTAAAAAAAAAACGTTAAATGTATTACACGCTCAAAACAATAAGGCAACATTTGGGTAAAAATCAAACTTAAAAATGCATTTTTGAGCTGATTTCCATTCGCTCGCATTGAAAGAGCTGACACTAGCACTCAGTGCTGTAGTGTCTACTGGTGTCTGTAGTGTCTTCCGGTGTTGATGTGTCTCTGTGCTCTTGCCAGGGGCGTAACACAAGCCCCCGCAGTGCGGGGGGCCCCGAGCTGCAGGGGGCTCCTCGGCACACAATACTTAGGTTTGAGAGCTCCGGATTAAATCCGGAGCGAGCGGGGCCCCCTCAACTGCTCATATAGAAGCATTGCACTCACTGTTCATTCAGGGCTGCAGTCACGGGGGAGCCTACAGTGGCCAGGACCCTCTTAATGTGATTGTGGCCCCCTGAAACAGGTTAAGTTTTCCATTATTTGAAAAACAGGACTTGGGCTGGCTGACTTGAAAATCAGTCTTTTCCCTGGTATGCCAAAAGACATGCAGGATGGTTTCAGCTCCCCTGACACCCCCTCCCTCCCCCCATAAGTTATCTAAACACGCAATTACAGTGTTGAAGCGGGCTTTGTGTTTCGCTTTTCCGGATTCCTTGAGCTGGTTCGACTACGCATGTCTAACGTGTGTGCTTGCGCTGGGAAAGTGAAAGCATTGTGCACATCCCTCCTGAGTACCTCAGTAAGGGCCTCATGTAGGTAGCGAAATACCGGTCGGTAACGGCCGATTTTCGGGAAATATGCCGTTACCGACCGGTATTCAGACAAGTGAGATGTAGGAGTCCAAAAACCACTTTTCGGTAAATATGAGGCGGTAAATACCGAATCATAGTTACCGAATTCTAAAATACCGATTCATATTTACCGAATACATAATTAACGAATCGGTAAATATGAAGTGGTAAATATGAAGTGGTAAAAATTTAAAATGACATGTAGGAGCAGTCGGTAATTAAGAAATCCAGGAAAATCGGTAAATAAGAGTCGGTAATTAACACGGATTGAAAGCAGGTGGTAACCATCAACAATGCACATAAGCAATCCCAAAATGCAACAGCGTGGACAACATGGCCGCCATGTACGTCATTGCAAGGCGCCTACGTCTACAGGCAGCAGGACTGAGGGTGTGGCGACGGGAGGAACAAATCTACAGACAGCGCATCACACTATTACAGCTGACTGATGCAGAGATACATGAGAGGTACAGGCTACACCCCGAAACCATCATGGACCTGATAAGGGACCTGCACCCACTCCTGGACCAGCCAACAAGAAGGGCGCACGCCATACCACCACATGTGCAGGTGCTCTGCAGCCTACATCTACTGGCATCCGGCAGTTATCAGGTGGTGATAGCTGCGGTGGGTGGTGTATCCCAGAGTTGCCTGTCCCGTTTCTTCAGGAAGTTCCTGGATGCCATGATGCAGAGAATGCACCACTACATAAGCTTCCCAAACACACAGGCTGCACTGCAGAAAACAAAAACAGACTTTTATCACATGGCACAGTTCCCCCATGTCATCGGCTGTATTGATGGTACACACATCCCAATCTGTCCACCAGCTGATACAGAGCACATCTACAGGAACAGGAAGTCCACCCACTCCATCAATGTGCAGGTGATCTGTGATGCAGGGAACATCATCACAGATATGGTTGCAAAGTTTCCTGGGAGCACCCACGACTCTTACATCTTCCAGAATAGTGGGATCTACACACGACTGAGTGCCGGCGAATTCGGAGAGGGATACCTGCTGGGTAAGTAACAGTGACGCCCCTTGAAACCTGCAAATCAGAGTGTATAGAGGCATGTAACTGATGGTTCCCTTTTACTCATCCAGGCGACAGTGCATATGCATGCCGTTCATTCATCCTCACTCCCTACCTACACCCAGCAACCCAGAGTGAGAGACGATACAACGTGGCCCACAAAACAACACGCAATGTGGTGGAGCGCACGTTTGGACTACTGAAGAGCAGGTTCCGCTGCCTCCACAAGAGCGGAGGCGCACGCCAGTACAAACCCATCACCTGCTGCAAGATTATTGCCACTTGTGCAATGCTGCACAACCTTGCCACGAAAAAAGGTACAGATGTGGAACTAACATATTTTGAGGACAACGAGGATGAGTCAGGCCAGCCAGAGGGCAGCGCAGCTAGAGTGCCAACTGCAATCGATGGGAGAGAGAGACGGGCAGTGATCACATGCAACTATTTCTGAGTAAGTGAGGGGACACAGCGAGTTGTGAGAAGTCATGACGTAGTTTAATGTGGCACCACGCCATGAACACATGAACAGGCCAATCTGGCAATATACCATCTATACAAGGAGTATGTCCAGGGTTACGTCACCCAATGGGAAGTGGCTAAGCAGGGCCACATCAATGTTTGCGCATACGCGCTGCAGTGGTGGATTGCACGGCCTGTGCATCCTCACTAGAGCCAACCCCAAGCCGCCTGCTGCTCCTGCGTGCTTCGGGGACGGGGGGTGTGATGCTGCTGCTGGTGTCGATGCTCTCCGCAGCATCCCCTGCAGCAGTTGTCGACGCCTGACTAGTCAATAGCACCCCTAGTGCACTTGTCACCTGCACCATCCCCCGAGACAGGTCGCTGCAGCACTGTGTTAGGCCCTCCTGCATCGTCACAGAGCGCCGGCAAAGTAGGGAAGTCGCAGTTGCCAGACGGTTGAGTGCCCTGCTGGTAGTGTCCCTTCTCTGGCGTTCCCGGCGCCGTGCTTCGATGTCAGCATCTAATTTGCTGCACAACTGCTGGATTGACTGGGACATGTCCCGAATGCCCGCAGCCATGCCGCCAATGTTTGTGTCCATGTTGACTAAGCTTGTCTTCATCACCCGCATGTGCCTCTGGACTGACATAACTGCCTTTGATTGCAGGCGCTGTTGCTTCAACATTTGGCCCTCGAGCCCCAAGAAGACACCATGGCCGTCAGTGGGTGCTGGTGGACTCTGGACACACGACCTGCGGCGCCCTCTTGCTCCCGTCTGTGCTGCCTGTGAGGTGTGGGGCACAGTGGGATGGCTCCCTTCCTGGGGCCCGGTGCGGTCTTCTGGGCCCATGCTGTCGTCTGACGAGGTGTCGAAGGCTCGTAGCCTGGCTGCTGGACGCCTCCTCATTCTCACACCTGCAAGCGGAGATGTGGCCGGTGATTCGAACATGAGTGGCGATGCTGGCTGTGGTTGTGGTGATGCTGGCTCTCGGTGAGGTGATGCTGGCTCTGTGTGCGGCGAGGCTGGCTGTGTTGGTGGTGCGGCTGCAAGTGGGCCTGCTCCCTGGTCTGAACTCGTGCTGGCTGGAGGTGATTTTTGTGGCCGGTGTGCCGTCTCCCCTGCAGCATGCCCTGTACTGCATGATGTCACATCTGTGGACAGAAAAACAACATTGGCTCAGTGTCCCCGAAGGGCTGCATTGCAAGCGTCACAATAAATCATTTCACATTCCAATCTGTCCTCTGTCTCCTTGTGCCTCGAGTGCGTGACATGCCTTGTTGCCCTGTGACATTTACGTCATGGTTAGTGTTGCCCTGACTACATCTCCCGGAATGCATTGCCTGTCTGCACTGACACGTGTGGACTGCAGTGTGATTCTCGTTTCACAATGGGGGATGTGGGGTAGGGGTAGGGGAGGCTACATTGCTGTGCTTTCGTCTTACCTTGGTGTGTTGCGGCTCTGGCGGAGCTGTCGGCGTCCCCAAGACCCACGACGCTCTCTTGCTCGATTGTGGCCGCCACCAGCTCCTCCAGTTCGGTGAGGGCAGGTGCCCTGTTGGTTCCACCTCCGGTCTGGCTGGCCTCCTTCTGGATGTCGCCCATCTTCCTCTTGGTCACAATCCTCAGGTCATACCAGCGCTTTTTGAGGACCTCAATGTCCCTGTGGGTCACTCCCACAGCATTGACCTGCGCCTGGATGGCCAGCCATATGTTGCGCTTTTCGGCCTCAGGCACTTGCAGGGATTGCCTCCCAAACAGCTTCTGGTGCTGCTTCACCACCTCCTCCACCAGCACCTGGAGTTCCTTGGGGCTGAATTTGAGCTTCCTCCTCCTTTCCCCTCCGTCTTTCTGTGTTCTCTGGCTGGACATGCTGTTCGTTTCCCGCTCGCACATGCAACTGCTCCCTGCCTCTCCTCTGCACTCCAAGCCTCTCCAGGGTCGGCTAATTATGTACACCTGCCTGGGTGTGGCCACTTCGGCTAATTGTGTACACCTGCCTGGGTGTGGGCAGTTCCTGGGTAGGTGGGCTGTCGTTGCACAGGATTAGCTGTTTCGTCAAGTCATGTGATGTTATTTACCGAATCCGTACATACCGATTCGGTATTTTCCGATTCGGTAGATACCACCTCGGTATTTTCCGATTCGGTAGATACCACCTCGGTATTTTCCGAATCGGTAATTATCACCTCGGTATTTACCGAATCGGTGAATTCCGATTCGTATTTACCGACTGTTACCGAATCGGTAACTGTTACCGAATTTTTACCTACATATAACTTACCGATTCTAATTTACCGATTCGGTACGGCTCGGTATTTAAGAACCGGTAAAATTTATTTACCTACATGAGGCCCTAAATGTGGAGAGCTGGCATACCGGCATGTGGAGAAGACGTAGTGTTCTACTGTGTATCTTGTGCTTGAATTACAAGCACAGGTTGGCCCAGTGAATGATGATTATTAGAACGAACGCCCCAAATGCAGAGCACTGCCTCAGCAACCAAGTTTTGGACAAAGAACGAGACAGTGAGTTAGTTTCTTTTTATTGTTAAAAAGGTTAAGCAGAGCTCGCTGTGGAATGGGATAAGGGGCCTGCAAGTAAGGGAAGATTTCCTCTGCTCAGTGGGCCAGCAGGTCCTTTCTTCTGCAGACGTGTTTGTGTAATGTAGTTTGTAATCACTTTGCCATTTTTTAGAACTTTTGATTTTTCCTGTCTCATGATAGAAATTGTGTGTTCCCTTGTTTGGGCGATATATTGTTGGTAATTTTTAGTATTTAGTGTGTATCCTTGACTTGGGATGGTGGCACTTTGTGTGGCCGGAGTACATTTGGGTGCTGGATGAAACCTGCAAACTGATAGTAGAGCACCAGCCATGCAGTTACTAAAATTAAAAGCTTGTCTATCAGGTCAAAATTATTTTTTTTGAAGAAAGTGATCAGCTTACCTTTTGGAGAATTCTGATTATTATCTTAAAATTATAAACATGTATTAGCAAAATTCCTGATTTTTTATGAATTGTAAACCTGATGTTTTGTCACAAAATGAATACGTGTCTGTGTGCACACACAAATACACAGAAACACATATTTGTGGAATAATCAACAGTGCCATCAGCAGCTCTGCTTGACATTGACAAATTTGTGTATTTTGTAATTTCCTTACTATGCATTTTCAAATGAGAATTCCAGTTATAACATGTGACTTGGAATCTATCTAGAAGGAGCAGGAAGGCAAAGTGTCAGGAAGTAGGAATGCACAAGGGAAGAATGTTGCCAAGTGAAAATCCATTTACTGAACTGTCTGTATTATGTTTTGCATTTTAAATCTTAGAGTAATTGTGCTGAAAAAAACACCACTTCATCAACAATTCCTTAAAATATTTAGGAGTGGGTGAAGCCGGAATATCACTTGGGTGGGCCAGCCTGCTATGTCACACTAGGAAAGTAGTGGACTATTTCAGGAGTCCACTATATGAACCCGATTTGTTTTTCCATGTATTTGAGAATAATGTTGTTAAAACTCCATTTGGACTAATGTTTTCTAACCTTTCTGCGTGGGACAACATCTTCATGTACTCCAGTGGAAGTTAGCCTTGCTTGCTTGCCCAGTCGGTCCAATTCAGGGTTGATATTTACTTCCAAACACTTTAAAAAAAATCACCAGCCAACACTGATTAGAAGTGATCCCCCAAATACTCTGGATGGCATTGGATTCACTTGCTCTGTGCAGTGTACGGCTGGTATAAGACATTTTACTGGGGATGGTTTTAATTCCTAGTCTGGCCCTGCCTTCAGATGCTAGGGATGCCGAGTGGCCAGGTCATGGTGCGATGGTATGCTTGTCCAGTCAGCTAGGGGTGCAGGTAGGCAGGAAGCTTCCTTTAGACACGAAAGAAAACTGACCAGAGTGAGAGGTGGAAGCTGAGTGCAAAGCAAGTGCCTGCCTAGACATGCACCAACTCACCTCTACAGACAGGGTTATCATCTATAATCAGTAGAGAGGCTGCCCATGCTCCATGCCCATGCCCAAGATGGAGCTGTGCACATAAAGTTGCTGTTTGGGCGTCATCAGCTTACTTTCTTCCCCTGCAGCCACTGCAATGTGTTGCGCAGTGCAGGATGGTGATGCTGCAGCAAATGCAGTAAGCTTTCAGTGCAACTGATGCACCATGCACTACCACCTACCAGTGTCTTCTGACTCAATCTTGAAGCTTGTTTAAGCCAGTGTCATCCACCTGCAGAGATGCAAGTGTTACCCACGTGTGGGTCCACATGCTGACAGCTATCATCATCCCTGACCAGAGTGTCTTTGCTCTGCACCGTTATTACACCAGGTGCAGCCAACCGTGACAGACACAGGTTTACCCTCTCTGCTTCTCAGCCATGCAGGTCAACAGCATAGCAGGAGCTACCCAAGGGCCTATAGTCAAACAACTCACAAAGCCTGACCACCACCGCCTAACGAAGGGGCCGCTGTAACCCAAGGCTGCCCTTCCTGCATGCAGTTGAGTTCATACATCTGAGACATGAGTTGGAATGACTGTTACTCTCCAGTACATGCAAGGAGGACTGGATACCACCATGTAATAAGAGATGTGACCCAGTAACTGCTGCCCACAGCCAGACTAGTTAAAGCTGCGAGTAAATACCGGTGAAGTAATTCCTCACTATTTTCCTACTACATTTGGCCTCTTTTTGGTTCTCATAATCCAGCTATGGTCTGCTTTATTCCATATCCCTTTCCTGATGCTACATTGGATTTAACCTACCACTAAGTTTTTCAAGCTAGCCAATTAACATGATTCTGCTGTTTGTGTGTGTTACGAAGAACTGCATTCTTGAAATGATAGACCCTTTAAAGACATCGAGTGCTAGGCAGTGCCTAATTTATGCAGTGACATACAGCACTCATTTTAGGGCAGTGGGGCTTATATTTCATTACAAGAATTTAACCAAGAAGAAATAAGAAGGTCGAAAAAGAGCATAGAGCTGCATGAGAAAGATTGGCAACACTGCCAAAGGGACAGGCCAGGAATAAACAAGGACCTCTAAGAGTGAGACGGAGAAAAGATGGATGATGTGGTGGAAGAATGAAGCATTAGGTGGAATCAACATGAAGCATCATTGGTATTTAGCATTCAGCAGCACTGGCTGTAGGCTCCAAAGAAACAGTCTGTTCACTGCACTTATTTCGTTATAAATTAAACACTTCTGATAAGGGAAGACTAAATGAGCTTGAAACCTTCTCACATAATTTGTCCAATTTCATGTATGGAGACCCTGCTTTTAATAGTTAATAACCAGTGGAACACACAATGCACTCAGTGCTTCTGTAGAGTGCATATATTTCCTGTTTGGCACATACATGATGTTTCGTTGTTGACATTTGTGTAGCACACAGTCTGCCATTATCAAGGTCTTTCAGCACTTTCATTCATTCAGCATGCCCTGCACACATTGCTTGCTGCTGTGGAACAGCGATGCCCATATATTTGAAGAATAAAGATAGAAATGTACATTTTTGTTCCATTTAGTAACATTTTTAATGGGGGATAATCCGAATACCCTGACCATCCCTCGAGGATATGGGCTCATATTAGCAGCAATGTTATGCAGATATATGAGCTCCTGTGCCTTAGGTATCATTGGCTGGTACCTACCATAAGGGTCTCTGCTTTCTTTGGTATTGAAAGCCGAACAGGACCCTACACCACCTGCTGCTTCCTATGGTGGGTTGGGTGTTCAACTTGCACTTTTTACACCCAATTAGTAAGGGGGAAAGTGAATCAGGGTAAGTGAAGAAGAGAAAAAGGTTACAAATAATTTGAGAATATCTTGGGAGAGGGTGAACATAAGGGGAGAAAAAAGTGAAGAATAAGTGAGAGAACCACAAGGAGAAACAAATGAAGGGGAGATGGATATAAAGAAACATGTATAAAGTAACATCAAATTAACAACTTTCAGTGGGACAAGATCTATGACAGTTTTTTTCTCAATCAATCATATTGTATTGTATTTAAGCAGACAATACACGTATTGACCTTTCTTAAGCCACCTAAAGTTTTCCAAGATCTTTCATGAGTTTGAATAGCTAGCTGGGCTAACTCAGCCTTTTATCCTTTTCAGGTTTATAAACTGACTACAATTAATTGAATAATAATAATGTGTGTAATTTACAACCCTTTGAACGTGTAAAACTTTTGTACTATCTGCTATTTAAAAGCCAAGTTATTATTACAATTCAGTATTAAGAAGTTTTGGGCTGGAATCACCCTGCTTGTAAGTTATGATACTGTAATGTAAAGGGGCATGGCTAGGCTCATTTTGTAAAATATTCTCAGATGGAGAGCCTCCTTTCCTAGTACATTCCTGGGGAACATTGAGCCTGCTTTATCTCCCACACTCTGTGCAATATGAGGCAAGAGTATTTACACCACCCACTATGAAAGGTCAGCAGTGTGAGAAAGTGAATTATTAATTGGGGGTGCCTGGTAGTCCACCACAAGTAATGAAGTCACTAACTTGTTAGGTCTCGTCAAAGGTTTCAGTAATGTAATCTTGAGCTCAGTCCCTGGTAGCTATGGTTCAGAGCAGACAGGCTCAACTTAGAGAAATTGTGTAAAGCATTTAGAAGCACCAAAACAGTTTAAAAGTCGAAAACAAAAAAGGATAAATCCCACAATCCAATTTATAAAAATAGGAAAATAATAATAAGCAAAATTACAAAAATCCAATAACATAGATATGAATTTTCAATGATCTAAGTGAAAGTCGAGACAAAAGGGCAAAGAACCAATGTTCACGGTAGACGGGTACCTAGGTGCAACTTGTGGCCAAGCACGATGGAAAGCGTGTAAGATATAACAAGCAGATTGTCCCTACTAGAGCCTGGAAGAAGAGAAGATCAAAAAAGTTCCAATCTGAAAAAGGACTTTGTCATTTTTCTGAGGAAAAACTCTCCTCTGTGCAGGACAAACCTGAAACTCAATGTGATGCTGTGGAACAGCCAGAAGGATACCCTTTGCAGTCGATATCCTTGAAGCTCTGAAGCAAAACTTATTAAAAGTTCACAATCTTCTTTTGGTGCCCAAACAACCACAGAAGTACACTTCTAAGGCTTACAGGACCTCAGCGGGAGCACTTAGAGAGTCTCAGAGTACCAGGCAGAGGGCCTCATCAAAGTCTGGCACAGGTCCGGTGCCATTGGTCACTGGAATTCTTCTCAGGAATGCCCCCTTTAACCTTTTCTGTTCCTGGACCCAGCCAGGGAATCAGCCCTATGATCCTTGAGATCGACTGGTAGGAGGTCCAACCCTCTCAGGTCCTTCTCACAGATCACACATGCCAAGTGCAGCAAATTTGGTCCGTCTGAAATTCTTTTGCAAGTCCAGCAGTGTTCTGAGGAAGGCTGGGCAAAGGTCCAGCTTTGTAGGGTTCACCAGCCTGTCTGAGTGTGTGTGTGACACCCCAAGACATACGTAGTTCCTCTCTGACCAATGCAGTAAAGCCTCCTAAGCCCCTGCCTACCTACTTTTGCAGTCATTTCTGTTTGCTTTACTGCAAACGGACCCAAAATGCAATGTGTCAGGGCAAATCCAAAATGGTGTCTTAGACTACTCTAAACTTGGCCCTGAGGCTGGGATGTGAGTGGGAAGTGTACTATGGCAATCAAAGTGCCCACCCGCATCTACCATGAAAATCCAGTTTGAGGCAGGCACTGTACCCACAACCAACCCAGAGACAAAACTCTGGTAGGGCATAAGCTAAGCCCTACAGCAACCAAACAAAGGATACAAAGGAAATGCCTTGACATCCTGGTCTCTCCCTGTCCAGTGTGCCCAAAATATTGCATGTGGCTCAAAAGATCTGTTAAGCTGGATTTGACAATTTGGTGTAATCATGATGCCCACAGATCCACCTGGCATATTCAGTTGAGCTCTCAGGTGTCATCTATGCCCATTCAGGTCAGTCTACTGCTTGTTTGTTGGAGGCATTTTACACATTTCCCAGGCTTGAGCACAGGCTTTGGCTTATGCAAATTAGTCTTCTGACAGTTAAGGCAGGTAAAAGAAAACTTTCTAAAAGTTACCTTCCCTATTTATTAAAATACTGACTTCACCATTGGGTTTTTAATAACTATTAAAATAGTTGTTTACTTTGTTTGTAGCTTGTTCCATTCTAGAGATAGCAGTATTAGTATTTTGATCTTTACTATGGTTTTCTACGTAGTACAGCTAGACCTGCCACAGTGAAATAGTTGTTAGTCCTTGTAACTTTTAGGAGATGGTAATGTTTATTTTCTACATGTCCTTCTTTTAAATGCTATGCACCCTTCCTTGTGGGCTACAATGCTATCATAATTAAAAAAGAGGTTTCTAGTTATCAAAAAAGCTATTTTATTAGGTCTCATTGCAGGTTTTACATTGCAGCAGACTGGCAACTGCAGTAGGCCTAAAACTATGCATAATATGTGCTGCAGTCTACAGGTGACATTCAACTTCCAATGCCGTAGGTATATTCCCACACGTTGTACTATGACCTTATAGACATAGAAAGGTTCAATAAACCAATCAGGCTTAGCCAATTTCAACATGTTGTGAGGGTCAGAGCACATACACTGGGCACAGAACCGAAATGCCACAGTGTGCAGAGTCTTATAACCCACAATACATTTCAGGAAACAATGGGGGTAACCATACAAAAAGGGCATTTTTTTCACATCCATTATCACTTTTCTAGCATTTTGGATTAAAACATTTTCTGTTTTCAGTACCATCCTTAAACTACCGCTCTCTGTTGAATCTTTATTCCAACTATTTAGAAGATTGTTATATCGAGTGCACCGGGTTTGTTTATCAGTTTCGTATGCACTTCTTACAAAGAAAGAGGAATGAGGAAAGCTAAAAAGTGAGAACATACAAATAGTAGTTCTGTTTGTGGCTATTTTGGAGCAGGCCATAGGCCTTGCATTTTTATATTTGTGCAGCGGGTGATCTATTGGGTACTGATCGGGCTCTAATTTATTGATGAGTAACACCTTTTTTCGGAATAATAATGATAGTTGCGGAAAGGCACAGATTTCTGTTGCTGTTTGTGGACTGGAAATGATTGTTCCTACTGGCTTTTTTACAGACATTTTGGTCACTGAGTGTCAGTGGGTAGCTGGCACTAATGTGAACTACATCCAAACATTTCATTTGTTGAACTCAGGGCTTGATATTAAACCATAACCAGTGTGTATTGACGCTTTTTGACAAAATTGCTTACAATACTCAATTTGACTTATATTTTACTCTTAGATTCCTTGAAGTACATGCTAACTGAAACCCCGAACCTATGAAGTTATGTTTTCATTTAGAGTTTTCATCAGTGTTACTTACACTTTGCACTTATAAATGTGCCTTAAATATTCTCAAATAACATTTTGGGGATTCTGCAACTGTAAAGCTGTCTTTGAATTCATCCCAAATTCATTTGAACTAATTTGACTGCTCCAATGAGCTTTGTAATGTTTTATATGCCAGTAAGTATGACATAAGTCTATTCCAACTCCCATGCAAAGTTGACTTCAAATTCTGGTTAATTGTACTCCAGTGTACTAGTCCAACATGCTATATGTGCAACACCAGAAATTCCTGTTCCAACAGATTCCATGGCGAATATCGTATCCCTCATGTAAAGATGTGTTTACAATAAGTGCAGTTTTGACTAACACACTTTAAAATGCAATATTTGTCTCCAACTTTAACCTCTTGGGCTAACAGCATAAAAAGAATAATTCGGTTTACCACCCACATCACCAATTTCACTGCATTTTTCGCAAGCTACCACATCCAACTTGTCCCTACTCCACCCGAGAACATTTCCTTGTCAGTTCTGGGGGGCGTGCCCCCAAAGTATACACTCCTGGCTAAAGCCCTGTGTTTATTTGGCTGCATACTCTGAGAATAATTTGATAAAATGGCCATCATGGTCCTAGAACTATATGCTTCAGGTGCTCCTTGCGACTTCAGCCTAGAGCGAAGCATAAAAATAGCTCGACCCAAGAGAGTGACGTTGAAGGGAAATTCAATTTTCATAGTTAAGTGTTCACAAAAGGAAATGGTTTTAACCCATGCCATGCTAGCGTAAGCTACAAACCAAACAAAGGGCCCTTGTCATGTGCATGTTCTGTAAAGTATGTTGCGAGTCTGATTTTGCGAAGTATTTTTGTGGCAAAGAAGGAAAAGAAGAAATTAACTACATTTTCTGTAACTTTAGGTCTAAGCAGTGCTTTTGTGCGAGAACAAAAGTAATGCATCTAAGCGGCTAGGGGGCATTAAGTAGTTGGGGTACACCAGGTAGCCAACGGGCATGGCTAACGGTTGGGCATGTAATGGAATTTAAAAGTTTTTCTATGAGTGTATGCTCTTTCTTACTGCTTGTGAAAGACTTGTGAACCTAGAGTAAGTCGTCTTTTTGGCCTTGAGTGTTCAAAATGACCAATTTAATATTTGTTTACCCTCCTATGCACAGGGGCTCACTTGCGCAGTAAACCTCGTTTCTCTGCCTGCAGCCATCTTCATTCATCATTACCAGCCTCCTTTATAAATCATTCATTCACCCGTTCCTCGGTGGCCCCAACTGAGTTGTTTACCAGGTACAAAATAAAAGAAACATACAGCGAATCTGAAACGAAGATTCGCCAACAAAAGAATCGATGAGAAAAATGTCATAAGCGTAACACACCAGAAGAGAATGTAAAAATATCCTTGTGGAGATGGTGAATGGCAGGTTTATTGGATAGCTGAACCTAGTTCTAAGGAAGACCACGATTCAGCGGATGCCAGGTGAATCCTTTGCTTATGTGGAAGTATGTTAAATATTTGGTACTCTAATACACCAGGGGCCATGTCACGTGCATTGCCTGCTAACTTCTGATCTGATGAAAGAGCACATTTGGACTAGCATTTGCACCAATCAAACTGTGCAAAATGACATTTACCTTGAGCAATCCCTGCAAATGTGACATAAACACAGTGCGAAAATAGCACTTTCACTGAGTCAGCTGTGTGATTGCTTGCACCTGAGGGTGCTTGTGTATTGTGCTATCTAATTTTTGCCATCATTTCACAGATATGAAGGTTCGCTGCCTCTGCCACATGCCTTCAAACCATCAGACCCTCCTGTTACAGGAGATAATTGGCACAAGTCTTCTGGCAACTGCCTTAACATAACTATATTGTGCTGCTCACTAGCAGAATTCCAGACTGTTGTGGCTTTGTGGTGACAACAGTGGTACTCCTTTTAATGCAGGTGACTGCTGTCCCCATACCCAAGCATTGACAGTACTAATGATTGGTGGCAGATGATTCCAGTCTTAGAGTACAGTCTTTTTTATCTTTTTAGCTGAACCTACCTTAGTTTGGGGTGTTGTCTTCTAGCTACATTTGTGAAGAAGGTCATTATTAGAACCCACACTCTGCCTGAGTGCAAGTTAGTGCTTGCCTATATGTGAGGAGGCCATTCAATATAATGGGGTTGCCCTGTGTCCCTCAGAACCTGCGTTTACAGTTATAAACGCGTAGTTTATACATATCAGGAGGGACAGTGACGTAACAATAGCCCCCCCAAAGTTCCAGGAGGCCCACTCTGGCACTATGCACGGGCAGGCCTGAGAGCTCCTCACTGGTTCTGGATCCTGGAGGGCCCCCCTCCATTCACTTTGCAGGGGGGCCCCCGCAAGTTTCGTTACGCCACTGGCTCTTGCCTCGATCTGCCTGTGATCCTGACTCCCAGTGACCAGGGCTATAAGGGATCCGGGTCCTTCCGGTACTCAGCACCCCAGTTCCAAAAAGCAGGTGCTGAGACGGGTCCCTATCGGCCTCTCCAGTTTTGCCTTCATCCTCAGGGTGAAAAAAAATCTCAACTCTGCAGCAGTTCCACCCTTCACTGCCTCTGAAGTAACTTCAAAGATGCTCTTTGTAGTTCTATCAAAGTGTCACCATTTCACAACCGAAGCATTGTCAAGATTATAAACGACGAAGCCATAGTTGTTGCTTATTTATCTTATGCAAATAACAACCATTGGCAGAGCCAATAGTCCTGGCTTGTTGTGGGTGAAATGCTACTTGTAAAATATATCTGGATGTAGTGACACAAGCAGCGAAATACCAGTAGGGCAGCACACTATACTTATTACGGATTTTTCGCTTTCGTGTTGTAAAGCCACACCCTTACCAATATAGGCCAAGCCCCTTTTAGGGACCCGCACACCCACCCAGTTTTTTCATCCCACTTAAATCTCTGCCAGTGACTATGGGCCTGATTACGATGGCGGAAGGCCTGTGGCGGGCCCTCTGCCGTCGCAATGCAAATTCTCCCAGCCACATTATGATGGCAGGGGAAGCGTTGGGGAAGTGTGGCGGTCGGAAAGACCGACCGTCACAGGTTCTGACAGGCGGTCTTTTTCCGAATGCCCGTTGGAGCAGCAACATTGCCCAGCATTGTGGAGGTGCCTGCCAGGCACCGCCGTTGGGATTATGATAGCCCGCCCAGTCGTTTTGCAGCAGTCAAACCGCAATGAAAAAGCAGGCAGAAACGGATTTGGGGGCCCGTAGCGGGGCCCCCCTTCATCCATGGGCCTGGGGCAGAGGCACTGGTACCCCCCTGCATATCCCTGCACCATGTGGCAGGCACGTAGTGCAGGGATATGCAAGTGCCTTTTTTTATGCATTGCGACGTGGGTGGCTAACCGCATCCCCCCACAATGCACAGTATGGGTGATGCGACCACAGTGGTGGCAGTCGCATCATAATTCAGTTTGTGGGAAGACAGCCGGTCCCAAATCCGAAATGATGGCGGACGGACTGAAGTCGGTCCTCTATTGTAATGACCCCCTATGTCTCTGAGTACTTTTATGTCTGTGTGTGTGTGTGAGAGTCCAGATCTTCCCTTGCCCATGTCTCCCTGTGGGACAGTTTTTGTGACTCCCTGTCTCAGAGTGCCCAGGAGCCTGTGCCTCTAGGGTACCTGTTCCCGTGCCTGCTCCTTCCTGAGGTCATGAGACACCCACTGGCGGCATCACGGCCTCTGTCTGATGGGTAATACATTTGTTTGAGATCGTCAAGACGCGTACATGTAGCCGCTTGCACTGGGAGCTAAGATTTGGCAGCGTACCAGGGGTGTGCATCGGAGGTTCAAGGGAGAGACTGTCATCTATTATATTAGAAGTTTGCACCGTTTACGATCACCATAATACATTTGTGTTTAGAGTTGACCCTTACGAGACAACATCCACACTGGGTTTTCTGCTTTCTGATTACAGTGGGAGGACGGACATTAACTCTCCAATCCCAGTTTATCTAATGACTTGTGGAACGCCTTGAAAAAGTCTGATGAACAGACGAAACACGGCTAATCGTGTGCTGGGAATTTTAAATATTTTTGGATATCAATAAAGGATGCAAGAAAGCTTTAACATTGACCTCATTGGATCTCTTGAGCTGATTAACATTGCTGCAGTTTGTTTTGTTGCTCTCACTATATGGAGACGTACATAAGGGTTTCTATACTTTACCATTACGGTTATGGACATTAATAAGATTTAATGGTGTGCTGTAATAGCTTCTTTCGTGTTTTCTGTAGGGTAATAGATTGGACTCGGAGCGCCTTGTGTACTGGTCAGTCCCCAAAGGCGCTAGTTCCTAGAGGAGCCAGCAGGGGGCGCTCAGAGATGGCACGGCGTGATGAGGTCACGCGCTTTCGCACCCAGCAGGTGAGCTGTGGGATATGGAACTCTGCAGTTTTGAGAGGGAAGCATTAAGGAGGACACTGTAAACTGTTGTAGTAATTCAAGGAGACATGGCGAGGATTACAGTGGCTTTCTGAGAGCAGAGGAGCAAGGGCAGAGCCCCTCCTAGCAGACACGAGTTGTAAAAAGCTGCCCGCAAATAGGACTGAAATGACAGATAACTAGCGAAAGTGCTCCCAAGCTGCATCTCAGTCTCCCTGGAGGGTCCTGCCTCCGCCCACGTGTCCCTCTGCCTCATGGTGCCCTGAAGTGGGAATGTCACGGTACACGGCGCTATATAAATCTCTAATTTAACCACCTCCAGCTGCGACTGCATCTAGAATGAGAACTCGGAAGCAGGAGTGGGGGCGATAGGGGCGGTCCTTTTCCATGACAACGGCGCCCCCCCCCCAGGCCGAGCCTGCCACGACGGGGCCCTCCTCGGAAGAAGACGCGCGAGTTATTAGTCAGGATTGAAATGTTTGCTACAATGTGTTGACAGGCCTAATTGGACCTGACACACAGATTACACAGCAGTCGGATCACTCGGGCGCGAGGCAAAGCAGAGCTCGGCTGCCTGTGTCCACGTGCCCACAAGAAGAGGCCTTGATGGGTTGTGGGGGCCTAGGGTTTCCTGTTGTTCATTCTCATCTTTTGTAATATCATGTTGTTGTGTTTTGTATGCGACTCTTTGTGAAGAATGTATACTGTCTTGCGTTGCTTTATGACACGTTCTGGTATTCTATGTCACCGTGTGATGTTACACTGTGTTGCAGAATGCTATGCCTTAATGCTAACAAGCTTTTTTTTTTTAATCCTAGATCTTTCTGTTGTGTTGGTTAATTTTATTTGTTGATGGCTTGCTATTCAAGGGTATGATACACTATATTGTAATGTATTGTGCTGTGTTGTACTGGTAGAACGCCTGCTCTACAAGGAAGTGATGTGTGATCAGGTGGTCCAGAGCAGCTGTGCATGTTGTGGTAAGTCCGTCTTACAAAACACACAAAAGGTGATGGGAGGCTACGTGCAATGAATCTGACCACCGGCAATCGCTCGAGGTCGCATCTCAACCCATCGTCCTTCCTCTCACCATGCCACCTCAGTTGCAAATCAGTCTTGACCCTGTTCCGCATGGGAGTAAGCCCAGACGTGGGTCCTGTACTGACTGTGCACTGGAATCAAGTTGTACCCGGATGATGAGCCTGCAACTAGGGCGTAAGTGGTCCTGGGTGGCTTGCGTTCCTTTTCAGGGAGTACCTCACCTGGCAGTTCGGGCTGGACTGTGCCAATGAGGAACAGGGTCAAGACTGATTTGCATATGGCTGGGAACAAACTGGGATGGTGTGGTGAGCCAAAGAACCCTGGATTTAATTCAGATCTGTGACTGGGGGTGAGCGTTTGATTTATTCAGCATTGAGTCCATCATTTGTTGCTGCAGGATTTTTCACCCTAAGTGCCCATTGGTACCTTGCTCACACTGCCATTGGATTCAAGCTAGCGTGGCTGATGAGGGGTAATACCCTGAAACCGGTCCCAGGATGCCTGTTGGGCTGGACTGTTCCAATGCGAAGCAGGGTCAAGACTGATTTGCAAATGGCTGGGCCCAAAATGAAGTTGCGTCGTGAACAAAAGAACGAGGGTTGGAGTGCCACCCCAAGCAATTGCCAGTGACGGACAATTTTCAAGATTTCCACCCATCATCTTTTGTGTGTTTCATGTTCCACTCTAAATGGCATGGGTATGCCCAGACTTGGGTCCGGTGCTCATTGTGTCACTGGAACCAAGCCAGGCCATGCTGATGAGCCCTTAACTAGGGTGAAACCTGTCCGGGATTGCTTGTGTTCTTAGTCAGGGAGAACGTGGCTTGGGAGTTCAATCTGGACAGTTGCCTTGAGAAACAGGGTCAAGACTGATTTGTATACGACTGGGTCCAAACTGAGGTGGCATGGTGAGCAACAGAACGATGGGTTGGGAACCTACCCCGAGTGATTGCCAGTTGTTAGACAAACTGCAAGCATTGCACCCATCATCATTCGTGTGTTTCATGTAAGTCTGTCCTACAACTGCAAACTCACCAATAAGTGACATTCAGCCCGGAGTAAGAGAAGCCTACTCACAGAATAAATGTAGTCAATTGGGCCTGAAGGCAAAGTGGGGAGGTGGGGAATCAAGGGGGGAGTTGAGTTCACTCAGCGCTTTCCAGCAACAGTAGGGGATTTGAGTAGGGACTCTGAAGAGCGGTGCATGCACTGCATGCCAGCCTGGAATCTGTGGTAAGAGCCCTGCAGGAGAGGCATGCCTTCATATTGGGCTCTGTAGGGAGGCATGGATCTCAAAAATGGTGTATTTGGTCATTTGCCACAGTGGGGGATTTTACCCCCGACACCGAAGCAGGATGGTGTGTAAACCACCAAACGCAAAATAAGTCCCTTAATTCAGAGCTGCAGAATCAAATTCTGCAGAACAGTGTAGACGTATTAAAAAAACGCACCACCAATAAAACCTGCTTAGCCAGAAAAGAGGGTAGCTCTCTACCATTCCCATTCAATTCTTGGTCTCTTGGCTGTAGATTGTCTGCTAACTTTGGCTGTAAATTTGAAAAGTAGGCACTAGACCATCGGCGGTCTCACCAAAGTATTAACTGCACAAGTTCCACTGTAATTAAAACTACAGAAAAGATGTTTTGTGAGTGTCAGTGCTGCCTCTCCAAACCCATAGCTAAATCTTTAGTACAGTCATGTGTATGGCGCAGTAGTAAATTCCCTTTGGCATGAGATCTCCCTGCTTGTGCTTCTTCACTCACAATCTTTTAGTGTTTACTGTACCCTGAGCACTTCGAGAGAGAGGAGAGAGAGAGAGAGAGAGAGAGAGAGAGAGAGAGAGAGAGAGAGAGAGAGAGAGGAGCAACGGCTGCCTGATTGGCCATTCCTGGTTACGTCATCAAAGTCTACAGTTTCTGCAAAGTGTGACTTTCAATTTGTTGCACTTCCTTTAGGCAGCAGACTGTTTTTACAGGGTGCAAGTTTATACCCACTAAATCCTGACTGGGTTGATGTCTGCTGAGGGCAGGTGATGCATGCAGGAGTGTATCCTTGCCCCCGCCCACCCCTGCAGTGTCACAGGGCAATCTGTCCATGCTCCGTGAGCCTTCCTGACACCTCCACCACACCACACCTCCTGTCATCACACTATACTCACTACCTGACCCCCCCTCCTCCAGAGTAGCAAGTATAGTTGTAGACCACAGGCAGATGTCAGAGCCTGTAGGAATGCCCCACTTCCACTCCCTACCCCCATCCACCGGGTGCACGGCTGCCCATTTATCCACACTCTTCCCTCTTCTACACAATAGCAAGGCTGAACTAACACCGATAAAAGAAAACGGGTTACCTCGCCCGCTACAGTTATATCCAAAGTTGATCAATCTCAGGAACCCTCCCTAAGTAAAATCCTAGAAGACATTCGAGCTACATCAAAAAATACTGATACCATTAGATCAGAGATTAAAAATCTCCATAGAGACATTGCCAGTATTCCTTTGAAAGTTTGCTCACTAGGAAATAAAATTGTCCAGATGGCTCCTACAGTCACAAAATGACCTTCTCTTAGTAAACTGATATAGTTCTTCAAATCCCATCCCACAGGAAAGAACGCCAATCAAACCCACTGTAAGTTATCTTTGAAGTGTTGTGACATCCTCATTTAGTTATGACACGGGTATCATCTTAGTTTAGGCAGGTAGCTCCAGCGCTGTTGTCCTTCCTCTTTTCTTCATTTCCCCAGTGGGTACAATGGTTTATTGTACGCTTCTCTATGTCTGTTATGTCTAACATGTTGTATTTTTCTATTTTATTATAAGATGCTTGTTAAAATTGTTGATTATATTGTTGGTACTTTCTTTCATATATTATTTGCTGTAAACTATGTCTGTTATACCTCAACTTAAAGTTAAAATAAATATAAAATAGTTTCCTTTAATGTCAAAGGGCTTAGGCATCGGGTCAAGTGAAGCAATATAGTGATTATTTAGCCGGAAGTAAAGCTTATATTTCGAGAAAACTATATATAAATGGTGCTAAGGCTAGCACAATAGTTTCTGAACAGCCTGTGCTATTTGCGTTCAGGGTTCCCTTCCTAATCATGTACCTGCTTTGTTTGGCTCAGCCCCAATGCTTTACCTTTTGGGTTTCTCCGAGTTGGGTTCCTCCTAGAAACATTTGCCCAAACTTAGCTGTTACCCAAGAGAGGACTTCTGGTTCATTACCTATATATAACTCTTGCGTGACAATGCGAGAGTTCAGCACATCAAGTGACTGTGGCGGCCATCTTGGCTGGTCACGAGAAATTATACTGCACCCAAGCCACGTGGCTCCATTCAGCTTCAAACCAGCTTGGATAGAGCTCCTTCTGTCATCTCCACCTGGAATGCTGAAAGAAAAGCTGAATCCTTACGTCGCTGGGATTCCTGCTGCCCTTTTGTTCATGGAGTCTCTCCTGCAGCGTCCTCGTCCTGACTCACTTGATCCTAAATCCTGTACATGAAAGAAAGAAGCAATAAAGTGACTTTTCTAGCACATATGCATATATCTAAAGCTGAGCAAGCAAGGTTAGTGCACTAACGCGTTTTTGATTCAGTATTGTCAGACATTTCAAAGAGAGAACAATCCTGCTATGTTCAAATATAAGGACTGAAGTTCCTGAGAAAGTTTGAAAAGAGACGATATCCTAGAAACGTTTCAGCAAAAACTGATATCCATGATATCGTCATCTGAAAGAAAAACTGATAAAGTGTATGTATGCTAGTTCAGCTCTTACGATATGTTTCTAATACTTTCACAATATCACCTGTGTTTTGGGGATTAAAATTCATGTGATTTTTCTTGAATAGGGTTTAGGCAGAGTCAAAGGAAGAACAGCACCCCAATCAGATGAATCGCCCAACAAAATATCTAAGACCTACCTACAAGAGTAATAGGCTCTCTCTTTCTCTTTCCCACCCCATTCCCTTCTGGAACATCCACTGACTCTCAGGAATAATGTTCTCTTGTCCGAAGTTGTTCTAGGGGTGAGGTACGGTCCAGCATCACCCCTGCGGTAGGTTGTAGAGTCGAGGTAAATGCCATTAACAATAAATGATAACATCGTGGCTACCATGGGTAAAGGATGGATTGATAATTTTGTCTCCTCCTCTGATGCAGGTAAGAATAACTGTATTGTTATACTTTTTCCAAAGAGAATCCAATCTCAAATTCTCAATGCTCATTGTTATGCCAATGGTAGTACCTATTTAATTTAAATGGTCCTAGGGAAAATGGCCACTTTTTCTTGGAGGAATATTACTGCTGTAATTATTAAGCTTGATAATCTCCCTATCAATGTTGGAGGAGATTTTAATCTTCTAAAAGAAAATCTATAAAATCAAGATTCCTTTACTAGATCCAACCTTCCCACATCATTTCCTTTGTTTAAATCATTTTTCAAGAATACAGAATTAGTGGATATTGAGAGGCTACATTTTCCTACTCACTAAGTTTAATTTATTTTCTAACTCTCATCTTTCTTGCTTCAGAATGGATTATTTATTATCTTCTTAAAGCTTGTCATTTACTCTCTAACCCTAAAATTATGCAGATTAATAACTCAGACCGTATCCACATATCCTTTTATTTAACTGTAAGTTAAATGATTTTCTGATTTCACATCTCAAGAGCATTCTTGATAAAAAGCAATTAAGTTAAACTAGTATATGCGATTAAACAATATTATACCATTAATACAGGCGATGCTGCATCTATACTATGTTGTGATGTATGCTTTTAAAGCTAATATTAGAAATACCTCTATTTCTATAATGGTTTATCAGAAAAAATGATTTGACTAAAAACATACTAATCATGAAAGTTCAATTACTAAATAGGAAATTACATATTCCATCCAGTCATAGAGGTTATGAATCATGAGTACAGATAATATAACTCCTTACTAAGCAAAGGAGAGGGCATGCAGATATCAAACGGCAAGGTGAAATTATGCCATAATGCCAATAGATATGATAAATTGCTTGCTAATTATTTAAAAGGACAAAAAACAAATGTATTATATCTTTTCTAATAATGTCAAGCGTTTACCTTCAATAAATGACATTCTAAAAGAATCTTAATTATTTTATTGGAAATTATGTTATAAAACTGAAGAAAGTTACTCAAAACTAATCAATGACTTTTTAAAATCATCTCCTATGAATACATTCTCTAAAAGTAATACTATCTATTAAATACTGAATGAAATATGTTCTGCTATCTCATTCCTCAATTCATGGAAAGCAATTTTTGTCTTTCCTGCTGAGTTCTATACATTTTTTTCTTCTCATCAAGCGATTTATAATTTATCCCTTTTTACAGAATGTTCCCACAATGCTTACTTTGCTGGGTCTTTACTTGAAGAATTAATTATTGTTCATCTCAACCAGATAAAGACTCAACCCTTGTTTCTAACTGCGGACTAGTTTCATTACTTACCCTGCCGGCCGGCAGACTATCCATAGTTTTGGATCATTAAATTCATCCAGATCAAGTTGGTATTATGATGGGCAGATGGTGAGCACATAACATTACACATATCTGCCATGTTTCATGGCCTAAATTTAACTCGCATTTACACTCACACTTATGAGCAATAGATCTTCAGAAAGCATTTGATTAAATCAATTCGCATTTTTCATTTAAAGTTCTGCATTTTTGTCACTTTGGTTCCAATTTTAATAATATGATAAATACCCTTTATGTATATTAATTTATTAAAGGAAATATCTCTAACACTTTCAACCATTTTAGAGGTACAAGTAAAGATTATTCTCTCTCCCTATTTCTTTTCCTTTCAGCTTTTTGTTAAGCCATGTTTAAATCTCTGCATATGCAGATGATGTGTTATTATTCATCTCAATTCTAAGAAACGTGTTCACTGCTTATACTACAAAAATTTAATAGTTAGTCCATTGTTTCTGAATAAACTCTTAGTGTCTCATTAGGATGTTGGTCTGACCGCCACATTATGATGTGGTCAGTTGGACCGCCGGTCGGATCGTATTTCCTACAATTGGGGCAGTGCCGCTGTAGAGATTACGTTGTCCCTTTCCGACAGCCTTTGCATGGCAGTACGACAGCCATGGAAAGGCTCTCAGAAAGGGACTTTGGGGGCCCCTAGCATTGCCCCTGTGGGCCCCCCAAACATCTATACCCATGTGCCACGCACCACATGGTGCCTGGCACACTGAGCATTGATGTTTAAAAACATCACTTTTTCCGTTGGTGCTTGTGCTGCGGCCCTTTTCAGACTGCAGCACATGCCGCAATGAAAAAAGCTGTGATTCCGACAGTATCATAATTTGGCGGGTGGGACCGCCAACTATGTATCATTCGGTGTCAATCCCTCTGCGATGGCGGCCAGACGCTTGTCCAACCACCATCGTAATTAGGGCCACATTGTTAATAAAACCAAATCTTTCCACTGTAGGTACATTGTACTCCGACATGCTTAAAAGCACAAATTTATTTTGGTGTCAAAATCAAATCAAATATCTCTGGCTTGTTTTTTTTTTACATGCAATGTTGATCAAACTATATATCTCAATATTGAATATAACACATGCAAAATTAAGGAGAAATTTGAGAAATGATCTGCTGGCGCAAATTAAGCTGTAAAATTATATTCGTTTCTCAAATACTATCTCATTTTTTATGTTGCCTTATGTTAGTGTATATAAGTGTTTTTTTAAGAAGTTGGATGCAAATAATTACAATTTTATATAGATTAATACAACTCCTAGAATAAATTAGAATACATTTATCTGGATTTGGATTAGAAAACCACTATACTCAAATTAGGAATGAGATCAGTGCTGTTCAGGCATAAGTCGTGGAAGGGTTTTTATAAGTCTCCATTGCCTGCCTAAACTTGTCTGCCTTACTCATTTGAGTGTTTGTTTTCCATGAGTTAATTCAAATATATAATTCTGTTCATCAGCAGTTAGCTCATCAATATTGATTGTTTCAATTGCTGGCAGTTAGTTATTAGCTTCTGCTGTGTTGATTCAATAAGCTTTCAGTATACTCTTGGACATGTGTGAGTGATGGTGCAATTGGTGTTGATACACCACTTTCAATCACTACAGTTTTTAATGTTTGTTGCCCTGTTTGGACCTAGTTAATCTTCATTTGGAGTGTCTTCTGACGGTGACACGGTTTGCAATGTTCTCCTTGCTTAAATGTAGTGTTCTCTTAGGCTGCAGAGATCAAAGTGTTTCTGACATCAGTAATGGCTGACTGTAAAAGATCAGCCACAGTGTTAGCCTTGACAACCTTAGGGTGGTCTTCCACCAACTTTTTGCTTTCCTCCTCCACTGACCTTGTTTTTGCTGGTATTAGGACTCTGCGCACTTTACCACTGCTAGCTAGTACTAAAGTGCTTGTGCTCTCTTCCCTGAACATGGTAACATTTGTTTTTCCTAACTGCCATATTTGACATACCCTTTAAGTCTCTAATAAAGTGCACTACATGTGCTGGGGGCCTATCGATTAAATACTACTAGTGGGGCTGCAGCATGTATTGTGCCACCTACTTAAGTATCCCTCTAACCATAGCTCAGGCCTGCTATTGCAGAGCCTGTATGTGCAGTTTACAGTGCCATTTCAACCTGGTAAAATAAAACTTTTGCCAGACCTAAACCTTCCATTTTTATACATAGGCGTCCCTCCCTAAGGTAGGCCCTGGATACCCCATAGGGCAGGAACCAAGTGCTTTAATCTTACGCTTTGGTTATTTAGGGGACTATTTTTAGAGCGAGCTAGAGAGCACATGCGTTGTCTCTTTAAAACCTGCTGTAATCAGTCTGTTGGCATCAAGTCCATCTCCTCTCTTGCAATTGCTTTTCATTTGTCTATGTAAGTATCCTTTAAAAATCCCTGCTTTATAGGTGTCAGTCCTGCCTCTTTGTCCCTCCTTTCTCTCTTCTGTTCCTCCCACTGAGCAGGGACTTAGTACTGTCTCTTTCCACTATGGTTCTTTATCTGTTCCTTGAGGGACTATTTTATTCTTGGTTTCCTGCGCTTTTGCTGTTTGTCTGTGTTCAGCTTCAGCATCCTCGTCTCTTACATTTAAATATAGCATTTTTCCTCCCACCTCCTCTTAATGCCAAGAAGATCTCCAAGTTCCACTTGATAAATACTTTTAAGCTACTCGTTTTGCCTCTTCAGCGCTGCCTAATTGCTAAATGGCTCAGCCGCTGCTCAGACTGGGTGTGCCTGGGTCAGTTTCACACGCATATCGAGAGCACATTCCACCTTTCCCCCAGGTCACAAGCAGGGACCTTCTTGTGGGCTCCCGTGTTCTTTGTGCCTTCTCTGGTGGTGCGAAAAAAGAAGGAAAACCGTTGCACTCCGTACGTAGTTCAATGTGTAATTTCAATCCAAATGGTAATCGGGATTAGGGTGCACAGGATAATCACCTCCTGTTCATAGAGGTGATGAGAGACAAGTTTGTGAGAGATATGTCCTTCCCCGGGAAGGGCTTAATTAGAGCACTCCTGTGCGAACAAATGGTTTCGCTAGAATAATTTCCTGTAGCAAAGATTTTAATTTCCAAAATGAATATTTATTATTCCGATCCTTCTTTCATATTACTTCATATGTACATGGTGTACAGCAATTCTGTATGCATTTCTTGGAACATAAGAATCTCTTAAAGAATGTATACGTGCTCTGTTACATCACAGATGTTTTAAGTATATCCCCGTTGCATTTCGGGTTATTACCCTTCTTCAGGGGGATGTTCTGTAAGTGAACAAAAGTAAAACAGGTCATAGACCAAAGATACTCCAGAATGCGCATAGTTATAAAGGGAAAGGGAGTGGTGAAAAATCCAACTGAGTGGGGAGGTTAGTGTGTATCAAAACGGAAACATGCTGGCCTCAAGAAGCCACCACGGAGGCCTACGCAAGTGATATACACCGTGAAAAAAAAACACTAATGAAGAATACGAGTTGTGAATAAAGTGGAACTGATAGGCTGTGACTGTTTTTAAGAAAAATTTGTGCTGGGAAAAATTCACTAGCTGCATAGTGCGCCTGAAGTACTACATGCGAGAAAAATGTGTGTACGGTAAAAAAGTGAATGCGTACGTTGCTAAGTGCATAAACGATAAGTGCTGAAGCGTATCATGCACGGCGGTGAATCCGTGTAAAATGTGTTCAAGCGATTGAGGTAAACCACAACGTAGATGGTGCATTCTAACGTACCTGTGATGTAAAGCTCGGTGATTTCGAAAAGCGTGGTCCGTGAACACCGTCGAAAAGAATCATGTCGTACACGTTTCTAAACGGATATAAATCCGCGTGATCCGGAAGTGAAACCCAAATGTTAATGAGGGTAAAAAACAGACTTCGCGGATAACCAAAAGTGTCGGGCTAAATGTGCAAACATGGGTGATAAAAACAATGTGGGCAAATAACAAATACATACAATAAACATACTAATGAAAAGAGGATAGGAAATAAAAAGAAGATAAGGTATGGAAGCAGTAGAAATAGTGAGTGAAGGGTGATGCAAAGAAGGTACAAGTGTAAAAGTGATAAATGGAGGGAAATAAGCAAGATGATTAAGGAAATGTAAGAAAAAAAAGAAACAATTGTAGGAGGGGGATGGGTGAAATACATGAGAAATGTAAAGTAAAGCAAATCACAGTCAAGAGAGACAAAAATTGTGTGTGAACTGGCGAATTATAGTACATTTTATGAAAGACCACTGAATTTAAAGTCTGTCATTGAAGTGAAGGTAAAGATGGCTGATGAATGTGCTGTCCTGCAGGTTACGATCACAGTAAGACAGAATATATGAGAGGTGGTATTGCAGTCCATCTTATATGAAACAACTAAATTCAAGTCGTTCATTTAACCCTTTTGGGTGAAGGGAGTTCAATCTGTGTATCCAAAACAGCTCTCGTTGAAGTAAGAATTTTCTATTGTCTATCCCTTCTGTCACTTTAACTGTTTCAAGTACCAAGTAGCGTAGTTGGCTGACATTGTGGTTCATTTCAGTGAAATGAGTGGCTACAATTGATTTTGAATTTTTAGTCTGGATGTTGCTTTTGTGTTCCGTTAGTCTTATTTTAATTTTTCGTTCGGTTTTACCCACGTATGGTAGGCCGCAATGGTATTTGAGTAGATATACAACATTGTTAGTGTCGCATGTGGCATTAACTCTTAGTTTGATAGTAGTTCCTTGAGTAGGATGAGTCAATATGTTCCCTTTGATTATGCTATTGCAATTTCCGCAATTATGGCATGGGATAGTCCCCTTGTATATTATTCCTGGTGGCTGAGGCTTCTCGGTCAAAAGTTGTTTAAGATTTTTGGTGCGTTGGTATGCAAAGATAGGAGGAGCTTGAAATATGCCTTTAAAATCAGCTTCTGTTTTGAGTAACTGCCAATGTTTGCAGATAATGTTTTTGATTTTAGTGCTTCTGGTAGAGTATTTGGACACAAATACTGGTCATTCATCTTTCGTGGTAGTGGCAAGTTTGGGTGTCAATAGTTGTGTTCTCTCCTTAAGCTTTACTCGGTTTTCTGCTGCTTGTATGATGGGTAGAGGGTAACTGCTTTGTATAAATTTATTTTTAATGGTCTTGCTGTTTTCCTCAAATGATGTTTCAGAGGATGCAATGCGTTTAGCTCTGAGAAGTTGGGAATATGGAAGGTGTCTTTTTAAGCTCATCTGATGGAAACTGTGCACGTGGAGATAGTTATTGCAATCTGTGGGTTTGGTGTATACTGAGGTGACTAACTGATTGTTGATGACTTTGATGTTAACGTCCAAAAATGTGATTTGTTCCTTGCTTCCTTGCTTATGTTATGGGTAAATTGGATTCTGTCATTTACACTGTTGAGTTGACTTAGAGCTGAGAGTAATTCAATTTCTGTGCCTTTCCAAATGAGGAAGATATCATCGATGTATCGATGGTATGTCATAAGATTCTCTTGCCAAAGGGTATTAGATAGTATATGTTGTAACTCGAATCTGTGCATGAACAATTTCGCATATGCTGGAGCGGCACAGTTTCCCATGGCCACTCCTGATAATTGAGTGTAGTATTTTTCTTTGCTGGTAAAGTAACTGTGATGCAGGGTTAATTTGCATGTGCTCCATCAGTAGTACCTGAAGATCAATGTCCTTGTCGCTATTTATTGAGAAGGATTCCATAGCTTGTAATCCAAGGTCATGAGGGATGGAGGTATATAGGGAATTTACGTTGATGGTACAGAGAATGATTTGTCTTTCATTGTCGAGTCTGATCATATTAATCTTTCTTAAGAAATCCATCGTATATTGTATGTACGTAGTCATTTTTTGAACACTGGGTTGTAGGTGTTGGTCGATGTATTTACCTATCGGTGGGTTCATGAATTGAGTTACGTGTGCTGACAATGGGTCTAAATGGTGGCCTGGTAGAATGTTTATGTATTTTAGGTACCATATATAGATATGGTGTTTTGGATTGTTCTTTTGTGAGATATTTTTTGTCACGTTCTGTGATACTACCCATTAGCAAAGCTTGATTGGTGTGTAGCACTTTTCTGAATTCAGTAGTAGGATTGGAATTTAATTCCATGTATAGAGATTTATCACTGACGTGTGCCAATAAGTTGTCATTGTAGAAGTCTGCATCTAAAATTACTAGGGCACCTCCTTTGTCTGCTTTACAAAAAGTAATCTTGTTGTTCATGGCAAGTTGTGAGATGGCATGACGTTCTTGAATCCTCAGATATAAACAGGTCATAGACCAAAGATTCTCCAGAATGCGCATAGTTAAAAAGGGAAAGGGAGTGGTGAAAAATCCAACTGAGTGGGGAGGTTAGTGTGTATCAAAACGGAAACATGCTGGCCTCGAGAAGCTGCCACGGAGGCCAACGCAAGTGATATACACCGTGAAAAAAACGCTAATAAAGAATAAGAGCTGTGAATAAAGTGGAACTGATAGGCTGTGAATTTTTTTAAGAAATATTTGTGCTGGGAAAAATTCACTAGCTGCAACGCATGTCTGAATTACTACATGCGACTTGTCGCTACCACGAAAGATGAACGACCAGTATTTGTGTCCAAATACTCGACCAGAAGCACTAAAATCAAAAACATTATCTGCAAACATTGGCAGTTACTCAAAACAGAAGCTGATTTTAAAGGCACATTTCAAGCTCCTCCTATCTTTGCATACCAGCGCACCAAAAATCCAATTAGTAACAAACTTGACTGACCGCTGCTAACAAACAGCTTTCCAAATACTTCATGCTGTTGATAATACCTGTTACTCTAAAAGTGAGCTCTGGGACACGGTCCTCAGAGCGCACAGCAAGAATAAAACAGCATCTCGATGATCCTCATTTTCTAAGATTATAAGTGCTGTGGGGTACTTTTAATACAGGATACTTGTTTATATGTGCACTTAAGGATTTCACTGAAAGGCACAACCCTCTAGAGCCAGTCTCTGTGGCGACTTATATTAACATATTAACATATTTTCACAGTACAGGAGCAGTCGGTCATTAATACATTGTGGACAGGTTTCGGCACGTACTTGTAGCCACTGGGCTTTGATGTGCATGCAGCATCTAGAACATTCACAGATATGTGAGGAATAATGCCAAATGCGCACTTAGGGGCAGATTTACAAGAAAGTCTGTACAGATGCGTCACTTTCCCTGCGCCACCCTTAGAAACATTTGCACCACCATAGATGCGCCGTATTTACAATACGGCGCACTATGACGCAAGGATTGACAGACGCATCTGTTGGCGGAAAAGTCACGCATTGCTGGAGTGGTGTCGCAAGCACGGCGCAACTCCAGCAATGTGTATTGAGGCCTATTCCCACTACACTACGTCACTACTTACGCCTGCTTGAAGCAGGCTATGGGGCAGATTTACAAGAAAGTGACGCATCTGTACAGATGCGTCACTTTCCCTGCGCCACCCTTAGAAACCCTTGTACCACCATAGATGCACCGTATCTACAATACGGCGCACTATGGCGCAAGGATTGACAGATGCGTCAGAAATTCTGACGCATCTGTTGGCGGAAAAGTCACGCATTTGCTGGAGTCGTGTCGCAAGCACGACGCAACTTCAGCAATGCGTGTTGAGGCCTATTCCCACTACACTGCGTCACTATTTACGCCTGCTTGAAGTAGGCGTAAGGTTTTAACGCAGTGACTTCCTAAAAGTGGCGCAGTGAAATCTTGTAGATTTCACTGAGTCACTTTTACGAGGCCTTTCCGCGTGGGAACGCCCACCCTGCATATATTATACCTGACGCAGGTATAATGTGATGCAGGGCTTTACAACGTGACGATCTCTCTAGATGCGTCATGTTGTAAATAGGCCGCATTTTTTGCGCCGCTGTTGCGTCAAAAAAGTGACGCAACTGCAGCGCAAAATTCAAGCAAGGGGCTTGTAAAACTGCCCCATAATGTTTTGACGCAGTGGCGTCCTAAAAGTGGCGCAGTGAAATATTATAGATTTCACTGAGTCACTTTTACGAGGCCTTCCTGCGTGGGAACGCCCACCCTGCATACATTATACCTGATGCAGGTATAATGTGACGCAGGGCTTTACAACGTGACGCATCTCCCTAGATGTGTTACATTGTAAATAGGCCGCATTGATTGCGCCGCAATTGCGTCAAAAAATTGACGCAACTGCAGCGCAAAAGTCACGCAAGGGGCTTGTAAATCTGCCCCTTAGTTTCGAAGCCCGCAAGACTCTACTGGGGCTCATTTATGAGTCCCTGCGTCACTTTTGCACCACCGGTGCATCACTTTTTGTGACGCACCAGTGGTGTAAAACATGCGCCATGTTGTTCCATATTTACGAAGTGACGCATCTAGGTAGATGAGTCACTTCATAAACCCCTGCGCTACATTATACCTGCGCCAGGTATAATGTATACAGGGTGGGCGTAGCTCCGCAAGTAAAGGTCGTAGGAGTGGCACAGTGAAATCTATGAGATTTTGCTGCTCCACTTCTAGGACGCCAATGCGACAAAACCTTACGCCTGCCTCATGGCAGACGTAAGGGTGACGCAGGTCCTTTCACATGGTTCTTGCCCCATGTGAAAGGAACATTGCTGGAGTTGCGTCAGGCTTCCGTCACCACTCCAGCAATGCGCCACTTTTTGCACTGACAGATACGTCAGGTATACTGACGTATCTGTCCTTCCTTACAACATGATGCGTCACATTGTAAATATGACACATCATTGGTGTCGCAAGGAGGGCGCGCTGAGAAGTGGCGCATCGCTGCTTTCACGCCGCGATGCGCCACTTCTCATAAATGAGCCTCTACTTTTTGTATAACTTTGCTCCTTTGTTCATCAGTTTTCCGACACACAAGCAGCCCAGTTAAAACAGTCACAGGCTTCTGTCTAGTTTGCCACACTTTAAACAGTCTCTATGTCTGCTTGTCTTTGTAGGCTGCGGTTGTTTCTTATTTCAAAGCTAATAACATGACCAAACTAGTCAACGCAGTCTCCTCCACCTGCTTCAACACCCTCTGCATGCTCCGCAAGATCTACTGATGGATCCCGCCAAACACGAGGAAAACAGTCACCCAGGCCCTAGTCAGCAGCAGACTCGTCTACGGAAACACCCTCTACACCGGAGCCTCGTCCAAGCTCATCAACAGACTACAAAGAATCCAGAACGCCTCTGCACGCCTGATCCTCGACGTCCCGTGCCGCGACCACTTCACCCCCCACCTGAGGAACCTACACTGGCTCCCCGTAGACAGAAGGATCTCCTTCAAGCTCCTGATCCACGCACACAAGGCACTCCACAAGACCGGCCTACCTCAACAGCCGACTCTTCTTCTACGTACCCAACAGGAAACTCCGCTCCGCTGACCACGCCCTGGCCAAGGTCCCACGCATCCGGAGAACTACTTCCGGAGGCAGATCTTTCTCCCACCGCGCCGCCAAGACCTGGAACACCCTCCCCCTCTACCTACGACAAACCGAAGACCTACTGACCTTCAGGAGACAACTCAACACCTGGCTCTTTGACCAGTAGCAGCAGCACCCCCCTTACGGGTAAGTAGCGCGCTTTACAAATTAATTGATTGAGTTTGCTGATATATATAACCGCCGTGAAGTCCACTGAGGCCCAACAGCTTCAGTCACACTATGTCACCGAGTTAATTATGAAAACACAGCCCTTCTCCATAACTTTCTTCTCGGCTCTTTAGGTTTCCGCTAGAATTTTTACCCTTTTATTATTGTTTTGTTTTAAAGTTTGAAATGTGAATTTCTCTTTAAAATCAAATACAACTTTAAAGCAAGTTAATATTTTTAATTAAATATACTTAATTATTCAGCACTCACATCGCTGTTAACAAACACAGGAGGAGTATTTAAATATACACACACTGTCCTCTAGGTGTTTTTAATAATCTGAGCGTTCGTCAGCTGTTTTCTCAGACATGAACAGGAAGAAAAAGTGGGCCGCAGAAATAACCAGCCGCTGCAGGTAAGAGCGGTGGGGCGGTGGGGCCGGCTGGGGGGGATTTCGAGAGATGCCCACAAGGAAAAATTAAATAAATAATTAATTTTCCCATACGTCGTCTCTCCAAATCCCCCCCAGCCGGCCCCACCACCTCTCCCCTCTCACCTGCAGAAGCAGCGGCTGGAGATATCTAGGAACATATTTCCTGCTAGTCTCTGTTATCAAACTCTGTATATTGCTTTGCATTTTTTTTTATTTATTTACCTATTTCTGTCGCTTTGTAGTCTGTGCTTTTCTAGGAGCGAAAATGTTTCGATGAACACTGTTCTGTTCCAGCACAGTGGCTGTTAATCATTAGCTTTCAGGTTCAGCCAGGTCAGCCCCAGTTAAGTATTTCGGTGTAAATGCATGGGCAGTTACATGGAATCTGCGGTCAGTCGGATATTTCTTTAACGAGGTTTATTTAATTCAGGGACATTGCCGTGCTTTTGATCGTTAAGAGTGACCTGCCCAGCCGCTCTCCTGTGTACAGAAACATTCCTTAGGGCGCTGCAAGGAGGGCTGTCGCACACTTTCACTTTTCCATCAATGACTGATCAGTCAGGTCACCCACTCTCCTACCTAGGAAAAGCCATCACGCCAATCTGAGTGCATCCAAGTGTAAGACCTCGAGAGAGACAGAGTGTCTCTACTCCCTCCCATACAGGTGTGTGCGTGTTATCATTCACGTTGCCAGCTTTAGAAGGAGGCGTGTCCTTTTCAGTTTTCAAGGACTTCAGACGTGTGAACGCAATGAAGGGGTAGGTGTGGAGGAGATAGCCCGCGTTTCAACTCCCCGGCCATGTGCGGGCGTCCATTGCACTTGCCTATAGAGGGACTGTCTCAGCAGGGCTAGGTATTAATCATGAGCGGTATCCATCATACAGCTGTTGCCATACCGTGGGTATACAAGTTGCTGTTCCGCCCTGATTGAGATAGAGGGTATTTTATCTCATTGATACTGTTCACGTGCACTTCACTTATTTGAATTATTATGGTCCTGAAGAAGCGCAAATGACCCTGGTTGGGCGAGATAAGCGCGAAACATGTCGACCTATGACCTATGACACCCAGGCATAGCGAGCCTTTGGGGCAATGTTTTATTGAGCGGTTTGTGGACTGCGAAGGGTACAACAGTTACATTGTCGCTGCATGTTGACCCCTTTTTTTACTCATTAACTATCTTGCACGCACATTCCCTTTTTTTACCCTCATTGAACCCACTCCCCACACACCCTCATGCACCATCCGGCAGTCCTATAAAAGATCTCCGATAAAGTGACCCTTCGGTGGACCCGTAGGGAATTGCAGAGCCGGCCCTACGAGGAGCAACTGCCCGATGATGAAGCATGACACCCCTTGGGCTGTGTGAGGGCATCAGAGGACGAAAAGTGTTTTTTCCCCTCACTTGTGGGTACCCCTTACCTAAGGTTTCTCTTTCTTTGTTCACATTTTTCTTTCTTGTTAAATGCACGGGTGACTTTTTGCACCCTTCAGTATGGGTGACTTTTTGCATCCTGCTTTAGGAACAGTGTCCTCTTGTTGGTTTAAAATGTCTCTACTCCCTCCCATACAGGTGTGTGCGTGTTATCATTCACGTTGCCAGCTTTAGAAGGAGGCGTGTCCTTTTCAGTTTTCAAGGACTTCAGACGTGTGATTTTGTTCAGCAGTAGAGATCAAATACATATGTTTGCTTACCTTTCTGAAAAATGTACAGCGCGTGTCAGCGAATGGAGATGGTGTTTTCCTGTACATTTCAGCTGTGGGCAACCAGTGTGAGGAAAATTCCACTGAGCTGTAATGATACTTATTAAAAAACAAAATACTTTTGCGGCTAACAATCTGAAACTATGAATCCGAGATAAATACATACCTCTTCGTACAGGGTGTTGGTCAGTGTACGCCGTTGTGCCTTTTTCACATTTCTGATGATATAAGTTGTAATGTTATTGAAGCCAAACATGTGTTCACTACTTTTTCTCACTAGATGCAATGAAGTAATGTAGCTTCTTGTTTTATTTTCCTTTGGCCAAGTGACATTTATGTTTGAATTTTAGATTTTCACCTGTTGTCAAAGAGTCATGGTGGTTTTATGTAAAATATTAACTCTTCTCCGAAGTAGAGATACAAAAGATTTTAAAAGCCCACTTTGAACATGTGATTTACACAACATGATGGATTCTTGGAGGAAAAGTTATCACAGTGTCATATTTTCATAACAATTTTGTCATGTTTATGGAAACAAATGTTGGGGAGTAATTGATCCTACTTCTGCTCCAAATGAACTTGTTTCTATCACACCCACTTCCTTTGTCCCTGACTGCCTTTTCTTAGGGGCATTGGATGACAGTGGCAGCCTCGCCCTGCAGGAGTGTTGTGATCCATTCACATCCATGTTAATAACCAAAAACACCCACACCACGCAGTTTCACCCAGCAGAATTCCACAACTAACATTTCCAAATCCAACCCACATGATTCCATTCCACACCACACACACCCACTAGACTCCTCACCAAAGCATGTGGGTAAAAGACATGGTCAGCTACAACGCCAATAGCTCTCACTCTTCCAAATGTGAGACCAACTGCATTGGAAAGGCTTGTTGTCTTTGTTTCCTGTTCTTGTTGAGAGTGCTTGGTTTCATCTGGTTCACTTCTGTTAACCAGCACTAAGCACTCTTCTGAGTGTGCTGGTGTTTTACAACTTTCATAACCTGTTTACCGCTGCCCGGCCAGCAACAGCGTACGTTGGCTTTTACTTTGTTGCTGCTTTCCACTCCCAACAACACCCAATTTTTAAAAAAATGTTCTTATAATGCAAACTTGAATAGAACGTTTCGAGTGAGTCTCCCAGAATCAAGGTGGAGACTCGAACACTGTCCCCAGATCCTAATCCGGCAGCTCTGGCCATTACTCCACATGCTCTTCCCTACTCCCAGTTGCTGCTTTTAGAATCTCCTCCCACCATTTGTCCGTGTTGCAGACCTCCGTTACCTTCCCAACCCTCCCAACTTGTTATTTTTAAGTTCACCAACTGTTTTTAAACTGCCAGACCAACAGGCATAAAACTGCATTTCAAAACTCTTTGGGTGAGAGGAGGTCAAGGTTTACGAATCTATCGAATATATTCAGTGTCAGGTCAGGACCACAACTAGACACACAATCCTGTGAATTTCTGTCCACTCGAAACTGGAACTTTCTAAGATTTTGACTTGGAATCTCCTGGTGTCCCAACTAGGGCTCTGCAACAAATGCAGTTTTCTTTTCAGCCAAACCCTCAGAATGGTGTAAACAAGTCACACTAACCGATGTAACACGCTCTTTTTAGACGGCACAAGGGGACGGATTTACAAGAAATCTGTAGAGATGCGTCAGTTTCCCTGCACCAGGCTGCAATACCCTATTGCCACCATGGATGCGCATCTGTTAGCCCAAAATTCACGCATCGCTGGAGTTATGTCGCAAGCACAACGCAACTCCAGCAATGCATGGGGAGGCCTATACTCATTGTACTGCGTCACTTCTTACGCCTGCTCCAAGCAGGCATAAGATTTTGATGTAGTGGCATCCTAGAAGTGGCACAGTGAAATCTTGTCTGCGTCACTTCTGCGAGGTTTTCTTGCATGGGAACGCCTACATTGCATACATTATACCGGATGCAGGTATAATGGGACGCAGGGCTTTACAACATGACACATCTCCTTAGATGCGTCACGTTGTAAATTGGCCGCATTGTTTACGCTGTCGCTGCATCGTGATGCAACGGCAGCGCAAAAGTGTCGCAAGGGGCTTGTTAAATCTGCCCCAAGGTTTTTATGGAAGAACTTCAGACAAACAGTCTCAGAGGGCAGTAATTTTGATGGAGGGATGGAGACTGCGGGTAGTGAGGTGAGGGCAGACTGTAGGGGCTGAGAATAGCAAAAGCCGAAGAAGTGGTGAAACAGGTAAGGAACAAGGCCTCCTAAAGCCAGCTCAGAGCAGCTGATAATTCAGGGTGGGAGGAAGAGTAGCACGGCCCTGCTTGCTGGCCATATTTTGAGACAGAAAATATTGATTGACAGAAGTTGTTTCCCGAGTCCAGGTGTGGGTAGTTCATCCTGTTAATGTTGCTTTGCATTCTGGAACTTGAAGTCCAGATTGTACAATGGGGCAAATAAGACTGCACGCCCCAGAATGCCAAGTAAAAGAAAAAAATATGGACTGGATTTACTACTCTGCTTTGCGTGTAAAAGAACTGCAGGTGATTCCACCGACGCAAATTGAGCAGTACCTGAACCAGAACTAGCATGTGAAAGCGCTGGCAAAGATGGCGAAAAATAAGATGACCTATTTTGGAGGGAGACAGGCCCTTTATTTCACTGGGCAATTCCCCAGTGTGTAGGAGGCCGGTTTTAAAAGGCCAGGGCCACTCCTGGGGCCTCTATCACTTTCTTCAGCGTCCCATTTCAGCAGGCATGGGAAGGATTCGAGCGAGGGAAAAGGTAGAAATAAAGCAGAGAGAGTGAGAGAGAGATAGAAGAGAGAGAGAGAGATAGAGGAGAGAGCACAAGAAATAAATTGATAGAGATGCACAAGTAGGCGAAGAGAGTGTGGCTGGTTTTTCCAGAGCTGCTTTTGGCTCCCCAGTCTGGCCCTCAGAGAACCGACTCAAAATGTGACCTCATAAACGCTGTTATTTTATGGCCGTGGTTGAGGAAAACTCCTTTCAAAAGAGTCTGGCTTTCTATCTTTTTGTAGATAACTCTAGTTTGGAGCCTTTTATTTATTTTTCAGCATTTCCCAATCTTTATTCCTAAACACAGCTGGAAGAGCGATTTTTGAGGTTGTGTACGCGGTCCTGTCTGGGGGCCCGATTCACAGAACTAACTTAAGACAAAATCCTAAACTTACTACCATTTTGGTATTCACAGAAGGCACTTACTCATTTTGGTATTCACAGAAGGCACTTACTCATTTCTGTATTCACAGAAGTTAGTAGTCCTACCTTTAGGACTCCTAAATGCCTTCTGTGAATACCGAAAGTCTTAAAGTTGCTCCTAAACTGAGAAAAATCCTAACTTTAAGACTTTCGGTATTCACAGAAGGCATTTAGGAGTCCTAAAGTTAGGAGTCCTAATTTTACTACTACTAAACTGAGAAAAATTCTAACTTTAAGACTTTCGGTATTCACAGAAGGCATTTAGGAGTCCTAAAGTTAGGACTACTAACTTCTGTTCAGATTTTGCTGTGTGTCCATTTTCTATCCTTAATGCATTGCATTTGACTGTCAGAACATCGTGTGGAAATCAGTTTTTTGCAGTTCCAGACAGATTTTACCTCCTCACCTGGTCTATGATGTTTTCACATAGCATAAACCCACATAAATACACTCCACACCAGGCCCATACAGTTGCATACCACACAATTCAACTCCACACATTTCCATTCCACACCACATGATTTGACAACAAACCACATATTTCAACGCAACAACATAATTCCACACCACAAAATTCAAAAGCACACCACATAATTAAACTCTACTACATCCCACTCCACAACAACACAACATACCATTAAACATAATTACAGTCCATGACACACAATCCCACTCCACATAATTCCAGTACTCAACACCATATAATTACTATCCACATAGTTCCACTGCACTCCATGTCACATAATTCCACTAAACAAACCCCCCCACACTACACAATTCCACAACTAACAATTCCAATACAACTCCCATATTTCCACTCTACACTACATAAGACAACTCCATAACACATGGGTAAAAAATATTATAATTGTCAATGCAAATAGCTCTAACTCTCGCAGAAGCGAGACTTATTGGCTTTGCCACTGCTTGTTATTAAGTGTCACTGCTGCAGCAGGATGAAGGGCACAAACGGTGCTCATGGACTCTGTGTGGTCTGCATTCCAAATTAAAATTCTCTGGAAAGTTGTCTTTTCTGGCAACATATGTGTAAATGAGCTCTAAAAAGGAGCAATGGAGACCAAAATAACACCATTTGATGAAACAACAATGGAGTGAGTATCAGGAGAATTGAAAAATGTATCCAGGGAAGAGGCCCTTCCACTGTGCTCCATTGCTCCATATCCCAGCCGCAGGGACTCCCACAGAGAAAGGTTCAGGGAGAGGAAGAAGCAGATGAGGCATCAGCACGCCCGATCTTCACTGAAGACATCAACATCAACCAAAAGTACAACATGTTTGCTGCTGAAGACCGACAGTGTCAATCACAACATCAATATGGGAGAAGAGGCGCCATTCAACATCGCGAAAGACTTCTGCGCTGAGGCTCATGTTGACATATTCCACACCACATCATTAGAACTCACAGCACTCTACATCAAAGCACTCACGCAGAAGACTGCCTGAAGATGCGTGAAGATGATTGCCACCAACCGCACCTTCAGCAGAAAAGTCACATGTATGAAAGTTGCCTTCAATGTTCATAATTGATCAGATGATCCCCGGCAGACCACTGGCCAGCCTCTTCAGCTTCCACAAAGATCTCTCACATCTCTGATCACCATCCACTTATTAGCATTTCCAGCACCAAAAACGTTTTCTCATCTTTTCTTCGCCAAAGGTTTTTACACTTTTACCACCAATGAACAAAGCCCCTCAAAAACCTAAAGTACCTCGTAGATGGCAGGGATTAAACAACTTGGAGATCCCTGGCAGCAGTGAAAGTAGGCTACCACCCAGCACAAATGTACTCCATCACCCTTTGCTCTTAGAAAGGATACAGGCAAAGACACCTCAGTCTCTGCTAAAATGACAAACACTTGGATCTATGTATTATATTCGTCTTCACGGGAGTGACTGGTGCTTGATGCTACTATAATTCACGAGGTGTTGGCTGGACAAACCACAGCACTAAACACCCTCATTGAGATTCTGAAGGCCTCTGCGTCAGTAATAGAGGAGACCCTGCAACAAAAGGTTTCAAAAAGATGTTTCTTCCTCTATTACCAGGAATTGTAGATAGCTCAAATAAATTTCACTCAGCAAGAACACGGATGGCTGCCACACAGCTAATGAAACGAACAAGCAACCAGACCAGGCCCTGTCCTTCCTAAAAGGAGATCCGAAACTAGATTCAGTAACAGTAACCGCGGCATGAAAGTACCATGCATCAGCATCAGAAACCTCTATCTCTTGAGACAAGGAGAGCAACAGCTTAGTTGCCATTGAAAGGAAGCTCGGCGGATGTACAGTTGGGATGACACTCAGCACTACCGTGCTCCTAGGTCAATGTGATGGACCTTAATGGTTGCCTACTAATGACTTTCTGGGGACATACCTAAAGAAAAAATGCAATATTTTAATGAGGTCCTGAAAGAAGGCCTACTAGTTTAAGTTAGATTCTTAATACTTCTCTGATGATTTCTGAGCAGTGAATATCACAAAAAGAAGAGGGTTAAAAACGAAATTGCGCGAAGAACCATGAGTGTGGGGGGGAAGGAGGGAAAATCCACCAATTTAGTAAAACTGCCCTCACACACAGCAAGCTGTGTCATGCTTCATCATAGGGCTGCTACAACACCTCCGCGCCAGCCAAACGCTGGAGGTGGAGCAATAAGGGAGGGGAAGACAATACAACACACAATATAAGTGAAACCAAAGGTGAGTAAAGGTGCAGAACAAGTGATAGTCAGTGATATAAAACCGATCCCGGGAAATCCTTATTTCAAATTTAATATTAGGAGCCCAGAATGGATTAAAAACCAAAAAATGTGGGTGGTAGGTTGGAGAGCTTATAATGAGGTTCCAACTCCCCCACTCTGCATAAATGTCAACATGTTACAGCCAGCTCTAAATAATCACCCGGCTTTCCTCAGGACTTCTCACCACATAAGTTCATAGGTATAGAACCTTCTTCCTCCCAATTTGGAAACGAAGAAAAACACCTCAAGTGAGGTCTCTCGCCTTTGGAGAGGAACCTAAAGTGATTGAAAAAACAATTAAAAAAAAAAATCTGGTGGATACTCTCCAACACACACACACGGAACAAACACACAATCTTCACAGAAGAATACTCATACCTCTCCTCATATGAGAATAAAGGTGGTTGCTTTCAGTCACGATATCAGTATAGCTACTTGCTATAGCCTCCCGAAAGTTAATATACAGATCAGGAGGTGTAGTTATAAACACAAAACTATAGAAGAAGATGATTGCTCAGAAGACACCACCGGGCCACCCGGTACCATAACCTATGCCCAACTTACCGAGTTTATTGAATTAGTAAACTCGAAATGGCGGGGGAGTGACGACAGCCGTCCACACGCACTCTCTGTAGAAAGGTAATGTTGAGGAAAGTATTTAGATTTGCAAAGAATTAAAAACAATAATAATCATAAATTGCACACTGAAAGAGCTTCTGTTTAACAAGCGCATAACAAGGATGTCTAGTAAATTACTAGAGTACGATGTATGCATGTATGTCTCGATCAAAAGCTCACTATCTCTCGCACTAGGAAAATTGATTTAGTTACCCTAGTTTGTAGTACCAAGCAAGTATATGTATACACATGGTGCAACTATAGTATAGATATAGTCCCAGCGTCACCACATATACTTTGGTAGATTTTGGTTCCAAAGAGATTTCAAAGAAGTGCCTTCATTGCGTAAAGAAAAATGCCCCATATAGATTTAAACAATAACCACATAGATATTCAAAGCCCCCAATCCTTATTCCTCGTCTGGCGTAGCATGTTATGCTTATCTTTTGAAGGTCCCCAAAGTCCCGCTTACTGCTTTCTAGGGCAGCTGTCCGCCACAGATTCTGTTTCTCCTTCACCGCCGAGTAGGATACTGAACCGGCGTTTCCTCGGTCCTATTGAGGACGAATTGACCACGCCCATAACGGGACGTCGTCTCACGTGGCCCGCCCGAGGCGTTGTTATCACGTAAAAACGAGAACGCGTATGGCGAGTGGATTTACTCATTCTTTCGCGTTTCATTTGAAATTCCCGGTTCGAGACCCCAGACCTACCGGTCACAATCAGAAACATGAAAAATACACTTACACCAAAAGATTTATTTGTTGTTCATCGCAAATGTAAATATCAAAATAAAAATGTATTTTATCGAATGACTAGGGGGTGTGGTATAACAACCTCCAGTAGAGGCGGACAGCGATCTTATTAAAATCCAACCAAGCTGTAAGGTTTTTTCCATGGATGCCCATTCCATAAATAGATTAATCAAATCCTGGCGGTGGGGACTCTATGGGCTACAACAATGACTAGGTGATAAGTCTGTAATTCTAAACATTCATACGACTGCTAAAGCTAAATAAGGGCATAGGCAGACCCGCTGTAGGACAAGGCACAGAGAGGACCCTAATGTGATCGAAGGTAATAATCATATTACCTTCCTACTAGCTCATTAGAAGGCAACATATCTATTACTTGTTGGTACTAGAGCAAAGATAAAAGCCACTCAGAATGATTGGATTACAGAGAAAGAAGGTCGATTTCTCTGTCAATTAAAACCAGTGACCCCATATTTTTATATTCTCCTGAAAGTGCACAAACCAACCAGGCCCCCACCAGGGAGACCTATTGTCTCGGCTATGGGGTCGCTTTTGGAGCCATTGTCACAATTTAGTGACTTCTTCTTTAAACCTATTATACAATCCAGACCGGCGTACCTTAAAGATACTACAGAAGTCTTAAAATTATTAAACACTGTGGAATACGATCCCACAGAGGACTTCTTGGTAGGACTGGACGTAGAGTCCTTATATACCAACATACCTCAGATGGAAACACTAAGGGTGGTTGAAGACATTCTGTACACTTTGTCTTGGAGTATACTACGCCTAGACCTTTTATACTACATTTGGCTGAGATAGCCCTGACAAAAAATGTTTTTCAATTTCAAGGGACCTACTACCTCCAGACCCACAGGACCTCCATGGGAAGTGTTTTTGCTCCCAGCTTGGCAGGGTTGTATATGTCGGCCTTTGAGGACCAGTACATCTACTCCCATGGAGGTCCTTGGTCTAATCATATTAAGGTCTGGAGACGTTTTATCAATGATTTCCTTTTGATATGGAAGGGCAATAAGGAGTCTCTTGAGGACTTCTTAACATGGCTGAATAGTAGGAATCCCTTGCTTCTTTTCACGTCCACTATATCAAAGGATTGTTTACCTTTTCTGGATTTGGCTATTTTTTGTGAAGGCGGCTGCCTACATGCCAGAATGTTTCATAAGTCCACAGACAGAAACAGTTTATTGTCTTTTAATAGTTTCCACCCTAAATCTCTTAGGGAAAATCTTCCCGTAGGTCAGTTTTTGAGACTTCGACGAAATTGTTCTAATCGCATAGATTTTAAATTGGAAGCAGAGACCTTGGAGAAGAAACTCCTGCAAAGAGATTATCCCGCGAGAGTAGTACGAAGGGCAAAGAAAAGAGCGTCCAATTGCCATCGTGAGGCGCTTCTTGACCCTAATGAGCAAATACCAACTGTAAGAACGGTCTGTGTGACGACTTTCAACACAGCCTCTAATGACATTCAGAGAATCATCTTACGCAATTGGCGGATTTTAAACTCCAGGGAACTCGCCTTTGAGAAACCTTTGTTGTCATTCAAGAGGAGTCAGAATATCAAAGATATGTTGGTCCATACTAGACCTAGAATGAATAGGAATAGGCAAAATGAGACAGCTGGTGAGAATCGGATAGGTTTTCTTCCCCAATTTCAGGTCACACAAGATGTGGTATGTGTGATGTTTGTCACCTCACAGCAAATACTAAGAGCATTGATGTAGGGTTACCTCACCCTTGGGAACAGCGGAATCATTCGAACTGTAATTCCGCCTATGTAATTTATCTGCTGAAGTGTCCCTGTGATCTGTTATAAATTGGTATGACGACAAGACGGGTCAAGACAAGGATCATGGAGCATAGGTCAACCTTCAGATGTCAACAAACTATTAGCAGATTGACCAACCATTTCAAAGAAAAGAAGCACTCGGCTGAGGACTTCTTTTGGACAGTGCTTGACAAACCTAAAATCAATCTGAGTAGTGGTAACCCAGAAAGAGCCCTTTTCCGATGCGAACAGAAATGGATTTATAGAGTTGGAAGTTCCACCAGGGGATTAAATGACAATATCCCTTGGAACAGCCTTCTGAATCCTTAGACCAATCTGGTTTACAGTACTACTTGACAAATTTTCAACTCTGAATAATAACAAAAATAAGAGATAACAACAGTGTTTGACAGCGCTTATAATGAATATTGTATTGCCTGATTTGGTTTGCCTAAGTTGGTTCTGTTCCCCCTACTTTTATCTTTGCTCTAGTACCAACAAGTAATAGATATGTTGCCTTCTAATGAGCTAGTAGGAAGGTAATATGATTATTACCTTCGATCACATTAGGGTCCTCTCTGTGCCTTGTCCTACAGCGGGTCTGCCTATGCCCTTATTTAGCTTTAGCAGTCGTATGAATGTTTAGAATTACAGACTTATCACCTAGTCATTGTTGTAGCCCATAGTGTCCCCACCGCCAGGATTTGATGAATCTATTTATGGAATGGGCATCCATGGAAAAAACCTTACAGCTTGGTTGGATTTTAATCAGATCGCTGTCTGCCTCTACTGGAGGTTGTTATACCACACCCCCTAGTCATTCTATAAAATACATTTTTATTTTGATATTTACATTTGCGATGAACAACAAATAAATCTTTTGGTATAAGTGTATTTTTCATGTTTCTGATTGTGACCGGTAGGTCTGGGGTCTCGAACCGGGAATTTCAAATGAAACGCGAAGGAACGAGTAAATCCACTCGTCATACGCGTTCTAGTTTTTACGTGATAACGACGCCTTGGGTGGGCCACGTGAGACGACATCCCGCTATGGCCGTGGTCTAGTCGTCCTCAATAGGACCGAGGAAACGCCGGTTCAGTATCCTACGCGGCGGTGAAGGAGAAACAGAATCTGTGGCGGACAGCTGCCCTAGAAAGCAGTAAGCGGGACTTTGGGGACATTCAAAAGATAAGCATAACATGCTACGCCAGACGAGGAATGAGGATTGGGGGCTTTAAATATCTATTTGGTTATTGTTTAAATCTATACGGGGCATTTTTCTTTATTCAACGAAGGCACATCTTTGAAATCTCTTTGGAACCAAAATCTACCAAAGTATATGGGGTGACGCTGGGACTATATCTATACTATAGTTGCACCATGTGTATACATATACTTGCTTGGTACTACAAACTAAGGTAACTAAATCAATTTTCCTAGTGCGAGAGATAGTGAGCTTTTGATCGAGACATACATGCATACATCGTACTCTAGTAATTTACTAGACATCCTTGTTATGCGCTTGTTAAACAGAAGCTCTTTCAGTGTGCAATTTATGATTATTATTGCTTTTAATTCTTTACAAATCTAAATACTTTCCTCAACATTACCTTTCTACAGAGAGTGCGTGTGGACGGCTGTCGTCACTCCCCCGCCATTTCGAGTTTACTAATTCAATAAACTCGGTAAGTTGGGCATAGGTTATGGTACCGGGTGGCCCGGTGGTGTCTTCTGAGCAATCATCTTCTTCTATAGTTTTGTGTTTATAACTACACCTCCTGATCTGTATATTAACTATTGGGAGGCTATAGCAAGTAGCTATACTGATATCGTGACTGAAAGCAATCACCTTTATTCTCATATGAGGAGAGGTATGAGTATGCTTCTGTGAAGATTGTGTGTTTGTTCCGTGTGTGTGTGTTGGAGAGTATCCACCACTTTTTTAAATTGTTTTTTCAATCACTTTAGGTTCCTCTCCAAAAGCGAGAGACCTCACTTGAGGTGTTTTTCTTTGTTTCCAAATTGGGAGGAAGAAGGTTCTATACCTATGAACTTATGTGGTGAGAAGTCCTGAGGAAAGCCGGGTGATTATTTAGAGCAGGCTGAAACATGTCGACATTTATGCATAGTGGGGGAGTTGGAACCTCATTATAAGCTCTCCAATCTACCACCCACATTTTTTGGTTTTTAATCCATTCTGGGCACCTAATATTAAATTTGAAATAAGTATTTTCCGGGATCGGTTTTATATCACTGACTTTCACTTGTTCTGCACCTTTACTCACCTTTGGTTTCACTTATATTGTGTGTTGTATTGTCTTCCCCTCCCTTATTGCTCCACCTCCAGCGTTTGGCTGGCGCGGAGGTGTAGTAGCAGCCCTATGATGAACCATGACACAGCTTGCTGTGTGTGAGAGCAGTTTTACTAAATTGGTGGATTTTCCCTCCTTCCCCCCCACACTCATGGTTCTTCACGCAATTTCGTTTTTAACCCTCTTCTTTTTGTGATATTCAGTTAACAAGCGGGAGGTCGAAGAGGGTTTTTCCTCTCACCCCTCTGTTCTTTGTGTGATTTGATTTCTGAGCAGTGCCATTGAGGGGTACCACGCAGGTCTTCATGGCGATGCTTAACATGGATTATGAATTATCCCTTCACAACCCTATTCTTTTTGAGATTGGTGCAAGGCAATATGCCATGAAGTAAAAAATGCAATTTTCAAATCCCAAAACAAATCAATGGATAGTCACTACCACCAACACCAGTAGAGCGTTCAAACCCTTCACTTGCATCAACAACTTTCTGAACAGCATTGTCAGTTCTACTAGCCAGAGAAAAGCTTCCAGACATCGAGAGAACCAACAGCCATGGGTGCCCAATGGAAACTCCCCTCTACAACAAGGCAAAAAGGCAATGGCCTCTCAACTTCTCTTCTGTAGTGCTCCTTAAACATAGTTTCTTGAGTTTTAAATCAAACACACAAGAACTGTATCATAAAAATACAGAGTCTGAGTTGAATAAGTATGAGGAGATGGTAGATACATACACAGAAAACGCTGTAGATATAGCAACAACTGCTCCAGAGCATTAGAAAGTGTATGTATTGGCTAATAAGGTGTTACAAACAATCTGGTAACTCACAAACAAACAATCCCAGCCAACCATTCCAATGCTTAACCTCCAGTCAGCAACCTCCAAGGTGACCTTATCTTTTGCAGCATCGTCATAGGCTTGTTTTCTGGTGGTCATACTGCAATGCACCCCAATATCCATCTCTCCAAGTTTGAGACAAGATTACTACCCATTTGTGTGACTGATTTCATCTACCTACTTTCAATCCCAGCTTAAAGAATTAGTTTACTTTTGGGGACATTTAAGTCATCTTGTATATCAAAGATAGTCATGCAGGACATGGCATCCTTGTCAATCTCGGATGAATGAGTTTGGAGTGAATCTCGTTCCGGAGTGTGTGGATTAGTGAACACCCCCTGGTGGTGATGTAGGAAGTACCTTCCGCACTATCACAACAGCCTGGACCTGAGAAAGTAGCTTGAATGGCTTCTCCCCTAGTCTGGATGTGTTGTGGGGAGTGTTCCAGGCACATGCTTCATTGACCCATGATCCCTCGTTCATCTATTCCTCGGTTTCTAAGAATGTTCAGTATATAGAGCTATATGTACCGGAACTGTGATGGTGTACAAATCCTCCACCGGACTTTAACAAACAGTGGGGAATGGTCCAATATGTCCCCAACTTAAATCTATGAATCAGAGAACAATTCCGATCCTCGGTTATCACTAGAACTTGAAAACTGAACCTGCGACTCAGGAAAAATGTTAACACCCATTGATCCATATTTTATTGCTTAGTTTTGAAATGGGAGTCATGTCCCAGCCTCTATATCATGACAAAATATTGTAATCGTTTGGCCAAAATCATGATATGCAAAGATATCGTAGCCTAAATATCGGATACCAATGAATCATCTCTTCGAAATAAGTCCACATTGGTAAGTATAGAGTAGCAGGTATAGATAGAGTATAGATCATAGATTTACTTTTCATAAATACATATCCCTCTATTTGGTACTCAATAGTTAGCCTATGATATTTTGTTTTTTTATATCATTTCCCATCATACCAAGCATTAAACCCAATCAGACCAAGGTCTCCTCGGCTCTCAACTAAAAATGTGCTTAGGTTTAGTCCTAAATCACTGCTCTGTCAAGGCAAAGTCATGGTTCATCCTCAAGGGATAGTGCCCAATCCTTGTAGGTGAACCACGCCGTAAGAACCGCTGAGGTTGGAAGGAGATACCTCCTTCTTATTAGGATTGGCACAATTTAATCAGAGATATTTTTGGAAGAAGAGATTCCTGTAACAGGACATACAGAATGCAATCCAGAACCCAATGAGTGTAATTTTGCACAACGCAGAGAAACTGCTTCAGTGAAATTATTTTGAACATGCCTTCTCTACCCAACAGAGATACAGGGGCTTTACCCCAATGAGTAACACATCTTCCCAGAATGTATTCAATAGTGTGGCAAGGCTACTTTCAAAAAGATATCTTTTGGTCATGACCAATATTGCTACACAAATCTCAATACTTATGAAAACAGGATGGACTTGGACCAGTTTATTCAAAATCCAACAGAATCGCCCAAAAGTGGAAAATAGCCTGGGGATCATGGGCCATGGTTGGAAAAGTAGAAACGCATGTTATCAGCATACAGGGAAACAAAGTCCTCTGAACTGTTCTGCTAATGTCATCAGATCCAGTCTAATCCAGCAAGAGCGAGGTTCTGGTGCGAGATCAAAAAGAAGGAGAGGGGGCAACTCATCCTTGTGCCCCTCTTCAAACTGAAGGAACCCAGAATTGTTCCACTTACCTGACTGCTGCAGTTGGTTTGGTATATGAGACGAGGGTGCAGGAAATAAACAAGGAACCTAGAGCCTTTTTTAGAATTTGACAGCTGGAATACTGCTTCACAAACATAGCGGATGTCCCACCCGCTGTATTACAAGTGCATTATAGCCTATAGCACAATATGCCAGACAGAATATCCATCACTTTTTGACAGAGTATTCGTTCTGCCAAACTACATTTTATAGAATCAAAGGGCTTCCCTGCATCCAGAGATCAGATTTCAAAAGAGCCCTTAAGGAAGGAAGTCTGAGCCATGCAATTGTGTTGTCAACTTTATATGCATTGAGCAATGGCTCAGAAACCATGCTGGCAGTATAGATCCATGATAAAATGGAAGATCCCAGCCATTTGGCTAGTATCTTGATGAGGATCTATGACTAGACATTTAAAAGTGAGATTGGTTTGAAGGACCGGCAGTATTGAGTAACTTTTCTTTACTTGTGGATATGACATATAGTCATATCTCTTAAGTTTACGAATGGCATGCCCTCTGATCTAGCCTCCTAAAATATCTGCATCAGTGCTGGCTAACAAGGTTCAATGTATATTTGTCAAATTGAACTGGAAAACCACTAGACACTGAACTTTACTGGATTGCAATTAACCAATCGCTACGACACCTCTCGAGACTCAAGGTCATCATAAAGACGCACATTATCAGAATCAGAAATTGAGAGAAGTGGAACATTGCATAGAAATCGATCTATACCTAGGTCATCTTCAGTCAATCTGGTTCTGTATAGAGATATAAAGTATTCTATAAACACTGGGGCAATCACAAAGTCATCAAGGCTGGCGGCGTCCCTTGTAACAATCATAGTACTAGTTGCTTTCTCGCTGCAGCTAAGCCATGTAATCATAATACCAACTTAATCACCCATTTCATAGATTCTCCTTTGTACTCCAAGATCGTGCCAAGATAGTGCTGTTTAGTGGCATCCTTCAAGCTCTCTATATCCCTCTCAATTTTTTTTCAATGCATGTCAATCCTACTGGGTAGTGCTCAGTGAAAACTCACCTTCCATTGCACTAACCACTGGTTCTATTTATGTAACCCTCAGAACCTCAGGCTTGTCATTTTTTGTTATAATAATTGATATTGCTTGTCTCAGAGAATGGTATTATAACCCTCTTGAAGGATGGCCAGTGAATGTACCGAATCCCCTATTTTTTGCAGAAAGAGTGAAGTCTGGGGCACATGATCCATCCTACTCCTCGGAACCCAAGAAACACATCTGTAGAGTCCCACAGGGATCATCACTGATTCAACCCTCTTCAACATATGCATGACACCTCACGCAAGGATCTTCAGATCACACGTAATCAACATAATCTCCTACATCATCAGATCCTTGACAAATGACACCAACACCACCAGGAACAGCTTCACAACTTATATGATCACCATGGCAACCTGGATGAGAGAGAATGTCCTGAAGGTCAACACCTACAAGATGAAGTGCCTATCTTTGGGAAAAAGAGCTCTCCCTGGGATTCCTCCTGGTAGCATTCGGAGCTAGATCCCACACCTATTCCGATGGAACACTTCAGAAGCCTAGTACTCATCCTGGATAACAAACTCGCATGGCCTTGCAGGTTAATGCCGTTACCTCCTGCTGCTCCCACATCCTATGAATGCTGCAAAAAAATCTTCAAGTGGCTCCCCCGGAACACCAGACACACCGTTCCACAAGCCCTCATCACTAGCAGACTGGACTTTACGCTGGAATCTCTTCTCACCTTCTCCAGAGACTCCAGGCCACAGAAACATTTTTAGGCATGGGCAAAGTGGCCACTGGCCTGCCTGATAGAGGCAGCTCTGTTCTGCAGAGAGTCTTGCCCTGATGACCTTAAATAATTCTTAAACAGATTGTTTTACATACTGTTTTCTTTTAATTTATTTCAATGTCGGTGATGGGTGAGAGTCTATTACAGACATTTTGCATAAAAATATTGTGTGCAGCATCCATAATTTTGATAAATGGGAGGTAGTCACAGAGGTTATTTGCAGTAATATTAGTGAGCTGCTGCTGTGCTACAGTATTGAAAAGACACATCGCTAACCCTGAATTCTGAATATTAGATGAAAACACATTTAAAGTTCGGGTAGTGTGCCTGTTCACTGTCAGTGACCTGGCCAAAGAGGGCATGAAAGAACTGGAATTGGATCATAAATTCAAAGCTGAGCCAGACAAGGGCCCCAAAAATGTTTGGCCCAGGCCCTCTCTAAATCTTTGAGATGTCCCAGCCAGATCGTCCAGGATACCACAGCCAGGCTCATCCTCAACCTCCCTTGCAGCACTCACATCACGCCTCACCGCAGGAAATGCCACTTGCTTTCCTTCCAGAAGCACTGCCAATTGAAACTGCTCACCCATGCATACAAAGCACTGCACAACATAGAATCCTCCCACTTCAACCACCGTCTATACTTCTAACAACCCACCAGACGACTGTTCTCAGCCTCTCTTCCTCCCCCCGTATACACAAACAGAGCCATGGGTCATTAATTTTCCCAGTTGGCTACCAAGACATGGAAAGACCTCCTCCAACAGAGCAGTGCCTCATCCTTGCTTCTTGAATTCTGCAAGAAGCTGAATACCTTGCTCTTCAACTAACCATGATTCTACCCACGTGCTCAGCGCCTGGATACCCTCCCTGGTGACAAATGTGCTTTATAAATCCACATAAGATAGCATAATATCCATAAGGCCCAAGCACGTGATTCACATGCATTAAGGCTCCAGGTATCTCTGTTGAAGATTGCATTAATCTCTTAGCATGAGCTGAAAGCCATTTTGTATTTGGCAGCCATTTTAGTTAGCTATGTGCTGGACATTTGCTGTTTCCCTCTCCCAGAGTCTTGCACATGCGCAAATGTGCTTAGCTAGTAGAGTGCACCTGTTCCTAGTATAGAACTGTCAGGCTGTTCTAACTGATGTCAGCAACTTATTACTCTTCCTACTTGTTGACTGTGCAGTTTCTGTATGACCATCTATGTGCATAACTCTTCTCATGTGTACTTGTACCGCCTTTTTCAGCCCCTGTGTGGGTATAAAAGGACCATGCTTCTTCTGTTCAGTGTGCTACTTCACTCAACACCGAAGGGTGCTGTGTGAATGTAGTTCCACCTCATGAGGTTTATTAAACTTTGTATTTTCTATTCCAGTTTCTGTGCCAACTTTTTCCTATTGGTCTGAGGACTCTGTGCAGAGAAGGGCGAACCCCTTGCACTGGTAGGCCTAGCTGAGGTCACCATCAACAAATTGGCGCCCAACTACTGGGGCTCATCGGTGACTCGGATGCCCAAAGGATTGGTCGCGACGAAGGATTGGAATCTCGCTCTGGACGCGATCGCTGCCCGATGAGACCCGAGTCTTGGCAACCACGGCGTTTTTCCTTTCTTTCTGATCTGACCATCCAGGTGGTGCCGGTCCTCGACTGAGATCTCTTCTGTTGATTCACCGTGCAGTGACCATTTGGTCGATTTTAGAACTTGGCAGCTGGAACCTGGACACCAAGTGATTCGTAAGTGTCCTTCTGTGGTGCTTGCTGTTGGTTTTGATGCCTGGGATTGGTACGGTAGTTTAGTAACACTTACTGTGGCTTTTTGATTTTGGAATTGGTGTTGGCCAACTTGGTTTGTTATGAGATTTATATATGGATTGCAATCTATATAGGCAGGTAATGAGGAGAATTTTCTCTATTTGAATTGATTTGAACGGCACATCGTACTAAAGGTACCTTAAATGCTACTTTGATTATAATACTGCATATTCTGCACTCTTTTTGGCATGCCTGTTTTTAGCACACTTCATAGGATGTGTTGCTTTTGTAGTGGTACCAATTTGAGACTAGATGAAGCACAACCGGCCCCCCGGAGGGGACGCCTAATAGGGATATGTATATTAAGTATGGTCTTTCTTCTATAATGTACAGCGCATTATGGAATAAATACACTCGTAAGGATCCTGAGTTGCGTTGGCCTATGTATGGGTCATTTGATTTACGAAAGATTGAGTATGTGGAACAATGTATGTTTAAGCGAAAGACTAGGCAAGAGATGTTTGATTGTGTACGAATGTGGGAGAAAGAAGTGCGTGAACGAATGAAGCGTGACCAAGCCTTGATTGAAAAAGAACAACGAAAGAACATTTATGTGAAAGCATTAGAGCTGAAGAACAAAGCAGTTAATTGTAAGCAAATGCGTGATGGTCTTTTTTGTTTTTCCCCTGGTGAATTTATGAATGTGTTGCTTTCTTGGATGTACCATTTTTAAACCTGTATATAATTAGCCGGCTCCCCTAGAGGGGATACTTAACTAGGTTTAGGTATAAAAAAGTATTTTTTCTTTGGTGCCTAGTACCCCGAGGAACTAAATACGTACATAGAAAGGATCCTGGTCTGTGCACTTAGTAACATTCATAAGTGGTGATATGCAGAGCGTTTTTTTCTTGGTGTTCTGCCAGCCAAATCTAGTGAATATGACTTACAACTAGTATTTACAAATGGTTTGGTTTTAGTACAGTCTGTGGGCGGTCTTTTGTTTCTGTCCTAAGTGTTGATCTGTGGGTTAAATGTGTGTTTAAATGTCTGTGGTTTGTCATTAGTGGCACTTGTAAGTAGTGACTGCGCTCTTGGTGCAAGAATGACTAGCCTTAAGTGCCCTGTATTATGTGTATGACACCGTTTTGAAAATGTCTGGAATGAGCTCAATGTGTTTTTTTTTTCATCATTCTGTTATGCCAAATATCATTAAAATAAAATACATTTTAAAAGAATCCAGCAATGAATTATATAATATATGCTAAAGAGCTGCACGCCATCATTACATTGACAGAGTAAGACACTATACATGTGTGCAAATTGCCACAATGTTAAAGATAAAATTAGAATCCACATTTAATAGGGATAAAAAAAGCTTCAAAAAACGAAATTGTGTGTTTTGCAATAGATAAATTAATCTACAAAATGTCACAGCATTTATCCTTCTGTATTAGGTATTAAAAGGCATTCACATTATCTGAGTGAGTTGGTTGTTGCAGACCTGAATACATTACAGAACGACAGATTTGTGGAAAGGCTGACTTGAAAGGCGTGTGAATTCGACGCCTTTACGTGTTAAGCAGCTGTGTCAGCACATGGGTATTTCTGACTCCGGCCACAGAGAACAGCTGAAGTCAAACACGGTGTAAAATCCTGCATTTCAGACTGTTGTTTTAAAAGTTAGAAATATAGTTTCATTATTTTTGATAAACAGAGGACAGATTGACAGTAGGGATTTATTTTCTTAATGCCTTTTTATATAAGGATAAGAGTGGTTTTTGATGTTAAATAATAATGACTGTCCTTCATTTAAAAGTGGCGCAGACTTTCAAGTTCGGTTTCTGTTCTTAGGGCTATGAATGAATGTGTTTAAATGTGATAGGCAAGGGATGCAGCTTGCTTTTCATATGTGGACTCATCAAAATGATTGGATTTATTAAAAAAAAAAATTCTTTTGATTATATAAAAAATGTTATTTAAAATAGGTGCATTAAATTCGTTTTTTAATATTTATAATGCCTAATAATGATGCTGTGACCTCCTAACATCCAAATTGAATTTAAGCCATGCTATACAGCAATAGGGGGTCACTTACATGTGAAATGTCACTTTACCCAGGCGTACAAAACTCATTTTTATAAGGGTATACATTATACATTTCTGATGCCACATCTCTGGGATACATAGGGGACATTCTGGGGATGACTAATATGCAAAAACATTGTAGGATATTCATTTTTAAGTGCCCCAAACATCAAAGTCGAAATTGAGTAAAATTCACTATTTAAATGAGGTTATTCCAATCAGAGCAGCTTTTAAACTGCCTCAGGCTACAGTAAATGCACATATGTAAGCATCTATACTGCTAGACAAGCACTCGGCACACTGCTTACAAATATAAATATGTACAAAAAAAACTGGCAGAATGTATTAAGCTTACCTCTGAATTGCTGGTAGACAGGAATGGAGTGGGTTTTGATGTTGAGCTGTCAGCCTCTAGAGTCACTTTGAATTTGTAAAACGGCATGAAAACCTTGCACTCAAGATAGAACAGCTGCGAATAAGTTAAAGGTCGAAGTTCTACATTTAGAAACAGGGCTCAGCGCAACATTTGCTTTGACATTTCGACATTTGGAAGACGAAATGGCAGGGCAGGGACAGAAAGAGGTTTTGCTTGCTTTTCTTTGCTAAAGCAAGTTTTTGTTCACTCATATGAACAGATTGAATAATAATGGTATATGTCAGCTTTTATTAAGACAATGGCTCTGTCATATGTATAGCACTAATGCTTTCAGGGCTGAATTAAGGAAGCAATGGAATTTAGTTTGAATTCATGTGCCCTCGTGTCACACTTGTACATTTGCTAAAGGAATATGTTCTTTAGCTAGCTCACTGTGCTATTTAGCTCCTCAGAGTTTGTTTATGCCCAGTTGCTACAAATTGGGATTGATAGTGTTGACAGAATGAAACCTGTTACAGGTTTCCTACTGTCAAAAATGGGGGGAGGAGGCTAGCTCCTCTACAAATTAAGGGTAGGCAAATTTATGTTTTCTCTTTCTTTTTCCTAATTTCTTTTGAGCCTGTCTAAACTGTCTGTGAAATAGCCATGAGACTTTTAATTGGCTATTCAGTAATACTGTTTTAAACATTATTAGCATTAATAAAATGAATAAATAAACTTGCTATGTTACTGCCCATCCTGCCTGATGAAATTATGAAAGGATGAGTAGTCTAGATTGTGGTTTCCTTATTTGATCTTTAAGGAGAACTAGCTGTGGGTAGTTTTTGTTCTAAAATTCTCAGGTGATAACACCACTATTGTTTGTTATTCTCATGCTACATACCGTTTTTCAAGGGCATTGCTAGTTTTTATTAGCTAGTCTGTGTAAATAAACTGACAGCCCTTACTAGAGCTGATGTTGCATAGTTTGGATTGTGAAAAATAGAATGCAGAGAAGATGCCCATGTGATCCTTAGCAAACATTGTTGAGGAAAATATTGTTTTATAGGAGTCTGTTTGTCACAAAATGTTCTGCTGGAGAAAATGTACCCATTATGTTGAAGTTTTTAGTTCTTTATGTAATAGGAATCCCTGTTAAAGTAGCAGTTTTAGATTTTCCTGTTGCTCCTATAACATGAGAGCATGGTCCTAAGGATACAATGTAGGTGCTTTTATTAAGAGAAATCATTTTAGAAGTGTCTACAGTCCTGTACAAGTAATGCAAAGTCTATGAGTTAAAGTGTAGAACATTTCCTTTTTTCTTGAGGGTCTTTAGATGATTAAGATAGGAATATACAGATGTAAGGAATTGGAGTATGTCTGTATTGTTTTTCTATTTTCTTCAGAATTTAGTAAATGAACACAGACTTCCTTGGCTGCTTGGGATTGGGTGACGTATTACTCTTGTCAGTTCACCAAAGAGTTCCTTTTATATTTGCCAATAGGTCGAGGCTGTTGTTTTTTTTACTCTCACATAGATGAAAGTGGTTCTTGGATGCCTTGCTAATATATGGGGCGTCCCAAGACTAGGAATTATTCTGAGACTATCCTCTCTGTTGATAGATTATTTCTGTGCCTTGTCTAAACACCTTTTGTTCTGCCCACCAATAGATATTTGCTGCCTTACAACCATTGCCAGAGGGGCGCGGACATCAGATCCAGCTTGGAGAGTCAGCACCAGTCCAGCTTGAAGTCAAAGTGAAGGTAACCAACACAGGCATTGCTGGCAACCAGGACCTCAGTGAAGGTACAAGGCCGGAAGCACTGGGATGTGAAGTGTGTACCCCTGCCACTGTCTTGGGCGAAAGACGGGGTCACAAATCGGAAAGGAGAAATCGTGGATCAAGATTTTGATGCCCAGCTGAGAGTCACAAACCGACCAGGAAGGTGAGAAAGTTTTTGCTTGCGGTAACCCCCTTTGAAACAAGGGTTGCTTCAGAGATCCTAGCATCAGGCCTCTGAATCCTGGTCCAAAAGTGGCTGTAAAGTCTTCACCTTTGTTGGTCAAGAGATACCTGGGCACACTGAATGCAATCTATGGCCCCAACGAAAGAGCAGTGTGCCAGCAGAGCAATACAGGAGTTAGGGAAGGACTTGAGTTCAGGGTACAGGTGCTGTGTCTCTGGTGCCTGTTAGATTGAAATGAAGAAAACTGGTGCACTGCCTGAGACACTGGACATGATCGCTGAGAGCATTTGCCATGGTGGGTGATTGCCCTATCCTGAAAGAAGAAACTTTTCCTTTGAAACTGGGCTGTGATTCCTGAGTTGCGAGTTGTGCAGCTCCACCCTGGGAACAACAACAGCCTGCCTGTGAGGCTGAAACGGACACAGGGAGAAGACTCCCCTCTGGTTGGTTGTACAGCGGCTTTAATTTCCCAAGGACTTCTTTTTCTTTTTTGTTGAAAATGTACCCCATTGGTCGTCCCATTTTTGAGGAGGAGCAACCCTTTGCAGCTCTTCGTCCTAATTCTCATGGTCCTGTGTGGTCCTCCTGGTCCTCTGGATCCAGGATCATTTTTGTAATAATATGTCTGACTGCTTTATTAGGAATAATGTTTATTCTGCGAGAGAAAAGTTCATCTTGATCGATACTCTAGCCCTCATAAAGGAAACACTGGAAAAGTCTAGTGAAAATGTTTTTATTAGATATGTGGTGTTGGCTATTTTTAAGTTGTAATTGATGGTCACTGAAATGCATAGGAGTCTTGAAAATGTTTTTACTGGATGGTTCTAGGATTTGCTTAGGACTAGAAAGCTAATAGTTCTGTTTCTGATAATAGTAATTACTCTCTCCTGCTATCTGCATGACCCGATGCTCTGTTCCCTTTGTACTCCTGCTCATACCTTATACATACCAGCTTAACAATATTTAGAATGAGAAATGCCCAACAAGCAATGAATTAATATGCATATTTCCTACTGGATTATGGGAATGTCTTTAGCTCATGCTAAAAGGACCATCTGTTGAAGATTGCATTAATCTCTTAGCATGAGCTGAAAGCCATTTTGTATTTGGCAGCCATTTTAGTTAGCTATGTGCTGGACATTTGCTGTTTCCCTCTCCCAGAGTCTTGCACATGCGCAAATGTGCTTAGCTAGTAGAGTGCACCTGTTCCTAGTATAGAACTGTCAGGCTGTTCTAACTGATGTCAGCAACTTATTACTCCTCCTACTTGTTGACTGTGCAGTTTCTGTATGACCATCTATGTGCATAACTCTTCTCATGTGTACTTGTACCGCCTTTTTCAGCCCCTGTGTGGGTATAAAAGGACCATGCTTCTTCTGTTCAGTGTGCTACTTCACTCAACACCGAAGGGTGCTGCTTGAATGTAGTTCCACCTCATGAGGTTTATTAAACTTTGTATTTTCTATTCTAGTTTCTGTGCCGACTTCTTCCTATTGGTATGAGGACTCTGTGCAGAGAAGGGTGAACCCCTTGCACTGGTAGGCCTAGCTGAGGTCACCATCAACATCTCTACTCATCTCACTTTGACAAACAATAGTCATTAACGATGGAGAATGATCAGAAATACCTGGGCTAAAAATGAATGTTTTGAACCTGTCGTTCAACACCACGGGGCATGAAGAGGTCTGCAAATATGGAATTGGTGCAGTGGGTACAATATGTCCTGTAGGTTTATTGTTTCTGCAATGGTTGCCAAATTGGTAATTCTGCCACCTGCACGGCTTCCCACAACAGAATGATTGCATTGGATTTTCATTGGTTCCTTAAAGGTTCGTACTCTTATGCTATGTGGAAAGTTGGGAATATGGATTAGAAGGAGAATTATGGACTGTAGTCTGGAATCTGGCAGGTCTGTACATGCACCATTGGGTATCATGTTGGAGACCCTCGAAACCCGCAGACATGGCATTTTCCACCTTTGGAAACCGCTAATCATCCAGACATTTTTGAGCACCACAAAGAGTATAGCTTTTTTGTACATGTGGCGATGGTGCAGATCAGAGCTTCCGAATTCCCTCTACTTCCACGGACGGAATGATTTCACAGTCACACACGCATACACACATCACACGCTGGTGGGGCCCATTACACCAACATTCACCCTAAATCAGACTATCCGTGCCCTGTAGAGGAGAAACACCTTTCACAAATGCTCTATCTAATCTGCCTGTACTTTGAGGTCAATGCGACCAGCTAGTTGCTATAGATCTAACAAAATACATTTCAAAGAATACACAATAAATCAATAAACCTGACCAGAAATAATCACCCGAGACAGGAATTCAAACAGATTGTTCATTTATCTAAAATTTCAAGAAAAGCCAATTAAATGCAAATTTCATTTCTCTCATATTTACCTATTCTGTCTAAATGTCAGATCCTAAGTCAGAACCGGTCCTCTGTAGAAGCATTAGAGTCATGTAGAGTCATCGTCCTCTCCGTCAGCATAGGGACCTCGCATCATCAGCTCGGGAAGAAGTGGCGCTAGACCTCTCTAGTCTATTATTATTTATACTGAAATTTACATTCTAAAAAGTAACATTTCTTTATTCAGAACGGATGAATGGCGGAAATAATGTCATCTTGGTACTTTTTCGATATTATACGGGAGGTTCTCACACATAGATTGTCCCAAATAATGAATAGCAGAATTGAACATCCATGACTAATTCGCAACATCTACGGATGTCTCTACTAGGTGAATTTGTTTCAAAAAATGGGTTCACACTAAGTTCGTATCAACTTTTACGTCTTTCAGGGGCTTTTGGCAGATGTCCCAGTCTTGTCATCATGTGTATGGCTTTTCAGTTCATCGGAGGTGCAAGGTCACAGGCAAAGCGAAGCCTTTCTGTAAATTTCCAGCAACTCCAATGCAGGCTGCGGGTGGTGGCCATTTTGTGGCAGGCCACAATGGACAACTTTAAGCAAAATAGACATAAAACAGAATTACTGCATAGAAATTATTATACAGTGTTATTCCCCTGCTAATACCCTTATGTGTGTGTATTTATCTAGCTAATTGCGACATCAGAAGCCATTAATGCATATTAATTATAAGCGCAAAACACCATAACATCACATAAGCAACATCGTTTTCTGTCAGTTTGCTCACCAACTTAGTTCACTTATTATTTAGCCATGCAATAGCATTCCCACGTGTAATTCTCTTGTTAATAAGGTTGATTAGTCAACATTCGACAAACTTTTAATACTTAATAATTAATCAGTAGTACTTTTAGTTATAATATGCGAAAATGAAACAGGTATTCGGTTTTAAAGTAAAAACCCTGCTCCATCAGCGACACTCCTCGAATCTCTTTTATATGCAGCGTATGCAAGCAGGATATACGTTGCCCTACACAAGTAAACCAGTACTCATCCCGTAGGTGGTCGGATTCTTGGAATATGACCATGTCAGCTTTGTGTGTGTTGAACGTTGGGACTCAACCACATATGGTATATTGGGATCACTGACATAATATCGTCAGTCAAAATATCGAGGTAGCAGAATATCAAGTCCAAAATATCGACTTCCTATCTCCATAAAGGTAAGTACCAAAATATCGAAACCAAAATATCGCTGTTAAAAATATAGTTCTATAAAATTTCATTTTTTTTTAATTTCTAAGAAATAATATAAAATCAATTAAATTATAAATATAATTAAATAAAACATAGTTAGAATTATTTTAAAAATGTTACAATTAATAAATAATAAATCTAATGTAAAAGAATATTATACATGCATAATTAAACATGTTTCTATATATATTAAATTGATAATATTAATAAATAATTATTACATTTAATTATAAAATATTAAAAACATAATTTGAATTATAATTACATATATATCTAAATAAACCTGTAATATAAATATAAATATTTATTTTATATATAATAAATTAAATTATTAAAATTATTATTTGTTTTTAAATAATATTTCACACTACATTAATTATAACAGTAGGGAAAACATTGCATAGCGTAGGGGATAAAATTACTATTCCCACTCCAGTGAGTGTAACAGTAGGGAAAGTGTTGGATAGCGTGTGGGAATAATTTACTATTCCGACTCCACCAAGTGTACCAGTAGGCAAAGTGCTGGATAGCGGGAGTGTAAAAATTACTATTAACACTCCAGTGAGTGCAACAGTAGGGAAAGTGTTGGATAGCGGGAGTGTAAAAATTACTATTCCCATTCCAGCAAGTGCAACAGTAGGGAAAGTGTTGCATAGTGTGTGGGAATAATTTACTATTCCCACGCCACCAAGTGTAACTCCTAAAAAAAGTACACAATTAACATATTAACACATTAATAATTAATATCAAATTAATAACTAATTAATAACATCTTTAAAACAATTAACATGTTACAAATACATTATTAATTATTATCAATCGATTTATAATTAATTAATAATTAATTAATTAACAATATAAATTATTAAATACAAAAAAGAAATTATTAATTAATTTATATTAAATTACTTCCCACCCTATTCCCCCATAAACTCACAACCCGCTATGGAATAAAATTACGCAAAAATTAATTAACATATAATTAATTAATAAAAAAATCGTAATGAATATATTATAATTAAATTACTTCCCACACTATTCCCCTATAAACCCACAACCCTCTACAGAACTAAAATACGCTAAAATAATTTAACATAAAATTCATTACTTTAAAAAAATTCAAACATACATTACAAAAATAATATATACTTTTAACACAAATACGAACATTTAAAACCCACCCAAAAAATCGATATTTTTAACAATGATATTATGACTGACAATATTACTAACTTCGATATTATGACAAACGATATTTCTTACCTGAATATCGATATTCTGTACTACTATATTTTTGACAGTCGATATTCTGTCCACTCGATATTTAAAACTCGATATTTTGTCCTCTCGATATTTTAAACTCGCTATTTAGACTGTATACCGTTATTTTTTCCTGGAGACCATTAACATTCACCTTAATACTCTCCAAACTAAAGGAGTGCCAACGGTGTTCCTACTTACCATCATTCTTAAAACCATGCCACATCATCTCTCCCTGCAACCACTAAAGCACATCGCATCACGGATAATTAGAAAAGCAATTCAGGAAGCTTTCTAAACCATCACACCCACCAGACATTCCAGAACCAGCCCCCACAACCACACAGGCGTGGAACTGGTGAAAATCTACCTTTTCCCCAATGCATGAAGTGTAGACTGTCGCCCCATCATCATACACAGAAAGCAATACAAAAATATATATATATTTAAAAAACAGACTTAACGAGGTGTCAGGAAACCAGACCCCAGGGCAACAACCCACCAAGGAAGACCACAACTGATCGCAGAAGGAGGACGCAGCACTGGGGCTCACACACAAACCTGTATCAGCAGAAGAGCATGGGTGGTCCTAGGGAGCTGAGGGGTCAAGGACCCTGGCTGAGTGTCATGGAGACAGCGGGATACACCATCCCACAAGCAGACCAGCTCCACAATCACATGTGGTCGTGTTTTGAGACATTACCCCTTGGAGTCCCATCACATCCTTTCTGTGCTAGACAAGAGAACCAGGAAAACCAGCCCTAGCCATCGAGGTGTCTGAGGCCCTTGAAAGGACCCCAGGCATAGGGGACAGGTCCAGGGTGCCGACTGGCAGATACATCATTGTAGGTCATAGGACATTGTACTGCAGGACAGTCACCGGAATTCTTTTGGCATGATTCCAATTCTGCCGTCAGGTCTCCATCTAGGGCCATATTTATGGCAAAATAGCACAGCAAGTCACCTTGCTGTACTGCACTTTGTCACTGGGAAAGGGCAGGAGTGCACAGTATTCAAGGCATACGGCGCATTCCTGTTCTTTCACAGTGTGCTGGCACACACACATATGGCTGCCTAGCGTCAATGCAGGCACCCTTGCATCCAGAGTGAAAGGATGTCTGCATTGTAAATGTAAATGTAAATGTGCAGATATTTATATAGCGCAAATCACCAACCGGTCTCTAAGCGCTTGCTTAGGGAACCCGTCCTGGTATTCCCCTGTGAGATAACCCAGCAGGGCATCCACAAGGTGAAAGCCAGGCATCCCGCCGCGAGGGGCCATTGTGGAGATTAAGCAAGCTATTGCCCAGAGTCGCAGAGTGTGAACCCATGAATCAAGTATGCACTGGAGCGAGAATTATCGAGTCCATGGACAATTTATGGACTCAAGACCCAGCCGAGCCGGGAATTGAACCCTGGTCCCAGGCTGACCTCTGCTTCCAGGTCTGCCTACTCTAACCAGTGAGCCACACTTCTCCACATTGCATGCAGGATTGAAGGGGCACCTTCCTCCACAAAAGCGATCCTTAGAGACATATTCCTCTATCTATGTGTGCTGCAGAATGCAGAAAAGGGAAGTAACGAGGAGACATAGAGATATTTCTCCCTGTTAGGCCTCTCCTGGGAGGCATATCTTTTTGGCAGATTACCAGGTTTAGTAAATCTGGAAATGCATCAAAAACCATAGGAGTTGCGTTGGAACACCCATGCAACGCCCATGGAACGCCCCCTTTCGCAGATTTTTTAAGCCATTCAAAGACACACAAAGTGGCTTTACATGGCTTCAAAAATCTGACTTACGGTTTACGTTGCTCTTGCACTATGTTGTGTGGTACAAGAGGGGCGCAAACTGGGTCATAAATATGGCCTCAAGTATCTGTGGCAGTTGCCGGTGCCCAACACCCAACATTTCTTTTGTTTTTTATTCACACTTTTCTTTAGTTTTTTTTTAAGAGTGGCCTTCTCTGAGATTGGAGGGGGGGGGTGGGTCCTGTTTGAAGTGTGGAAAGAGTTGGGTAACCAAGGGCATAGCCTGGAATAACAGCTGGACATACATATTTTAGAGAATGACTGATTGGAGCCCTTGGGACGCCACAGGTTATCCAACCTGGTACACACAACTAGAAAATCTGACACGTTTTATTTCAGTGCACAGGTCAAATACCAGTCTTGTCACAGTGAAGGTCACAGTGAAGGTCACATTTCTGAAGCTTAACACCATAGCCTAGGTCGTCACTGCTTCGCACTACGAAAACAGCTGTATAATATGGTACTTCGCAGCACTGAGGGTGTGGAGGGGCATCTTGACCCACTCCAGCCTTCACCTTTCATGACTTACGACCCTGAGAGGGGCATCTTGACCCACTCCAGACTTCGCCTCTCACGACTTACGACCCCAAGAGGGGCATCTTGACCCACTCCAGACTTCGCCTCTCACGAGTTACCATCCCGAGAGGTGCATCTTGACCCACTCCAGACTTCACCTCTCATGAGTTACGACCCAAGAGGGGCATCTTGACCCACTCCAGAGTTCGCCTCTCATGACTAACGACCTCGAGGGGGGCATCTTGACCCACTCCAGACTTCGCCTCTCACGACTTACGACCCCGAGAGGGGCATCTTGACCCACTACAGACTTCGCCTCTCACGAGTTACCATCCCGAGAGGGGCATCTTGACCCACTCCAGACTTCACCTCTCATGAGTTACGACCCAAGAGGGACATCTTGACTCACTCCAGACTTCGCCTCTCACGAGTTACGACCCCGAGAGGGGCATCTTGACCCACACCAGACTTTGCCTCTCATGAGTTACGACCCCAACAGGGGCACCTTGACCCACTCCAGACTTCGCCTCTCATGAGTTACGACCCAAGAGGGGCATCTTGACCCACTCCAGACTTCACCTCTCATGAGTTACGACCCAGAGAGGGGCATCTAGCCCCACTCCAGACTTCGCCTCTCATGAGTTACGACCCTGAGAGGGGCATCTTGACCCACTCCAGACTTCGCCTCTCATGAGTTACGACCCAAGAGGGACATCTTGACTCACTCCAGACTTCGCCTCTCATGAGTTACGACCCCGAGAGGGGCATCTTGACCCACACCAGACTTTGCCTCTCATGAGTTACGACCCCAACAGGGGCACCTTGACTCACTCCAGACTTCGCCTCTCATGAGTTACGACCCAGAGAGGGGCATCTTGACCCACTCCAGACTTCACCTCTCATGAGTTACGACCCAGAGAGGGGCATCTAGCCCCACTCCAGACTTCGTCTCTCATGAGTTACGACCCTGAGACGGGCATCTTTACCCACTCCAGACTTCGCCTCTCATGAGTTACGACTGCGAGAGCTGCATCTTGACCCACTCCAGACTTCGCCTCTCATGAGTTACGACCCTGAGAGGGGCATCTTGACCCACTCCAGACTACGCCTCTCACAAGTTACGACTGAGAGAGCTGCATCTTGACCCACTCCAGACTTCACCTCTCATGAGCTACAACCCCGAGAGGGGCAGCTTGACCCACACCAGACTTCGCCTCTCACGAGTTACGGCCCGAGAGGGGCATCTTCACCCTCACCAGACTTCGCCTCTTATGAGTTACTACCCAAGAAGGGCATCTTGACCCACACCAGACTTCGCCACTCACGAGTTACCATCCCGAGAGGGGCATCTTGACCCACTCCAGACTTCGCCTAAAATGAGCTACAACCCCGAGAGGGGAACCTTGACCCACACCAGACTTCGCCTCTCTTGAGCTACAACCCCGAGATGGGCAGCTTGACCCACACCAGACTTCGCCTCCCATGAGTTACGACCCCGAGAGGGGCATCTTCACCCACACCAGACTTCGCCTCTCATGAGCTACAACCCCGAGAGGGGAACCTTGACCCACACCAGACTTCGCCTCTCATGAGCTACAACCCCGAGAGGGGCAGCTTGACCCACACCAGACTTCACCTCTCATGAGTTACGGCCCAGAGAGGGGCATCTTGACCCACACCAGACTTCGCCTCCCATGAGTTACGACCCCGAGAGGGGCATCTTCACCCACACCAGACTTCGCCTCTCATGAGCTACAACCCCGAGAGGGGAACCTTGACCCACTCCAGACTTCGCCTCTCATGAGCTACAACCCCGAGAGTGGCATCTTGACCCACACCAGACTTCACCTCTCATGAGTTACGGCCCAGAGAGGGGCATCTTGACCCACACCAGACTTTGCCTCTCATGAGCTACAACCCCGAGAGTGGCATCTTGACCCACACCAGACTTCACCTCTCATGAGTTACGGCCCAGAGAGGGGCATCTTGACCCACACCAGACTTTGCCTCTCCTGAGTCATGGCCCCGTCTCACACTCAAAACTAAATACCATAGTACACTCTGCACATTTCTGTACAAAAATGATATACATGATGTATATAGCAGGGCATACGGAAGTAAAAAGGGGCATCTTGGTGCCTGTATAGCCTCACGGGTAATGAGCCGCCCTATATAAATCTTGTTTGATTTAATTGATTGGCTGATTTGTGCGATATGAACAGCCACGTAAATGAATGGACACCTTATAGACACCATCGGATATTTCCCTGGCATGGTCAGACCAGAAGCCAAAAACCCTTCTGCGAACCACTGGGGCTGGAAGAAACTGGCAGCAACTGGACGGGAGCCGTAGCCTTCTTCAGGGCTCCACTGCCAGGATGAGGGGCTGGGAGGTGGTGGGTGGGGTCAAGGGGGGGTGAAGTGTGTGGGTGGGGGGAATCCAAATAGACAACTAAAGCAAACCTGTCATCTTCCAGAAGTTGCATTTCAACATTCAAGAACACAGATGGCAGCCTTGTAAATTACAGCTTTAATATCATTCACTGCGGCATGTATGCTGCTAAATATAGAGCGGCAAATATTATGTCCTTGGGAACAGTCTTACTGTACAGTAATTACCCGATGTGACAAATACATTTTTGTAACATTTCGGTAATTGTTATTCTGACTAAAAATAGAGAACGCAGCTCAGCATATTGCGACTTCTTCTACAGAAGGTATTTTTGCAGCAGTGAACCTCCCTCAGCAGGCACAATGCGGTCTGAAAGCTGCTTTTAGCACTCCAAAGGGTGCCTCTCTGTGCCTGTCTGGCTGTCCTGCTGTCCACTGTGGCATCATTCACCAGGGGCTGGCAGCTCTGCAGAGACGTCACTTGGCCAAGCCAATAGGTGTCTGCTCTAAAAGACCGAGCTATTGGTTTTGCCAGTGCTTTTTCTAACATGGCAGAAGGCCATGTTAAAACTGTAAATTAAAATACAAGAAATGACATCAAAGCAGACGAGTCCTGCTTAAGGCTGCATAGACGAGCGGTGGTCATCATGCCGAAGTAACAGCTGATCAGGATTTACACATACAGTTGTGCCTCTGTCTTCATGACCATTGATGGGCATGAAGACAAGTAGGCTGTTGATGACCGATAGATGAACTTCGCATTACTTCCTGGAGATTGAAGGTTTATGAATAATTGGTCGATGCATTGGTCCTGATGTAGTGACCTCGTTGCTGCGAAACACGTGTCGGCCCCTTTTCTTTCCATTACTGATAGGATTGACCCCCCTTGACATATACCCTGGAATAAATGTGCTCACGACTTATTCATTAACAAGCAGTCCTGTGTGATGTGAAAAACTGAAAGCTACCTTCAATGAAAGATAGAATATTTGAAATCAACATTTCTTTTACATAGTCTGTTTTGGTCTATCAGTGCCAAGGGGAAGTGACTCCATTAGTACTTGAAGTCTGACCAGTCTGGCAATAAAAGCCTTTTTGCCCTCTTCTGTTTCCTGATAAAAAATGAAATCCAAGTGCAAGTGAAACACAAAAAGTGAGACAAAAGGCCGGGCAGCATTTTGGAATTTCCAGGCCCTCGTAAAAATAATTATAATAATAATAAATGTAAAAAATGTAACATGGGAAGGGGGTGGGGAGCAGGGTGGGAAGAAGAGTAGGGAAAAGATGGTGAAAAAGAGCACACATTGAGAAGGCAAAAGAAAAAAAAAGGGGGCAAAATAACTGACTACTTTTGCTTTAACTGGACATAACTGGACGTTAACTGAACTCTGGCGTAGCTCTACAAGGTTTGCTTTCAAACCTACGGGTGTCACGAGTGAACTTAGTTCAAAGCAACAGCGATTGAATATTAAAAAAAAACAGTTTCTGTAACCCTGCACAACCCCACGCAATGCATAATTGATGTGATGTCCGTGCTTTCTCGTTTAGTAACAGTCCCTAAACAGGGATTTGCGGACACAGTGGTAATTTGAAAGCCCAACCTTTCATTCTTTACAATATCACACACAAGTAAAGTATTAAAAAAGGACACTTTTTGTACTTAAAAGTGTTTATTTCAACCAGATCACCCTGTTGCTTAGCAACAATAATGCGAGCTGCTAATAGTGAAACCAATATGGACCTTTATTTTTTATCATAGTGGAAATATCACCTAGCACCCTAACACCGTAAAACCTACTGCACACTATAAGAGCAGGGAGCATTGTACCTTGCATCCTTAGTTTCCTAGGGAGAATCAACAAAGTCCACACTTGTTTCTAGCGAAAGGGCGCAATTACTTGTAGCTGGGAGGGAGTATGTATCGGCCTCTCTCCCCTCGGACTTGGCTCGGGCCATCCTTCAGTGCAGAAAGGGATGCTGCTGCAATATGGCAGCCTGGCGGTCTCTCTCAGCATCTTGCGTGGTAATCTGGGGCGAAGGACCTCACCTGCCAAGTGGCCCCTTGACGGGCTTATCTGATATGGGGAAGTGCTTCTGACATAACCATAGGAATGGCTGACATAACTTGTGTGCATCAAGATGCTTGTCTTAGAGGCATTCCTATAAAAAAATAAGGTAAAAACACGTCAGTTCAGACTATATTGTTTATATTATGACAAATGCAAATTGGCAGCCAAGCAATAACCCAAGGACCGGGCGCTCAACAGATGTGTGGGGCAGTGTAGCAATACAATACTGGTATAGGTTGGTGCTTGAAGGGGAGAGAGGTCGGTTACCAGTTCAACCACATAAATCCCCGTAACAGAAGGGATACAAGAATACAAATTCACCCCTGAGCCCTCGATTGAGTAATATTCTGTCCACTAGAAATGAAAAGGTTTTTGTATGATTTTTCAGAATTTCAGTTCTTGATTCAGGTATCCAGTAGGATAGTGTTTCCAAGATACAGCTTGATGTGGTAGTACAATCAGACAATTTACAGCCAACACGTGTTTCGCCGTGTGTCATAGCTCACTTGTGGCTTGAAGAAGTCACAAGTTTGCTACGACACACGACAAAACACGTGTTGGCTGTAATTGTCTGATTGTACTACCACATCAAGCTGTATCTTGGAAACATTAGCCTACTGAGCATCGGACGCTGGATACCCGAATAAAGAACTGGAATTCAGAAAAACACACAAAGACATTTTCATTTCTATTGGACAGAATATTACTCAATCGAGTGCTCAGGGGTGAATTTTTGTGTTGTTTATATTATAACACGTGGGATTTTGTAATCTCTGTATTAATGCCAGTCTCTAATTTCTTTATAATCAGCGAATTGTGACGCAATCAGTTACCGATTACAAAGAAAAGACGTCAGAATGTAACTATTATAAGTTGATACAGTCACATTCTGCCGTCACAATGCTTGCTGCCCGTGCCATCAGCCAGGTGAAAGGCAGGTCAGGTTGCAGGGCATAATTGAAGCAGCTGTTTAAAGCAATGAAAATGGGACATTATTTTTTAGGTCTCGCCTGACCCAGCGCATGCGCTGGACTGGCGAGACATTTTGTGAGGGCTCCAAAAAGTGCTACCATGGCCAGTCTAGAGCTACAGTGCATGTGCGCGGGTGCGCGCGCCGTGCTGGATCGCAATTACTTTCACTTTCGCGGCCGCTTTGATGTTATTATATTCCTCCAATCCCCCTTCCCCCCGCCCCAGCACTTCTTCAGAAAGGGAGCCGCTACTGGTATTTAGTGCTTTTTTGTGTTCAGAAAGTAAAGGCGTACTAGGACTTTTTTTTTCTTAAAGATGTAATGAAATTACAAGCCCTTTGTTAAAAAGTATCGGCAATGCAATATTTTGCTGAGTTGAGGACACCTTTTAAGTTCACCACTTACAATGCAAACTTTTTTTTCAGTTCTTTTTGCGGCTCCTTTACATAACACTCGTCTTTGAGGAGAGCTTAACTTGGTTTAAGTGGTCTGTTCCTGGCGTCCATATTGTTGTAGCCCAAGATGATGCTTCATTATGGAATGTTTTTTTCTGGGACAGCTTGGGCAATGCAATTTACCCTATTATAACCCAGCACTTCCCCTAACAACATGTCAGACCTATTGACGTTTTCAATGCTTCTTTAAAGTAGAGTATAGTATGGTTGAAAGGGTGAGCTTTCTTAGTTTCAGGGCAGTGGGGTACTTATCTCTGGAACATGATTCCGATGTTCATCCCCTTGCACTTCTAAATATCACTATGCATGCAGCAGCTCACTATTCCCTCCTATTGTTGTTCAGCGTTACAGAATTACATTGAATGACTTTAGTGCAAAGCAGAGTAGGCCATATCCAACCAGCTCGATATGGCAGTTGCAATGGAATGGAGCAAATTTCTAGTCAATCACTGTTCTATCCCCTTACTACACAGTTCCCCCAAGTCTCCAAAGAGTTTTCTATTTAACGAATTTCTTCAAATATTTTTAATTTTAGTGTCTTGTTTTTGATTATGGTGCTCTATAGCAACAAGAAACTTAAGTCAACGAGCCTTCTATACATATCAAACAACAAACATACCATTTATCCCGAGAGTGGCAACGGATTGGAGTAAGACATCAGGAGGGATATACACTGCATGAAGTTTAGGGGACTAACCAATCATAGTAGAGTTCCTGTCACTGCCCCCTAGAGGAAAGTATTTACTCCAACTTTTTTTGGGGGAAAAAAGACTGTACACCTCAAAGAGCGTGTATAGAGGCCTATAGATTAGAACGTGCTTACTTTGAGATTTTATGGAACGGTCAGGATCAAACTCTGCAACACATTTTATGAATATCCTGAGGGCAAACTAAATCTGGATTACCATTCTGTTGATCGTTTGCTATATCAACCTGCTTGGACATTTCTGACCCATGCTCCAAGAAAGTCCCACTTTCATTTACCTCTGTACTTAAACACCCTCCTTGTTGGCTGTATCTGCGTAGACTTTTGTAGGCATTAGCTGATCTTTTATTTAATGTGCTTACCTCTTAGACCATTGTACATAAATCTGCATTCACTAGTATCAATGATCTGCAATCTTTCTATGGTACTGGGTTAAATTATGCTTTAGGAACCTTTTAAGGTCTGGACTAAGAGACATATTTAGCTGTCGTGCTTGCCTCGTATAATTAAAGAATAATGAATACAAATATATTAATATGTAGAGGAACTTTGTGCCAACCCATTTTATCGACTGGTCTGTTCAACGGTCATAGACGGGGTCGGCACATAGCATGTGCGAGCTAGGCACACGCCCAGAGTGCTGACCTCCAGAGGGGAGCTGGAGTTTCCCTGTGACTTGTGTCCAAAGAGAAGTGTGTTTAAACACTTTTCTAAAGGCATCTGGCACCCTTGTCTGCTTTTTCTTCATTTACATGCCACTCCTTAATCTTGCCCCCTCGCCACTCTCCTACTCCTCCCAAACTTTTCAATACATAGACAGCTAAAGAGGGTAAGTGGGAGTGGCATGCTAAATTCCGATTCACCCAGTGGGCTCTAGTGGCAAGGTCCAGTTCTGGTCATAATTAATATTTTTCTTCGGCTCTCCACAGCTAACAGCATGCAGTGGTCTGGCGAGACATTTTGTGAGGGCTTCAAAAAGTGCTCCCATGGCCAGCCTAGAGCTACAGTGCATGTGCGCGGGCGCGCGCTTGATCGTGATTACTTTCACTTTCGCGGCCGCTTTGATGTTTGATCGCGATCGCGATCACTTTCACGGCCGCACTGCCGCTTTGATGTTCTCTGTAAGCCAATGCTGCACTCGCGGCTTCAGCTATGTTGATGCCCTTTGACCTCATGCTAAAAACACGCCTCAGTTGCTAGGGGAAGTGATGCTTGGCTTCAGACTCTCTGAGTGCAGCAAACACTGGGCCCGGCCGCACATGCTGCTTGTGCACAAGTCTTCGTTTTCTTTTCACCCCTGCCCTTCTTGTCTGTGTAACCATGAGTGACTGCGTCATAACTTGAGCCCACGCAGTAATATAGAGGTTATTGCTGGAATCCAATGCTCAATATTAAAGGATTTCCTGTTTGTCCCCTCTTCCGTTTCAAAATGCACAATTAGTGAAATGTAGGGAAATGTTGCTCTTTCCTCCTTGTAGTACGACTGACAGTGCATGCCTTGAAAAACCTGCAAAACATAGGTAAATAATCACAGGTGTCGTGATTAACTAATAGCGCTTGTTTGAGGTTTCGTTTACAGTGATTGGAAAATTATAAAATTACCGAAATTATTATTTTGCTTGGTTCCCTCTGTTTGCCTGTACCGACGTTCACACACGTAGGGAAGCGTTTTTGTGAGCCAGGGGGTTGTTTTTGTGTTTTGTTCAAAATTGAGGCATGTCCATAAATGTCACATAAATTATATTTACTGTAAAATACTTGCTGAGTTTATTTAAATAATCTTTGCTGCTGACGCTTCTCATGGCACCGCATGTTCTTATGTTTCCAAGTGCGTTTTGTCTTCACCTCACAAGAGGCTTGTTAACTGCCTAGCATGTCAGAACACCACCCGAAATAGATTTTTTTTGTAAATATTCACATCTACAACGCCAGTAGTTCTAACTCTCATTTTCTAGATGATCACACCACTGCAAACAAAATAACATAAGTAAACAAGCACTGGCATAGCCAATAGGTCTCGCCTTTGGGACCTTATAAGTGTTTAGCCATGCAACAATTGATGTTGTTGCACCAAGGATATTGTGCTGCATAACGAAATACTTATAAGGTCCCAAAAGTGAGACCTATTGGCTATGCGAATGCTTGTCTTTCTTCTGCTCTGTTTTCTAGCTTACAATGACAAGCAGAGAGAACATGTTTTTTTGCACTCCTTAAGTAGGAAGAGAAAATCTAAAATCTTTCTGCAGCGTTTTATTTTTTACAACTGACTTGTATTGAACTGTTTGTAATTTCTGTTTGAAACAAATATCTAACAGGTTTTTAATGTGTTAAACTTTGCACTCGGTGATATATTTGTATTCCTCATGTTTGCAAACATGCTGCGTCATATGAAAGAGCTACGGGCCAAGGTTTGACATGGTTTGTGAGAAAGGTGATGTTGTGACCATGTTTATATGGGATAAAGTATGCCTGGCGGGGTGTACATGATTAGTATTTCCGTCTTGTTCCTCTATATGGTTATGGAACTCCTCCGTGACATAAATATCCTTATAATGAGGGCCTTGAAACAGAAATAACAAGGTGCTTGTCTTAGACTGATGTTGCATCAGGTGCCTTATCGATGTCAATGTCTGGATAACTTGACACTTTCACAGGTTCTGGGAAAGATAGGGACTGGCAGCATCTGCATTAAAGACAGTCATGCAGATGAAGTGAAAATGGAGAAAATGGATTCTCTGACTGCTTAGATGGAGTCTCCCCTTAGGGACTTTACATAAATACATGCACTGCCACGGAGTCCTGAGTAAAAAAACAAATATTTTCCTGTAGAATGCTGTAGAAGGATACAAGTCATCCAATCAGAACACTGTGAGGATGACTCCAGGGCAGGAAAAACTCAAGAACAACAACGGAAACCACCTAATCACAAGCTCACTGTAAGTATATATTATTGTGGCAAAATAGTCTTCTCTGTATGGCTACCTCAGGTGGTCAGATAACTGACACTTGGAGGCAGCTCCACTCTCATGGTGCCGAAAGGAGTCAAGAACACTTAGCTATTTTCTTTCAACAGAGTCTCCTTTTTGCGGGTGCTGTATTTACAAGTCCAGGAGTGTTCTCAGGAGGTGGAATTTTGAAGCCAGTGACTGGATAATTTTGCCCACCCAATAAAGTCTACCTTCATGCTGTGAGCCAGCTTCTTTTTTCTTTTCTCCTTTCTTTACTGTAAACATTCCTAAAAGCCCTATATCCAAAATGCCTTTCTCAGGGCAAAGAACTGCGACTCAAGATAGACATTTTCTGCAGATAAGGGCGGCTGAAAGCTGTTAGTTTCACCCGCGCTGCACGGAAATTGCTTTTTAACCCTCACTTGATGCCCTTGCATCGCTGCTAGCACACTTGGCACCTTTGAATGAATAAGGCACCTTTTTAAAATTGTTTTATGAGATGCACATAACCTGTTTTTAAATATTGCACGTAAACTTGCTTTTCCAAAGTATTTGAAATAAATTCCTACCATATTCATTCACCTGACTCTCCCCGGTCCACCACAGCTCCGGTAGCTGATTGAGTGGAGGGGCAAATATAAGCCGGGAGGCCTAGACGGGCACCATTTTTGGAGTTGGCGGTCTAGCTTTAGCGCAAAGGCACTTCCTGGGTTGGCATTTAAGCCCGGGATTGCGCCAACGCGCAGCAGACGTGCCGCTGGTGCGCCAAAGGCATGCCTAAGGCAAGCCCGTCTGCGCCCCTCCGCGCCAGTACAGGACCAGGGGCCCTGCCCAAACCACCGGGGTTCCCCCAATATGTCAAACATACACAAACACAGAGCTCCGGCTATTTAACACAGTAGTTCATCCCACATGCCAGCACTCTATGGCCGCCAACGAGCCCCTGACCTGCCCTATCTGTGGATTCACAGCCAAGACCAAGCTGCAGCAAAGAAAGGGCGCAGGTGAAAAGACAGATTACACCAACCATTGGAAGATGGGAATAATCAACTGCAGATCCCTCCCAAAACACGCAATCGAGATCAGGCTCCTAACAGAGGAGGAAGAGCTGGAATCTCTATTTCTAACGGAAACCTGGCTCCGTGATAGCTCTAGCCCAGACATTATAAACGCCCTTCCCCAGGGCTTTGAAATCTATCGCCTTGACAGAGCAGGTGCAATAGGAGAGGGCATCGTTATTATTTGCAAATCACATCTAACCTGTGTCATCACCCCCCTCAATTTAGCTAAGTGTGAGGCTTTTGCTTTCAGACAGTCCCCCACCCCTACATGCTCCTTTCCTTTTCAGGCTGCCTTATCTACAGACCACCAGGGATCCCTACACCATTCCTAGTAGCCACCCTAGACATTCTGGCTAGCTTGATAATAGGGAAAAGCGCCTTTACTGTCCTAGGCAACTTCAATATCCACTTAGACAATCACACTAATCCCGCGTCAATGAGATGTATAGCCGACTTAGATGCATTACAACTCACACAACTGGTACACCTGCCCACTCACGAAAAAGGCCACATTCTGAATCCCATCTGTTCAAACAACCCCAGATTGGGATCACTCGTGCCCACACATGTGCCATGGACAGACCATTTCTTCATTCCAATCCGGTTCCTAAAACCCAATATCGCAGAGCCAAAAAAGGTATATCCGGTTCTGGGATGTAAATGGCCAAGGTAGGCCCTCGAAGCCTGGATCACAGACCTTGAGTCATCCTCCCAACATGAATCTAAAGACTTAGAAGATGCCTACAAAAATTGGCTATCTTGTATAAACGGATCCATCAACCAGAATTTCAGAAAGTCAGGTAAAATAAAAAAATGGTCGCTCAAAAAAAAGGCTGTAAAAAGCTTGAACGAAGTTGGAGAAAAACGTATGACCGCGAACTCAAAATAGCCTACAAACTAGCTATCCAGCAATATCATAAGAACATCAGGAAAGCACAAGCTGCCTTCTTCGAAGAAAAAATTAAGAACTCCTCCAACTCTTCAAAGGAGCTGTTTAAAATTGATAAATCCCTCTCCACAATCGACTCAATCGCTAACATCCCCCAGTGCTCAAAAGAGGGATGCAACGAGCTAGCCTCGTTCTTCAAGAGCAAGGTGGAAAATATTTATAACTCACTAATCCCCAACATAAGCGTGACATCAACATCCAGCGAAGCTTCGAGCACCGCCCCTGAACCTCCCAAGAACGCTGAACAGTCACCGCCCGCCCCTCCCTCTGTTCTAATCACCCTCCCCAAACTGAGTGAGGAAAAGGTTGGTTCTCTGCTACAGAAAATAAAATCAGGATCCCCCTAGACCCGGCGCCCCCACATATTCTTGCTCAAGGGGGGAAAGGTGCCCTAATTCAAATCTCCCACCTCATTTTACTCTCTCTCGAAAGTGACACAGTACCCAAAGAATGGAAACATGTCATTGTAAAACCCCTACTAAAGAAACCCCAACTCGACCCCGCCTCCCTGGCGAACTACCGGCCGATCTCACTGTTACCCATCATGGGCAAGATCACGGAGAAACACGTGAATAACACTATCTCACAATTTTTGGAAGACAATGGTATCATTCCCCAGACACAGATGGGATTTCGACCAAAATACAGCACAGAATCTGCCTTACTTGTTGTTACTGAGAAACTAAAAAGTATCTTAGATCAGGGAAGAGCCGCCGCAATCGTCCTTCTGGATCTAAGCGCGGCATTTGATACGGTAGACCATGCTGTACTGGTCAATAGGCTCAAGGGTATTGGAATCAGAGTCACTGCCAATAAATGGTTGGCCTCCTTCCTGAACGGCAGATCTTTCCAATGCATGGAGGCCGGAATCTTCTCAGACGCCTATTCAGCCCCATGGGGCGTTCCTCAGGGATCTTCCCTGAGCCCAACCCTCTTTAATATATACCTGAACCCACTAGCTCAAATAGTACAGGAGTTCAGTCTCTCCATTGTGTCATATGCCGATGACACACAACTAGCGGTCTCAATCTTTGACTCCATCAACTCAGACCACAGGCAACTAGCCCCTTGCCTGGAAAAAATCGTCTCTTGGATGGCCGACTGTAGCCTTAAGCTAAATGGGGATAAAACCGAGCTCTAGATCCTGGGCAGCAATTTCAGTCCACGCTCAGAGATCCCCTGGGCAGCAAAATGGGGGTCCCCCCCTCCACCTAAAACATCCATTAAAAATCTAGGGATGTGGCTGGACCAGAACCTACCTATGGAGATCCAAGCTAAAAAACTGGCGAACACCTGTTTTGGGATACTCCGAATGATTAGGAAAATACTGAGCTTGCTCCCTGAAAACTCAAGGAAGACAGTGGTCCAAGCCTTAGTGGTGTCAAGGCTCGACTACGATAACTCCTTATACATGGGCTTCCCCAAATATGTTACAGACAGACTACAAGTTGTACAGAATGCAGCAGCCCGACTGCTCCTAAAGATACCCAGGCATCGCTCAGTAAGAGCTTCCATTAGGGAGCTACACTGGCTTCCGGTCAATGGCAGGATCAAATTCAAGTCCCTCTGTTTGGCCCATAGAGCCATGCACGGGATAGGTCCTGCGCTGGTACGAGATCTGATCTCCCAGTACTCTCCACGCCGCCATCTGATATCAGGATCAAAGTTTCTGATGAACACCTCAAGAATCAAGAGATCCAGATGGGGTGGAAGGTCATTTAAACACTTGGGGCCCGATTCACAGAACAAACTTAAGACAAAATCCTAAACTTAGTACCATTTTGGTATTCACAGAATGCACTTACTACTTCTGGTATTCACAGAATGAACTTACTACTTTTGCGATTCACAGAATAAACTTACTACTTTTGCTATTCACAGAATGGATTTAAGACTACTAACTTTACGTCCGCACTCGGGCCGGAAATTCCGGGCCGGAGGCGGGGCTTCCGGGCCGGAGGCGGAGCTTCCGGCCCAGAGGTGGGGATTCCGGCCAGTGGCGGAGATTTAAAATCTCCACCTCTGGGCCGGAAGCCCCGCCTCCGGCCCGGAAGCCCCGCCTCCGGCCCGGAAGCCCCGCCTCTGGACCGGAAGCTCCGCCTCCGGGCCGGAAGCTCCACCTCCGGGCCGGAATTTCCGGCCCGAGTGCGGACGTAAAGTTAGTAGTCGTAAATCCATTCTGTGAATAGCAAAAGTAGTAAGTTTATTCTGTGAATCGCAAAAGTAGTAAGTTCATTCTGTGAATACCAGAAGTAGTAAGTGCATTCTGTGAATACTAAAATGGTACTAAGTTTAGGATTTTGTCTTAAGTTTGTTCTGTGAATCGGGCCCTTGGTCTCCAAGCTGTGGAACAGTATGGACCCAGAGCTGTGATTGATCGAGAACGAAACGACCTACAAAAAGAGACTAAAAACTTGGCTGTTCCCCTAAATATCCGCAGAATCTCTCCCTATCTTGTGTCATACTAGCGCTGGGATGCCTAAGGGTAGCCATGCGCTCTACAAATCCCTAAATCTAAACCTCTCCAAGTCCGAGAGCCAGAGAGCCTAGGAGCTCAAGGAGCAAGGCTGTTGTCCTCTGGCGAGCAGGGTCGCTAACTTCAGCCATGGATGTCTACTCTGCAGGTGACATGACTGGAAAGACTGGTTCTAAGCCAGGTATGGCGCAGGCAGCACACTATACATTTTAATAAACTTTTCTTTCCAATAAAGTTTGCAAAAACCTACTTTTGCCATGAAACTAAACTAGCATATCATTGTGACTTATTTTGTTAGACAAGATATGCGTTAAATATACTCAGCACTGTTTATGGAGAATCTAGCTGGATCTACATTAGGAAAACAACTTTTGGATGTTTAGTCACCACGAGGGCACACTGTTTCTAATATGCAGTATGCCTTTTTTATAAATTGGTGAAGTTAGTTCCAGATAGGTTCCATAAATGACGTGAGATAGTAGTTTGTGTGGTGAGGAGTTAACCACAAGGGGATCAGCTTGCCCTGACCCAGGGCGAAGGAGACCAGACATTGACTAGGATTCCAGCAGTGACCCCCAGCACTGGGGATCAAGGAGCAGGAGGCCTCCAAACAGCAGAAGACAGAGGGTAAGACAAACAACATTCAAACAACAAGGCCAGCAGCCCAGAGAAATCTTAGAGCAAGGAGAAACACAAAAAAGGGAACTGAAAATGGACAAAACAAGAAAGGTGGGGAAATGCAGGGCAGGGTGGGTGAGCTAAGCATGAGTAGAGAGGGAATGCAACCACTAATTGCTGCCAGGCAAGGTGACCGGTGCAGTGCTACAGCACTACTCCATAAGAGGGTGCCTTATCCAGGAAGCTCCCATCCTTGTGGTTTTTGTGTTATATACTTTCCCAAATGCCTTTGCCCAGTGTTCCATATCTTCCAGTCCCTTCCTTGTCTGAACTGGTGGGTAATAAGGCGAAAGTGTAACTGCAGAAGAAGGGTCTTGTACAAGTGTTAATTTGTGCAAATGTCTTTGTGACCCCTTCCCTACTCGGTCTTCCATGAAGATCCTGATAGCCCCCTCAGTGCATCGAACCTCGCTCCATTGCTGTCGGCCTGCAATCGTGTCTAGCTCCTGGTCATGTGCAAACTGATATTTCTCACTGGTGCTTTACTTTTTCTAGCCACGTCTTGTCTTAAAAAGAACATTTTAATTCTCTAGTTCCATTATCCAATTTCAATAATTTTTTTGCCTATTAGTTAATTAAAAATCCTTCTCTCATGGTATGAATTTAATTGGAAACGTACTGTTCTCAGTTTTATTGTGTCCTTGACTGAAATTTGTTGCTCCTTCTCAAACCTAACACACATATTCTCTGGGGAATTACCTAAAGCTTGAGGCATAGCTAACAGGGGCGAGCAGATTTCACAGAGACGTGTCTTGTGACCTAAGCAGAGCTTGTTTACTAAGTTGGTATGGGTAAGGCGAAGCTGCTGCCCGTAGAAGTAGAGCGGTGGGGCGGTGGGGCTGGGTGGGGGGGGGATTTCGAAGAACGATGACAAGGGAAAATTAAAAAAAATATTCTTTTTCCCTCGTCACCGTCCATCAAAATCCCTGCCCCCCACTCGTCCCCGCGGCTCCACCGCTCTTACATGCATGGGCAGCTGGTAAGGCTGACTAGTTGGTTGGAGAGGGGTGGGAACTACAGGAAGTGGCTGCTCCTGTATTCATGATCCCTCAGATCAAGAATAGAAAATGCTGTGCTAGTGGTCTCAAATGAATATATACTGTGGTGGCTGTTTTTTATTCATGCAATGACACCCTAATAAATAACAATGTGTTACACATAAACAGGAAGTAAAATGATAAAATGATTCCAAACACAGCAGCAAGGGCACACATTCCTAGACATCTTTCCATATGGCATTGGGTACCAGTGACAGAACGAACTTCTGCATTTGCCATATGACTATTTACAGACCAAGGGAAGCCATGCCTTCAGGGCATCTTCATGGTTCATTGCATGGTTAGAAATTTGTGTTCTTCTACAGCCAAGCTCCGTAATCCAGAGTCAGGACAATATATAGTGGTGGCTGATCTTTTTTATGCTTGATGGCAAAAGCTTGGAATATTGCCCTCTGCAGTTGAAAAATGTCTGTCGTCTTGCAGTTTCAGAAATTAGTTAAAACCTGTTATTTGCTCAATATTTTTTGTGTTCAGACATCCGACGCACTCATCAGAGTGATGAAACCCTAATGGATGACAATCTCTTAAAACAATGCAGGACATAAAATAAAAATAATACTAATAAATTGTCTCAAGGATCAGTGATGTAAATTTGCCACCTTTTACCTTGAATTCAGTGCTCTAGGTTCTGAACATTTACATTCGTCTCCTTGCTCCCTTTTCCTCTTGTCTCATTCATGTACGACCTTGGAAATAGCGCCTCTCAAATTCCGAGTTTTTTGCGACTCACAATTTGTGAGGCGCTATTTCCAATGTACAACAGTGTTTTTCACACTGTTAGCGATTCCCAATGGGGTCGCAAATAGAGAGGCTCATGAATATTAATGAGCCCCTCGCAATTTGCGACCCCATTGGGAATGGCAGGCCTTCCCAGTTATGGTGGTCTGCTGGGATCGGCAGACCACCATGTCTGGGACTGCTTTTAAATAAAGCAGTTTTTAAAAAAAAACCTTAAAGGAAAACGAGATGTATTTAAAAAAGAAGAAAATGAAACGTTTTCGTTTCATTTTTTAAGGGTAGGTCGTGGTCCCTGGGACCACTGCCTGTCCTTAAAAACTATTGTCCCCTGCATTTGCAAAGGAGAAGGGGTCCCCTGTGGACCCCTTCACTTTTGCGACCCCATTTCCACCCTTTTAAAGAGGGTGGTAATTTGCGAGTGTTTTGCGTCTGCAATTGCAGACGCAGAACATTCTTACATAGGGTTGCGCTCGCTATTAGGAAGATCCTGTGTTGATCTCCTGTGTTGCTGCACAGTGAGAGGGCGTGGTCTGCTATGGAGATGGACCTTGCGAATTACTCTATCATCACTATCGGGCCTGATGTCCCTGTTCATCATTAGCTGGTTTATAGTCCAGTGGCTCTATGTTGACCACCATCACTTCTGGTACCACTTGATTCCTGCATGGGCAACCGCAAATCCAAGTGTGCTAGTAAAGGGTTCCAATTTCTGCACATTGTATGTCTATACTTGTTGTATTCTGTTAATTAATATGCTAAGGTCATGTCTTCTGGCAACAGTTTCACTGTTCCAATGCGATCTGTGAGCTCCCACGTCTGCTTGGGATTCTGAGAAGCCGAGAGAGGCAGTTTGCTGAGGATTAGAGGGGCTGACCGGGGGCCGCACCTAGGATCTGAATAAAGAAGATACACAACTCTATCCAGTGTCCTGTCTTCTTAACCATACTCAGGCTTCAACCTTCATCTACTAGGACGCCAGTGTAATGTTGGTTCTTTGTGACTCAAGTTACAGAAAATAACCAGAAGAAAATCGATTTGAAATTATTTTTTTCGACCTTATAATACAAATTGAAAATGAAGTACCCTAAGTCCACTACTACCTTTGAAGGACCTATGGTGGATTCCTTTTCTAGATGAAAAAAGAATTGGTCTCAATAAATATACCAGTTGGAGGGATTTGATTTACACTAACTCCAAATGTCAATTGAAAAGCCCATCTCCTATTCTTGGGAGTATGAAGGGAAAGTAATTTAATGCATGATCCTTGTTGAAATAGGGTATAACTCTGTGAATTATCGAAGACATTATTTTTGTGCTTCCATAAAAAATGTTTTTAAGAGGCAAAAGTAAGTGGTGGCGAAGGCATCCACTTCTAAATACAGGTTTCTTATGGTGTCTGTACCATATGAACATGATAGTCTGTGAATTACTTTTTTGTAGCTTGAAACTGTGATGAGAGACCCTGGTGCCAGACCAACAGGTGTGCTTTGAAATCACAGCTTTGCTCTCAGGAACCTTAATTGCTCATATTACTTTTGTTGTATGTGAAAGTGTCTGTCTCCTCCCTCTCTTATTTTAGTTTCTTATTTTCTGCAGTGCCATAGTTTTGTCTAAACATTTGGCCAGACTTATCCTGAACCAAGCTGGTGTCGAGAATCGCCTGGATGCCGACGACACACAATTCTACTACAGAATAAGATCACCGAGTGACATACGCCATCCTAATACCGCACTCATTAAGATAGAACATTGGCAAAACACCAACCACCTTAAGCTGAACCCCAATAAGACTGAACTTCTACTTCTCTCACCTAAAAACAATCACTACCAAGAATGGCTAAAAAAATTGGATGCACTAACCTGCCCTGCCACACTGTCCAACTCCGTTAAGCCATTGGGTATCACACTGGACTTAAACGTATCAATGAAGTGATACACAAAAACACACCCAAAGGAGCACTCTTCACATTAAAACATCTCAAGAAAATCAAACCATTTATTCCCCATAACGATATCAAGATGGTAGTACAATCCCTAGTCCTCCCAAAACTTGACTCGAGCAATGCCATCCGGACAGAAACCCATAAAAGCCACCTTGCGCCCCTAAGAACAATCCTCAACGGAGCTGCCAGGCTCATCACAGGAATCAAACAGTTTGATCACATCACACCAGCCCTACAAAGTCTCGCCTGGCTTCGTATTGAAGGAAGATGCATATACAAGACAAGCCTATTTCACCCACAAAGCCCTACATAGCAAAAACCTCAAATATTTAGAAACAAAAGCATCGAGAGCATGAAAAGGCCAGGCTCATAGAAGCTCCAACTTTCTTCTTCTCATACCTCTCAAACTGAAAAGAAATCATTGGAGGCACGCTCCTTCTCTTGAACTGCCCCCTAGATTTGGAACCCACTCCCAAGGGACCTAAGCTGCAACTCCTCCTAATCATGCTTCAAACGGGACCTGAAATCTCTCCTACTCAACAACTACTTCAAAAAGAATCACTAGTTGATCTAGTCTCCCTAACACCCTACCACCTTTGAGAAAAGGTTCCGTCTGAAAGACATCCTAATCTTACTGACTATGCAGACTCGAACCTATCCCCTTTAACCCTTTATCTCAACCTAAAGTCTGGATTGCGATTGCGATTGCTGTTTCTTTACTGTGGACTTCATTTACTTTTTAACTGTGTTGAACCCAATATGACTCTCAACATGTACTTCTTGTTAACTTCCTTTCAAAATATGTAGAGTGGCTTGATAAACTTGGATAATAATAATAATAATTTCTATTAGCGCAAACGTATCACCCCCTTAAGGGTTTCAAGGCGCTGGGGCAGTCGGGGAGATTAAGTGAGCTATTGCCCAGAGTCACCTGATGCTGAGCTGCGCTGCCGCCGGCGAACGAACCACTCGTGCCACAGTCAGCCTCTGCACCACACCTCTCTCTAGCCAGCACTACATAAAACTCAAATAAAAAAAAATATGAATTCACTTTTATTAAAATAGTTTTTTTTCACTTTTGTGCTCGCTTATTTTAATTTCCAAGTAGTGCCTCCTTCCGGGTGTGCCTGGCAGTTTTCTTGGAGCAACTGCTCTCCACCTATCTTTCTGCTCTTAGTACCAGTGGTTTGACATGTGTGGCACTGGACTTACTCCAGGTCTGAGCTGGAGTACATTTACTACTGTTTTGGGCACTTTTTGGCTGTAGTGCAGTTTGTGAGCAGGATTTGACTTAGGGCCTGATTTAGATCTCGGCGGCTGGGTTATCCTATCACAACAGTAAATAATATCCATTTAGCTAAAATATAAATCTCAACATCCTATGGCATTTATATTTCAGGCGGGCGGGGTATCCATCACCGTTGTGACAGAGTAACCTATCTGCCGAGATCTTAATCAGGTCCTTGTAGGCGTGGGTCTGTTGCTCCCTGAAGCCCTCATTAGCACTCCATAAACTCCTCCCTAAACACCCTCCCATTTAGCAGTAGGATTTTCCCCTCTTTTCAGCCATTCCTCCAGGTCCCGCCCACATTTACTGCGAAGTAGTAAGCTGCCATGCGTGAAGATCTCTCGATAGAAAACACAGAAGAGGTGGAGATGGAGATTTACACTCATAGGTTTGTGGATTATGTGTTGTAGTAAGCAGTACTACCTCAGTGCTACTTTACGTGCTACAAAATGCAGTTTGTGATTCGGGCCCAATAAGTTCTACATTGGATCCGGGGGTGATTATGGAGGAGCTGGTGAATGAGAGTACAAGGAATCTTTCCTACTGATTGATTGATTGATTGTGCCCTGTCCCCAGTAGGGTGTCTGGACACTAATACTTGATACTCATTCATACACTAAAGAGCGAAAGTGTCCAAAGCAGTAGTACGAGCAGGAGTTGTATGTTGTAATGCTCTGTTTGTGAATATATGCCCAACTGTTTTTACTTTATCTGCAGAAGATACAGAAAGTACTTGTTAAATTAGCAGTCAATATAAACAGATGTGACGAGTCACCATTAAACTGCACAGACAGTTTGGAATTCGATTAAAATGCCTGTGGTCCAAAGCGTACAGGCCCAGCCTTCTTGACAAATCAATGTGTGTAATTTGTCAATTTGTCATTTGCAGAAGGTAAGCACAGGCTGCACTACTCTGTCAAGGAGGCCAATTGTAATGTAGCACCGCCTTGTACGCAGAAGATAAGCACAGGCTGCTCTCGTCAGTCTAGGAGGCCAAGTGTAATGTAGCACCACCTTGTATGCAGAAGGTAAGCACAGGCTGCTCTCGTCAGTCTAGGAGCCCAAATGTAATGTAGCACCGCCTTGTATGCAGAAGGTAAACACAGGCTGCTCTCCTCATTCTAGCAGGCCAAATGTAATGCAGCACCGCCTTGTATGCAGAAGGTAAAGACAGGCTGCTCTCCTCAGTCTAGGAGGCCGATTATAATGCAGCACTGCAGTTAATGCAGAAGGTAAACACAGGCTGCTCTCAGCCTAGGAGGCCGATTGTAATGTAGCACCGCCTTGTATGCAGAAGGTAAGCACAGGCTGCTCTCCTCAGTCTAGGAGGCCAATTGTAATGTAGCACCGCCTTGAATGCAGAAGGTAAACACAGGCTGCTCTCCTCATTCTAGAAGGCCAAATGTAATGTAGCACCGCCTTGAATGCAGAAGGTAAACACAGGCTGCTCTCCTCAGTCTAGGAGGCCAAATGTAATCTAGCACCACCTTGTATGCAGAAGGTAAGCACAGACAGCTCTCCTCAGTCTAGGAGGCCTATTGTAATGTAGCACCGCCTTGTATGCAGAAGGTAAGCCAGGCTGCTCTCCTCAGTCTAGAAGGCCAAATGTAATGTAGCACCGCCTTGTATGTAGAAGGTAAAGACAGGCTGCTCTCCTCAGTCTAGGAGGCCAAATGTAATGCAGCACCGCCTTGTATGCAGAAGGTAAACACAGGCTGCTCTCCTTAGTCTAGGAGGCCGATTATAATGCAGCACCGCAGTTAATGCAGAAGGTAAACACAGGCTGCTCTCAGTCTAGGAGGCCAATTGTAATGTAGCACCGCCTTGTATGTAGAAGGTAAAGACAGGCTGCTCTCCTCAGTCTAGGAGGCCAAATGTAATGCAGCACCGCCCTGAATGCAGAAGGTAAACACAGGCTGCTCTCCTCATTCTAGCAGGCCAAATGTAATGTAGCACTGCCTTGAATGCAGAAGGTAAACACAGGCTGCTCTCCTCAGTCTAGGAGGCCAAGTGTAATGTAGCACCGCCTTGTATGTAGAAGGTAAAGACAGGCTGCTCTCCTTAGTCTAGGAGGCCGATTATAATGCAGCACCGCAGTTAATGCAGAAGGTAAACACAGGCTGCTCTCAGTCTAGGAGGCCAATTGTAATGTAGCACCGATTTGAATGCAGAAGGTAAACACAGGCTGCTCTCCTCATTCTAGCAGGCCAAATGTAATGTAGCACTGCCTTGAATGCAGAAGGTAAACACAGGCTCCTCTCCTCAGTCTAGGAGGTCAAGTGTAATGTAGCACCGCCTTGTGTGAAGAAGGTAAACACAGGCTGCTCTCCTCAGTCTAGGAGGCCAAATGTAATCTAGCACCACCTTGTATGCAGAAGGTAAGCACCGACAGCTCTCCTCAGTCTAGGAGGCCGATTGTAATGTAGCACCGCCTTGTATGCAGAAGGTAAGCACAGGCTGCTCTCCTCAGTCTAGGAGCCCAAATATAATGTAGCACCGCCTTGTATGCAGAAGGTAAGCACCTGCTGCTCTCCTCAGTCTAGGGGGCCAAATGTAATGTAGCACCGCCTTGTACACAGAAGGTAAGCACAGGCTGCTCTCATCAGTCTAAGAGCCCAAATGTAATGCAGCACTGCCTTGTATGCAGAAGTTAAACACAGGCTGCTCTCCTGTCAAGGAGGACAATTGGAATGTAGCACCGCCTTGTATGCAGAAGGTAAACACTGGCTGCTCTCCTCATTGTAGGAGGCCAAATGTAATGTAGCACTGCCTTGTATGCAGAAGGTAAGCACATGCCGCTCTCCTCAGTCTAGGAGACCGATTGTAATGTAGCACCGCCTTGTATGCAGAAGGTAAACACAGGCTGCTCTCCTCAGTCAAGGAGGGCAATTGGAATGTAGCACCGCCTTCTATGCAGAAGGTAAACACTGGCTGCTCTCCTCAGTCTAGGAGGCCAAATGTAAGATAGCACCAACTTGTAAGCAGACGGTAAGCACAGGCTGTTCTCCTCAGTCTAGTAGGATGCCGATTGTAATGTAGCACCGCCTTGTATGCATAGGTAAACACAGGGTTCTTTCCATGGTCTAGGAGGCCGATTGTAATGTAGCACTGGCCTCTATGCAGAAGGTAAAAACAGGCTACACTCGTCTTACGTTCTACATAGAGGGCAATGCTACATTACAATCAGCCTCCTAGGCCATGGACTGCACCCTGTATTTACACAGTCTGCTCTCCTCGGTCTAGGAGGCTGATTGTAATGCAGATGCCTCACTTTGTAAAGCCCTGCGCTACGTTACACCTGTTTCAGGTATAATGTATGGAGGGACGGCGTTCCCACGTAAAAAGGCCTTGTAGCAGTGGCGCAGTAGATTTCACTTCACCACTCCTAAGACTTGATTCTGTCACAATCCTGAGTGACAAAGGGCCTTTTACATGGGGCTCGCCCCATTTGTAATGACCGATTGCTGGAGTTGCGTCCGTTTACCCACACAGTCCAGCAATGCGTCATTACTTCGCCACCAGACACGTAGGGCGTCCTGGCCTATCTGTGCCATCCTTGCGACATGGAGTGCCATCGTGTAAATACAGCTGCATCCATGGTGTCACAAGGCAGGCGGTATGAAGAGTGTTGCATCCCCGTTTATCCCAGCGAAGCGTCACTTTTCATAAATGAGCCCCTCCCTGTCTTCCACATGTCACCTGCTATGGTGGGTGTCGGAGCATGGAGCCCTGTGGTATCGACCTGCAGCACCAAACCCATCGCCAACTCTGGGGCTTTTACCTCACACATCAAATGAGGCACACTGTGGAATGTTGGGGTGTTGTGAGATGCTCTTGTCGCCGGCAGCTGGTGCCAGGTTGGGGTCACTGAGGGATGCACTTGAACATAAAGAACTGAACATTACCTGGTCCCTGAGGCTGGCATCTTGCCAACGCACTGCTTTGTGGCAAGGATAACAGGCAGGACCACTGACACAACATTCAGCAGGGGAAGAGCAAATTATGCAGCAGGGTTTTCTGAATCATGCTGTATTTAAAGGGAAATTATGCGGCATACGAAGGCACATTTTGTGAATGTATTACCTCATGATTGTCTTATTTTTCCACGTTACCACTATCTGTGAAAATATTTTACCTCATCAGTATCGGTATGACTCTCGAAAACAGTGTTGAGCAACAAAAAGATGACAATAAACCGTTGTGAAAATCTGCAGATTATGCAACAGATGAGGGATTATGTGACAAGGGTGGCAGATTCCTAATTATGCGGAAAATGCAGCAGCTGCAAAGTCACATAATACCAGTGGCCCGAATATACAGGGGACATCGCTTGGGAGAGAGCAGGGTCTGAACACCTCCCTGTGAACCCTGAAGATGCAGCTTTTCACTCTACAAATTCACTTTCATTAATTCCACCCACGGCGGGAGCTTCCCAGCAGTCTCTCCCGCCCACGCTTAGGGCTGAACTTTATGTTGTCTTGTTGATTATTGAAATAGGCCCCTAAACGTGATTTAACAAGGAAGATCGATTAAATCTCTGTTAGGAAGACGCGTGGGTGCGCTTCAGACAGACGAGATGGATTTTATGTGGTATGCTGCCCTAGCTAACCTCAATTTACTGGCCATAAAAATCTTTAAGGGTTGGAAGGCACAGTGACTACCATTCAGCGGGTTCCAATGAAGAAGGCCCGCTGCTGACCGGAACCGTCCTGGAGCATTACCGTTTTAGGGACATCTCTGCACCACTCCACTCTATTCTATGGCGCTGCACTCTACGCCACTGCACTCAACGGCAATCTAATCTGCACCACTGCAACGCACACCACTCTAAATCACTCTACGCCACTGCACTCTACCCCAGTACACTCTATGCCACTCTACTCCAGTAAAGTCTACAACACTGTACTCTGCAACACTGCACTCTCCACTCTCTGCCACTGAACTCTACACCACTCTACTCCGCACTACTGCACTCTATAACACTCTACTCTGCAAGACTGCACTGTGCGCCACTACACGCTATGCCACTCTACACCATTGCACTCTATGCCACTGGACTCTACACCATTCTATTCTTCTCTTCACCACTGCTATGCCGCTGCCTTCTGTGTCACTCTACTCTGCGCCACTGCACTCTTTGCACTGCACTCTATGCCACGATACTCTGCAAGACTGCACTGTCCATCCACTGCATGTTTAGACACTGCATGCTACGTCTCTCTACACTGTGCATTCTACAACACTGCTACCTGCACCTCTCAACTCTGTACCATTCTACTCTGCACCACTCTACTCTGCACCACTCTACTTAATGCCAGTGCACTCTACTCTATTAAACTACATGCTGCTTCACTCCATTCTAATCTATTCTGCAACACTACACTCCATGCCACTACACTCTACGGCGCTCTGCTCTACCATGCACTACTGTACTCTATGCCACTGCTCTCTGCACCCCTCTACTCTATGCCACTGCACTCTGCGCCACTGCAATGCCCCTCCACCCCTCTATTCTACTCCACTGCACTGTACACCACTCTACTCTACTTCACTGCACTCTATACCAATGCACTCTACAACACTCTACCCAAAAGCAATGCACTCTACGCCACTGCACTCTATTCTGCACCACTCTACTCTACACCACTGTACTCTGTAGCACTCTACTCTACATTACTGCACTCTATGCCAATGCACTCCACACCACTTTGATCAAAACCAATGCACTCTATACCCTTGCACTCTACGCAAATCTACTCTGTACCTCTGTACCTTCTGCCGCTTCACTCTAGGCCACTCTTCTTCACTCTATGACACTTCACTCTATGGTACTCTACTCTATGATGCTCTACTCCATTAAATTCCAGCCCACTCTGGTTCACTCTACTCCATTCTATGCCACCCCACTCTCCAACACTCTACTCCATGCTATGCTCTCAACACTACTCCACTCGACTGCTTTCTATGCAACTTCCTCGGTGCCACTCTTTGCCACTTTATTCTGCTCTATTCTACAACACACTACTCCACTCCACTCTACTTTATCCCACTATTCCACTCTACGCCACTTCACTTCACTCCACTCCACCCTTATGACACTCTATGCCACTACACTCTGCACCACTTGACTCTACAACACTCTATTCTGCTCTATGCTACTCCACTCTAATACAATAAAATACTCTATACCACTGGAGTCCACAGCAATCTACTCCGCTCTACACCATTCTACTTTACAACATTCTACTCCACTCTATACAACACCCTCTATGCCACTCTACTCTGCACCACTTAACGACACTCTATGCCACTCCGCTCCACTCTATGACACTCTATTCCCTTTACAACACTTTACTTCACTCCACGCCACTCAACTATACTCTACACCACTCTACGCCACACCACCATGTGATTACTGTAAGCTCTTTTAAGCCCCAGCTCCCTTAGGGCCAAGTTTGGTCATTGTAGCTGCGTTCCGGTGAGACCGATCCTTGTTTCCTGAGCTTTTGAAATTCCTTGATTCCTGTGCTATAGTTAATCCTTGTTCCTTGATTCCTGAGATATAGCTATAGCTATTCCTTGTGCCTGAATTAGCACTGCCTGCAGTGCTACCTTGTTTCCTGAGTTTCTAAGCTATAGGTATTCTTTGTTCCTGAGCTTCAGCTATTTCTTGTTCCTGATTTGCCCTGCCTGCAGCGCTCTCTTGACTCCTTGTTTCCTGAGCTGTAGCAATTTCCTGTTCTCTTGAACTAGCTGTGCTACCTTGACTCCTGAAGCCTTAGTAATTCTCTGTTCCTGAACCAGCACTGTCTGCAGTGCTACCTTGACTCCTGAAACTTAGCTCAATTCTCGTTCCTGCCCTAGCACTATTTACAAAAAGGAGCTATAGAGGGATATAGATCAGGTCGCCCCGCACTCACAATATTACAACACGATAAGGACCTGATCCTTTAGCTGAACACAATGGTTGGATTTTCCTCGCCATCATAGGCCACACAAAATTATGTATATCAACAGCAGCTACAACTATACTGTTGGGAATCCATGTTCGCCTTTGTAGAAAATTCTTGTATTTAGTCTCCCCCGGTTAATCCCACCTTGTAGTGCAAAGAGTCAATGTGTTTAGAAAAAAGGTGGTGAAGAGGCTAGCAGTGCAACACCATGGGAGTTCACAGATAGGTTCTCACCTGTGAACTCAGGTTCTCATCATCAGCAACTGCTAAGCCACAACAGAAAAAGTGTAGGAAAAGTAAAGAAAAAGTCACGTGCTCAGTGTGGTGAATCGTGAGACCGGCACTCGGATACCTTATCGGTATGCCCACCTATTCTGACCCAATAACGGAGTAGAGGGAACTGAACGTGAATACCCCTATTCCGAAAATAAAAACGAACTAGACAACCACTGGTCTTCTAGAGTGTTTGGCCTTCGCTCACACCTCTTGTTGAGCGAAGGCCAAACACTCTAGAAGACCCGGCTAATGATAAGCAGCTGTGGCGATACACTCTAGAAGTATGGACGCGTAAACACATTCGGAAAAGAGGGGGTTGCAGGTATGCCCAGTAGTGGCAACAACCCGGTAAAAAATATAAAAAGATTGTTGCAGTGTGGCGAGAACTGACCCTTGCCCTGAAGAAATTGCCGTAAGTTCAATCATGGGAATGAAACATGTTGGCCCTCTATAAACAAAATAGATAGTTGGCACCAGTGTGTCTTGGTTTTAATGTGAGCAGACCCACAGCATAGAATAAAACAGTATAGCCAGTGGTTGTCTAGCTTGTTTTTAATTTCGGAATAGCGGTATTCATGTTCAGTTCCCTCTACTCCGTTATTGGGTCAGAATAGGTGGTCATACGGATAAGGTATCAGAGTGCCGGTCTCACGATTCACCACACTGAGCGCGTGACTTTTTCTTTACTTTTCCTACACATTTTCTGTTGTGGCTTAGCAGTTGCTGATGATGAGAACCTGAGTTCACGGGTGAGAACCTATCTGTGAACTCCCATGGTGTTGCTCCCGTGAGGCACTGCTAGCCTTTTCACCACCTTTTTTCTAAACACTTGACTCTTTGAACTACAAGGTGGGATTAACCGGGGGAGACTACGTACAAGAATTTTATACAAAGGCGAACATGGATTCCCTACAACAGACAGTATAGTTGTAGCTGCTGTTGATGTACATGATTTTGTGTGGCCTATGATCGCGGAGGGAAATCCATCCATTGTGTCCTACCCTAGCACTGCCAGCAGTGCTACCTTGACTCCTGAGCTTTAGTAATTTCCTGTTCCTGAACCAGCACTGCCTGCAGTGCTACCTTGACTCCTGAGCCTTAGCTCAATTTGTGTCCCTGCCCCAGCACTGCCTTCTTTGCTACTTTGCTTTCTTGATTCCTGAGCCTGTGCGCTTCTAGTATACCCTTGTAGCCTCCCCATTCTGTGTATCCTTTTCCAGCCCCTGCCTTTCTTCCTATTTCCTTGGTTCCAGTTCTAGTTTGCTGTCTTTCTATTCTGCTTTCTTGCTTCTGTTGCCTTGTATGTTTGTTACCTGCTTTCTGCCAAGCGTGCCCTGTGATTTCCTTCCTTTCCTGTTAAGCACTCCTCCTTGCTCGCTCCTTGTCTACTGTGCTTGTGTTTAGTTCTACCCCCTTGCTGTTACTGCCTTGCGTGTTCCTGTTTGATCGCCAGGATCCGTGGGCACAGCTGACTACCTAGGTGGTGTTTCTTGTTCACTGTGAGTATTGTCTTGAGTTATATTTGGAACATCACCATAGGTATAGGCTCCACAGACCCTGCCTTTGCATGCATATCCTATATGTGGGTATTTGCAGTCAGTATCTGTAACAGCAATTGTGGGTGAGAAACTAACTGGGCTTCAGTCTTACCGTGTGGAGCTCCTGAGTGGAGTGCTTTACCCCACACTCCCCTTTGTTGTTAATGTTGTTTCATATATATGTCTTGCACATTCGTCCTGGGTGTAGTTTTTCTGAATGCTAAATTACCTCGTGAGTGCCTGTCCTTACTGGGTCTTAGCCATCTTGTTCACTTGTACAGGCTTCCCCTTTGGATCCCTTTTCCTCCTCTAACTTCTTGTATGATCCTGGGCAGCGCTGTACTCCTCTTTCAGTGTAGATTTTCCACCCAGTTCCCAGTCCTTGCCCAAGTCCCTCACTGTGCTCCCGACATAGTCCCGGACAGTCCATGACACGCTGGCGATGATCTGTTGTACCTCAATACGGGATAGAAGCCCCGCCCATATTTTTCATTGGCCTGTGTCTTTGTCCTTTGTAAATGCTGGCGTCTGATTCCTTGAAAGGCTTGTTAGTCCCCCCTGAGTACAGCCATGTCGTCATTTGTAACCTTCCATGGCTACTGGCCCCTTTACTTGGTTGTTGCACAGTATGTGTACTATTTCCTTTAATGAGTTTTTCTTGTTTTAGGCACGGCAATGCGCTTCGCTTACATTCAGCAGGCCATGCTGTTGCAAGTTAACTCTGGTGAGTAATGTAACTGCTGGAGAGAGATGGAAGTTTTGTCTAGTGGCAGGATTAACTAATCTAAGGTAGCACAGAGGGTTATATGCCTGCTGCAAAGAACGTGTACCATGCATATCAAAGAACAGTATTTTATGTGCATAACTCAGCGGGTCACAGAGGTTCTTTTGTTACTGCGCAGTTCATAAGTTACAATCGTAATATAGCACAATGAGCTATGAACTGCCATCAGAACTGCATTGTACAGATTAGAAAGTTATGTTTTTTCCCAGTCTTTAATTATCCTGATGTTGCTAAAAAAAGGTTTGTTTGGAAATACATACATTCTTATTATTAAAGGCAACCCTAACCTCTGTTATTTTCAGAATCCTGAATTTGTGCTTCTCCAGACCAAGCACTTTTTTAAAGTGCCTACCAGCATGGGTGTCATGTGAATCCTACACCTTGTAGTCATCTTCGTGTTGTGTAACATTTGTTATACACTAACTTACACATGTATGATTAATTCTCTGTATGTGTGTGATGTAAAGCACTCTGACGCCCGACACTGGTATGATAGATGTTATAAAACAAATAAAATACTTGTGAGAGGGGCTATAGAGAAGAGGCACTGTCGGAGGGTGATAGTGAGGGAATCACTGAACAGCCCCAACACATATTGTCACACCCTGGTGCACAAAAAGGTCATAATTTACTATGCTTTGAAAGCTAATACAATTGAATATATGATGACCAATGTTTTGTAGAATGCACGATTTCCCCCAAAACTTTATTGGGGGAGGGGGGATTCCCCAAAACCCCCTTTGTAGTGGTCAGGCTCACTCTCTATGCACCGTACGGGGACTGGCCTGACAACATTGTCCAGGGCTGCTTTGGGTTCACAGTCTGGCCCTGCTTTGACTGCACACAGCTAGATTTCCACACTGCTTACAATATAGGGAAGGTACTTCGTGTCGGGCCCCTTTCACCTATCGTAGATGCTATTTTGCGCCTGAACAGTTTTGGGTTTTAAAAGCCAACAAAATATATATTCCATTGTCCTTGTGTTTACTTTTTCCAAAGCTATACATTTGTTATCCACCTCTGGGTCTTGCATTTTAAACTCTGCTTAGCAAATGACTCTATTAAAACCAACTTCGGATTAAAAACATGGCTAGAAGCATCCTACATCGCTAAGGTAGGGAGTAGCACCAGGCTCCCCTGGCAATCTTCTTACATTGGTGATAGCAAAATTCCTTCATGTGTAGAAACCTGTTCCACCAACAAAAGTGGAAATACAGCCATACATTTTGCCCCAGATGTGGAGTAAGTCAGAGTAATTAATTCTACATATGGCACATTCTGCTTGTGCCTCACGGCACTGTTTCTGACACTGTGAAGCCCCATTGCTTGAATGGAATATCAGACTATTCCATTCAGCTCATGCTTGGTAAGTGCCGCAAACCAGGACCAGAAGGGTGGTTAGGAGCAACCGAAAAAGGAGTTACAAAAGTGTGATAGGTATATTAACCAAGCATTTGCACTGCAATAGGTTCGCAATTGGGAGATTTTGAGCTATTGACATTGTAAGTGAAAATGCTTTTTATTTATGCGTTTAAAAAACCTGCAATAGTGCAAGGTATTGTCAATTACAATCCCATTAGTTGAAAGTTTCGAAAATACGAGACCTATTGCATTGCAAATGCTTGTTTAGGACTTGTGCCCTGTCTGCAGAATTTACCCAGTGTGCTGACACTAAATAGAGGGCATTCTTCTGCATCTTCATTGGCACAGAGGGCATTACTCACCCCTATATCAGGTGAGAGCGTCTTTGTATGAAGTTGTCAGTGTCGCTGGGGAGAGGGGTGGGGGCACATTTTCAGTGACAGTGATTGTGTCAGAAACAAAGGCTGGCAGAGCCGGCCACACACCTGCGTGCTGCAGGGTGCCCGGTGTTTGTTCAGTGGGTTTGACTCAGGCGGTAGCTGGCCTCTGCCAGAGCTGAAAGGGCTCACAAGGGAGAGGTGGCAACTGGACGGGAGAGGCAACTGTGTGTGTGGGTGTGAGTGTGTGTGTGGGGGGGTGTAAGTGGCCGGCGTGAGTCACGTGAACTGGACTGGCACATGAATCAGAAGCGCTTTGCACTCAGGTACCTACGATTAGCTTTGGCCCACTGCTATATGCAGAGCCATGAAACTGCAGGGCTGAAGCAGATAGCGCCACATCAAACAAGCACTGCCAAAGCCAGTGAGATTGGCTTTTTAATGCCTTAAGAATAGGTGTTTTTTATTACAAAAGTGCAGCAGATGCAAGGCACGCCAGAGGCGCGGTCACAGGGAGTGCCTGATGGGCAGTGGAGGCGGGCGTAGCAGCGAAGGACCCGTGCAATGGGGTACTTGGCCCAAGGGCATGGACAAGTGTGTCACAGTGAGAGCGCCTGCACAAGAGGCTTTTTCTAGTGGCCACGTGGGCAGCAGTGACGAAGGCAAGGATGGCTAAAGGCTGCTCGCCTGTGGTTGTTGCCCTGTGAGCTGACACCATCCATTTCATTTCTGTCATCAGTGATGTCATGTTTGACTGTATGAGCAATGCGCTGTCTGGTGTGACCTATGCAAAGCTAAACACAACCAGGGGGTGTTGATTTTTGTTCAAAACATAACATCCCTTCAAATACATTTTATTTGGCGAACTTTATAATTTATTTCTCTTAATGAATAGCTAAACTCAGTAATAATCTTGGCTGTACTCCACAAAATGGTTTTAGTGATTATTGTTTTCATTTCTGCTGAAATATTTTCACAACTGCCAAAATATTACCTTTTCCATAACTCCAGTGCCTGCCGTGCACAACCGTGGGCAGTGATTAGAAAGTAATAGGTCTTGCTTGGAGACCACGAGCCCGGGTCCGAGGACTCGCACGTCATGTCCATTCACAACTTGCCTTGACCCTGGAGACTTCTGCATGAAATGCACACAAAAAATTCCTGGATCCATTTTAAGTGCATGTGTATCTTTTTGAAATGTTTTGTGCTGATTTGTCAAATGGGAAGTTATGAGCCATTTAAAACAAGCATTAGGGAAGCCAATAGGTCTCGCCAATGCAAGCTCTACTGGTTTTGTCACTGTTTTTTTTTTTGGGCTCTGCTGTACAGCAGTGCAGCTGCTGTGCAGCATGGTGAAAAGTTAAAAAAAGTGCTATGATGCGGTCAAATCTGACTGCTTTATAGTGCTTTTTTTTTGCTTCCTTTTAACCAACTTACACAGCACCCACGCAGGTGTATGAGAGAAGCACGCACGGCTGAACCACACTTGCCTCCACAATACGTTCCCAACAAGTGAGACTTAACCACACATTCCTTTACCATGCATGCCTTTACAACAAATTTAGTTGTAAAAGCATGTTTGCCTAAAGGATATGCAGGGTAAATTACCACTACCCTAACTCCCACCCCAACTAAGCCCTAAAATACTATCCCCTACCTCAATCCCCCACCCTGAGCCCTAAAACAGACCCCTCTTTGTCCTTAAAACTACCCCTTCCCTTCCCCCTGCCCAGAGGACTAAAGCTCTGGCCCCTACCAACAACTACCCCGGCCCAGCCCACCAGACCTGAGCCCTAAAACATACCCTGCACTGCCCTTAAAACTACCCCTTCCCCAGCCCTGAGGCCTAAAACTCTGCTCCCCTTTAAAATACTACCCTGACCCCCGTCCTAAGCCCTATAACCGCCCCCACTCCTAAACCCCCAAACAAACCCGGGCAAAGCCCTTAAAACTACCCCAATACCCCCTCCCTGAGCCCTAAAACCCTGCCCCCTTAAATTGACTACCCTGACCCCCACCCTGAAACCTAAAGCCGACTCCACCCCTAAAAATTAACCCCTGCTAATCCGTCTTCAGCCCTCAAAACGACCCAGGCCCTCCCACCCCTACCCTCATCCTAAATCCTAAAACCTTGACCCCTTCAAAAAACTACCCGACCCCACCGCCCTGATTCAACTCAGTCCCAGACTCACTTACCTGTCTGAAACTTCCTGTTCCGGCGCTCGCCTGTTTCTCTCCCCGTGCATCCAGACACTAGACAGCTATCTGCCTTAAGCACGAGCATGCGTGGTTAAGGCAGAAGTGTGGTTCAGGCAAGCGTTGTTACGCTTGCGAGGAAACGGCACGCGTGTCTCTTCCCTTTTTGTAAATCCATTTCCCTAGGCACACAGCTGTACAACATGGCAATGAAAACATTGACAAAACCAAATATCTCTTCTAAATGGCTTTCCAATGTTTTAAAGTCATGTTGCACAGCGGCGTGGCTGCTGTGGAGCATGGTTGAAAGTAAAAACAAAAAATGCACTATGAAAGGCCACTTTTTTTTACACTCACAGCCATGCTGCACAGCAAGTGGGCTGTTCTACAACATGGCTAAATATAATTGACCAAGCCAATAGATCTCACCTAGGCGAGACCTATTGGCTTTGCCAATGCTTGTTAATAAAAATTGGGAACGGAAGTCACTATGGTAAGGATAACAAAGAAGAGAAAATTATTTTCTTAAAAAAAAAATAAAAATAAAAAATTGAAGCAATCTTTTTGTATTGCTCAAAACGCAGGTCATCAACAATCGAGAGCTAATTAGATGAATAAACTATGAGGTGAAAAAGTGCTTGGTGCCCACACCTAGAGATACAATTGTGTGAAGTGCATGAAGCAGCAGGTGGCATCAACTGTAGACATTGGCCGTACAGTTCTGGTGCCAATCGTCGACGTGTTTTGACCTCCATGGTAATAAAGGATGATCATCAGGACTGAGGTCAATATTGACCCGCGACAGAGCCGCCAGGCACACCCGCATCGGTGCACAATACAAGGAATCAAGGCCTTAAGGGCTACGAAGCCGACGTGTCTCAAAGCTGGACCACCCAACATAAAGGCCTTCACAGGCTTGGAGGCTTCAAGGACTGCACGTGTCCTATGAAGCGGTCACGCCCATCATGGGTTCTCCTATCCTGGGCCAGTCGGAATGGTTCCACACGATTGGTAACTATCCTACAGCAACCAGTGGCTGTGCTGATACAGAGGTGCCGCCTCCAAAAACGCGACCCCTACAATACCCCCATGTGTGTGTTTCTGGTGTGTGTGTCTGTGTGTGCGCGCGTGTTTGTGTGCCTGTGTGTGTGTCTGGGTGTGGAGGTGTGTGGTCTGTGAGTATGTTTGCGTGTGCAGTGAGCTGGCTCTCACACCCATCCTTTTGAAGATGTAGTAGCGAGCTGCTCATAAATCTTCATCCGTGACAAACCAAAAGCTGCACAGGTGTAGCCCATACTGCTGTTTCCTGTGTGTGTTTCTTGTGTGTGTGTCTGTGGGTTTCTTGTACGTGTCTGTGTGCATTTCTTGTGTGTGTGTGTTTGTTTATGTGTGTCTCAGTGTGTGTGTTTTTTGTGTGTGTTTTTGTTGTGGGTGTTTCTGTGTATGTTAGTGCGTGTGTTTCTTTTACGTGTCTGTGTATGTGTTTTTGTGTGTGTGTTCACAGACGAAGAGACGAGAGATGTCTCACTTCCATCCCTTTGAAGACACAGCAGTGAGATGTTCACATATATCTTAATTCTTGACAATCCAAAAGCTGCAAAGTGGACTCCACACCCTGACTTTAAAGCACATTCTTGTTGCAGAGCATTGTGCTACTTTATTAAAAGCCATAAACTACAAGAGGTGTATGCTGTGTTAGCTGCAGGCTCAGGTCAAACAAAGCGCTCCATCGAGGCTCGTGCGTGCTGCGGAAATTCTATTTCAATCAATTCAATTCAATTACTTTATTCGGATAAAAACATAGCCATAAAAGGACAAGTCACATTTCAACATACAAAATACACAATTGCATCGTAATCTCAAATATAAAATCAAATACCATAAAATATTATTCATAAAGTGCACATCGTATTATGGGCTCCCACAGCAGATTTAAAAGAAAGGGCCTATTCGGAAGATCAATTCCTCATCTTCAGGAGGAGAATAGATCTATAGGCAATTTCAAGGTGGACAGGTGATATATTTTTTTTAAAAAAGGTATTAAAAGCCATTCAGCATTATTTACATAAAACTTAAAAACAATAAGAAAAGTAATGTAGTCTGCCCACTCTGGCCATCGCACGGGCAAGGCAAATGATCAAGGTCAGCATGAAAGCCGAGGGGAAAACAAATTAGAAATTCGACGGTGCCTGCTCTTAGCCGAGAGGAGTCCCCTCTCCCACTGGCCTATGGGTTCTGTAAGGTAGCTAGCCAGCTGATAATGAGTATTCTCAATGGACATAAAAGCACCTACAGTTGGTTTCTTGGACTCCCTTTCTTGTCTTGCTTTACTATAATATGTGTAGAGTGCCGTTCGAACTTCTTTTTTGCTAACATTATCTGTCTCATTTGGGTTTGCAAAAATTTGTCCACAGTTAGCTCTGCTTAGGCTTGAACGCACCACTGCTAGCCACGGGATGTCCATTTCCTTTTCACATTTGAGGAAATCTCCAATAATCTCTTGTGTGAGGGTCGCCGCTGGGTTTTTCCAAATGGCCAGCCAGAATAGTGTGGGGCGCGCCTTTATGTAGTCTTCGATAAAATGTAAATTCAATTCACTATGGCATGCATATTGGGACATGGATATTGGGGCACCTAAAAGTTTCCCGTAGAACCTATTTTCTTCGCGCTGGATGCTGCAGCTCCTTGAGACGCCCCAGACCGCAGCTCCGTAGGTTGCCGTGGGGATGCACTGGAGTCTTTTTTTTTTACGATAGCTAAGACTGCACCCGTCATCCTCGGTTGTGGTAGGCTAAGAACCGAGGTAATGGCTTTGTTCCTACAACATGCCATAAGGTCAGACCAGGAACCATTAGCAGCAAAAACCAGCCCCAGATAGGGGAAAGTGCTAATGCATTGTATGCTTTGATTGCCCGCGGAGATGGAGTTTAAAAGACGCTTCCTAGGTCCATAAGCCATTATAAAAGATTTTTTTAAATTAGTGCATAGATCTAAAGTGGCCATATAATCGACACAACCCCATACTAAAAGGCATAGAGCTTTAGCTGTGCGGCCCATTAAAACCGCATCATCGGCATATAGTAGGGTAGGAAGCATATTGAAGTTAACGTTGGGGACATAATTGGTTAGCTCAATCAGTGTTTTATGTAAGATATTGATATATATGATAACAAGCATTTGCAATGCAAATTGATCTCGCATTTGTTAAAGTTAGAGATATTGGCGTTGTAAATGAGTATTTTACCCATGTGTTTTGGATTGGAGTGGAGTGGATGTATGCAGTGAGGAGTAGAATTATGTGGGTTGGATTGAAATTGTTAGCCGTGGGATTATGTGTGGTGGAATTGTGTGGTGTGGAGTGGATTTGTGTAATGGAATTATGTGGCATGGTGTGCAGTGGAAATATGTGGATAGTAATTACGTGGTATTCAGTGTACTGGAATTATGTGAAGTGGGGTTGTGTGTCATACAGTGTCAATATGTATTGTATAGAAAACATATATAGCGCAAACTGTCACCCTGTGGGTATCCTGGCACTCTGACTTAAAAGATGACAACCGCAAACATTGACCTGATTATCAGAGGGACGCATTGTGCTCATTCCTTGGGAATAGCCAGGTTTTCAGACTTTTTCTAAAACATAGCAGGGAGTTGGCTTGTGTAATGCTCTGTGGCAGCTTGTTCCATAGGCGTGAGGCCGCAATCCCGAATGCTCTGCCTCCCATCCTAGACTTCTTGAATCTGGTGGTCATTACGAGATTTGCACTGGAGGAAATCTCATTTTAGCAACGTTAGAATAATGAAAGACTGGGGAAGTTCTAACTATATTACAAAACAAAAAACGCAAAGTTCTGACTATACCATTCAGGTTTGCATATAGCTCTTTGATGACAGTTCATTGGTCACTGTCCTATGTTAGGATTGTAACTTCTGAACTGCAAGTAACACAAGGATTTCTGTCACAATGACAGTAACCCACTGAGCTTCCACATAAAATACAGTTCATCTGCACTTAACTACTAACCGAGAAATGATCGCTCTCCAGCAGGATCATTAATAGCCAGCGTTATCTGGGCATTTTTTTATTGTCCTATTGTTGTCCTGCATCAGCCATGACAATGATAAAAACGGATTAAATGAAGCACACACAAAGTACATGTCCTGCTGGGCCTGTGCAGATTTTAAGAAGAAAAACAAACAGTGACACATTCTCCTACCTACTCCATTAGTCAAACTTAGGGCCTCATGTAGGTAGCTAAATACCGGTCGGTAACGGCCGAAATTCGGTAAACATCCCGTTACCGACCGGTATTTAGCTATTTGAGACGTAGGAGGCATAATTTCAGGATTCGGTAAATTACCGAATCGGTAATATACCGATTCGGTAAATACCGAATCCTGAAATCATTTGTAGGGAGCACTCTAAAGAGTGAAAATTAGTATTAAGAATTCGTTGTTTACCACCAAATACAGGTTGGTGATAAATAACGAATACCTTGCAAAAAGTAATATTTTGCAGATTTAAGAGTGCCATGTGGCAGACATACATGCCCTTAGGGCATGTATGTGCGCCACGTGTGCACACATGCAAGATTCAGGGGTGCAACAGGGTGTCAATGTGACACCCTGCCACCCTTGAATATGCTCCCCCCATTACCGAATCGGTATTTACCGAATCGGTAATGGTGAATGGCTTCCCATTGATACCTATGGGCCTCCAGGCCCATAGGAATCAATGGGAAGGTATGCCTCATTACCGAATCGGTAAATACCAATTCATAATTACCGAATTTTTCCGATTCGGTAAAATTTACCGAATTATTACCTACATCTTTTTTACCGATTCATAAATACCGAATCGGTAAAATTCGGTATTTATGCATCGGTAAATGTGATGCTACCTACATATGGCCCTTAGTGTCACAGCCTGAAGTGATAAGCAGCTGCAGGAGTTGGGAAAGGTGAATCAAAATAAACAAACTTTTTTCTCCTGCGCTGCATAGAAAAAGAATATCCACGCAGCAGGACAGTAGGCAAAGGTTACCGCTGCCAAAGAAAGGATTTGACGCCTTTCGCCATGCCCCTGTTGGAGATGAAGGGGTGAAAAAATAAACAAAGCCTCGTTAACATGTAAATGGTCTTTTAAAGACCTGTGAAGTACTCAGGTACGGCTGCGATAATCTCAAAAACTGTCTGTGTGTGCGCGCCCGGGCGCACAAACACGACGGGGGAGGTGGGCTCTGAAGCACTTTGAGCCCCATGGCGCTGCACGCCTGCCTTCAAGCCCTCACTGCAAGGGCCAAGGCTCCAGTTTGGGTGGGCCAGGCTAATGTTTGGTAATGTTTGGGTGGGCCCGGCCCACCCGGTAGAACCGGGCCTGAATTAGGGCAGTCCCGGGATGCTTTTTTTAAATCAAGAAGTAGGGGAACGGACTAGCATAATTTTTAAAAGTAGGGGCACGCCGTGCCCTTCCGTTCCCCCCCACTTCTAACACTGGGTGTATGTATAGGTTATGTATCAAAACATAATATCCCTTCAAATTAAGTTTATTTGGTGAACTTTATAATCTATTTCTCTTAATGAATAGCTAAGCTCAGTGATAATCTTGGCTGTCCTCAACAAAAGGTTTTTAGTGATTATTATTTCATTTCGGCGGAAATATTTTTACAGATGCCAAAGATGACCTGTCCCATACCCCCAGTGCCTGCACCTTGGGCAGTGATTGGAAACCAGGGCTAAATTTGAGCAGGTGCTATCTGGTGCTCAGCACCGGCACTTAATTGGTATCCGGTGCTCGGCACCGGCACCTAATTTTCAACACCAAACTTAAAACAGTCCACCACATGGTGGCGCTGCTCATCTAATGTAGAGATGAGCAGAACAACGGTAGTTTAGTACTACAATATACATTAAGATTGCTAACACCCGCCTGCCCAGCCATTCCTTTAGATTAGGGGACCTGGAATAATCTGAACTGTCGCATTTACATGCGAGAGAGATGGTTAGTAGTTGTTTTGGCAGCGATGATAAGGGCGATGAGTGGTGCAAGCTGCAGTGGCCTCTTCATCAGAGCCCTGGCACTTAATATTTTACAAATTAAGCCCTGAATAGGCCTTGCTTGGTGACCACGAGCCCGGGTCCGAGGGCACGCACGTTATGTCCATGCACAACTTGCCTCGACCCTGGAGACTTCTGCATGAAATGAACACAAAACACTCCAGGATCCATCTTAGGTGCACGTGTATCTTTTTGAAATGTTTTGTGCTGATTTGTCAAATGGGCAGTTATGAGCCATATAAAACAAGCATTGCAAAAGCAAATAGGTCACACCTATGCAAGCTCTACTGGTTTTGTCAACGTTTTTTTTTTGGGCCATGCAGCACGGTGAAAAGTAAAAAAATAAAAGGTGCTATGATGCTATCAATGCTGGCCGCTTTATAGTACTTTTCTTTCCTTTCAACCAACTTACACAGCACCCACCCAGTTCTATGAGAGAAGCACGCACAGCTGAACCACACATGCCTCTACAACGTGGTCCCAACAACAAGTGAGTCTTAACCACGCATTCCTTTACCACGCATGCCTTTACAACAAATTTAGTTGTGAAAGCATGTTTGCTAAAGCAATATGCCTTATAAATTACCACTGTCCCAACCCTCCACTCCAACTGAGCCCTAAAATCCTATCCCCCTTCCTCAACCCCCACCGACCCCTCACTGTCCTTAAAGCTACCCCTTCGCCTCCCCCTACCCAGAGGCCTAAAACTCTGGCCCCTACCAAAACCACCATGGCCCTAGCCCCTTGCTCTGAGCCCAAAAACGAACCCCCACGCTGCCCTTACAACTACAACTACCCCTTCCCCCACCCTGAGGCCTAAAACCCTGTCTCCTTTTAAAAAAAAACAAGCCTGCGCCCCTGCCCTGAACCCTAAAACCGACCCCCACCCCTAAACTTCCACAAACCTGGCCCCAACCCTTTAAACTACCCGACCCCCTTCCATGAGCCCTAAAACCCTGCCCATCTTTAAAAAGACTAACCTGAACCCTAAAACTGACCCCACCCCTAAAAACTCACACCCCCAAATCAGGTCCCAGCCCTCAGAACTAAGCCTGCCCTCCCACCCCCACCCTAAGCCATAAAACTCTGACCCCTTCAAAAGACTACCCTGAACACCCCTCGCCCTGAGCCCTTAAACCGCCCCAACCCTAAAAACTACACCCCCATACCTGATCCCAGACCCACTTACCTGTCTGTTTCTGGAGCTTCCTGTTCCGACGCCCCCTATTCCTCTCTCCGCCCATCTGGACACTAGATCTCTATCTGCCTCAACCACGCACATGCATGCCTAAGGCAGATGCATGGTTCAGTCAAGCGTTGTTATGCTTGTGAGGAAGTGGAATGTGTTGCTCAGACCGCGTTGTAAATCCGTTTCCCCAGCCACACAGCTGTACAACATGGCAAAGAAAACATTGACAAAGCCAAATAACTCTACTAAATAGCTTTGCAATGTTTTAAAGCCATGTTGCACAGCAGAGTGGCTGCAGTGGAGCGTGGACGTAAGTAAAAACAAAAAATGCACTATGACTGGCCACCATTGACAGCGTCACAGCACTATTTTTTTGCACTCACAGCCATGTTGCACAGTATGTGTGCTGTTTTACAACATGGCTAAAAAAAATTAACAAAGCCAATAGATCTCATTGACGTGTTTTAACCCCCATGTTAATAAGGGATCATCATCAGGACGGAGGTCAATATTGACCCGAGACAGAGCTGCCAGGCACATCTACATCGGTACATAATGCAAGGAATAAAGACCTTAAGGGCAGTGAGGCCGATGTGTCTCGAAGCTGGACCACCCAAAATTATGCCATTAACAGGCTTGGGGGGCTTCAAGGCTGCACGTGTCCAATGAAGCAGTCACGCCCATCATGGTTTCTCCTATCCTGGGCCAGTTGGAATGGTTTGATACGATTGGTAACTATCCTACAGCAACCAGTGGCTGTGCTCATACAGAGGTGCCGCCTCCAAAAATGTGACCCCTACAAAACCCCCATGTGTGTGTTTCTGGTGTGTGTGTGTGTCTGTGTGTGTGCGTGTTTGTGTGTCTGTTTGTATCTGTGTGTGTGTGCCTCTTGTGTGCGTATGTGTGTGTCTCTCTAGGTGTGTGTGTGCCTGTGTGTGTGTCTGAATGTGTGCTAATGTGTGTGTCTGTGTGTGTGTGTCTATGTGAGATGCTCATATATCTCCATTCATGGTAATCCAAAAACTACAAAGGTATGCCCCATATTGCTGTTTCGTGTGTGTGTTTCTTGTGTGTATGTCTGTGGGTTTCTTGTACGTGTGTGTGTGTGTATTACTTGTGTGTATGTGTGTTTATGTGTGTATGGGTTTTGTGTGTGTGTTTGTTGCGTGTCTGTGTGTGTCTTTGTGCGTGTGTGTCTTTGAGTGTGTGTCTATGTGTGTGTTTGTGCGTGTGTATGTCTGTGTGTTTGTGCATGTGATCCAGCACAAAAACCCTAGCAATGGGGAAACAACCCGTACCGGTATCCTCCCTACGTCACAGACCCGACGTCACACTAACTCCTTCACACATGCAGTCATTGGTGGGGCCCATAACACCAACATTCACACGTTACTTCCACACCGGTCTGCACACACAGGAGGAGTGATTCAAGCGCCGGACATGTGGGGGGAACACCTTCTAACCTATAGGGAAGGAAAAGTAATTTACAAAATATACATTAACACCCTTTCACCTACAGATCCTTAATCCTAAAACATCAAGGCACTCCTCCCACTTCGGTCAATGGACCAAATTAGTTGGATTGGTTGATGGTGATTTAGAACCAGCTAAAACACATTTTAAGACTTCAGAATCTATCTCTTAAATGAAACTCATAACTCATGAATTTTCGTTAATCAATAATTGTTTATCTAAAATTTCTTAATGATTTAAATTTGCATTTGTCTCGTCAAAGTTTAGAAAGTTTATATCAAATTTTGAGTAAATTGAAGAACATCATATTTACCTAATCTGGCTATTTGTAGTCCTCAAATTAATTGGCTCTGCATAATTTTGTCATGAATCGTCCAAAAGCAAGCCAAAGTTCAAAGTTCTTTGCTCAGCACGCTACAGTCCCACAGATCGGCAAAGGACTAGAGACGTGCAAGCATCTGTCATTGCCCGTAGTTTTAGGAAAAGTTTGCAGTCATCAGATAATCGGGCAGCATCCAGACCTTCAAGGATTCAGGAGATTGCGCAAAATGAAGCAAGGCAACGTGACCCAAAGGTAAGAGCGACACAAACACCACGAGTTCTACCCTCTATATTCTACTACTTCTTTTACAATAAAATGAAGTCAAGAAGATACAATATAATAATTTAGGACAGTCGTGATTGGCTGGTTGAGATCGTCCGATGTCAAATTTAAGTTTTTAGTTCAGTTCAAGGGGTGAGGTAATGAGATTGACCAAAGTCGGCTTGTTCCGATTTTACTGTAAGGTTGATTGTTCTCTAGTCTTGGCTGGTATCCCACTCTGTCCTTGTTCGGGTACATGGTGTACAAAGGTTATGATGAGGTTTAGGAGATTTCTCGCACCTGCGCAGCTCACTCCGCGCCTCGTGGAACTGTGGCTACATCGTCGTGTGGTGTCAGCGGCCATTTTGGATTTAGGTCCAAATGCTAACTTAAGCGAAACAAACACAAAAGAGTAATTAACACAAAGAAATAATGAATTTTATGTTAACCCATTACTAATCCCTCTATGTGCTTGTATTTATCTAGCCGATAGCAACATTTAAAGCCATTATATTCACCTTTTCGGTCCTCCTCTTGGGCAACATTACAATAGCAACATATATCATGCAGTAGTCTAATTACCACATATACTATTGTTAATATGCGCACTGATTTTAATTATACAGGTTATTTTGGCCATGCAAATGCAATTCCCACATGTAATTCGAATGTTAATAATGTTGGTTGATAAACATGCAAACTTATTTTAATAATATTATAGTTAATTAATGATTTAATTAGTATGTTCATGCAAAATAGAGGAGGTATACAAAATTTTGCACTACCCGCTCCATCAATCCCCCCTTTGGTGATTTTATCACCACACCATTAAAATTTTGTATCAATTTGTCATATAAAGCAAAATGAATTCTTTAGTTTAGTTCACATTTCAGTTTCCCCAATTTCTTCTCTTCTTGCTGTTTTATACATATTATCTTTCATCTCTTCTAATTCTACTTCTTCAAATTCCCTCTCTTGTCTCTTATTCTGTCTTCTTTTCCAATTTTCTCTTTTTAACCTTTTCTGTATTGTCTTTCTTTTTTATAACATAAACATCCTAGTCTTAAAATTAATACTATAAAAATCACACATGTTAATGGAAATAATATCCTACCTATAAATGTACCACCTAAGTTTAATAAGAAATTTTTAATGGAAGAAAGTTTATTTCCAATATTTTCCCAAACACTTTCAACCTCCAGTGGTGTAATTTCCTCATGCAATTCAGTTATATTTTAATGTAGATCTTCAGATCTTTACTTTCGTCTGGAATGTAAGTACAACAATGTTGAACTTTCAGCAATCCACAGACTCCACTCTCTTTTGCCAATAATATATCAAGGGCAAGTCGATTTTGCATTACCAAGGCATGCATGGCAACCATTTCAGTATTTACCAATAAGAATCCTCCAGCGGTGCTTGTTGACAAGCGATCCACTACTGTTGATAGCTTTCTAATTTTGTGTCCATTCAGAGATATTCCCACTGCTGGTATCAATGCTCCAAAAATGTCTCCTACAATTTCTGACCAAGATTCTCTTTTTCTACGTGTTAATGGACTACCTAACTTAATGTACACCATCTTCTCCTCTTCCTATGTGGAATATCTTTGGGAAAACCAGACCTACATAACATGTGCCATACCAATGGTCTGGCAACCGATAATATGCCTTGTTCCTGCAGATAAAATATAACTGGATCATTTCCTCCTTTAAATCCCCATCCTCCCATGATTCGGTATGTATCATGGCATTCACTGTTACCTACAAAGTAATTATCATATGCAGTTTGATTCCTTCTAATACACAATTTTCCTTTCAGAGGCCAATCTAAAGCCATAGTTGGACTAGATTTTCCCTTCAAGTTTTTTTCCATTTCAACATCCCAGACTGTCTTTTCCTCTCTTCCCTCAGATACTTTCTTTTGCATTTTCAATCTCCTTTTTTCAACCATATCTAAAAAGGTCTTTTCTTCTTTCTTTAAACTGCAAGTCAGATTATTTCTAAATATATATTCTAATGTTAGTTCTTTAGTTTCTAAGAAAAAATCACCTAACACTTTTGCAGGCTTTACTTTGTTCAATTTGTTAATTGCAGGTACTTGTGAAAATATATTATCTACATCTGAAAAATAATATTCTAGTTTCCCTATTTTATAAAACACACTAGCTATCACACTACATGTTATTCCATAGGTTACTGGAAGGTGATGGTATGTCACTCCCTCTGATACAGATGCAGGTAACTGCATACAGACATAACAATCCCTCACATCCATTGTCTTTACATATTCATACAATAGTTTCGCAAATATATTGTTAGAAAAATCATTTATTGACCTGTCTTTATGAAAATAATTTCTATCTATTTTAGTCGGATATACTTTCTGAATCTTTTCTATATTAGTTTTATTCTCACTATATCCTTCTATTGTCTCTAGCGTAACTTTAAATGATATCATCAACGCTAATACACTCCACAGAAGCATTAGTAATCCTGTACAACAACACATTGTAAACCATCTTTTAAGAACCATACATTTAGCTTTTCTACTTTCTGTGTTTGCCATTTTCGTAAAAATGATCAGTGTCTTTTGACTTAACCTCTTCTACTTCACAACTAGTTTTGTCTAACCCAAAGCTCTAAGCACCTACTTGGTTCTTTTAGTTATATCTTTTTCCACTAATTTTATTGTCTTTGCATTAGCAGCATTTTTGTCTTTTTCAGTTTGGCATTTGATTGTCTTTCACTTTCCTCTCGTAATCTTGATACAGAACTTCCTGAACATCCGTTTCGTCTCCAATATCGGACAAGATAACTCTCAGGATTTCCGATTCTTCGTCTTCCTCAACCACTTCTTGTACAGTCACCTCTGGATTTTCTTGGCAATCCGCCTCTTCTTTTATTTCAGGCAGGGCCACATGCGACCATTCTTGCGACATATACTTCTGGTTAGGTTTTCTTGTTCTTTTGTTTTCCTCTGCTGTAGTTATTTTCTCATTTTTCGATTTTTTCTTGACTAGATACTTCATTCACTTGTTCTGCTCTCGGTGAATTCACTCGTGTCAGTCGGTATCTCAATCTCTTTATTTTGTTTGGCCAAATTTCATCTCTTGCTGGTCTTTTTGATTTATTTCCTTTATCATTCTTTTCAGCTCTCCATGCTCTTTTCCTCAAGACTCGACCTTCTGGTATTTCTTCATCACTATCCTCTGACTCGGATTTTGCTTTCAGCTGTTCTTCTTTCCACCACTTCTTTTATTTCCCCTACTTCTGTCACTCTTCATGGTTCTTGCACACAATCTTCCTGCTGACTAACTGACCCTTCTTCTAACTGGATGTTCGAATTCCCTACAACTCCTCGGGGGTCTTCCGCAAGAATCTTTCCCTTGCTTTCTGTATCTGGCACCTGTTCATCTACTTTTGTTATTTCAGGTGGAATTTCTCTCAGCTTCCCATCAGGAACTTCCTTACCAACAATTTCTTTAATTGTTTCTTCACTGCTTTTCTTTTTTCTCCAATGTACCTGTTCTTGTTCAGTCTCTGAGTCTGAGCTGGTATCAGAAATCTTTAATTTTCTTCTCAAGGGAATATTTTCTGGAGCAACAATCAAATTTGGTTCTGATTCCCCCTTTCAGGGTGTTCTCTTGTTCTTGTTTCCTCAGCATCCGATTTAGAACTAGTCTCTGACTCTTCAAAATAATTCTCCTTCTTTGTTTTCCACTGGATTTGGGATTCTCAATGTGTGACTAGCATGTATCCAGTTCTTTATTCCAGCACACTTCACAGCTGTTGTTGTGGTCAAAATCACTTGTCATGGTTTTCCCCAACGTGGGACCAGACAGTTCCTTCTTCTGTGTCCTTTAATTCTCACCCAGTCTCCTCGGCTCAGATCATGAGCTTGCTTCTTTTCAAGGGTGGTGGCATCCGCTCTAGCCTGATGAAACACAGAATGAACTGCGTCAGCCAGCCCCTTACAGTAATCCAACACCAAGTCATCAGTTATAGGCAACAGCTTGTTGACTGGTATGAAAACATATCGCATTGCTCTTCCCATGACAATTTCATGGGAACTCAGACCTGTGTTCCTATCTGGAATAGATCTAATAGTCATGAGTACTAGAGGCAAGACATCAGTCCATTTCAAACCTGTGGCTAAACACATTTTTCCCAATCGGTTTTTAATGGTGCCATTCATTTGTTCCACCACACCAGAAGCCTCTGGGCGATGGGCACAATGTAGTTTCTGTTATACATTCAATGCTTCACAAATCAATTTCATGATCTCATTATGGAAATGCTTTCCTCTATCTGATTCAATTGTGTCTGGGAACCCGAATCTAGGGATGAATTCCCTCAAAAGCAATTTCGCTACTGTGATTCCATCACTTCTTCTTGTAGGATGTGCTTCTACCCATCTAGAAAACAAACAGACCATCGCTAGAACATTCCTCAACCTGTTACAGGAAGGCATTTCAATGAAATCAATCTGCATTCTGGTGAAAGGCCCTCCTTCTCGACCTATTGTTCCTAGGCTTACCACTGTTTTCCTTCCAGGATTGAACTGCTGACATATAAGGCATCTTTGACAAAGGCTCTCAGCTACAAGTCTGAATTTTGCATTGTACCATGTTTGTTTAAATGACCTAATCATCACGTCTCTCCCTATGTGTCCTTGTCCATGATACATCCGTGCCATGGCAGACACCATGCCATCAGGAATGACTGGTCTTCCATCTCGATAAACCCACACATTACCTGTTTCCCTTGGTGCACATCCTGCCTTTACACATTGCCTCATTTCCTCATCTCCTGCTTCTTCCTGCAACTGCCTCACTTCTTCCCAGGTACTCACAATGTTAGTAAACAGTAGGGGTCAAGAATTCATTTCCCTTTCCTTCGCCCTGTTGATCGAATTTTGATTGCGTGCACAATATTGCGCTACATCATTGGCGTACTTATTACCAACTGCGACATAATCTCCTGTCTGAACATGAGCAGCACACTTCACAACGGCCAATTGCTTAGGCAGCTGTATCGCCTCAAGCAACTTCCCAACCACTTCAGCATTCTTTATAGGAGTTCCGCTTGAAGTCAGAAATCCTCTCTGCAGCCATATCTGGCCAAAATCATGCACAACACCAAAGCCATACTGACTATCAGTTATCACAGTCACTCTCACATTCTTTCCCAACTTGCATGCTCTAGTTAAGGCTACAAGTTCAGCAACCTGGGCTGATTTTACTCTCTTTAGGTAAGATGCTTCCATTACTGCTGCAACTGTGCATACTGCATATGCTGCACTTAGAATTCCTTTGTCTGTTCTCAAGCATGACCTGTCCACAAACATCACAAAGTCACTTTCTGACAATGGGACATCTTTTATATCTGGACGTGGTTTGGTACAGAAATCGAGTACGTCCAAACAATCATGATCCACTTCGTCTCTGACTTCTACATTCTCAGCATCAGGCAGTAACGTTGAAGGATTCACATTCAAGCACCTCTCAAGGCTCACATTTGTTGCACCTAATATGACTTTCTCATATTTAGTCAGCCGACTATGTGTCATGAACTGAGTGCGACTCCTTGTTAAAAGGATTGCCACATCCTTTTAACAGGATCCTCTGCGAGGTACAAACACTCGCACAGGATATCCCATCACAATTCCTTCACTCTGTTCCAGACTTTTACAAGTAGCAGCTACTGCTTTCAAACAACCTGGCAATGCTACAGCTACAGGATCAAGCATAGCTGAAAAATATGCAATTGGTCTTCTCAATTTTCCATGTTTCTGTATTAGTACAGAGAGTGCACATCCATTCCTCTCACTGCAGTATAATTCAAACTCTTTATTGTAGTCAGGCATTCCTAATGCTGGCGCTTCACACAAACTGTCTCTCAATTGTTTAAAATCTGCTAGTTCTTCCCTATTTAAGTCAATGGGGTGTTTTACATCACTTCTCGTCAGTCGTACCAAAGGTTTTGCAATCAGGGAAAACTTACTTATCCACTGACGACAATATCCAACCATTCCAAGAAATATTCTCACTTCCCTTTGCGTCATTGGAGCTCTCATTCCTTTTATTGTTTTGATTCGGTCTGTAGTTATTTTCCTCAGTCCCTTTTAAATTTTGTGGCCTAGATATTGTACTTCTTTATGACAAAATTGCAATTTCGATGGGGATACCTTAAGTCCTCCATCTGCCAAATGGTTTTGCAATGCTATGGTGACCATTATACAAGCTTCTCGAGTCTTTGACGCCACAAGTAGGTCGTCAATATATTGAACTAGCACTGAATTTTCGGGCATCTCTAGGTCTTCTAAGGACTTTTTCAATATCTGATTAAATACCGAGGGGCTTTCTGTTTACCCTTGTGGCACCATGCCAAAATACGTTCACCAAAACGGAACGCAAAAATTTGCTGGCTATCACGATGCAACGGGATGGAAAAGAAAGCATGACACAGATCAATCACTGTGTACCATTCTGCATCATGTGGAATCTGATACAAAATCACAGATGGATTTGGTACAATAGGACAACATGACGCAACAATTGTGTTTATCTTTCTCAAATCTTGCACTATTCTGAACTTTCCATTAGGATTTTTCAGTCCCATAATTGGTGAATTACATGGACTACTCATTATCTCTCTCAAAATACCTTGTTTAACCATTTTCTCAATTATAGGAGTAACTCCTTCAATTATCTTCGGTGTCAATTTATATTGAGGAACATTTGGGTAGCTTATTCCTCCTTTCACTGTTATTTTTACAGGATCCACATTTTTCATTAATCCTACATTTTCTCCTGTGAAATCCCAGACTTCTGCTTTTACTTTCTGTTTCAATTCTTTTGGTAGTTCATCAGTGTTGAATACAGCAAAGGCTTCAGTAATCTCAGTTTCCATATTAGCCATAGTCATTTTATACAGTACATCTTCATCAAGGGTTTCAAATGCTATACCAGCAGGGGTACAAAATATGGTGCAATTCATTTTGCACAGTGAGTCCCTCCCTAACAAATTTACAGGACTTTAATTGCACACAACAAAGCGGTGCATTTCGGAAAATTTCCCTATAATGACTTTTACTGGTTCTGTGAGATACGTTTTAATTTGTCTGTTGGATACTCCAACCACTTGGATTGTTTCGTCCGAGAGAGGAAGATTCTTAACATCAGCTGACCTAACAGTTGATCGAGTAGCACCAGTATCTACTAGGAAAGTAATATTTTCATCATTATCCTTTCCGTCCACAAAAGTGCCTGTCTGGTCTACTTCTAGAGTTGCGCCAAGTACGCACTCTTCTTCCTCCCTTCGGCACCGTCAATAACCTTCTTCTGACTCACTCTCATCGCGTTGTAGCCAATACTGCGAAACAGTGCTAGCGCGCGCCAGCTTAGTTACCTGTTCTTCGTTGTAGAATCCTGTCTCATTACTGTATTTCTGTGAATTTACGCTCTGTGGAAAAGGCAGTTTTGGCGCCTGATTCTGTTGGGTAACAACCTGCTGCTGTCGCTGCGGTTGACCACTCACCTCTTTCTGCACCTGAGGATTCAATGATGCATTATCATTATTAGTATTCGGGGGATATTTACACTCGGATTTCCAGTGCCCTATTCTTCCGCAATTATGACATGGCCATTTCTTTTTGGCTTCTTCTATTTTGAATTGTCCCCTTCCTTTTCCAGCATTAAATTTAGGTTTTGGTCCTGCACCATTTGCTTGATCAATCAACTGAGCTTCCTGCCTTTCTACCACCTTTACCTGTGCCCACATAGCCTTCTCTTTTAATTTTCGCTGCTTGGCTTCAATTTCATCACTAAAATATTTTGCATCTCTTAGTACTTCATCTATTTTCTTATTTTGCCAATCCACTGTATGCTGTTTAATCATTTCACTAATTTCTGGACGTAGACCATATACAAATCTGTATACAAAATGACTTAAATCTTTCTCACCACTAAACTGTTTAAAGGCAAGGTTTAACCTCTCATAGTATGCGTGTACTGACCCCTTAGTTTCTTGATGGATTCTGTCTATTTTTACCCAATCAGTCTCTTTGGGAGGTACCTTGTTGTTCAGAAAGACAATTACTTGTTCATATTTTTTCATGACTTCTGGGTCAGGGGCTCCCGTCTTTGGATCCCTAGGGTATTCTTGTGTAGGCCAATTGATCATCAATTTGCACTCTGTCCATAGATCTGCAGGTACTATTAAGTCAAATAGACTATTTAGATCAATCCACAAAACTTGCGATAATTTTACAAATCTATCCACTTGCCTATACCACTCCACTGGCTTTTCGCATAGCCGAGTGAAATCATTTGTAAATGACAAAATATCTTGCCTAGTCCAAGGAACATGTACATATCCTCCTCCTGGAATTTCTCTCATGGGACATTCTGTCACTACCTTTTCTTTTTCTCTTACAGGGAAGCTGCAAATGTTTTATCTGAGACATCATCTCGTTTTCTAAACCATCTACTTTTCCATTTATCTACATCTCCCCATTTCCTCAACGAAATGATTATGTCTGTAATCTGAGTTATTCTTCCTGTGGTGTTCAGATTTTCAATATCCTTTTCAGAAAAATCTACTCTGTAGGTTTTTTGTAAGGCTTTCACTCTTTCCATGTCTATACCCATTTCATGTGCCACTTCTTCTAGTCTTTCATGTAGCCTCTTTGCTCTCCATGTTATGCTTTTGCATAAAAATAGTAATTCTTCATCCTGATAATTTTTTAGCTTTACTGTGGGGATAGTCCCTACTATGAATTCTTCCAAAACCATCCTTGGCCACATCTATAGATTGGGATTCTCTGTTTTTTCTCTGTAAACTCTTCAACCATTCACTTAATTCTTCTGTAGTAGGACCTATTGGTTTTTCCTCATTACCTCGTTCTGGGTCTCTTGGAGTTTCTGATACAGATTCTGTAGTCATTATTAGCCTTTCCACAAAACCTGGATTTGCTGTCAAATTTTTAGGCGTACTTTGTTCTGTCGTGCTTTACTGTTTGTCTCCATGGGTTCTCGTCTAAACCTTTTCTTGGCTTCTCAATCTGTCTATTACTGTTATAAGGGACCGTTAGACAATGCTCATTATCTTTCTGTTTATCAAAAATAGGCATTACAGGACCTATAGCTATGGGAACAGTCACGGCTTCTAAGTTTTTAGTCAATTCCCTAATCTTTTCAGTTAACTCTAAAGTGGTTTTCGCTAATTCTGACGAATTATCATTACTTATTTTACCATCCTGTTTTCTATCTGTCTCTCTGAAAGAATTATTTCTCCCTATCTCTTGGGGTACTGATTCAACTTTTATGTTTTGCAAAGTCCCTCTCATTGGGGCACTTGGTGTCAACATGTCAGTATCTGGTTGATACGGGGGTGGATTTTTATAAAATATGTCATCAAGAACATCATCCTCCGATTCATGCACTCCATACCCTCCCGATTCTATATTATGTCTCTTTTCTGTACATTTTCTTCTGCTAACTTGTTCAACATGTCTCACAGGAAACAAACCATCAGCCATACTTGCACTTCGCCATCTCCTCATTCTTTCATCATGATTCTCCTGTCCATGTGGTCTACCAAACATATATCTATACCTTCCGCCACTCCTCTGTCGTTCCCTGTCATGCATCTCATCTTCCCATTCAGCCAATGCTTTGAACTGTGTTGGTCTAGGTCTCGCTTCGAGATTCATCATTCTTTCTCTCAAATTCCTCAAAACCGCTAAATTAAATGAACCGTGTTCTGGAAATGCCAAAACTCCATCATCTTTTGTATACTTTGCCCAATTGTCCAACCAAATACAAGTATGATAGCCGAATTTCGCAACCATAAAGGATGCAGGCGATTTTGGTGGAGGAAGCAACTGTCCCTCTCTAGTCTTAATCGGTTTGTCCTTTTTAAATATACTCTTGATTTTTCCAAACCAGGACTTTTTCTCTTTTTCTGGTGGATCGTAATACATCATTCTGTCTTCCATGAATCGCTAGACTTTCCTTACGACTATTCTGTTGTTTTAACCAATATTAGCACGACTCACACTAACGCACCAATCAGGAGCGTCTATGTCACTTCGGTAATACTAGAATCCCAGCGCGACTTACACTAATGCACCAATCAGGAGCGCCTACGTCACCCTGTATTTCACCACTCCTAGCGCGACTTACACTAACACACCAATCAGAAGCGCTTACGTTTCTTGCTGACTGGCCAATCCCAGCGTGGTTTTTCTGAAGTCAGCTTTTCTCGCTACTCCTGCTTCTGCTGACCCCCCCTTTACAAAATTTTCTCGGTGAGCTTTTCTGCGTTCTTTAAAACTTACAAATCTGTTAGTAACGACATAAAAACGCCACCATTATCTGTTTCGCTAACCAAAGAATAGTTAATGACCTTTCTTACAAGAATTCCGTCTTTCCCGAGAGCAGCGCTTACCTCTTCCTACTACGGAATCGTTACTTCCGTTGATAAAGTAGCACATCCCTCTACTTTACCCTTCTAGCAAACATTAGCTAACCGTTTCTCCAGAATTAAGACACCTAGTTGGAGACCCAATGCTCCTGAGAAATAAAACTAGAGTTTTTACAAGTAACCTGAATGCTATTTCGTTCACGCACTTTCATACGGAAAATGTAGTACATTCACACAGAATTCTGTCTTTCCCGAGAACAGCGAACAGTCTGTTCTACTACAGAATTATGACACACGTTAATAAAGTAGCACTTCCCTCTACTTTATCCATCTAGCAACCTTAGGGAACACCTATTACCTTTCCAGTGATAAGCGTAATCAGAGTGTCTTTTGGACTCCTGGTACCTAAGACCAAAATTTCACAGGTGACCTTCGCTACCATACATTTCTCTCATACAGAAAATGTCCCTAATTGGCAACACACAACGATGTTACCGAATCGAACCCAGACAATGCGTCTTGCAACTCCAATCGTCACACGTTTTCCCCGTGTACCTACAGGGCAACAACAATTCCGTCTTTCCCGAGAGCAGCGCTTACCTCTGCTCTACTACGGAACTGTTACAAACTTCCGACTTCCTACATCCCAGAAGCCGTCAAACAACATAGAACTCGACGCGACTCAACATAGAGTGTTAATCCATAAACCAATACTTTCCCACAATCAATAATCAATAAGCAATTTGCAAGCAATAGTCACCAAACCAAAACAATAAAAACCATAACTCTGCTACCAGAAAAACTGATCCAGCGCAAAAACCCTAGCAACAGGGAAACAACCCTGACCCAACGTCACACTAACTCATTCACAAATGCAGTCATTGGTGGGGCCCATAACACCAACATTCACACGTTACTTCCACACCGGTCTGTACACACAGGAGGGATGAGTGATTCAAGCTCCGGACATGTGGGGGGAACACCTTATAACCAATAGGGAAGGAAAAGTCATTTACAAAATATACATTAACACCCTTTCACCTACAGATCCTTAATCCTAAAACATCAAGGCACTCCTCCCACTTCGGTCAATGGACCAAATTAGTTGGATTGGTTGATGGTGATTTAGAACTAGCTAAAACACATTTGAAGACTTCAGAATCTATCTCTTAAATGAAACTCATAACTCATGAATTTTCGTGAATCAATAATTGTTTATCTAAAATTTTATAATGATTTAAATTTGCATTTGTCTCGTCAAAGTTTAGAAAGTTTATATCAAATTTTGAGTAAATTGCAGAACATCATATTTACCTAATCTGGCTATTTGTAGTCCTCAAATTAATTGACTCTGCATAATTTTGTCATGAATCGTCCAAAAGCAAGCCAAAGCTCAAAGTTCTTAGCTCGGCATGTTACAGTCCCAAAGATCGGCAAAGGACCAGAGACGTGCTCTGTCATTGCTCGTAGTTTTAGGAAAAGTTTGCAGTCATCAGATAATCGGGCAGCATCCAGACCTTCAAGGATTCAGGAGATTGCGCAAAATGAAGCAAGGCAACGTGACCCAAAGGTAAGAGTGACACAAACACCACGAGTTCTACCCTCTCTATTCTACTACTTCTTTTATAATAAAATGAAGTCAAGAAGATACAATATAATAATTTAGGACAGTCGTGATTGGCTGGTTGAGATCGTCCGATGTCAAATTTAAGTTTTTAGTTCAGTTCAAGGGGTGAGGTAATGAGATTGACCAAAGTCGGCTTGTTCCGATTTTACTGTAAGGTTGATTGTTCTCTAGTCTTGGCTGGTATCCCACTCTGTCCTTGTTCGGGTACATGGTGTACAAAGGTTATGATGAGGTTTAGGAGATTTCTCGCACCTGCGCAGCTCACTCCGCGCCTCGTGGAACTGTGGCTACATCGTCGTGTGGTGTCAGCGGCCATTTTGGATTTAGGTCCAAATGCTAACTTAAGCGAAACAAACACAAAAGAGTAATTAACACAAAGAAATAATGAATTTTATGTTAACCCATTACTAATCCCTCTATGTGCTTGTATTTATCTAGCCGATAGCAACATTTAAAGCCATTATATTCACCTTTTCGGTCCTCCTCTTGGGCAACATTACAATAGCAACATATATCATGCAGTAGTCTAATTACCACATATACTATTGTTAATATGCGCACTGATTTTAATTATACAGGTTATTTTGGCCATGCAAATGCAATTCCCACATGTAATTCGAATGTTAATAATGTTGGTTGATAAACATGCAAACTTATTTTAATAATATTATAGTTAATTAATGATTTAATTAGTATGTTCATGCAAAATAGAGGAGGTATACAAAATTTTGCACTACCCGCTCCATCAATCCCCCCTTTGGTGATTTTATCACCACACCATTAAAATTTTGTATCAATTTGTCATATAAAGCAAAATGAATTCTTTAGTTTAGTTCACATTTCAGTTTCCCCAATTTCTTCTCTTCTTGCTGTTTTATACATATTATCTTTCATCTCTTCTAATTCTACTTCTTCAAATTCCCTCTCTTGTCTCTTATTCTGTCTTCTTTTCCAATTTTCTCTTTTTAACCTTTTCTGTATTGTCTTTCTTTTTTATAACATAAACATCCTAGTCTTAAAATTAATACTATAAAAATCACACATGTTAATGGAAATAATATCCTACCTATAAATGTACCACCTAAGTTTAATAAGAAATTTTTAATGGAAGAAAGTTTATTTCCAATATTTTCCCAAACACTTTCAACCTCCAGTGGTGTAATTTCCTCATGCAATTCAGTTATATTTTAATGTAGATCTTCAGATCTTTACTTTCGTCTGGAATGTAAGTACAACAATGTTGAACTTTCAGCAATCCACAGACTCCACTCTCTTTTGCCAATAATATATCAAGGGCAAGTCGATTTTGCATTACCAAGGCATGCATGGCAACCATTTCAGTATTTACCAATAAGAATCCTCCAGCGGTGCTTGTTGACAAGCGATCCACTACTGTTGATAGCTTTCTAATTTTGTGTCCATTCAGAGATATTCCCACTGCTGGTATCAATGCTCCAAAAATGTCTCCTACAATTTCTGACCAAGATTCTCTTTTTCTACGTGTTAATGGACTACCTAACTTAATGTACACCATCTTCTCCTCTTCCTATGTGGAATATCTTTGGGAAAACCAGACCTACATAACATGTGCCATACCAATGGTCTGGCAACCGATAATATGCCTTGTTCCTGCAGATAAAATATAACTGGATCATTTCCTCCTTTAAATCCCCATCCTCCCATGATTCGGTATGTATCATGGCATTCACTGTTACCTACAAAGTAATTATCATATGCAGTTTGATTCCTTCTAATACACAATTTTCCTTTCAGAGGCCAATCTAAAGCCATAGTTGGACTAGATTTTCCCTTCAAGTTTTTTTCCATTTCAACATCCCAGACTGTCTTTTCCTCTCTTCCCTCAGATACTTTCTTTTGCATTTTCAATCTCCTTTTTTCAACCATATCTAAAAAGGTCTTTTCTTCTTTCTTTAAACTGCAAGTCAGATTATTTCTAAATATATATTCTAATGTTAGTTCTTTAGTTTCTAAGAAAAAATCACCTAACACTTTTGCAGGCTTTACTTTGTTCAATTTGTTAATTGCAGGTACTTGTGAAAATATATTATCTACATCTGAAAAATAATATTCTAGTTTCCCTATTTTATAAAACACACTAGCTATCACACTACATGTTATTCCATAGGTTACTGGAAGGTGATGGTATGTCACTCCCTCCGATACAGATGCAGGTAACTGCATACAGACATAACAATCCCTCACATCCATTGTCTTTACATATTCATACAATAGTTTCGCAAATATATTGTTAGAAAAATCATTTATTGACCTGTCTTTATGAAAATAATTTCTATCTATTTTAGTCGGATATACTTTCTGAATCTTTTCTATATTAGTTTTATTCTCACTATATCCTTCTATTGTCTCTAGCGTAACTTTAAATGATATCATCAACGCTAATACACTCCACAGAAGCATTAGTAATCCTGTACAACAACACATTGTAAACCATCTTTTAAGAACCATACATTTAGCTTTTCTACTTTCTGTGTTTGCCATTTTCGTAAAAATGATCAGTGTCTTTTGACTTAACCTCTTCTACTTCACAACTAGTTTTGTCTAACCCAAAGCTCTAAGCACCTACTTGGTTCTTTTAGTTATATCTTTTTCCACTAATTTTATTGTCTTTGCATTAGCAGCATTTTTGTCTTTTTCAGTTTGGCATTTGATTGTCTTTCACTTTCCTCTCGTAATCTTGATACAGAACTTCCTGAACATCCGTTTCGTCTCCAATATCGGACAAGATAACTCTCAGGATTTCCGATTCTTCGTCTTCCTCAACCACTTCTTGTACAGTCACCTCTGGATTTTCTTGGCAATCCGCCTCTTCTTTTATTTCAGGCAGGGCCACATGCGACCATTCTTGCGACATATACTTCTGGTTAGGTTTTCTTGTTCTTTTGTTTTCCTCTGCTGTAGTTATTTTCTCATTTTTCGATTTTTTCTTGACTAGATACTTCATTCACTTGTTCTGCTCTCGGTGAATTCACTCGTGTCAGTCGGTATCTCAATCTCTTTATTTTGTTTGGCCAAATTTCATCTCTTGCTGGTCTTTTTGATTTATTTCCTTTATCATTCTTTTCAGCTCTCCATGCTCTTTTCCTCAAGACTCGACCTTCTGGTATTTCTTCATCACTATCCTCTGACTCGGATTTTGCTTTCAGCTGTTCTTCTTTCCACCACTTCTTTTATTTCCCCTACTTCTGTCACTCTTCATGGTTCTTGCACACAATCTTCCAGCTGACTAACTGACCCTTCTTCTAACTGGATGTTCGAATTCCCTACAACTCCTCGGGGGTCTTCCGCAAGAATCTTTCCCTTGCTTTCTGTATCTGGCACCTGTTCATCTACTTTTGTTATTTCAGGTGGAATTTCTCTCAGCTTCCCATCAGGAACTTCCTTACCAACAATTTCTTTAATTGTTTCTTCACTGCTTTTCTTTTTTCTCCAATGTACCTGTTCTTGTTCAGTCTCTGAGTCTGAGCTGGTATCAGAAATCTTTAATTTTCTTCTCAAGGGAATATTTTCTGGAGCAACAATCAAATTTGGTTCTGATTCCCCCTTTCAGGGTGTTCTCTTGTTCTTGTTTCCTCAGCATCCGATTTAGAACTAGTCTCTGACTCTTCAAAATAATTCTCCTTCTTTGTTTTCCACTGGATTTGGGATTCTCAATGTGTGACTAGCATGTATCCAGTTCTTTATTCCAGCACACTTCACAGCTGTTGTTGTGGTCAAAATCACTTGTCATGGTTTTCCCCAACGTGGGACCAGACAGTTCCTTCTTCTGTGTCCTTTAATTCTCACCCAGTCTCCTCGGCTCAGATCATGAGCTTGCTTCTTTTCAAGGGTGGTGGCATCCGCTCTAGCCTGATGAAACACAGAATGAACTGCGTCAGCCAGCCCCTTACAGTAATCCAACACCAAGTCATCAGTTATAGGCAACAGCTTGTTGACTGGTATGAAAACATATCGCATTGCTCTTCCCATGACAATTTCATGGGAACTCAGACCTGTGTTCCTATCTGGAATAGATCTAATAGTCATGAGTACTAGAGGCAAGACATCAGTCCATTTCAAACCTGTGGCTAAACACATTTTTCCCAATCGGTTTTTAATGGTGCCATTCATTTGTTCCACCACACCAGAAGCCTCTGGGCGATGGGCACAATGTAGTTTCTGTTATACATTCAATGCTTCACAAATCAATTTCATGATCTCATTATGGAAATGCTTTCCTCTATCTGATTCAATTGTGTCTGGGAACCCGAATCTAGGGATGAATTCCCTCAAAAGCAATTTCGCTACTGTGATTCCATCACTTCTTCTTGTAGGATGTGCTTCTACCCATCTAGAAAACAAACAGACCATCGCTAGAACATTCCTCAACCTGTTACAGGAAGGCATTTCAATGAAATCAATCTGCATTCTGGTGAAAGGCCCTCCTTCTCGACCTATTGTTCCTAGGCTTACCACTGTTTTCCTTCCAGGATTGAACTGCTGACATATAAGGCATCTTTGACAAAGGCTCTCAGCTACAAGTCTGAATTTTGCATTGTACCATGTTTGTTTAAATGACCTAATCATCACGTCTCTCCCTATGTGTCCTTGTCCATGATACATCCGTGCCATGGCAGACACCATGCCATCAGGAATGACTGGTCTTCCATCTCGATAAACCCACACATTACCTGTTTCCCTTGGTGCACATCCTGCCTTTACACATTGCCTCATTTCCACATCTCCTGCTTCTTCCTGCAACTGCCTCACTTCTTCCCAGGTACTCACAATGTTAGTAAACAGTAGGGGTCAAGAATTCATTTCCCTTTCCTTCGCCCTGTTGATCGAATTTTGATTGCGTGCACAATATTGCGCTACATCATTGGCGTACTTATTACCAACTGCGACATAATCTCCTGTCTGAACATGAGCAGCACACTTCACAACGGCCAATTGCTTAGGCAGCTGTATCGCCTCAAGCAACTTCCCAACCACTTCAGCATTCTTTATAGGAGTTCCGCTTGAAGTCAGAAATCCTCTCTGCAGCCATATCTGGCCAAAATCATGCACAACACCAAAGCCATACTGACTATCAGTTATCACAGTCACTCTCACATTCTTTCCCAACTTGCATGCTCTAGTTAAGGCTACAAGTTCAGCAACCTGGGCTGATTTTACTCTCTTTAGGTAAGATGCTTCCATTACTGCTGCAACTGTGCATACTGCATATGCTGCACTTAGAATTCCTTTGTCTGTTCTCAAGCATGACCTGTCCACAAACATCACAAAGTCACTTTCTGACAATGGGACATCTTTTATATCTGGACGTGGTTTGGTACAGAAATCGAGTACGTCCAAACAATCATGATCCACTTCGTCTCTGACTTCTACATTCTCAGCATCAGGCAGTAACGTTGAAGGATTCACATTCAAGCACCTCTCAAGGCTCACATTTGTTGCACCTAATATGACTTTCTCATATTTAGTCAGCCGACTATGTGTCATGAACTGAGTGCGACTCCTTGTTAAAAGGATTGCCACATCCTTTTAACAGGATCCTCTGCGAGGTACAAACACTCGCACAGGATATCCCATCACAATTCCTTCACTCTGTTCCAGACTTTTACAAGTAGCAGCTACTGCTTTCAAACAACCTGGCAATGCTACAGCTACAGGATCAAGCATAGCTGAAAAATATGCAATTGGTCTTCTCAATTTTCCATGTTTCTGTATTAGTACAGAGAGTGCACATCCATTCCTCTCACTGCAGTATAATTCAAACTCTTTATTGTAGTCAGGCATTCCTAATGCTGGCGCTTCACACAAACTGTCTCTCAATTGTTTAAAATCTGCTAGTTCTTCCCTATTTAAGTCAATGGGGTGTTTTACATCACTTCTCGTCAGTCGTACCAAAGGTTTTGCAATCAGGGAAAACTTACTTATCCACTGACGACAATATCCAACCATTCCAAGAAATATTCTCACTTCCCTTTGCGTCATTGGAGCTCTCATTCCTTTTATTGTTTTGATTCGGTCTGTAGTTATTTTCCTCAGTCCCTTTTAAATTTTGTGGCCTAGATATTGTACTTCTTTATGACAAAATTGCAATTTCGATGGGGATACCTTAAGTCCTCCATCTGCCAAATGGTTTTGCAATGCTATGGTGACCATTATACAAGCTTCTCGAGTCTTTGACGCCACAAGTAGGTCGTCAATATATTGAACTAGCACTGAATTTTCGGGCATCTCTAGGTCTTCTAAGGACTTTTTCAATATCTGATTAAATACCGAGGGGCTTTCTGTTTACCCTTGTGGCACCATGCCAAAATACGTTCACCAAAACGGAACGCAAAAATTTGCTGGCTATCACGATGCAACGGGATGGAAAAGAAAGCATGACACAGATCAATCACTGTGTACCATTCTGCATCATGTGGAATCTGATACAAAATCACAGATGGATTTGGTACAATAGGACAACATGACGCAACAATTGTGTTTATCTTTCTCAAATCTTGCACTATTCTGAACTTTCCATTAGGATTTTTCAGTCCCATAATTGGTGAATTACATGGACTACTCATTATCTCTCTCAAAATACCTTGTTTAACCATTTTCTCAATTATAGGAGTAACTCCTTCAATTATCTTCGGTGTCAATTTATATTGAGGAACATTTGGGTAGCTTATTCCTCCTTTCACTGTTATTTTTACAGGATCCACATTTTTCATTAATCCTACATTTTCTCCTGTGAAATCCCAGACTTCTGCTTTTACTTTCTGTTTCAATTCTTTTGGTAGTTCATCAGTGTTGAATACAGCAAAGGCTTCAGTAATCTCAGTTTCCATATTAGCCATAGTCATTTTATACAGTACATCTTCATCAAGGGTTTCAAATGCTATACCAGCAGGGGTACAAAATATGGTGCAATTCATTTTGCACAGTGAGTCCCTCCCTAACAAATTTACAGGACTTTAATTGCACACAACAAAGCGGTGCATTTCGGAAAATTTCCCTATAATGACTTTTACTGGTTCTGTGAGATACGTTTTAATTTGTCTGTTGGATACTCCAACCACTTGGATTGTTTCGTCCGAGAGAGGAAGATTCTTAACATCAGCTGACCTAACAGTTGATCGAGTAGCACCAGTATCTACTAGGAAAGTAATATTTTCATCATTATCCTTTCCGTCCACAAAAGTGCCTGTCTGGTCTACTTCTAGAGTTGCGCCAAGTACGCACTCTTCTTCCTCCCTTCGGCACCGTCAATAACCTTCTTCTGACTCACTCTCATCGCGTTGTAGCCAATACTGCGAAACAGTGCTAGCGCGCGCCAGCTTAGTTACCTGTTCTTCGTTGTAGAATCCTGTCTCATTACTGTATTTCTGTGAATTTACGCTCTGTGGAAAAGGCAGTTTTGGCGCCTGATTCTGTTGGGTAACAACCTGCTGCTGTCGCTGCGGTTGACCACTCACCTCTTTCTGCACCTGAGGATTCAATGATGCATTATCATTATTAGTATTCGGGGGATATTTACACTCGGATTTCCAGTGCCCTATTCTTCCGCAATTATGACATGGCCATTTCTTTTTGGCTTCTTCTATTTTGAATTGTCCCCTTCCTTTTCCAGCATTAAATTTAGGTTTTGGTCCTGCACCATTTGCTTGATCAATCAACTGAGCTTCCTGCCTTTCTACCACCTTTACCTGTGCCCACATAGCCTTCTCTTTTAATTTTCGCTGCTTGGCTTCAATTTCATCACTAAAATATTTTGCATCTCTTAGTACTTCATCTATTTTCTTATTTTGCCAATCCACTGTATGCTGTTTAATCATTTCACTAATTTCTGGACGTAGACCATATACAAATCTGTATACAAAATGACTTAAATCTTTCTCACCACTAAACTGTTTAAAGGCAAGGTTTAACCTCTCATAGTATGCGTGTACTGACCCCTTAGTTTCTTGATGGATTCTGTCTATTTTTACCCAATCAGTCTCTTTGGGAGGTACCTTGTTGTTCAGAAAGACAATTACTTGTTCATATTTTTTCATGACTTCTGGGTCAGGGGCTCCCGTCTTTGGATCCCTAGGGTATTCTTGTGTAGGCCAATTGATCATCAATTTGCACTCTGTCCATAGATCTGCAGGTACTATTAAGTCAAATAGACTATTTAGATCAATCCACAAAACTTGCGATAATTTTACAAATCTATCCACTTGCCTATACCACTCCACTGGCTTTTCGCATAGCCGAGTGAAATCATTTGTAAATGACAAAATATCTTGCCTAGTCCAAGGAACATGTACATATCCTCCTCCTGGAATTTCTCTCATGGGACATTCTGTCACTACCTTTTCTTTTTCTCTTACAGGGAAGCTGCAAATGTTTTATCTGAGACATCATCTCGTTTTCTAAACCATCTACTTTTCCATTTATCTACATCTCCCCATTTCCTCAACGAAATGATTATGTCTGTAATCTGAGTTATTCTTCCTGTGGTGTTCAGATTTTCAATATCCTTTTCAGAAAAATCTACTCTGTAGGTTTTTTGTAAGGCTTTCACTCTTTCCATGTCTATACCCATTTCATGTGCCACTTCTTCTAGTCTTTCATGTAGCCTCTTTGCTCTCCATGTTATGCTTTTGCATAAAAATAGTAATTCTTCATCCTGATAATTTTTTAGCTTTACTGTGGGGATAGTCCCTACTATGAATTCTTCCAAAACCATCCTTGGCCACATCTATAGATTGGGATTCTCTGTTTTTTCTCTGTAAACTCTTCAACCATTCACTTAATTCTTCTGTAGTAGGACCTATTGGTTTTTCCTCATTACCTCGTTCTGGGTCTCTTGGAGTTTCTGATACAGATTCTGTAGTCATTATTAGCCTTTCCACAAAACCTGGATTTGCTGTCAAATTTTTAGGCGTACTTTGTTCTGTCGTGCTTTACTGTTTGTCTCCATGGGTTCTCGTCTAAACCTTTTCTTGGCTTCTCAATCTGTCTATTACTGTTATAAGGGACCGTTAGACAATGCTCATTATCTTTCTGTTTATCAAAAATAGGCATTACAGGACCTATAGCTATGGGAACAGTCACGGCTTCTAAGTTTTTAGTCAATTCCCTAATCTTTTCAGTTAACTCTAAAGTGGTTTTCGCTAATTCTGACGAATTATCATTACTTATTTTACCATCCTGTTTTCTATCTGTCTCTCTGAAAGAATTATTTCTCCCTATCTCTTGGGGTACTGATTCAACTTTTATGTTTTGCAAAGTCTCTCTCATTGGGGCACTTGGTGTCAACATGTCAGTATCTGGTTGATACGGGGGTGGATTTTTATAAAATATGTCATCAAGAACATCATCCTCCGATTCATGCACTCCATACCCTCCCGATTCTATATTATGTCTCTTTTCTGTACATTTTCTTCTGCTAACTTGTTCAACATGTCTCACAGGAAACAAACCATCAGCCATACTTGCACTTCGCCATCTCCTCATTCTTTCATCATGATTCTCCTGTCCATGTGGTCTACCAAACATATATCTATACCTTCCGCCACTCCTCTGTCGTTCCCTGTCATGCATCTCATCTTCCCATTCAGCCAATGCTTTGAACTGTGTTGGTCTAGGTCTCGCTTCGAGATTCATCATTCTTTCTCTCAAATTCCTCAAAACCGCTAAATTAAATGAACCGTGTTCTGGAAATGCCAAAACTCCATCATCTTTTGTATACTTTGCCCAATTGTCCAACCAAATACAAGTATGATAGCCGAATTTCGCAACCATAAAGGATGCAGGCGATTTTGGTGGAGGAAGCAACTGTCCCTCTCTAGTCTTAATCGGTTTGTCCTTTTTAAATATACTCTTGATTTTTCCAAACCAGGACTTTTTCTCTTTTTCTGGTGGATCGTAATACATCATTCTGTCTTCCATGAATCGCTAGACTTTCCTTACGACTATTCTGTTGTTTTAACCAATATTAGCACGACTCACACTAACGCACCAATCAGGAGCGTCTATGTCACTTCGGTAATACTAGAATCCCAGCGCGACTTACACTAATGCACCAATCAGGAGCGCCTACGTCACCCTGTATTTCACCACTCCTAGCGCGACTTACACTAACACACCAATCAGAAGCGCTTACGTTTCTTGCTGACTGGCCAATCCCAGCGTGGTTTTTCTGAAGTCAGCTTTTCTCGCTACTCCTGCTTCTGCTGACCCCCCCTTTACAAAATTTTCTCGGTGAGCTTTTCTGCGTTCTTTAAAACTTACAAATCTGTTAGTAACGACATAAAAACGCCACCATTATCTGTTTCGCTAACCAAAGAATAGTTAATGACCTTTCTTACAAGAATTCCGTCTTTCCCGAGAGCAGCGCTTACCTCTTCCTACTACGGAATCGTTACTTCCGTTGATAAAGTAGCACATCCCTCTACTTTACCCTTCTAGCAAACATTAGCTAACCGTTTCTCCAGAATTAAGACACCTAGTTGGAGACCCAATGCTCCTGAGAAATAAAACTAGAGTTTTTACAAGTAACCTGAATGCTATTTCGTTCACGCACTTTCATACGGAAAATGTAGTACATTCACACAGAATTCTGTCTTTCCCGAGAACAGCGAACAGTCTGTTCTACTACAGAATTATGACACACGTTAATAAAGTAGCACTTCCCTCTACTTTATCCATCTAGCAACCTTAGGGAACACCTATTACCTTTCCAGTGATAAGCGTAATCAGAGTGTCTTTTGGACTCCTGGTACCTAAGACCAAAATTTCACAGGTGACCTTCGCTACCATACATTTCTCTCATACAGAAAATGTCCCTAATTGGCAACACACAACGATGTTACCGAATCGAACCCAGACAATGCGTCTTGCAACTCCAATCGTCACACGTTTTCCCCGTGTACCTACAGGGCAACAACAATTCCGTCTTTCCCGAGAGCAGCGCTTACCTCTGCTCTACTACGGAACTGTTACAAACTTCCGACTTCCTACATCCCAGAAGCCGTCAAACAACATAGAACTCGACGCGACTCAACATAGAGTGTTAATCCATAAACCAATACTTTCCCACAATCAATAATCAATAAGCAATTTGCAAGCAATAGTCACCAAACCAAAACAATAAAAACCATAACTCTGCTACCAGAAAAACTGATCCAGCGCAAAAACCCTAGCAACAGGGAAACAACCCTGACCCAACGTCACACTAACTCATTCACAAATGCAGTCATTGGTGGGGCCCATAACACCAACATTCACACGTTACTTCCACACCGGTCTGTACACACAGGAGGGATGAGTGATTCAAGCTCCGGACATGTGGGGGGAACACCTTATAACCAATAGGGAAGGAAAAGTCATTTACAAAATATACATTAACACCCTTTCACCTACAGATCCTTAATCCTAAAACATCAAGGCACTCCTCCCACTTCGGTCAATGGACCAAATTAGTTGGATTGGTTGATGGTGATTTAGAACTAGCTAAAACACATTTGAAGACTTCAGAATCTATCTCTTAAATGAAACTCATAACTCATGAATTTTCGTGAATCAATAATTGTTTATCTAAAATTTTATAATGATTTAAATTTGCATTTGTCTCGTCAAAGTTTAGAAAGTTTATATCAAATTTTGAGTAAATTGCAGAACATCATATTTACCTAATCTGGCTATTTGTAGTCCTCAAATTAATTGACTCTGCATAATTTTGTCATGAATCGTCCAAAAGCAAGCCAAAGCTCAAAGTTCTTAGCTCGGCATGTTACAGTCCCAAAGATCGGCAAAGGACCAGAGACGTGCTCTGTCATTGCTCGTAGTTTTAGGAAAAGTTTGCAGTCATCAGATAATCGGGCAGCATCCAGACCTTCAAGGATTCAGGAGATTGCGCAAAATGAAGCAAGGCAACGTGACCCAAAGGTAAGAGTGACACAAACACCACGAGTTCTACCCTCTCTATTCTACTACTTCTTTTATAATAAAATGAAGTCAAGAAGATACAATATAATAATTTAGGACAGTCGTGATTGGCTGGTTGAGATCGTCCGATGTCAAATTTAAGTTTTTAGTTCAGTTCAAGGGGTGAGGTAATGAGATTGACCAAAGTCGGCTTGTTCCGATTTTACTGTAAGGTTGATTGTTCTCTAGTCTTGGCTGGTATCCCACTCTGTCCTTGTTCGGGTACATGGTGTACAAAGGTTATGATGAGGTTTAGGAGATTTCTCGCACCTGCGCAGCTCACTCCGCGCCTCGTGGAACTGTGGCTACATCGTCGTGTGGTGTCAGCGGCCATTTTGGATTTAGGTCCAAATGCTCTTAAGCGAAACAAACACAAAAGAGTAATTAACACAAAGAAATAATGAATTTTATGTTAACCCATTACTAATCCCTCTATGTGCTTGTATTTATCTAGCCGATAGCAACATTTAAAGCCATTATATTCACCTTTTCGGTCCTCCTCTTGGGCAACATTACAATAGCAACATATATCATGCAGTAGTCTAATTACCACATATACTATTGTTAATATGCGCACTGATTTTAATTATACAGGTTATTTTGGCCATGCAAATGCAATTCCCACATGTAATTCGAATGTTAATAATGTTGGTTGATAAACATGCAAACTTATTTTAATAATATTATAGTTAATTAATGATTTAATTAGTATGTTCATGCAAAATAGAGGAGGTATACAAAATTTTGCACTACCCGCTCCATCAATCCCCCCTTTGGTGATTTTATCACCACACCATTAAAATTTTGTATCAATTTGTCATATAAAGCAAAATGAATTCTTTAGTTTAGTTCACATTTCAGTTTCCCCAATTTCTTCTCTTCTTGCTGTTTTATACATATTATCTTTCATCTCTTCTAATTCTACTTCTTCAAATTCCCTCTCTTGTCTCTTATTCTGTCTTCTTTTCCAATTTTCTCTTTTTAACCTTTTCTGTATTGTCTTTCTTTTTTATAACATAAACATCCTAGTCTTAAAATTAATACTATAAAAATCACACATGTTAATGGAAATAATATCCTACCTATAAATGTACCACCTAAGTTTAATAAGAAATTTTTAATGGAAGAAAGTTTATTTCCAATATTTTCCCAAACACTTTCAACCTCCAGTGGTGTAATTTCCTCATGCAATTCAGTTATATTTTAATGTAGATCTTCAGATCTTTACTTTCGTCTGGAATGTAAGTACAACAATGTTGAACTTTCAGCAATCCACAGACTCCACTCTCTTTTGCCAATAATATATCAAGGGCAAGTCGATTTTGCATTACCAAGGCATGCATGGCAACCATTTCAGTATTTACCAATAAGAATCCTCCAGCGGTGCTTGTTGACAAGCGATCCACTACTGTTGATAGCTTTCTAATTTTGTGTCCATTCAGAGATATTCCCACTGCTGGTATCAATGCTCCAAAAATGTCTCCTACAATTTCTGACCAAGATTCTCTTTTTCTACGTGTTAATGGACTACCTAACTTAATGTACACCATCTTCTCCTCTTCCTATGTGGAATATCTTTGGGAAAACCAGACCTACATAACATGTGCCATACCAATGGTCTGGCAACCGATAATATGCCTTGTTCCTGCAGATAAAATATAACTGGATCATTTCCTCCTTTAAATCCCCATCCTCCCATGATTCGGTATGTATCATGGCATTCACTGTTACCTACAAAGTAATTATCATATGCAGTTTGATTCCTTCTAATACACAATTTTCCTTTCAGAGGCCAATCTAAAGCCATAGTTGGACTAGATTTTCCCTTCAAGTTTTTTTCCATTTCAACATCCCAGACTGTCTTTTCCTCTCTTCCCTCAGATACTTTCTTTTGCATTTTCAATCTCCTTTTTTCAACCATATCTAAAAAGGTCTTTTCTTCTTTCTTTAAACTGCAAGTCAGATTATTTCTAAATATATATTCTAATGTTAGTTCTTTAGTTTCTAAGAAAAAATCACCTAACACTTTTGCAGGCTTTACTTTGTTCAATTTGTTAATTGCAGGTACTTGTGAAAATATATTATCTACATCTGAAAAATAATATTCTAGTTTCCCTATTTTATAAAACACACTAGCTATCACACTACATGTTATTCCATAGGTTACTGGAAGGTGATGGTATGTCACTCCCTCCGATACAGATGCAGGTAACTGCATACAGACATAACAATCCCTCACATCCATTGTCTTTACATATTCATACAATAGTTTCGCAAATATATTGTTAGAAAAATCATTTATTGACCTGTCTTTATGAAAATAATTTCTATCTATTTTAGTCGGATATACTTTCTGAATCTTTTCTATATTAGTTTTATTCTCACTATATCCTTCTATTGTCTCTAGCGTAACTTTAAATGATATCATCAACGCTAATACACTCCACAGAAGCATTAGTAATCCTGTACAACAACACATTGTAAACCATCTTTTAAGAACCATACATTTAGCTTTTCTACTTTCTGTGTTTGCCATTTTCGTAAAAATGATCAGTGTCTTTTGACTTAACCTCTTCTACTTCACAACTAGTTTTGTCTAACCCAAAGCTCTAAGCACCTACTTGGTTCTTTTAGTTATATCTTTTTCCACTAATTTTATTGTCTTTGCATTAGCAGCATTTTTGTCTTTTTCAGTTTGGCATTTGATTGTCTTTCACTTTCCTCTCGTAATCTTGATACAGAACTTCCTGAACATCCGTTTCGTCTCCAATATCGGACAAGATAACTCTCAGGATTTCCGATTCTTCGTCTTCCTCAACCACTTCTTGTACAGTCACCTCTGGATTTTCTTGGCAATCCGCCTCTTCTTTTATTTCAGGCAGGGCCACATGCGACCATTCTTGCGACATATACTTCTGGTTAGGTTTTCTTGTTCTTTTGTTTTCCTCTGCTGTAGTTATTTTCTCATTTTTCGATTTTTTCTTGACTAGATACTTCATTCACTTGTTCTGCTCTCGGTGAATTCACTCGTGTCAGTCGGTATCTCAATCTCTTTATTTTGTTTGGCCAAATTTCATCTCTTGCTGGTCTTTTTGATTTATTTCCTTTATCATTCTTTTCAGCTCTCCATGCTCTTTTCCTCAAGACTCGACCTTCTGGTATTTCTTCATCACTATCCTCTGACTCGGATTTTGCTTTCAGCTGTTCTTCTTTCCACCACTTCTTTTATTTCCCCTACTTCTGTCACTCTTCATGGTTCTTGCACACAATCTTCCTGCTGACTAACTGACCCTTCTTCTAACTGGATGTTCGAATTCCCTACAACTCCTCGGGGGTCTTCCGCAAGAATCTTTCCCTTGCTTTCTGTATCTGGCACCTGTTCATCTACTTTTGTTATTTCAGGTGGAATTTCTCTCAGCTTCCCATCAGGAACTTCCTTACCAACAATTTCTTTAATTGTTTCTTCACTGCTTTTCTTTTTTCTCCAATGTACCTGTTCTTGTTCAGTCTCTGAGTCTGAGCTGGTATCAGAAATCTTTAATTTTCTTCTCAAGGGAATATTTTCTGGAGCAACAATCAAATTTGGTTCTGATTCCCCCTTTCAGGGTGTTCTCTTGTTCTTGTTTCCTCAGCATCCGATTTAGAACTAGTCTCTGACTCTTCAAAATAATTCTCCTTCTTTGTTTTCCACTGGATTTGGGATTCTCAATGTGTGACTAGCATGTATCCAGTTCTTTATTCCAGCACACTTCACAGCTGTTGTTGTGGTCAAAATCACTTGTCATGGTTTTCCCCAACGTGGGACCAGACAGTTCCTTCTTCTGTGTCCTTTAATTCTCACCCAGTCTCCTCGGCTCAGATCATGAGCTTGCTTCTTTTCAAGGGTGGTGGCATCCGCTCTAGCCTGATGAAACACAGAATGAACTGCGTCAGCCAGCCCCTTACAGTAATCCAACACCAAGTCATCAGTTATAGGCAACAGCTTGTTGACTGGTATGAAAACATATCGCATTGCTCTTCCCATGACAATTTCATGGGAACTCAGACCTGTGTTCCTATCTGGAATAGATCTAATAGTCATGAGTACTAGAGGCAAGACATCAGTCCATTTCAAACCTGTGGCTAAACACATTTTTCCCAATCGGTTTTTAATGGTGCCATTCATTTGTTCCACCACACCAGAAGCCTCTGGGCGATGGGCACAATGTAGTTTCTGTTATACATTCAATGCTTCACAAATCAATTTCATGATCTCATTATGGAAATGCTTTCCTCTATCTGATTCAATTGTGTCTGGGAACCCGAATCTAGGGATGAATTCCCTCAAAAGCAATTTCGCTACTGTGATTCCATCACTTCTTCTTGTAGGATGTGCTTCTACCCATCTAGAAAACAAACAGACCATCGCTAGAACATTCCTCAACCTGTTACAGGAAGGCATTTCAATGAAATCAATCTGCATTCTGGTGAAAGGCCCTCCTTCTCGACCTATTGTTCCTAGGCTTACCACTGTTTTCCTTCCAGGATTGAACTGCTGACATATAAGGCATCTTTGACAAAGGCTCTCAGCTACAAGTCTGAATTTTGCATTGTACCATGTTTGTTTAAATGACCTAATCATCACGTCTCTCCCTATGAGTCCTTGTCCATGATACATCCGTGCCATGGCAGACACCATGCCATCAGGAATGACTGGTCTTCCATCTCGATAAACCCACAAATTACCTGTTTCCCTTGGTGCACATCCTGCCTTTACACATTGCCTCATTTCCTCATCTCCTGCTTCTTCCTGCAACTGCCTCACTTCTTCCCAGGTACTCACAATGTTAGTAAACAGTAGGGGTCAAGAATTCATTTCCCTTTCCTTCGCCCTGTTGATCGAATTTTGATTGCGTGCACAATATTGCGCTACATCATTGGCGTACTTATTACCAACTGCGACATAATCTCCTGTCTGAACATGAGCAGCACACTTCACAACGGCCAATTGCTTAGGCAGCTGTATCGCCTCAAGCAACTTCCCAACCACTTCAGCATTCTTTATAGGAGTTCCGCTTGAAGTCAGAAATCCTCTCTGCAGCCATATCTGGCCAAAATCATGCACAACACCAAAGCCATACTGACTATCAGTTATCACAGTCACTCTCACATTCTTTCCCAACTTGCATGCTCTAGTTAAGGCTACAAGTTCAGCAACCTGGGCTGATTTTACTCTCTTTAGGTAAGATGCTTCCATTACTGCTGCAACTGTGCATACTGCATATGCTGCACTTAGAATTCCTTTGTCTGTTCTCAAGCATGACCTGTCCACAAACATCACAAAGTCACTTTCTGACAATGGGACATCTTTTATATCTGGACGTGGTTTGGTACAGAAATCGAGTACGTCCAAACAATCATGATCCACTTCGTCCGTGACTTCTACATTCTCAGCATCAGGCAGTAACGTTGAAGGATTCACATTCAAGCACCTCTCAAGGCTCACATTTGTTGCACCTAATATGACTTTCTCATATTTAGTCAGCCGACTATGTGTCATGAACTGAGTGCGACTCCTTGTTAAAAGGATTGCCACATCCTTTTAACAGGATCCTCTGCGAGGTACAAACACTCGCACAGGATATCCCATCACAATTCCTTCACTCTGTTCCAGACTCTTACAAGTAGCAGCTACTGCTTTCAAACAACCTGGCAATGCTACAGCTACAGGATCAAGCATAGCTGAAAAATATGCAATTGGTCTTCTCAATTTTCCATGTTTCTGTATTAGTACAGAGAGTGCACATCCATTCCTCTCACTGCAGTATAATTCAAACTCTTTATTGTAGTCAGGCATTCCTAATGCTGGCGCTTCACACAAACTGTCTCTCAATTGTTTAAAATCTGCTAGTTCTTCCCTATTTAAGTCAATGGGGTGTTTTACATCACTTCTCGTCAGTCGTACCAAAGGTTTTGCAATCAGGGAAAACTTACTTATCCACTGACGACACTATCCAACCATTCCAAGAAATATTCTCACTTCCCTTTGCGTCATTGGAGCTCTCATTCCTTTTATTGTTTTGATTCGGTCTGTAGTTATTTTCCTCAGTCCCTTTTAAATTTTGTGGCCTAGATATTGTACTTCTTTATGACAAAATTGCAATTTCGATGGGGATACCTTAAGTCCTCCATCTGCCAAATGGTTTAGCAATGCTATGGTGTCCATTATACAAGCTTCTCGAGTCTTTGACGCCACAAGTAGGTCGTCAATATATTGAACTAGCACTGAATTTTCGGGCATCTCTAGGTCTTCTAAGGACTTTTTCAATATCTGATTAAATACCGAGGGGCTTTCTGTTTACCCTTGTGGCACCATGCCAAAATACGTTCACCAAAACGGAACGCAAAAATTTGCTGGCTATCACGATGCAACGGGATGGAAAAGAAAGCATGACACAGATCAATCACTGTGTACCATTCTGCATCATGTGGAATCTGATACAAAATCACAGATGGATTTGGTACAATAGGACAACATGACGCAACAATTGTGTTTATCTTTCTCAAATCTTGCACTATTCTGAACTTTCCATTAGGATTTTTCAGTCCCATAATTGGTGAATTACATGGACTACTCATTATCTCTCTCAAAATACCTTGTTTAACCATTTTCTCAATTATAGGAGTAACTCCTTCAATTATCTTCGGTGTCAATTTATATTGAGGAACATTTGGGTAGCTTATTCCTCCTTTCACTGTTATTTTTACAGGATCCACATTTTTCATTAATCCTACATTTTCTCCTGTGAAATCCCAGACTTCTGCTTTTACTTTCTGTTTCAATTCTTTTGGTAGTTCATCAGTGTTGAATACAGCAAAGGCTTCAGTAATCTCAGTTTCCATATTAGCCATAGTCATTTTATACAGTACATCTTCATCAAGGGTTTCAAATGCTATACCAGCAGGGGTACAAAATATGGTGCAATTCATTTTGCACAGTGAGTCCCTCCCTAACAAATTTACAGGACTTTAATTGCACACAACAAAGCGGTGCATTTCGGAAAATTTCCCTATAATGACTTTTACTGGTTCTGTGAGATACGTTTTAATTTGTCTGTTGGATACTCCAACCACTTGGATTGTTTCGTCCGAGAGAGGAAGATTCTTAACATCAGCTGACCTAACAGTTGATCGAGTAGCACCAGTATCTACTAGGAAAGTAATATTTTCATCATTATCCTTTCCGTCCACAAAAGTGCCTGTCTGGTCTACTTCTAGAGTTGCGCCAAGTACGCACTCTTCTTCCTCCCTTCGGCACCGTCAATAACCTTCTTCTGACTCACTCTCATCGCGTTGTAGCCAATACTGCGAAACAGCGCTAGCGCGCGCCAGCTTAGTTACCTGTTCTTCGTTGTAGAATCCTGTCTCATTACTGTATTTCTGTGAATTTACGCTCTGTGGAAAAGGCAGTTTTGGCGCCTGATTCTGTTGGGTAACAACCTGCTGCTGTCGCTGCGGTTGACCACTCACCTCTTTCTGCACCTGAGGATTCAATGATGCATTATCATTATTAGTATTCGGGGGATATTTACACTCGGATTTCCAGTGCCCTATTCTTCCGCAATTATGACATGGCCATTTCTTTTTGGCTTCTTCTATTTTGAATTGTCCCCTTCCTTTTCCAGCATTAAATTTAGGTTTTGGTCCTGCACCATTTGCTTGATCAATCAACTGAGCTTCCTGCCTTTCTACCACCTTTACCTGTGCCCACATAGCCTTCTCTTTTAATTTTCGCTGCTTGGCTTCAATTTCATCACTAAAATATTTTGCATCTCTTAGTACTTCATCTATTTTCTTATTTTGCCAATCCACTGTATGCTGTTTAATCATTTCACTAATTTCTGGACGTAGACCATATACAAATCTGTATACAAAATGACTTAAATCTTTCTCACCACTAAACTGTTTAAAGGCAAGGTTTAACCTCTCATAGTATGCGTGTACTGACCCCTTAGTTTCTTGATGGATTCTGTCTATTTTTACCCAATCAGTCTCTTTGGGAGGTACCTTGTTGTTCAGAAAGACAATTACTTGTTCATATTTTTTCATGACTTCTGGGTCAGGGGCTCCCGTCTTTGGATCCCTAGGGTATTCTTGTGTAGGCCAATTGATCATCAATTTGCACTCTGTCCATAGATCTGCAGGTACTATTAAGTCAAATAGACTATTTAGATCAATCCACAAAACTTGCGATAATTTTACAAATCTATCCACTTGCCTATACCACTCCACTGGCTTTTCGCATAGCCGAGTGAAATCATTTGTAAATGACAAAATATCTTGCCTAGTCCAAGGAACATGTACATATCCTCCTCCTGGAATTTCTCTCATGGGACATTCTGTCACTACCTTTTCTTTTTCTCTTACAGGGAAGCTGCAAATGTTTTATCTGAGACATCATCTCGTTTTCTAAACCATCTACTTTTCCATTTATCTACATCTCCCCATTTCCTCAACGAAATGATTATGTCTGTAATCTGAGTTATTCTTCCTGTGGTGTTCAGATTTTCAATATCCTTTTCAGAAAAATCTACTCTGTAGGTTTTTTGTAAGGCTTTCACTCTTTCCATGTCTATACCCATTTCATGTGCCACTTCTTCTAGTCTTTCATGTAGCCTCTTTGCTCTCCATGTTATGCTTTTGCATAAAAATAGTAATTCTTCATCCTGATAATTTTTTAGCTTTACTGTGGGGATAGTCCCTACTATGAATTCTTCCAAAACCATCCTTGGCCACATCTATAGATTGGGATTCTCTGTTTTTTCTCTGTAAACTCTTCAACCATTCACTTAATTCTTCTGTAGTAGGACCTATTGGTTTTTCCTCATTACCTCGTTCTGGGTCTCTTGGAGTTTCTGATACAGATTCTGTAGTCATTATTAGCCTTTCCACAAAACCTGGATTTGCTGTCAAATTTTTAGGCGTACTTTGTTCTGTCGTGCTTTACTGTTTGTCTCCATGGGTTCTCGTCTAAACCTTTTCTTGGCTTCTCAATCTGTCTATTACTGTTATAAGGGACCGTTAGACAATGCTCATTATCTTTCTGTTTATCAAAAATAGGCATTACAGGACCTATAGTTATGGGAACAGTCACGGCTTCTAAGTTTTTAGTCAATTCCCTAATCTTTTCAGTTAACTCTAAAGTGGTTTTCGCTAATTCTGACGAATTATCATTACTTATTTTACCATCCTGTTTTCTATCTGTCTCTCTGAAAGAATTATTTCTCCCTATCTCTTGGGGTACTGATTCAACTTTTATGTTTTGCAAAGTCTCTCTCATTGGGGCACTTGGTGTCAACATGTCAGTATCTGGTTGATACGGGGGTGGATTTTTATAAAATATGTCATCAAGAACATCATCCTCCGATTCATGCACTCCATACCCTCCCGATTCTATATTATGTCTCTTTTCTGTACATTTTCTTCTGCTAACTTGTTCAACATGTCTCACAGGAAACAAACCATCAGCCATACTTGCACTTCGCCATCTCCTCATTCTTTCATCATGATTCTCCTGTCCATGTGGTCTACCAAACATATATCTATACCTTCCGCCACTCCTCTGTCGTTCCCTGTCATGCATCTCATCTTCCCATTCAGTCAATGCTTTGAACTGTGTTGGTCTAGGTCTCGCTTCGAGATTCATCATTCTTTCTCTCAAATTCCTCAAAACCGCTAAATTAAATGAACCGTGTTCTGGAAATGCCAAAACTCCATCATCTTTTGTATACTTTGCCCAATTGTCCAACCAAATACAAGTATGATAGCCGAATTTCGCAACCATAAAGGATGCAGGCGATTTTGGTGGAGGAAGCAACTGTCCCTCTCTAGTCTTAATCGGTTTGTCCTTTTTAAATATACTCTTGATTTTTCCAAACCAGGACTTTTTCTCTTTTTCTGGTGGATCGTAATACATCATTCTGTCTTCCATGAATCGCTAGACTTTCCTTACGACTATTCTGTTGTTTTAACCAATATTAGCACGACTCACACTAACGCACCAATCAGGAGCGTCTATGTCACTTCGGTAATACTAGAATCCCAGCGCGACTTACACTAATGCACCAATCAGGAGCGCCTACGTCACCCTGTATTTCACCACTCCTAGCGCGACTTACACTAACACACCAATCAGAAGCGCTTACGTTTCTTACTGACTGGCCAATCCCAGCGTGGTTTTTCTGAAGTCAGCTTTTCTCGCTACTCCTGCTTCTGCTGACCCCCCCTTTACAAAATTTTCTCGGTGAGCTTTTCTGCGTTCTTTAAAACTTACAAATCTGTTAGTAACGACATAAAAACGCCACCATTATCTGTTTCGCTAACCAAAGAATAGTTAATGACCTTTCTTACAAGAATTCCGTCTTTCCCGAGAGCAGCGCTTACCTCTTCCTACTACGGAATCGTTACTTCCGTTGATAAAGTAGCACATCCCTCTACTTTACCCTTCTAGCAAACATTAGCTAACCGTTTCTCCAGAATTAAGACACCTAGTTGGAGACCCAATGCTCCTGAGAAATAAAACTAGAGTTTTTACAAGTAACCTGAATGCTATTTCGTTCACGCACTTTCATACGGAAAATGTAGTACATTCACACAGAATTCTGTCTTTCCCGAGAACAGCGAACAGTCTGTTCTACTACAGAATTATGACACACGTTAATAAAGTAGCACTTCCCTCTACTTTATCCATCTAGCAACCTTAGGGAACACCTATTACCTTTCCAGTGATAAGCGTAATCAGAGTGTCTTTTGGACTCCTGGTACCTAAGACCAAAATTTCACAGGTGACCTTCGCTACCATACATTTCTCTCATACAGAAAATGTCCCTAATTGGCAACACACAACGATGTTACCGAATCGAACCCAGACAATGCGTCTTGCAACTCCAATCGTCACACGTTTTCCCCGTGTACCTACAGGGCAACAACAATTCCGTCTTTCCCGAGAGCAGCGCTTACCTCTGCTCTACTACGGAACTGTTACAAACTTCCGACTTCCTACATCCCAGAAGCCGTCAAACAACATAGAACTCGACGCGACTCAACATAGAGTGTTAATCCATAAACCAATACTTTCCCACAATCAATAATCAATAAGCAATTTGCAAGCAATAGTCACCAAACCAAAACAATAAAAACCATAACTCTGCTACCAGAAAAACTGATCCAGCGCAAAAACCCTAGCAACAGGGAAACAACCCTGACCCAACGTCACACTAACTCATTCACAAATGCAGTCATTGGTGGGGCCCATAACACCAACATTCACACGTTACTTCCACACCGGTCTGCACACACAGGAGGGATGAGTGATTCAAGCTCCGGACATGTGGGGGGAACACCTTATAACCAATAGGGAAGGAAAAGTCATTTACAAAATATACATTAACACCCTTTCACCTACAGATCCTTAATCCTAAAACATCAAGGCACTCCTCCCACTTCGGTCAATGGACCAAATTAGTTGGATTGGTTGATGGTGATTTAGAACTAGCTAAAACACATTTGAAGACTTCAGAATCTATCTCTTAAATGAAACTCATAACTCATGAATTTTCGTGAATCAATAATTGTTTATCTAAAATTTTATAATGATTTAAATTTGCATTTGTCTCGTCAAAGTTTAGAAAGTTTATATCAAATTTTGAGTAAATTGCAGAACATCATATTTACCTAATCTGGCTATTTGTAGTCCTCAAATTAATTGACTCTGCATAATTTTGTCATGAATCGTCCAAAAGCAAGCCAAAGCTCAAAGTTCTTAGCTCGGCATGTTACAGTCCCAAAGATCGGCAAAGGACCAGAGACGTGCTCTGTCATTGCTCGTAGTTTTAGGAAAAGTTTGCAGTCATCAGATAATCGGGCAGCATCCAGACCTTCAAGGATTCAGGAGATTGCGCAAAATGAAGCAAGGCAACGTGACCCAAAGGTAAGAGTGACACAAACACCACGAGTTCTACCCTCTCTATTCTACTACTTCTTTTATAATAAAATGAAGTCAAGAAGATACAATATAATAATTTAGGACAGTCGTGATTGGCTGGTTGAGATCGTCCGATGTCAACTTTAAGTTTTTAGTTCAGTTCAAGGGGTGAGGTCTTGAGATTGACCAAAGTCGGCTTGTTCTGGTTTTACTGTAAGGTTGATTGTTCTCTAGTCTTGGCTGGTATCCCACTCTGTCCTTGTTCGGGTACATGGTTTATAAAGGTTATGATGAGGTTTAGGAGATTTCTCGTGTCTGCGCAGCTCACTCCGCGCATCGTGGAACTGTGGCTACATCGTCGTGTGTTGTCAGCAGCCATTTTGGATTTAGGCCCAAATGCTAACTTAAGCGAAACAAACACAAAAGAGTAATTAATACATAGAAATAATTAATTTAATGATAACCCCTTACTAATCCCTCTATGTGCTTGTATTTATCTAGCGTATAGCAACATTTAAAGCCAGTATATTCACCTTTTCGGTCCTCCTCTTGGGCAACATTACAAAAGCAACATATATGATGCAGTATTCTAATTACCACATATACTACTGTTAATATGCGTACTGATTTTAATTATACAGGTTATTTTGGCCATGCAAATGCAAATGCCACATGTAATTCGAATGTTAATAATATTGGTTAATAAACATGCAAACTTATTTTAATAATATTATAGTTAATTAATTAGTTAATTAGTATTTTCATGCAAAATAGAGTAGGTATACCAAATTTTGCACTACCCGCTCCATCACATGTGTTTCTTGTGTGTCTTTGTGTGTGTGTGTGTCTGTGTGTGTTCACGCAGGAAGACGCAGAGGGATGGCTCTCACTTCCATCCTTATGAAGACACAGCAGTGAGATGCTCACCTAAATTTTCCTTTGCGACAATCCAAAAGCTGAACCCCATTCTCATGTTTCCTGTGTGTGTGTCTTTAGGTTTCTTGTACGTGTGCGTGTTTGTGTGTGTGTCTCGGTGTTTGTGTGTGTTTGTCGTGTGTGTGTGTCAGTCTGTGTGTGTTTGTGTCTGTTTCTTGTGTGTGTCTGTGTGCCTTTGTGTGCGTGTGTTCGCGCGCGAAGAGACAGAGAGATGTCTCACTTCCATCCCTTTGAAGACACAGCAGTGAGATGTTCACATATATCTTAATTCTTGACAATCCGAAAGCTACAAAGTGGACTCCACACCGTTCTTCCCAAATATACCTGCCCTACACCCCACCTAAAGGATATTCACTCAGGTGCCCCTTAGCACCCCCTGACTTTAAAGCACATTCTTGTTGCAGAGCATTGTGCTACTTTATTAAAAGCCATAAAGTACAAGAGGTTTATGCTGTTAGCTGCAGGCCCAGATCAAACGAAGCGCTCCATCTATTCATGCGTTAATATCTGTTCTCCACATACCTCCTTATTCTGTACCCCCTGCCTCCCCTCTCTCTTAACCCCTTGTTATCACTGAATATTAAAAAAAAAAAATCGGTGACTGTCTCATTGTATTACTCGGGTTGATGACAATTGTTCTATTGCCTTTTATTTTCTGAATTAATAAACTTAGAAAGTCAGCTTCGCTAGGAGAGGTTCCTTGGTAATCCCAGGAACTGACCCGGATACGTCACTTGCTGTTATCATGAGGAGTCTGCACACAGAGAGAGCTTATGCCTGCTTCCTCCACTGTGCATGCCATTATGCACCATTCCTTTAACATTACCTGTGGAGGGAGCCATCACCTATCAGCTTTAAAGGGAACAGAGCGCAGCCCCGCTGTGCGCTCTATGTGGACACGCTCGGAGGGTCATCTCTTCAATAACATTTGGAAAGAAGGGGTTTTATAGCTGGCCCTATGCGTAGGCATACCTATCTCTGCAGAGCTCTCTTCGAATAAGCCCGTCCCTCCCTCCATTGCTTTCTTCATGTCCATAACAACGAGCATGGCCCTAAGTTTGTGTTTGCTCACTTGTCCGGCAGCATGGGGTATACCCTTCATGTTTTCAAAGGTTTGGCGGCCCAGCAGACATTCAAAGTCACCCATCTCTAACAAGACCGACAGACTTCCCTCCAATCAGGAAGCTATGAGCGCTGAAAGTATTCAGAGCTCGAGTTTAGCCAACCTATTGGGAAATATGATGAAGATTCTGCCAGGTCTGTCCTGGTTCAGGGAACACTGGGATATTGATTTTCATTACTGTTCATGTTACAACATCAGAATCCATGGACGAGTTAACTGGTTATGCCACAGTCTATCAAATACACAAAAGGTGATGGGAGGAATGCAGGCAATTTGTCTAACCACTGGCAATCGCTGGGGGTAGCATCCCAACCCATCCTTCTTTTGCTCACCATGCCACCTGAGTTCAGACTCAGCCATATGCAAAGCATCCTTGACCCTGCTGCTTATGGGAACAGTCCTGCCCGAACTGCCAGGCCTCGTCCCCTGTGAACCAGAACACAAGCCACCTAGAATCATGTTTGCCCTGATAGGAGCTGAGTAGCCAGCGATAGCTTTGTTCCAGCGGCAGAGTGGGCGCGGGACACCATAAAAATGTTGTGTGAGTTTAAAATCCCTTAAAACAACAGAAGACAAGAGGCGTTTGGCAAAACAGGAACAGTTTGTTTAAATAAATATAGCAGCAGGGAGAACAGTTACAGGCCCAGGGTCTAAGGACTGTCTCAATTTACACACTGTTGGTATCTCTCTTTTATACAATTTTTAGCAGGTTGTAAAAGTTTGCGGCGTGCCATATATGGTGAGGAATGTTGGTTACTGCCCCTGGAGGCATACATTAATTATCTAATGGTTACCGCAAGTGGTGGACACAGTGTGGACAGTGGTGTATGTGTCCAGATGCCCGGCATGGGGAGAGTGTGATCACTATGTGTGCTAGGCCGTGATTGGCTATGTGTTCATGTGGCATTTGACTTTTATGGTGATTTTGGAACCACAAGTACCCCCTCCAGCCACGTGTTAATTGGGATGATCTTTGACCCTTTGTAATGTCGCTGCGCCTGTCTGTGGGATTGAGCAAGAGTTTCCTGCCTGAGCCTCAGCCTGCCAGCTACTCACGCACACTCCCACCTGTGACCTATCAATCAGCAATCCCAGCCCTTGGTCTGGGGTCCTGCCTGACTACATATTTGCCAGTTGAGGTTGATGTAGAGACATCATATTTATTGGCAAATGCATCCAATTCCCTATCAACAAAAATATCTGCTAACCTAATTGGACCTGCGCTGGAGACGTTTTTGATAATATGAGCAATATATTACACATTTATTTTTTCATCTTATCAATCATTGCTTATCCATGAAAAATATGGCCTGTTGTATTTTCAAATTAAATCATTAGGACAGCAACCCTTCCGCCTTATTTTCCTTCCCATAATATTTCGGTTTTAGGGATAAAAGAGTCCTCTATGTCACATAGTCCATCACTTCTCCCTTCTCAGCAGCTATCTTTCTGTAATTTTCTTTGACATTGCTTGCATAAACTGCTGCTCAACATCTAATTTTACCCCTAATTACTACTTCAGGTCATCCCAGGTTAGACCTTTCCTTATACCCTTGAAATCTGGTGCATGTTTTAATGTATCTCCCCTCTTTTACTTACTCTGGTTAACTCTGCAGCTGAGAATTTCAGTTCTGCGGAGTCTGGTGCACGGCGCAAGATTGTTATTCAAAGTAATTTAACCTCCAACATATAGGTAAGAAAACATGTTGATGCGAAAACAAGATATTTTCTCCTATGTGAGTTTTGACATCAGAAGAAAGATAAAACCCACTACTGCAGACTAGTGTGGCTTCAAGCATCCACCGACCCTACGCCTGGTAACCATATCAGAAGAAAGGTTAAAACCACTTCTGTGAGTTAGTGTGGCTCCATGCATCCATCAAGCCTACATCTATGCGCCATATCAGAAAGAAGGCGAATACCCACTTCTGTGGGTGAGTGTGGCTCAAACATCCATCCCCGCTATGCCTGTTAACCATATCAGAAGAAAGGTAAAACCCACTTCTGTGGGTGAATGTAGCTCTAATCATTCACCAACCCTATGTCTATTTACCATATCTGAAGAGAGGTAAAGCCCACTTCTGTGGGTGAGTGTGGCTCCAAGCATCCCCTGATCCCACGCCTGTTAACCATATCAGACGAAAGATTAAAACCCACTTCTGTGGGTGAGTGTGGCTCCAAGTATTCATCTACCCCTTGCCTGTTAACCATATCAGAAGAAAAGTAAAACCCACTTCTGTGGGTGAGTGTGGCACCAAGCATCCACCAACTCTAGGTCTATTAACCAAGTGTGGCTCCAAGCATCCACCAACCATACGCCTGTTAACCAAGTGTGCTCCAAACATCCACCGACCCTATGCTTGTTAACCATCTGTGGGTTAGTGTGGCTCCATGTATCCGCCAACCCGACACCTGCTAGCCCCTTTTATCTTCTTCATTGGCTTTAATAGATTGATGTAACTACAACAAGCATTGGATGGAGAACCTGGTTGAACTGCGGGAAACTAGATCATTTTGCGAAGGCCAGTCCGAGTGCAATGCGGCAGGCTGGTGGAGGGGGCAATACAAGAAATGTGGAAAATAGCAGCTCGTAGCCGAAGAGGACGAAGACGAACAAGGTGCCTAAAGAGGGTGTGCAAACAAATAAGAGAATCTTGAGGCGGAAGATGAAGACAAGAGAGAAGTGTTCATGGTGTCGTTCACAGGGCGCAACAACCAAAAGAAAAGACCTCCATAGATGTGTTAGGGGAGCATTGGAGGCACACCCACAACAGCTCATTGACACAGGAGCATCAGTGAACATTGTGGATGCAGAATAGTATCAACTACTTGAGCCACTAGTTCCGCTAAAGAAAACCAAGGCTAAAATATACAACTATGGGGGTACCATGTCCATATCGCTACAAGGTGTCAATAAATCAGTTGTTTGTTAAGCGCGACTACTCACCCGTTAGGGTCTCAAGGCGCTGGAGGTTGAGTCACGGGGATGCGGCATCGTGGACAAGATTTCACGTCACCAAGGAGAGCGCAGGAACCCTGCTTGGCTCCCACACCGCAGAGGACTTGGTATTGATACTGTTTGCCAAACAGATACACATGTCACATGCAGAGAAAATATTGAATTTCTGAAGTTGTTTGAAGGGCTCGGATGTCTTAGGGATGTCAAAGTGAAATTACATACTGATGAAACTGTCAAGCCAGTAGCGCTAAGGCATCGAAGAGTGCCTTTTTATCTCAGGACTAAAGTGGAAGATGAACTGGGCAATCTGGAAAAGACAGGGGTTATCGAGATGGAAAAAGTGTCGGGCCCCACTCCATAGGTGTCACCATTAATGATAGCCCCTAAACCAATGAAGCCCCGGCGATAAGATTGCGTGTGGACATGCGCTTACCAAATAAGGTAATCACAAGAGAAATCATATCACTCCTACAACCGACGAGCTAGTGACAGACATCAATGGAGTGAGGTGATTTTCGAAGGTGGACCTCAGCTAGGGGTACCATCAACTTATGTTGGATGAGGCCAGTCAATATATTACTACATTTTCAACCCATGTGGGTCTGAGGAGGTTTATGAGGGTCAGTGGTACCTCACTTGTGTAGGTAGGCCTAGTTCCCACGGCAGGAAATGGCCCAAAACGCAACATGGACACACCACATTTTCTCAGTGAAAACTGACCCTTTTTTGTGCGTAGCTGTAGATTTTGAACCCCATCTCTGCCGGCACCTAGGGAAGCCCAGCAAACCTATATATTTTTGAAAACTAGACACTCAGGGGAATCCAGGATAGGGTGACTTGTCTGGCTCTCACCAGGTTCTGTTACCCAGAATCCCTTGCAAACCTCAAAATGTGTATTAAAAAAACACAAATTTTTCTCAGATTTCTGTGGTGGAAAGTTCTGGAATCTGTGTGGATTCAGAAAATTCCACTAACCCCGCATTCCCTAAAGTCTTCCGAGAAAAATGGTACCTCACTTGTGTGGATGGGTCAAGTACCCACGACAGGCAAGGGCCCAAAACCTAGTGAGGCGACATCAAAATACCTATCTCAAACCAACCTAGTTTTGCACGGGGGGGTCACCTGGGTTTTTGTCCCTGGGCTCGGAGGCCATCTAGGGAAATCTACCAAACCCACACATGTCTAAAAACTAGATACCGGGGGGATTCCAGGGAGGTATGGCTTACCTGGATCCCTCAAAGTTTTCTTACCCAGAATCCCCCGCAAAGCTCAAATTTAGCTGAAAAAATCACTTTTTCCACACATTTTGGTATGGGAAAGTTCTGGCACCACTGGGCTGCCACAAATATCCTACCACCCAGCATTCCCCCAGGTCTTGCGTGGAGCCCCCAATGTTTTCTTACCCAGAATCTCCTGCAAACCTGAAATTTAACTGAAAAAAATCACTTTTTTCACACATTTTTGTGTGGCAAAGTTGTGGCATCACAGGGCAATTTTGATGTCGCCTTAAAATGTTTTGGGCCCTTGCCTGTTGCGGGTACTTGGGCCTCCCACACGAGTGAGGCACCATTTTTATGGGGAGACCTGGGGGAACACCGGGTGGTAGGAAATTTGTATCAGCTCGATGATGCCACAACTTTCCCACACAAAAATGTGTGAAAAAAGTAATTTTTTCAGCTAAATTTCAGGTTTTCTGGGGATTCTGGGTAAGAAAACATTGAGGGATCCATGCAAGCCATACCTCCCTAGAATCCCTCAGGTGTCTAGTTTTCAGAGATGTGTGGGTTTGGTAGGTTTCCCTAGGTGGCTGCCGAGCACCGGGCCAAAAAGTCATAGGACCCCCTTGCAAAACCAGGTCGTTTTGGGAAAGGCAATTTTGATGTCGCCTCAATATTTTTTGGGCCCTTGCCTGTCGCGAGTACTTGGGCCTCCCTCACGAGGAGGCCCCATTTGTATCGGGAGACCTGGGGGAACGCTGGGTGGTAGGAAATTTGTGTCAGCCCGTGATGCCACAACTTTCCCACATACAAATGTGTGAAAAAAGTGATTTTTTTCAGCAAAATTTCAGGTTTGCTGGGTATTCTGGGTAAGAAAACATTGGGGGATCCACGCAAGCCATACCTCCCTTGAATTCCCCGGGTGTCTAGTTTTCAGAAACGTGTGGGTTTGGTAGGTTTTTCTAGGTGGCCGCCGAGGTCCGGGCCAAAAATTCATGGGACCCCCACTTGCAAAACCAGGTTGGTTTGTGATAGGTAATTTTGATGTTGCATCAATTGGTTATGGGCCCTTGCCTGTCGCAGATACTTGACCCACCCATGCAAGTAAGGTACCATTTTTCTCAAAAGACTTTGGGGAACTTGGGGTGGGTGGAAATTTGTGGATCCACGCAGATTTCAGAACTTTCCACCGGAGAAATGTGAGCAAAATGTGTTTTTTTGGACAATTTTTTAGGTTTGCAAGTGATTCTGGTGAGAGCCAGTCGTCACCCCATCCTGGATTCCCCCTGGGTATCTAGTTTTCAAAAATGTATAGGTTTGCTAGGTTTCCCTAGGTGCCAGCAGAGCTAGGGTTCAAAAACTACAGCTAGGCACTTTGCCAAAAAAGGGCCATTTTTCACTGTGAAATTGTGGTGTGTCCACGTTGCGTTTTGCCCCGTTTCCTGTCACGAGCACTAGGCCTACCCACACAAGTGAGGTACCATTTGTATCGTAAGACTTTTGGGAACGCGAGGTCAGTGGAAATTTGTGGATCCACGCAGATTCCAGAACTTTCCACCACGGAAATGTGAGGAAAATGTTTTTTTGACAATTTTTTAGGTTTGCATGGGATTCTGGGTAACAGAACCTGGTGAGAGCCAGTCTAGTCACCCCATCATCCTGGATTCCCCTGGGTGTCTAGTTTTCAAAAAATGTATAGGTTTGCTAGATTTCCCTAGATGCCAGTAGAGCTAGGGTTAAAAAACTACAGCTAGGCACTTTGCCAAAAAAGGGTCGTTTTTCCCTGTGAAATTGTGGTGTGTCCACGTTGCGTTTTGCGCCGTTTCCTGTCGCGGGCACTTGGCCTACCCACACAAGTGAGGTACCATTTTTCTCGGAAGACTTTGGGGAATTCGGGGTGGGTGGAAATTTGTGGATCCATGCAGATTCCAGAACTTTTCACCACAGAAATGTGAGGAAAATTAGTTTTTTCTTTACCATTGTTTAGGTTTGCAAGGGATTCTGGGTAACATAACCTGGTGCAAGCCAGTCAAGTCACTCCATCCTGGATTCCCCAGGGTGTCTAGTTTTAAAAAATGTATAGGTTTTTCTAGGTTTCCCTAGGTGCCAGCAGAGCTAGGGTTCAAAAACTACAGCTAGGCACTTTGAAAATATAGGGTAATTTTTCCTTGTAAAATTGTGGTGCGTTCACGTTGCGTTTTGAGCTGTTTCCTGTTGTGGCCACAATGCCTACCCACACAAGTGAGGTACCATTTTTATTGGAAGACTTAGGGTAATTCAGATTTGTAAAATAAATGTTATTACCTATTGACTTTCGATGCATTTCTGCTTTCCAAAGGAAAGACAATGTGTAAAAAAGAAGTCATTTTGAAAAATGTCTGATAATTCTCATGTTAGTATGAGTATTCCCAATTTCGGAAATGTGCAAATATCTACTGTTTCTAAACTCTATATTTTGTTCCCATTTCAGAAATACATAGGTGTCTTTCATACCGATGTTTCCATGTATACATTTTCCCAGAATAATTGCTATATACCCGGTACATAATAAAAAACCATTGCAAGTCGCTGCTCAGTTTTTGGCTCTGGATTTGTCGGGTTCTTGGTGAACCTACAAGTCCTATATATCCCCACAACCAGTAATGTCCAGCGGATGTAGAGGTATATTGCTTTTAAAGAGTTGTCAAAATTAAAAGAAGTTCCAGGTGAAAACATTGACAAAAAAGGCTGTTTTTTTCAACTAATGTTCAATTTTTCCTATATTTAACTGTAAGTTTCTATAAAGAAACCTTGAAGGATCTACACAAATGACCCCTTGCTAAATTCAGAATTCTGTCTACTTTTCTGAAATGTATAGCTTTCCAGGATACATTATTGCTTTCATCCCCATTTCTACCATTAACTGGAAGGAGGTTGGAAGCACAAAAAATATCAAAAATAGGCTATGTCCCAGAAAAATGCCAAAACTGTGTAAAAAATTTTGGTTTTCTGATAAATGTCTGTCATTCCCTAAAATATGGGAAAATTGTGATTTCAGCCCCACAAACCCTTTTTTGATACCATTTGCAGGGAAAAACCCGGACGCTTTCATTTGCAGTTTTTTTCCCATTTTTCCCCCAAAAAACAAAATGTAGCTGTATTTTGGGTAACTTTTGGGTTCCCTCCAGGAGAATCCACAAACCCTGGGTACTTTTAGAATCCCCATGATGTTGGAAAAAAGGACGCAAATTTGGTGTGGATACCTTATGTGGTCAAAAAGTTACAGGGCCCTAAGCATGAACTACCCCAAATAGCCAAAAAAAGGCTTAGCACAGCGGGGGAAAAGGCCTAGCAGCGAAGGGGTTAATGCTCCATGACCTGACATTCAGGCATTGTGATGTCAGAACTTTAGCTGTAGTAGGTGAATACAGTTGAGTTCTGACATGCTTTTTTATACTCGGTGACTCGGTCATTAACAAGTCGCCGATTATTTTTCATACATGGATTGCAGAATCCCATGAATGATATAGTCTTTTTTGTGGGTGGTCAGAATTTATTATTTATAGAGTGCTTAATATCCACGCTGGGGTTGTAAAGCGTTTAAATTCCCATCAGTTTCCTATGCACCCTTTGGAGTCGATGGTTGAATGAATTTTCCTTGTTTATGAGAGAGATTAAATAAAAGGAGAAAAACATAGAGATTAGCTAGAGAGATACTTCAGGTAAGGAGAAATGCAGACTAAAAGGAGAAAAGTGAGGTAGCCAGAAAGAGAGCTACAGAGATGTGGGAAGGCAAGGAATGAGGCAGAGAGATAGGTTTTGTTTTAAAGTAAGGAAGAGGTAGCAATAAGGACATTTAGAGAGAGGGAGAGTGGTGCCGGAGATAGAGCAGTAAGGTACAGAAAAGGGTAAAGGACGATGTGATGTCAGAGAGAAGTAGAGAAAGAGAGGTAGAGAGTTGCAGAAGTTAAAAAAAAATAGAAAGATGCAAAGAGAGCGTGCGCAAAATGAGAAAAGGAATAGAAAGACAGGTGAGATAATGACACGGTCAAAAAGGTACAGAGAAAGGTGCGAGAGCAGGAAAATATGAGGTTCAGAAAGAAAAAGGTGAAATAGAGAGTCAGGTGAGATAAATAAATATGTGTGGTAGATACAGAGGTAGAGAGAATGAGAGCAAGGGTGTAATGGAGAGCATTGTGTAGTAGACAGCGGGAGAGAGCTGAGGTAGACAGACGTTAAAAGAGAGTTGGAGAGCGTGATTAGAAATAGAGAAGGGGCAGAGAGAACAGAGAGAGAAAATAATGATAAAGAAAACTGGTAGAGGTAGAGAAAGAGAGGTAGAAAGGAAGAAGTAAGATAGTGAAGGAGGTGAGGTACAGATAGAGGTAGAAAGAAAGTGGAGGTAGAGAGTTGAGTTGGGTACAAATGGTGAGGACATTAAATTGAAATATACTAATAGTAAAAGAGAGGTGAAGTAGATAGAGATGGGGTAATGAGAGAGATCGGTGGTAGAGAGAGAAATGAGACAAAGAGTTGAGGTAGAGAGTGGTGAGTTAGAAAAGCATCTAAAAGAGAGTTAGAAAGAGGCAGAGAGAGATGGAGAGAGAGATGGAGAGGTAAGAGAAAGAAATGTGAAGTAGATGCAGGAGACATAAGATGGAAACAGAGCAGTGATGGACAGAGAAAGGCGTGAGGTAGAGTTGAGGTAGAGAGTGGTGTCTGAGAGTTAGAGATATAGGGGTAGGGACGGAGAGGTAGAGAAAAATGTCAGGTCATGAGAGGTAGGGGGACATTTATTAGAGAGGTGTATTCAGAGACGGGTTCCGCGGAGAAGATTAAGCACAAAGAGTTGAGACTAAGAAAGGAGGGTGTATACGAGGATATATAGAGAGAGGAACCTTTTCTCACACTTTACGCCTGCCTCGACGAGGCCTACATTTTTAGCACAAATTCCTGTCGCCCAATGTTACTATTTGGCAAACAAAAGAAGGAGCGCGCCCTCTGAGGTCAAATAATACCTCCAAGCTAATGAGAGGTGTACTGAAAGGGACAATCCTTTAGTTTGGTTAAAGACCCCTCACTCACCAACCTAGTTGGTGACATGCTTCATCATCGGGGTCCCACCCAGAGGCCGAGTGCCATCTGGGTGTGCTGCGACACCTGATTACAGTGGAGCTGGTGTTATTTGTGTGTGCAAGTGCTTGTAGTGATTTAAAATTTGGTCAAGTTTTTAACTCTGTAAAAAATTATTTAATCATAGAGCACTTGATCAATGTTAAAAGAGAAAATGGGGATGCCATATAGGGTTAAATTGACCCGTGGTATCTAGCAATAAAGTGTAAAGTGAGTGAAAAAATATATATATGTAGTTGGTCATATATATAAAAATGGTCTACATGTTTCAACCCTGGTGGAAAAAGTCTCCAGGTTTTCTTCAGGACCGGAGGTGATGGTGCTAACCAGGGTGGTATACACACGCTAAGGTGTACCCTGCCCTTGGTTAGGATTAAAAAATTCCTACTGAAAATCCAGTGGGAATAAGCCTGTGGAGGAAAACAGAAAAGATATATACATTGCATTTATTTTCCGTAAAGCATTATAAATTTCAGGTTCCTCTCAATCACTAAAAAGTGATGCTAAGCCGTGGTTGTAAGTTTAATCGGCTAATACAGTCATCCAAATTATGGTGAAATAGTGTGTATGTGCTCTATTTATGGAATACAGCTTGCATCCATCAAAAGCGCGCTACAATTTACTCCAATCATACACTGTTGATCCAACAGGTGAGAGAGTGCATTCACACGGTAGCTTACCGGGGTGCACGTGAATGACGGTGTGCTGATCAGGTGACTAACATCAATCGTTCGTGTTGTCACTCCGTGTATCCACCATTGATCGTACTGGTGATTCTGTGCACTCACATGGTAATTTGCGGGGTGCACGTAACTAGCGACGAGTGATCAAGTGACAATCACAAATGCCAATCGTCACAAGTGAAAACACACCATGCCAGTATTTTATTTATACCGACTACTCTTTTAAAAATGCTACAACTAACTCGCATACTCTACATAACAACACTCCTGAAACAACCGTGCAGAGGGCGAGAAACATGAAAAGGTAACACCAAGGTTGGTCTTACTGGTAATGCGGGGAGAAAGTGCCTCGAGACTGCCGAGAGCACGGACAGAAAATTCACCTTCAATCTGCCGGGAAAAAGTTAGAACGTAAGTGGACTGAATGACCGATCCTAAACGATGCGTGGTGCCCACCCACGAAAAATAGTTGTCTACTTACATGGTGAATAGGTAGATCAGCAATTTTGCCTACAACCGTGTCCCGCCACCGCGTCCCGAGAAATGCCCGGGATGCGGAGAGGAACCGGAGGGGCGGGTAAAATACTTCCTGGTTGCATGTGAATGGTTGGAATTCAACCAATAGCAACGTGTGTTTACTAGTAAGGCCCAATGGATGAAGACCTAAGCGACAGCGGAAGGTGGGTCAAGAACAGAATTGTAGGAAGAGCGTTATAGGCTCAAAAAAGGGGGGGTGTGTTTTGGCGAAATGGACTAGGCGAGAAAAACACGCATGAAGCGGTAAGCCTCAGAAAAGGCAAAGTGTCATCATCTAGTATTTAATTAAGGGAAAAACCTAGCGTCAATTTTTATTGAGCTGAGGAACGAATGGAAAGTAGTCCTTTCACGGGGGACCGGGAGATTCCAGGTTAAAGGACAGAAAGTTAATAGTAGATGTAAATACCAGGCATACTTTTCCTGATATAACCCACACAAAAACAAACATATCTATCATACTTATGTCAGTAAATCCAGTATTTTTGAAGGTGACAGAACTGATTTTCAGATAGAATAGGTGTTAGGTCTGTGCCAAAGGGAAGTCATCTACTTGGAGAGAACTGAATTCCATGGGATATTATCGTTCAGCCCTTTCTTATGAGTGGAAAGTCTGTACACCCAACGTTGTTCTTTTTCAAAAAGTCTTTCTTGCAATTTTTCTCCTGCTGTAATTTGTTCAATGACAGTCCATTTTAGATCGTTGGTTGTATGACCATTTACTAGGAAATGTTCCGTTAGTTTTGTCATCGATTTCTTGCATCTGATTGTGCTGCGGTGCTCGCAGATTCTTTGTTTTATTTTTCTGGTTGTCATGCCCACGTATTGTAGTTTACATGGGCACATGATTAAGTATACTACATTCGTGCTATTGCAGTTCGTGTGAGCTCTCAAGGTCCATATTTTACCTGTTTCCAAGTCTAGAGTTTTAGTGTTCTCAGTAAGATGACAGACACTGCAATTGCCACATTTGTAGTGTCCAGTGATATCAGGTAGACCCCATGCATTCAGAACAGTAGGTTGTTTTAGCTGATCCGTCATTCTTGGGCGTGTATTCACCAGGGTGTCTTTTAGACTCCTGGCTTTCTTGTAAGAAAACAAGGGTTTTTCCCAATTGAAGATCCCAGTATTGAGGATTTTCCAATGTTTATTGACCGATTTTGTTACAAGGTTTGAAACACTATTGTATGTGGTTACACAAGTTAGCGGTGTGGTACCTTCTTTTGGAGGTCTGTTGTCCAAAAGTGCCGCTCTTGGTTGATTGCGTGCCCTTTTCTGGCATTTATCGAGGATCTTCTCCGGATAGCCTTTTGATTCAAGTTTTATGGTCAAGTCAAGGGCTTGTTTCTTAAAATCGTTGATTTTACTGCAATTTCGTCGTAATCTTAAATACTGGCCATACGGGAGATTCTCCCTCAGAGGCCTAGGATGAAAACTTTCAAATCTCAATAGATTATTTTTTGCTGTAGGTTTATAGTGGGTTATTGTCTCTAGGCGATCTTTTTCTTTCGTGATCTCAACATCCAGAAAGACCATGGTGTTTCTATCTTTGGTGTGGGTGAATCTCAGGTTCTGGTCACAGGTGTTGATCCACTGACAGAACTCCACTAGGATGTTTTCTGGTCCTTGCCAAATTGCAAGGACATCGTCAATGTAACGTTTCCAAAAAGAGATGTATTTGAGGAAAGGATTCTGCTCAGTGAATATGAATTTTCTCTCGAAATTGAACACATAGAGGCCCGCCACGCTCGGCGCAAATGTACTTCCCATAGAAGTACCCCCTATCTGCAAATAGAGAGTACCCTCAAATTCGAAGAAGTTTTTCTTTAGTGCCAAACTAGCACATTCCAAAATAAAGTTCTTAGGTGTTCGGTATGTCCAATTTGTAGTGTCAAGGGTATTCCTGAGTACTTCAATGGTATCATCCTGAGGAATACTTGTGTATAAGCTCTCGATGTCAAAGCTTTTATTCAAGGGATATCCAGAATGATGTCATAAATAGACATTATATGTCAGGGATGGACCGCTATCATTCAAGGGATAGCCAGAATGATGTCACAAACAGCCATTATCTGTCCGGGATGGACCGCTATTATTCAAGGGATATCCAGAATGATGTCATAAATAGACATTATATGTCAGGGATGGACCGCTATCATTCAAGGGATAGCCAGAATGATGTCACAAACAGCCATTATATGTCCGGGATGGACCGCTATTATTCAAGGGATAGCCAGAATGATGTCACAAACAGCCATTATATGTCCGGGATGGACCTCTATTATTCAAGGGATAGCCAGAATGATGTCACAAACAGCCATTTTATGTCAGGGATGGACCGCTATTATTCAAGGGATAGCCAGAATGATGTCACAAACAGCCATTATATGTCAGGGATGGACCGCTATTATTCAAGGGATAGCCAGAATGATGTCACAAACAGCCATTTTATGTCAGGGATGGACCGCTATTATTCAAGGGATAGCCAGAATGATGTCACAAACAGCCATTATATGTCAGGGATGGACCGCTATTATTCAAGGGATAGCCATAATGATGTCACAAACAGCCATTATATGTCAGGGATGGACCGCTATTATTCAAGGGATAGCCAGAATGATGTCACAAACAGCCATTATATGTCAGGGATGGACCGCTATTATTCAGGGGATAGCCAGAATGATGTCACAAACAGCCATTATATGTCAGGGATGGACCGCTATCATTCAAGGGATAGCCAGAATGATGTCACAAACAGCCATTATCTGTCCGGGATGGACCGCTATTATTCAAGGGATATCCAGAATGATGTCATAAATAGACATTATATGTCAGGGATGGACCGCTATCATTCAAGGGATAGCCAGAATGATGTCACAAACAGCCATTATATGTCCGGGATGGACCGCTATTATTCAAGGGATAGCCAGAATGATGTCACAAACAGCCATTATATGTCCGGGATGGACCTCTATTATTCAAGGGATAGCCAGAATGCTGTCACAAACAGCCATTATATGTCATGGATGGACCGCTATTATTCAAGGGATAGCCAGAATGATGTCACAAACAGCCATTATATGTCCGGGATGGACCGCTATTATTCAAGGGATAGTCAGAATGATGTCAAAAACAGCCATTATATGTCAGGGATGGACCGCTATTATTCAAGGGATAGCCAGAATGATGTCACAAACAGCCATTTTATGTCAGGGATGGACCGCTATTATTCAAGGGATAGTCAGAATGATGTCACAAACAGCCATTATATGTCAGGGATGGACCACTATTATTCAAGAGATAGCCAGAATGATGTCACAAACAGCCATTATATGTCAGGGATGGAACGCTATTATTCAAGCGATAGCCAGAATGATGTCACAAACAGCCATTATATGTCCGGGATGGACCGCTATCATTCAAGGGATAGCCAGAATGATGTCACAAACAGCCATTATATGTCAGAGGTGGACCGCTATTATTGAAGGGATAGCCAGAATGAGGTCACAAACAGCCATTATATGTCAGGGATGGACCGCTATTATTCAAGGGATAGCCAGAATGAGGTCACAAACAGCCATTATATGTCAGGGATGGACCGCTATTATTCAAGGGATAGCCAGAATGCTGTCAAGAGCACCCACACTAATTTATCGATGCAGCCCGTTCTTGCAGGAGTATCAAGCATGTTGCCAGGAATACCCACATATATGTCATCATGGGCCGCTTTAGTATCTATTTTAATCGATGTACCACATTCATTCACACACAAACTGACTCACAACCTCACTTGAGTGACAGGAAGATCTCAGTGCGTTCCCTATAGTAGCTCAGTGGGGTGTCTCGAGGTGTTAAGGGGGGGAGTGGGGTTACTGCAAATCTCAGTGGCGCCTGCAGAGGCTATCAGGAGCCAGTTGGTTGGCTATGCCAGCCTTAAGTTTTCACGAGACCCTTTGAATGTCTGCTCGTTGGGTGAGTGACTGCGGGGTGTTAATTCAGGCGCTACAAGAGCTCAGTGCTTCCTTGCAGTACTATGCAAGCACTTAATTTGGGTGTCTGCAGGATCTCAAAGCAGTACCTGCATGACCTCAGTTGGGTACAGACATGAGATCGACGGTGTGTCTGCATGGGCTGTGAAGAGCCGGCGTCAACTGAGCCAACAGTAACATTAACATAACAATACCATCACTTGCCAACCATTGCACTAAACCTTATATCTGAAAAAGTACCCTTCTCATGCAGACTGTCCCCCTACAAATCAAATTTGTACTCCTGAAATGTAGAATAAAATAATGTGGGATTTACATTTGTTTAAGAAATGTGGCACAATGGTGGTGTGGGAGAAGGGCGAATTTAAGACAGCTGGCACAACGAGGCTGTGTACAAGGGAGCACTTGGACCCCATGAAGTGCACTGGCCAATCCTACAGGGCATTGCACAGCGTTTACCACAATAATGCTTGCTTGGTACTAACACTGGAAGCAGCGCAGACGCCGATGATACTCAAATCATTGTGTCCTTCTCCGAACCACTTAACAACACCTGTCAGAACTTCTGCAACTGTATGCTAGCTATTGGCGATTGGCTGGTCCGTAACTCCCTTAAATTAAATTCCAGCAAGACAGAGGTTCTTCTTTTCAGGAAGGATACCTCCTTCTGGCCGCCATCTTGCTGGCCTTTGGAATTCTGATCCCCACATTCACCAGCCAGCAAGATAAAGAGTGTAGGTAAAAGACACACAATTGATGGACGGAATGCAGAACAAATCAAAACATTCACCCCCAGTCAAGAGATCTGGGTTAAATCCATCATTATTTTGCTCACCATGCCACCCCAGTTTAGACCTGGCATGGTGAGCAAAAAAAGGATGGATTTAGGCCCAGATCTCTGTACTGGGGTGAATGTATGACATTGTTCTGCATTCTGTCCATCAACTGTTGTTTTTGCATTGGTCCCCCCGGGTGGGGCGGGTATGCCCAGACGTGGGTCCTGTGCTCTCCATGCCACTGGAATAAAGCTATCCTGGCTGAAGAGGGGTGAAACCCCGAAACCGGTCCTAGGCTGCTTGTTTCCAGTCCAGGGAGGACCTGTCTTGGCAGTTCGGGCTGGATTGTTCCCATGAGGCACAGGGTCAAGACTGATTTGCATATGGCTGGGTTCAAACTGGAATGGCATGGTGAGAAAAAAAACAATGGATTTAGGCCCACATCTCTGTACTGGGGTGAATGTATGACATTGTTCTGCATTCTGTCCATCAACTTTTGTTTTTGCAAAGAATGTAGGTACCCTTATGGATAACAAGCTTGCATTCGGAGACCAAGTAGTTGCAACCATATCTGCATCCTTTCATACACTTAAGATTATAACGAAGATCTTGCCTTACATTCCCCCTACTCTACAAACTACAGTGGTAACTGCTTTAGTCTTAGCAAAACTGGACAACTGGAATGGCTTATATCTTAATATGTGACTGCAGTATGCTAACAAGCTCCAGGCTCTCGAAACCGCAGCTTCTGTGTTGTTGTCGGGAATTCCTAAGTTGCAATCGGCTAAACCTGCGTTACCGAAGCCTCACTGGCTTCCAGTAAAACATAGAGTGAGTTTTAAGGCTTGAGTATCACCTATAGGGCCCTGCATGACTCAGGCCCTAAATTCCTCAAAGACAGGCTCAGACGGTACCAGCCAGAGAGGCCACTGTGCTCTAGCACTGCCAGGAGCATTGTCGGTCCTAAGTTTAGGCTTTCCTCCTGGGGCAGGAGAAGCTTTGTATTAGGGGCTGCGAAACTTTGGAATCCCTTCCACTGAATATCAAGTCAATGCTTGTTCTACTATCTTTTAGAAAGGCTCTCAAAACCTGGCTTTTTAACAACTAGTTGGGCAGGCATTTCTCCTTATCCTTGCAGCGCCTAGACGCTTTCGGGTAATTGTTGGGCTTTATAAAAACATTTAGTATTAGCATAGTTGTGCCGCTTGAAAAACAGTGCTAATCTGATGCTGTTCACGCCACTTAATAGAAATTCTCATCGTAAATTATGTGCTGATACATAACCCCAGTTTGAAATGCTGTGTAGAAGATATAGATCTTATGGAGACCTGATGAAGGCTCAGCCTACAAGAGCTGAAACATGGGTTACAAGATGCAGAGAACGGCACATTTCCACCTCTGCCCATCCCGGGATGCAGGGTTAACTTTTTGTCACAGTTACAAACCGTGTCCACCGTGTCAAAGGTAGCAGAGAGGTTCAACAAAACCACCCCCTCTGCATTCCCACCAGTGCTGGATGACCGGGGCATATATACAAGGCGGCGATAAAAAGTTATCGTCGCTTTTGCGGCTGTTTTCGTCCGAAAAGCGGCGATAATTGTATCGCTCTATCAGCAAGGTCACGCTATCACGTGAATCCTTGCCTTAGCGCCTGTTCTCTGAACGCCCAGCTTTGCATCTCTAATGAGATGCAAAGTGGGCGTTCATTCCTGAAATAACTGGAGAAATGTCGCTAACCGACATTTCTCCAATTATCAAGGGAATCGCTAACAAGCATAGCGATAAGAAAAGTAGCGCTAACCTTGGTTATCGCTACTTTCCTTACGCCTGCTTTTGGTTTGACTTAGCCATGATATACAATGGAAGGTGGATATCATGGTTAAGTATGCAATGCCCTATCAACAAGCTATTGCCAAATGTTGTGCGATTATCGCTGGATTTCCAGCGATAATCGCACATTTGGCAGCTTGCGCCAGGAATTTTATCGCTTTTGAGATAAGCGTTGCTAATAGCACGCTATCTCAGTGATAACATTCGGCGATAATTATCCTAGCGCTAAGTGCGCTTAGCGATAATTATCGCCGGTTGTTGCTGATATGCCCCATAGATCGTTACAGGTCATTCCTGCACTTTGGGGACGTCCCAGAGACGCATGATCAATGATGATGAGCGTATAGCGTCCAGAAGCTCCAAGGAGTATCTTGAAGCTTAAAATAATTTTGTGCACCATTTCATTACTTTCTATATATTTTGTAATGCTAGTGTGCGTCGTGCTGGAACGTTTCAGGTGGATAAAGGCAGTAAAAGGAATACAACTAAATACATCCCTTCCCTTTAAGGCGCTCTTGTCTAAAAATAAGACGTGATACCACCAGCTCTGCCAGAACGGGCTGGGGTCCCTAGTTACAGCCAACGAGACAGAGAGCTTTAGTGTTCTGTTCATTATCAGAGAAAGGACAGGAATCGACAGCAGCTCAGACTGTTTTGAGATCACAGACAAACGAGGGCAGCTTATGACTCACCCACATACGCCTGGAGTTCGCACACTGTGGAGCTGGTATGAGATTGTGGTACCAGCCCATTGATTTACAGACAATTATCAAACTTTACCTCCTCGGCCCGTGATTAAATGAAAAGTATACAGCCCTGCCACATAAAAGGAATATCATCATGCTGCTGAGCTTAAAAGGAGCAGGACTGTCTCCATTGGTGGTGCCCCCGCCCCACCAGTCTCAGTTCCTCTATCTGCAGTCAGTGGAAACGTTGAATTTATGTGGTGGAGTCAGCACTGGCTCTGCCCTCGGAGACCCTTGACCTGACGGCGCACCAATCAGAGTGCAGTAGGGTCATTATCATAGTCCTTCCTCTTTCTTTAGAGCAGGAAGAGCATCACTACTAGGGCCCGTGTTTACTAAGATTTGTTTTCACGGTTGTGTCACTATTTTGGCGCAGCCTGAAGCAAAATGTATTTTGGGCTTTGCAAAGCCTGATTTGCGACTCTTTGCTTTGGGTACAAAAGTAACGCAATGTAGCGGACAGCGCTGCCTAGCGGTACCCTGCGTCAGGGAGGCGTTACATGCGTTGAGCATGGAAGCCCCCGTGCATCCACCCGTGTATTTTGATGCAAAGCTATGCTTGCAAAGGCTTGTAAGCATGGGTTAATGCCACTATAGTGCTCTTACCCAATGCTGGCGTAGCAAGGAGAAATATCTTTATTTCTCCTCGTTACTTCCTCATAGCATACTGAAGCACACACAGAAAGAAGAATAAGTCTCAAAGGATATTTTTTATGCGAGAATGTATCACGTCCTACAAAAACTATCCTGATCACAACACAGGCACCCTTGCGACATAATACATTTCATACGTCAACAGCCAGAGATGTACTATATCTTTTTATAAGGTATGATTCCATGTAACTTGTGTGCATTGTTAGGGTACCTAACCACTCCTGTGTGCATTGTTAGGGTACCAAGATGAATAAAGTGCTATGAAACTGTCTCTGGACTTCTGGATGTTGTCCAAAAATTGTATTGGTCCAGAAGAGTTGGCATCCTCCACACCAGAGCATGGGTATACAGTGAAACTGAAGAACATGCGGGTGTCGATGGCCACCAGTTCCATGGGTGAGTGGTGCCTGCTCCAGGCTTACAACACTGTGCTTCTGGTCTGAGCCGATCTTGACGCAGGTGATGGCTCTAAGTAGTGGGTGGTTACAGATGCCTGGGTAGGCTCTACTGGAAGCGGGGAGGTGCACCGTCAAATGATAATGAGTGCGCTAGTAGTCGTCCACCGGTCCTTGTTGTTTCTTAGTGCTGATGTAGATCTGCAAAATATGACGAAGCAGCAGCACCACGAGGTTGCACTATACAAATATCTGCAACACAATATAGCACATTCACGACAAAGCATGTGATCCTTAGATCCTACACATCGATGACCTTATCGGGAGATACAATGCCAGTGGTTCAATGGATAAAGGTCAATGCACTTCTATCTCAGCGATAGGGCCAAGGTAGTGCAACCAAAACGAAAAACAAAAGCCCTGGGATTCAGGTCTCCATGTTACAAGAGGGTTTGATAATAAGAGTTAGTCATGTGACCACTGATCATGTGACCACTGATCATCATATAGATTGGTGCCCAGCAGAGATTATAGTTCAGTTTATCAATACTAAGAGACCACAGCCTGGTGAGAACCTGGGGCCTCATTTACGGGTTTTAGGTGCAGGAAAGCGCAGCAAATCACTTTGCTGCACTGCCATGCGTCAAATGCAAAGGGCAGGTATGCACCGTATGTGTGATATACGGTGCAATCCTGTCCTTTCACTGCGCTGGCATCGTGTTGGCTGCCTTGTACCAACAGGCACCTTTGCACCATGGTGCAAGGATGTCTGCGTTGTCGGCAGGATTGTTTTTGTGCAGGAAGGGGTAGCTTTCTACACAAAAACAATCCATGGAGATGTTTTCCTTGTTCTATGTGTGCTGCGGAAAGCAGCACACATGGAAAGAGAAAGAAATGAGGAGAAATAAAAACATTAATCTCATTACACCTGCTCTGGGGAGGCGTAAGGTTTTGGCACAGGCCCAGGTTTACATGATATTGTAAATCTGAGGGAGCGTCAAAATCCATGGGTGTTGCATGGGAACATCCATAGCAACACGCATGGAGTGCCTCTCGGGCTCAGAGTACGGCAGCGGAGCGATTTGCGCTGCCTTGCCTTACTCCATGTCTATGAGGCCATGTAAAGCCACACAGAGTGGCTTTGCGTCCCTAATACATATCATTGCATGGTCTACGCCACCGGAGCCTCAAAAAAGTGAAGCTCCTGCGGCGCATGTCTCTAGTAAATAAGCCCCTTAGTGTGGCAGATGCTCTGATGACAAAGAAGAATGATGAGTAGATAGCAAGTATTTTTGGCCCCACTTAGAGTTATTTTTTGTTTCACTGAAGCAAACTCCCATGGTGGGCGACAGCTCCACTTTGAAGCAAGACTTAAAAAGACCACGTGCTGCTACTGCCCGAACGGAGAAGAATGCCTTAATTCTAAGCACCTTCCAAAAAGCTGATATAAGAATTGACAATATGCTTACACTTCTTGCAGGTCTGGAGCTTGTGAACTTGCTATCAGAAAATAGGACAGTAGATACTACACAAAATGAAGTGAAACACACTTCTTCAGAGACAAAACATACTTTATAGCTGCAGGTAATGCACTCTATGGGCCTGATACGCAACGGTAAACATACACTCTTGTGCAAGTGCATGATTGTTTGCTATCAGTGTCCAAATGTAAAAATGCCTATCTGTTTTATGTGCAGAGACACCACACTCGTAAAGATACTACTCGAAAAACCCTTTGTAAATAGCAAACAATGGTAAACTTACACAAAAGTGTACATGTACCTTTGTGAATCAGATCCTATCAGTGTATCCAGCCTCCAAGGCAAGCAATGGGTGAGCATTAATCAGAATGCACTGGCTCTGTATGTCTCTAATTGGGTCTATATGTACCTCAGTGGTGTTCGGTCATCTACCATAAGACCATGTCTATGGGGATGGGTCAGCTGCAGGGCCGGACTGGCCGTAGCAGGCACCGGGCATTTCCCTGGTGGGCCGAAAGGGTGGGGGCCAGTTTTGGACCCCGGGGGGGGGCGTTTTTTGTTACTGGGGGCCAGCAATATCGGCCCCCTTTAACAAAATTGGTCGAAACAGGCCCTAGAAAACAGCTCGGCCTCACTCCCTATTTCCCTCGTTGGGGGGCCGGCTGATCAGGTTTCCAGGGCTGGTTTTGGTTCCCAGTCCGGTTCTGGTCAGCTGGTATTTCAGTCTCAGTGGTATTTATTTGAGTTTAAGCAAACCTGGCTATACAACAAAGAGCTCGAAATCTATATATCACTGGCTTCCTTCAAAGATTCCCACAAATGTACGTATTTATTGGCATTAGCCATAGGACAAGGGTCAGATGCATCACTGTGCTGGCTGCAAACACTGGTTGTAATGTGTGGCTTGTATTTTTGCGACCAGCATGGAATTTTGCCAACTGTGCTATGTACTAATAGATCAGGCAATACAATTCTGATTTAGAGTGGGTTAATATCTGACCTACTTCATTAATATTCATGAGGTAAATTGCAAAGTGCTACTCAGTCCGATTGGACACAGTCAGACTGCAGATCACCATGACTATGACTGTGTTTAAATGCTGTTTATTTTTTTAAAGCAGCCAATTTCTCTTAAAGTAAACGGGGCTGGTTTTAAAATACAAAAAGGTTTCCGTATTTTTAAAGTTTCACAGAAGTCGGTAGTGGTTCCCTGGATCACATCCTACTCACCATGAAACCTTAAAACAAATTCACACAGGGCATTGGGCCCACTTGTGCTTCACTTACCACCTCATTTGTCCCTAGATTGTCCTCTGGGTCCGATTATGAAACCAGTGAATCTCTGATTAATAAGGTTATACACTGGTTCAGACATGTAAGGGGTTGCTGCTCTGTAATCAGAGCTGACATAGAGGGAGCCAGCAGGATTTCTCAGCATGGTAATGGGATGGACCTTATAGAGGTCATTTTTTATGATCCCACCATAGCAGATAACCTTATCAATCTGGAGTTCAGAAGTTGTCCTCCTGACTATTCCACAATCCAAATCAAGTCTTCCCCTATTCAACCTTCTTGCTCAGGTGGTGTTTGGCCTCAGCCCTTGGGAGAGTCCTGCCTAGAACTAAATGATTGACTTTGTAAAGAGGATAGCCTAGTGGTTTCCCCTGTTTCCTCTTTTTTGCCTAATAAAGTCCTTAATATCGGTACTCCGGCTAGAATGGATATACAATATGCTTCCATAGACCCTGCAAGGATTACCTCACTGAATAGCATCCCGGAGATCAACAAAGTCCCAAACATTGGCAACTTGGGTAGTATGGATAAGCAATGTTTCTCTGTAGACCCGATAGGGATCACTCCACTGAATGGCATCCCGGAAATCATCCAAGAAGACAGTGTAACCCTCCCTGAGTTTGGTACACTCCTGTCCTGGAATATCGCAGGATTGAAATCTAAGTTGAGTGATCCAAACTGGGTACTATTTATTAATTCTTATGACATCTGCTTATTCCAGGAGACCTGGCTACTTGAGGCTCAGTTCTTAGCGGGTTTTTTGAATTTTAACGTTTTGGCCGTAAAGGGCAAAAAGGGGCGTCCCTCAGGTGGTCTCACCATCTGGATTAGACAGGACCTAGGTATTGCTGTCAAGGAGCTCCCCACTTCTCACCCAGATATCCAGCTACTTAAGCTTAAGTTTAGAGATGGCAAATTGCTGGATATCTATAATATCTACGCTAGAAGTACTAGGGGCAAGAAATCTGATATCATAGCACGTTTGGATGAACTGTTGCTTCTCTACTCCCAGCACTCTTATGTAATTCTAGGTGGTGATTTTAATGTAACCTTTGAACCCCTTTCTGGTATAGATTGGAGTATCTCGGAGGTTGAGGATGGTTTATGGGGTGTCCCATGTTTAGATCTTGAACCTGTCACTCGTTGGTCTGAACTGGCAATCCAGATCAACGCCCTTTGTTTGAGCAAGGGGCTTCGTGCAACTAACGGCAGGACTGAACAAGATAAATCCGGATCAATCACCTTTAAGAGTGGCTCCCGTACCAGCAGGATAGATTATATCCTATTATCTTTAGATCTATGGGAATCCCTGAAGGGCATGGAAGTTATAGCCAGATTGGAGAGTGATCACAACCCTCTCTCTCTAACTTCCTCGTTTTGGGTGACTCCCATTGCCCATAGTAATTTTTCTCTTCAGCTCCATCAAGACGTAGTTATTTCTAATGATATGCGTCATGTAAAGTGGGCAAAGGTTGCTCAAAGTCAAGAATGTCTTACTCATATTTTTAATAGATTATTGCTTGCCACTCAGGATATGGGGGCCGTACTTAACCAGTGCCCCTTGGCATCGCATTGTAAACTCGGAACTTCGATCCACGAAACCTTCTTCTCAGAACTTAAAGATATCTTTGTAAGACCCCTTAAAAAAACTAAACCCAATGACGACTCCCCACTACGGTGGTATTCTACCGATTGTAGAGATGCTCGTGCTAATCTGGGCACCGCACTGAAATCTGGTGATATCTCCTTAGTTCGTCCTGCTAGATATGCTTATAAGCAAGCTATCTTTAAAGCCAAGAGAGCGTGGGACTTCCAAAGATGGCAGGAACTCAGGGAAGCAGGTACCCATAAAGACATGAGACGATTTTGGTCTGTTTTTAAATGGGGGGTTGGAGGCAACCCTGATAAACCACAAAACTGGGTTTCACAAGATGATTGGGTCAAGCATTTTGAATCTCTATATGCCATTGACGAAAACATGTGCCCATCTTCAAATTATCAATGCATTTTCTACAATGAAGACGCCTTTACTCTGGGTGATGTTGTTACTGCCCTCAAGTCATTGGTTCCTGGGAGGGCTCCTGGGATGGATGGAGTTCCTGTTGATATTTTCTTCTGTAAAAGCGAGTCATGGGGTAACTATATTTTAATTTTAGCCAACTTGATTGCTAGAGGTGCCCCGGTTCCCACGTCCTGGAAAGGAGCAGAAATTATTCCAGTGTTCAAGAAGGGGGACAAGTCTCTCCCTGTAAACTATCGTCCAATCAGCCTGATTGACACCACACAAAAGATCTTAGGCAGGTTGATCCTGAACAAAGTGTTGGATTGGGCCCTAGACAATGCAATCCTTTCCCATCTACAAGCCGGCTTTAGAGCAAGAATAAGCACCATCGATCAGGTGCTGCATTTTGCTATGCTCTATTGGAAGGTGGTTTACTTGGGGGGAGGCAGCCTATATGCCGCCTTTATTGATCTTAGGGCAGCCTTTGATTTAGTCCCTCGGAAAACCCTATGGGTTGTCCTAGACAACTTGGGGATGCCAGCTGTTCTAGTGTCTCTAATTGCCAGACTCCATGTAGACAATTTTGCGCAGATTAGATGGGGTGGTGTTGGACAAGTGACCAGGCAGTTCCCTATCCAAAAGGGGGTCAGGCAGGGCTGCGTCCTTGCGCCAACCTTATTTTCTCTGTATATCAATGACGTAGCAAAACTATTAATAGACGCGAAAGTGGATGCCCCTTCTCTGGCAGGTGCGAAAATCCCTATTTTAATGTTCGCCGACGATTGCCTTATAATTTCTAAAACCCCGAGCGGCCTACAGAGGTCCTTAGGTTTGTTCGAGGAGTTCTGTCTAGCCCGTGGGCTCGAAATTAATGTTTTAAAATCCAAATTCATGTCTTTTAATCAGCCAAAATCTACTAAATGTAAGATATTTATGAATAATTTGTTACTGGACCAGGTCCAAGATTTTACTTATCTGGGCATTTGTATTCAGCATGATCTGGGTTGGAAAAAGCAGGTAAACCTGGCATCTCTTAAGCACTCCCAGCTCTCTGGTGCTTTAAGCAAAGAACATGCTAAATCTTTGACCAAACCTATTGATCCTGCACTTCGGGTGTATGATGCCAAAGTGGTTGGAGCTGCACTTTATGGAGTTGAGCTGTGGGGATTTGAAAATGTACATAAATTATCTTCCTCTGAAAATAATTTCTTTCGAAATCTAACTAGACTACCTCAGAGTACTCCCCTTTGTCCCCTGTTCTATGACCTTGGTATGAGACCGATAGCATTAATTGCCTCATTCCGCCCTATTCTATACTGGCGGCGTTTATGGGTCACCCCCGAACTTAGGCTTTTTGCTCTTGGCCTCATGGACATTATCAAACTGGACATTAGCCGAAAGGTCAAGTGGCTCCGTAGGATCTATGAGTCGCTTCGGGACCTGGGCCTAAAAAACCTGTGGGAGGATCCTCAAAATGCTTGCTTCCCCACTAAACAAGTCCTGAAGGCTTTGTACTGGGAAATGGTAGCTTCCCGAGTTTTCAGATCTACAGCACCGCTTTCACTATCAGGCATCTTCTTGGACTTTAAGGACACCATTTCCTTGGCACCCTTTTGGGATGATATTACCAATCCTTTGGACAGGAAGCTTTATTTTCAGTTCAGAGTTGGTAGTCTCCCAGTAAGAGAGTTTACATCTAGATGGTCCACAGAAAATGTGCTTAATTGTCCCGGTTGTACTGCATCCATTGAATCTGTTAATCACTTTCTGTTCCAATGCCCTTCCTATATAATCCCTCGACAGACCTGGCTTAAACCAATGTGCCGGACCTTGGGTACTAGAAATACCAAGGTGGCAGTTCGTATTTTACGGTCTGCTGAAACTTCACTTGTTTATATATCTGTTGCAAAGTTTCTTGGCAGGGCATGGGTGATTAGGAGCAAAATGTTGTCTTGATTAATTTTCCTTCCCGTGAATTGCTCAATTATTCTGTAAATATCTCTATTTATTTATTGTTTTAAACTATCCTAAAATATTTTAAAATGTATTGTCTTGTAAATGTATGGTATTTGTATGCTTTTATGACAATCGTCGAATAAAGCTTTCTTGACTTGACTTGACTTGAGGAGTCAATAGTGTTTTAATGGTTTGAAATTGGAATTATGGTTTCAAATCTTTGAAATATCTGATACTGAATCAGGACCGGGACCAGACTGGCCGTACTAGTGGGTGGAAGTTGGCTTCACTGATGAGGGGGGGCCCCACATAAAGCTCAAGGGACCAGTTTACCTTGTATCGCTTTATTCAGTGAGTCATCTGGTGAGGCACCATGTCGAGCATCAAACCGGTTAAGGGCATTTGTAGTTGTCTTCGAATAGGTTATTAATATCAAAGTATGGACACGTTCTTGTCTCATCACATATTTTCAGAAAAAAAGGTCTAAGTGCTCCTATACCATAACCTGCTCCAGGAGAGTATTATTTGAAAAACAAGCAAACATCTTAGATCCTCTTGAGAAACCTAGAGTCTTCGTTGTATCTATATTAATCATACGTGGATTGCTTTCAGAGTATACATAAAGATTGCCAAGCTTTCCTGCAGGCCGATTGAGATGTAGTCCACGAGAACAAGGTTTTCAGCGTACATTAAGCACGGAATATGGGGACCTCCAATTTTTAGGGAAAAGAAGTTTACTGTAGAAAGTTTACATGGAAGGAATTGAAAAGGCGGGAGCTGGAACGCCGCCCGGCGCAGCCCATTTTTAACAGGGTTTTTTTCTGATTGTATACCATTCCTAACAGGACCCACCTGGCCCAGCTTTGCTAATGGAGCTTTAAATGCCAGAGATCTATGGGAATACGACTGTATGTTCAGTTTCCGTTTCACAGAAGTGTCCTGTCTACCAGATCAAAAGCGGCTCAAAAGTCGACACAGCGACAACACAGCTTGCCAACTAAGGGCCCCACCTGCCCCACCACTGCCCAGAGGGCCAGGTCATGGTCCACCTTGGAGTAGGTTTCCCAAAAGCCTCCCTACCCTCCTGGGATAATGCCAGCTTTCAAGATAAAGTAAAAGGGTTTTGATACAGTCCCTAAGTATGGTGCGCCTTCGCTGATCCCACGGCAAGAGTATCTAACGTCCATGTGTTAATAATACGTGTTCTGTTCCAATCCCTAATGTAGCAGTCCCTGGTTAAGGCATACCAATTTTGGCTGAGCAACATTACTGAGGCCATGACGCTATAAAGGGTCACACAGGACCGAATGTCCAAGTAGGTTTCTTTGTCTTCATGTTGGTACCTGTATTCGAAAGGGAGTTTTCCTCTCTGTGGGAGGACCCGATCATGAATTCTTTCATGCCATCCCAAGGACTATTTACAAATATGAAAATGCAACGTTGTGTGGGTAGTGAAATTATACTAGGTAAAAGTCACCTTGTCTGCCACTGAAAATGGTATTTGTTCTAACTGTTTAATTTTTAATAAAGCGCATGTCGACTTTTTCTTTGCCATCGTTCTCTGTGTGTTAAATTATAGGTTCAAAGATTTCTGAAACATTTAGAAGCTGCCAAGACACGCCCGCACGCAGCGCGTGCGATGCCCAATCCAGTTGAAGTGTCGCCCTTGGACCTGGCCATGTTGGGGCATACTTAAGGCATCTTGTAGTAGGTCAGGTGCAGATGGCACTATTTTGTTTGGAGGAATGTGCGGATAACGTATTCATGCCATTGCCTACCACGTGCGGTGCTTTCTCTAGCTTTCCTTGTCAGTTGTCCTAATCGTTTCCGCTACTTCCTGCTGTGAAACCTTCCCTAACTCATTACAAAGAGCATAAAACATGCGCATGGCTCTGGGAGGAGATGGATCTAAAATAAAGTCTAGATATTTATGTTTTCTTTAAGTAGTGACATGTGCTGTTTCAGAACCTGCAGACTGACACATTACAATCATGTTGACATGATTCAGCCACACTGTAAGTGGTCATTATTACAGCTACATGACCGCTATGATATCGCGGATCAGGATGTTTTGCTTTGAAATCAACAGTTTTGGAAAGTGACAGTGGCGTAACCAAACTTGAGGGGGCCCCCCTGAAAAGCACATGGAGGGGCCCGTGCTCCAAACACAGTGAGGAGCTCTCAGACCAGGGTCCGCCGTTCGTGCAGAGTCCCGGAAGTGGCCCTCTGGACCTCCACACCCTGGAAAGGAAAAGATTCATGCATTCATTCGTATCTGCTGACCTTGAAACGCAACTTTCTGGATAAAACAAAGAGGAGTTGTAGGTACCATTTTTAGGTCTCGCTGAGCCCAGCGCATGCGCTGGCTCGGAGAGAAATTTTGTATGTGGGTTTTTCAAAGTGCTGCTGGCTGGCCTAACGCTTGTGTTCACGCGATCGTGCACGCGTGCAGCTGGCCGCCAGCAGCACTTTGAAAACTCATGCGTCATCGCGATCACTTTCGCTTTCAGAGCGATCGCGATCACGATGACGCACGCGCACACACAACTCCCGCTTCTCCCCCTCCCCCACCACATATTGCGTCTCCGGCCGCTCGCGCGTGCCCAACGCTTGTTGTTATTTGTAAAAGTGTATTTTTTGCTGAGAACCGTCCTTTGGTCTGCATGATTGGGGCACTTGTTTTTTTATAATCCGTTGCATTTTGTAGGTCTTGCATGACAGCATAGCCGTCAGCTGAACTACTGTTGCGCATATATATATATATCTCTATTTGGATTGGCCTCCACCCTGAGGGATATTGCTCTCTCTCACCTCATGCTAATGGCTGTTTAGGGTATCATTCCATCCTCTGAAAAGTGCAAAAGTGCGTCCCTTGGAATTAGCGAAAGCCCGTGTTACATCTGGAAAGTGCACTGAATCATCGCACTGTCACATTTGGCTCTTAATCACTTATTTACATTCCAAACAGAAGCAATCCTTGTTTGCTACTCCCTCACCTCCACCAGCACAGGCTAAGTCGATAGGTGTGCCTTTGTCATGCAAAACCGTATTTCTGCATTCAACACATGCAGACATTTGTGAATGCCTAAGCATGTGTTCGTACTGTAAAGTCAGACACATTGGCTTTGCCAGTGCTTGTTTTTTTCCCTGTGAGTGTCTTTCATTTTGGGGCATTAGCAGAGCGGTACGTCGTTACATGTAGAGCAACTGCACTGTAAGGGGTGAACACGGATCCATAATACTGTGTAAATTCATTTGGACTAAACACTTCTGACTGCTGGGTGTTGGTGAGCACTGTAAATAGTCTTATGATCAGTGCAAACATCCCCATAATCATACACACTGCTGTTCTATTCTGTGCGTTTGCTATACGAAGCACATAGTTCCCCTAACCACCCCCCCCCCCGCCCCCACACGTTGTAGTGAAATTATGATTAACTTTTCTTATAAAACCTTTATGTATGTTTAAAAAACTAAGATTCACTTAAAACACAGTTTAAGCACGGTTATGAATGATAACTGAAAAAAACACAACCGCAAGTTATGGATGCAGAACGCTGAAAACAGCCATGAAACCATAACTCTCACCCGCCAGGCGCAGGCCTGACATTACAGTTAATGTAAATAATCTTATTGATGAGATTACATAAGGCTATGAAAGAGGTGTTTATAAATGTCGTTTTATTTACTGGCCTAAGTATATGGTGTTATTTAATTACGTTCTGCTTTCAGTTGTAGTTCTCTCCCGATTTTGAGCAGTGAGTTTCCATAACAGGAGTGCAACAGGACTCATCCCAAAAGATATTTAGGACTTGAAAGAAACACCAGAAATGGTCCCATTGGGAGGTGGATTTTTGGTCATTCTTCCTTCATGCACATTTGTGAATCCTAATTCACACTCAAATGACTTTTCTGACCTAGTGATTGGTGTGTTATGCTCGAGGCCCCATTATTACCAAGCTGGTTAAGTGCTTTTGGGACCTTATAAATGTTTAGTTATGCATCTGTTGCATGGCTAAACACTTATAAGGTCCCAAAGGCGAGACCTATTGGCTATGCCAATGCTTGTTAATCATGTCATTTACCGCCATCAGACATATTTACTTGCTGCCGCAATCCATGACACGTGTTACTATGGGAATGGAGGGGTTCCTTATATCCTTCATGTTCCTAAATTCTAAACAGGTAGTTTGCCAAATCGTTTGATTTAGGAAAATCATTTCCCTCTGTATAATACAAGCTCTAAATAGGTCTTCTCTGCCTTTCACTTTGTACCCAATGCACTTTTAAAATGAATATTTTCTTTCCGATACTCCTAACCTCGCATGTTTAGCTTTTTGTTACATTTATCAGAATAAATAAAACTGCTTGTCAATATATGCTTTCAGGCTGCCTCAGCCTTTTGTTTATGATAAAAAACAGAGGAGTCTGTTCCATTCTCACCGGAAAAATCAGGACATGTCCCCTATAATTTGTAGTGCTGCCTTCAGAAGGTGTCGTACACTGCTCCCACTGAGTGCAACAGTATATGTAATGAAGGACACTCATTCCACAGGATAGTGATAGTAACAATACATTTCTTTATGATTATAGGCATTCGAATAAGGGTATTTATTTTGAAGCGTTTCATATGCTTCTAAGTCTCGCTTTATACTTTTTACAGTTTCTTCACCCCCATTCATCTGAAAAGTAACAGGCGGTCATAATATCACACACTAACATGTTATTGACAAGTGGTAATTGTAAAGTTTTAGTATGTGCCATAATCTGGTATGGGACCCTTCTCAAACCATGCGACCGGCACAGGATAAGGCGAAATGCTCACAGCCTGGTCTCTTCCAGCTCTGCGGGAAAAAAGGTGCAGTTGTAAATTCTTTTTTCACCATTTGCAGCACAGCAGAGCTTTGTATCGAATAGAGTGTCTGTTTATCACTAATAGTACAATAGTTATCATCAAAAACGACGCGATAACGAAAAAACATTCCTATCGCAATCCAAACATAGGACCATGGTGGTATCAAATACCTGTTACGAAGCCAACGCCACCGTGGAAGACTTCTCAGAAGTTCTGTGCTAGAAGAATTTGAAGATCAATCTATTTCAATGTATTGAAGATCAATCAATTTCAATGTATCCGGATTCAGTCTCACTGTTGGAGCTGGATCTGATGGGTAACAGCTCCGCAGATTTTGTCTCCACCCACAGGGGCTTCATACTATACCACAGCTTCCAATTGTGCCCTTGTTCCTCTAGAGACAAGGTCCCCACACTCCTCCACGGAGTTTAGTGCCCGAAGGGTGTCTCTGGTCCCAGTAGTTCTCACCCATGAACGCAGACTTTCTCGGCCATTTGGGTCATTTCAAGGAATCTCCTGGAGGATGGGGAGAGGATGGGAGGTTCGATCCTGAATCCTCCTTTGTTGCATCTGTGTGCAATGACTGTAGAGAACCGGCCACGTGATGCTTTTTAACATGATCAATTGATACTGGTCTGTTCTTTCTCGAGCCAGGCGGGGGAGGCGAGGCTACCATTTCTGTGGCTTTTATTCCCAACACAGGTACGGGTGGTCGATATGCCAGTCCAAACACTTGTTTGTCTGGAATCTTTTCCCAAACCAGATCTCTTACTTTCGGGATCCACCCTTCTGTAACTGGCAAAACCTTCTCTCCGCCGGGGCAGAATGCTTGGTATTTAAAAGCGTTCTGACAGGATGTCTCTGGCTTCCTGTATTTTCTGAAAACTGTCAGACTTTGGTCTAAGTCTAGGGTTTTTCATCTGCCACTTTTCCAGAGTTGACCAGGTCAGGCACATACATAGGTATTCTGAGGAGTACCTGGTGTGGAGTGTGAACCCCCAGCTCTCCCCTCGGCGCGTTATTTAATGCTCTCTAGACTTCATGCAGATGATTGCCCCAACTAAGACCTGTCCTTAACACCCAGTCCGTTAATGCTTGCTTAGCGTGTAGTTTGCCTGCTCTACTAACCAATTTGTATCACTTTTGATTGGATTACTGAATTGGATGGACACTCCCATCTGACTCATTGCATCCTTTTAAGCCTTTGCGGCGACAGCCGAACCATTGTCCGAATGAAATGTGTTTATCCTGCCTGAAGCAATCAAACACCGCAAATCCTTTATGACAGTTCGAGCTTCAGGGGATCTTTACGCCCAAACCCATAGGAAACGAGAACATGAATCAACTGCTACTGAAATATATATATATATATATATATACATATATATATAAAGTGGTTATTAGATTATAAGGGACCACAATGACCCAGGTACAACATTTGGAACGGTTTATTAGCAATCAGCAAGGGAGTTGGTGTTGCCCTCTTGACAATAGAATGTTTTCTCTGCTGACAACCATCACGTGTTTTTGTAATCCTTGTTTCCCCCTTTTTGGTTGCCTCAGTGGCAGCCAGCATGTCCTTGATTCTCGGCTGAGATTGGGTCACTAAAGCTACTTTTAGAGTCTGCACCACAGCTTTAGGTCTGGAGTCAGCTGCAAAGTTCCCTAAAGCGTGAATTCCATCATGCCGGTGTCTTCATTTGTCCTAATGTGTGCCCCACATGTACCAGTGGTCTTTTAGGATGGCCACCTTTCCTCTCAGCTGTTTATTTTTTATTGGTTTCTCTTTTGAGTCTCTGAATCCAACCCCTATCCAATGTTGCAAATCCACATTGTAGGTTTGCTTGCACCCTGAAGCAAGAGTGAGACACTATCAGTGCGGCAACTCCTGGCTCAGTCTCTGCACTACACACAGCAAGGCACACATCCCTCAAACCTATGTAGTACAGTCATCTATTGCTTGGGTATATGCACGTTGTGGTTTACATTTGCTGTCTTTAATTATTCCTTGTAGCGCTGAACAGGTTGCTGAACATGTCTGCATTGTGCCCACGGCTGGTAGTGCTAAAGAAGACTCTGTAGTTTCCAAACGGTAGCGTTTCTCGAGTCAGAAGTCATTTCTGCGCATATTGTAAGAATGACTGTGTTCTTAGTGGAGGTTCGCACTGAAGCTGCACATGCGCTGCATACAAAGATGAGGCCGATTGACTCCACCCAGGATGTCGTGTTTTGGCATTCGGGATGCCAGCTTTGGTGGTCGCCTCAAGGGATGCTACGGGGGCAGAAATCATCATTTGCTTTCCCGGTGCCAACGGACACTCTTTCAAGATAGCTGTGTGTACAGATGCAAGTACTTTCCCAGTCGATGTAAAACATGATTCTGCATTGGAGTACAGACATGATTTGTATGCTATGGGAACCTTTGTCCCTTACTGTATATTATGCAACTGGAGGTGCTTGGAACTCTTTTCAAAACAAAGTTGGCTTTGTTATCCCCAGTTTGTAAATATTTTCATTTTAACATGTTTGCTTCGAGTAAACACAAAATAGTTGTTAGGTTCCTCGTTCCAATGTTTTGGAGAAAACGTAGAAGTCATTAAACTGTACAAAGGTTTAACTCGCTCAGCGTAATGTGGCTAGTAGGCTCAACTGAAGTTGTACATTTGTGAATTAAATCGAGCTCTAGTCCTTTTTCTTCACTGGATAGTGCATAGCCCAGGAAGAGCACATTTAGGTAAGTTATTTTAGATCGTTTAATGTTTATTTAGCAACTGTGTGTTGGACCTGGCCCACTCTGTAGGGTTACCCCCAAACTTTTTGACTTAACCTGTTTGGTGAACCCGCTTTTTGTTGCTTTTAGGACTCTGCACTTTACCACTGCTAATCAGTGCTAAATGCTTGTGCTCTTTCCTTTAAACATGGTAAATTGGACGTCCAGTCAATTGGCTCACTTAATTTACTTGTACTTAGTACAGTGGTAGTATATGAACCCAGGGCCTGTACATTAAAATCTACTAGTAGACCTGCAGCACTTATGTTGCCATCCACTTAAGTAGCCTTTTTAACCATGTCTCATGCGTGCCATTGCAGCCTATGTGTGCAGTTTTACCTGCCATGTTGACCTGGCAAAATATACCTTTTACCTGGTGCAAACCTTCCATTTTAATACATGTCACCCTTAGGGTATGCCTTACACAGCCCACATTGCAGCATGCATTGTATTTAAAACACTGGACATGTTCTTTTAAACACCTTAATTTGTTTTTCACTACTTCGAGGCCTACGTCTCTCATAGGATAACATTGGGTGACATTATTACATTTAATAAGTGATAACATTTGATTGGGAGCATTTAGGAAGGTCAAGGTTGGTATCTAGGGAATCGCAATTTAAAATCATCTTTAATGGTGGAGTCGGATCGTGAGTCACAATTCTGAAACACTTTTAGAAGTTGGCATTTTTCTTTCCTAACCATTTAGGGCTTCAACCTATTTCTGGGTCACATGACTAGGTGTAGTTGGCAGTTGGATTTTATGTATCCCTCCTAGACAGCCACACAATAGAGAGTCTGGGTGTTGGCAGGATTGGCTATGTCTGGCATGATGAGGGGGTGGAACGTTCACCTACCATACTTGCAATTCAATGGAGTTGTCTCCCTCAGCACACATAATAAGATCACACTAGCTTACAGACAAACTGGGACCTGGGATGGAGGTCCGGGAATTCCAGACACTTCTGTAGGGGGGCACTCCAGAAACTTCCCCCACTTTCAAATGGGCATGAAGTATAAAAAGAGGATCCTTAGACTCACTCCACAGATCACTTCTGGACCTGTGGAAGACTCAGAAGAAGTACTGCTGTACTGCCCTGCTGCAAGAAGGAGTGGCATAGTGCCCTGCATCTCTGCTGCCCTGCTACCTGATTTGAAAAGACAGGACCTGCATCTTTAACCCAGGAGCAGAAGAGTAACTCGAAGGACTTGTTGGCTGGCCTCTTGATCAGAGCCTCAGGGACAGAAAATACTCGTGAATGCTGCAACTAGACTCTAACTGCTGTGAGTCTTACCCTCCCCCCAAGTGATGGTCCTCCAGACCTTGGCCCTTGGAACTGGGACTAAAGGTGCTCTGCTAGCCAGCTGTGGTCCCATCAGAGCTTACACAGTGAAACGTTAACCCCATGAAGCTCTTCGCAGCGCCTCATCGGAACGGACACAGCCTCGACTCAAGCCTGCATCACAATCTACACAACCACCGCTGCACAATGCACCCTTGACACGGACATCAAAACCTCTCATTGGTACCGATGGAGAGCAATGCAGCCTCAGCACAAGCCTGCATCGCAGCCCTCGCAGCTCATGGGAACCACAGCTGTGCGTCGCATCTTTGACGCAGACCTCGTATTGCTTCTCAGGACCAACGCTGCATGGAACATAACTCTGCAACTAGGATTTAAGGTACATTTGTCTGCAAGACTAACTTGGTCCCTGTATCTGGCCAGCACTCTATCATGGTCAGACTGGACTTGTGACTTTGTCCCTTTCTTGTACGGCCAGATCACCACAGTTGCCTATTTGTGGTTTTAAGCAGTATTATCTGCTGTTTTTATCTAAATCTTTTCAACTGCATATCTTCGGTTCTACTAAATGGATTTTTGTCATTTTTATGTCAAATAATTTATTATGTTTTGCTCAGTTTTTTTTAAAATTGCAGTGTGATTTCTCGTGTTGTGTTGTGTTTTCGGTCTACTGCAGTTTTAAGTGCTGCATAAATACTTTACACATTGCCTCTACATTAAGCCTCACTGCTTTCGTGTCAAACTACCAAGGGGTTGAGCACGGATTAATTTGGCGTTTGCTTGTGTTTCACCCTGACAAGAATAGTGGTTGCTGCTTGAGCGAGGTTACCGCCCCGTCAACCAGTAGCCCCATTACCTAGAAAATGTGATGCCAACATGGTCACTATCCGGTAAACCTTAGTTAACTCTGTATCTAAATCATCATCCATGATGTAGATGACATCAACATAGAATAAAGTTCCACGGTCTGTTTGTAAAATCTCTATAATTGAGGCTGAAAATTGACCTTGACTATCCTTATACCCCATGGTTAATCTGCACCAGGAAAAATGGGCTGCAAGGGCCAGCTGTACTAAGGTAAGTGTTTGGAGGGGGCGTGGCCACGCAAGATGGCCGACAGGGCGCACTTCTAACAGGCTCCTCGTCAGCCCTGGACTAATCCCGTGAAATATTGCTATTCCTGGCATTTTAAAGTTTGATTGGCACAAAACTGGTGGTGATTGATGTGGGGGAGGTCATTCACACCGTGTGGGCTGTCGCAGCCTGCTGCAGGCCTGGCTGCTGTGTACGGGCCTGGCAGCGGATCCTGGGTTTCCAGCCTGCCTTGCTGTTGGCTAAGAGCCCCAGTGACTGGAGGCTGCCTTTCGGGCCACTATCCAGCTCTCGAGATCGATTGGGCAGTGAGCGGATAGCTTCCTGGGTGCCGGGGAGCATGGGGGCCTGCCCTGGCCTTACTGCTGCGCCAGTTGGGCCCTTAAATCAAGTTCTGCTTGCGGATCCACGGCCTCCCAGTGGTAGGCGCTCCAGTTCAGCACTTGATGTCCACCCGCGGCAGAGCTGCGGGTGATGGAAGGTCGTCATCTCCTCTCCCCTGCTAATGGAGGGCAAGGGCTTAAGCGAGTAGAGTGCATCCTGGGCCACTGACCCGGCTGGCTCGGTTGTGGCACCTGTGGGGTGTCCCTTGGGTGCCCCTTAAAGTATTCAGTGGTGGAGACAATACTGACCTGTGGATGCCTCTTTTGATGGGGTCTTGCCATTTGACTGTTGAGGTGGCCCCGGTAGAAAACCTCTGTCAGAGGGACCTCGTGACTCTCCTATCTGGATATGTGGGCCCCCATCTCGTGTGTGCACAACTGCATCAACACGTGTATTGTATGATTCGTTGCATATACCTGGCCTCCCTCTCTGCTTGACATTAGGGGACCATCGTTGCTTGCAATTGTGGGCTATCATTGTCCATATCCTGCACTACAAGGACAGAGATTGAATCCTTCGTGCAGCCCGGGAGACCTCCATTTATTCAGATTACAAAAAGAAGGTACAGGGGACCTGGATGGAAACTGTATCCAGCTCGATTGAGAGTCTTGTCCAGCAGCAAGTGCCACTTTTTCGGTATTCCAGAGGATGTTTGGCGATGGCTGGAAGTCTGGGACACGATACCGAGGGAGAGGTTGGGTCCCTGGCGGACCGGCGCTGGGAAGGGCCAGGGTGCTTGTAGTCTGCACTGGAGCAAGGGTCTGTTGAGACTTCAGCCCCTTGGGTGGGGGTAGTGTCTGGCAAGGGTCGTTATCCAAGGAGATGGTACTATGGCTACCGATGATGTGTTGGAATCTGGGGTGGACGCACCTGCTAAGGAGGCTGCTTTGGAATTGGGCGACTCCGCTGCCTGATCTTTGATTTGATTGTCTATTATTGATGTTCTGGTCTCCTCTGCTCTTATTCTCTCTCCCCGCTGTACCTCTTATCAGGGGGTGGGGGCTGACGCGCCCAATGCACTACCAAGACTATCACTATTTACTGTTCCGTCTATAAGATGTGCTGGTTTGTGCTGTGTTCCTGGTACAGTGCCGTATAGTGTACGAGGTTCAGGGTTCTCTTCCGCTGCTAAGTGGTAGGGCTTAGTTGGGGGTTCGGGGGATTAGGCTGCGGGTTCTGGCAGCAAGGAACTTGATGAATATGCAGACTGTTCTGTTGTTTTTTTACTGTTTATCCAGGGTGGGAATGGGGGAGTTCAAATGTTTTGCATTCCTTTTGATGTGGCTGCATGTTTTTGATTGCAGTGCATATGGGGTGCAAAGCTTATGCTTACCATTGGCTGGGATTCTGGGGTTGGCAGCCAGCATGAGGGCCTGGGCAGCAGGAGCCACAAGATTGGAGTTGTAGAGATCAAAGACTGACTGTACAAATGTTTAAAGAGGAATGTCAGGGGCCTTAAGGGCTGCTCCAAGAGGTATTGGGTGCACTCAATCCTTAAGCACCGCAAGGTGCAAAGAGTGTGTTTGCAAGAAACTCATTAAATGGGCGGGGAAGTTCAGAAACGGGGGACAATATAGGGGTCAATTATTCTCTGCTACTGACTCCTCCTATGCTGGGGGAGTGGCTGTATGTGTTGCTCCCAGAGTCCCCTTTCCACATACTTACAGTGAAGCAGATATAGAGGGGCATTACCTTTTACTCCAGGGTACACTGATGGTAAAGACATTACGATCCTAAATGCGAATGCACCTAGCGTGCATGATAGACACTTTTGTGCACAGATCCAGGACTTCCTGCAGATCAGTGTGGGGTCCCCCTTGAATTGGGCAGGGGACTACAATTGCATCCTGGATGGGGAGAGGGACTCTGACCTGCCGGAGCAGGGTACTAAGCCCCTGATGGAGAGTTCCCTTGCCACGGTCGTGCGTAACTTGGGTCTCCTTGGCAGCTGGTGGGTCTTGCACCCGGAGGGTCGGAAATACACCTGCCATTCTCCAACCCACAATAAGTACAGCTGCCTGGACCATATGTTAGTGGTTGGGCTGGACTGTGGAAGGCTGGTCGTGGTGACGCACTTGGGCCGGTTCCTCTCCTGTGTTGCTCCGATTGGGATGGGGGGGGGATGCACTTGCCTTCAGAGCTCCTGACAGATGTGGCATGTCGGGATGTGCTCACTACAAATTAGGGGAGGGTGGCCTCTAGGGCCAAAGACTGGGAGACCCTTAAGGCAGTTATGACAGGGTTATGTACAAGGACCATCTGTGGTGTCCGGTGACAACTGGAGGCAGATCTCGGGGAGCAGGAGCGGCGCCTAGCTGACTAGCAGAGTTTGGAGGTGTCATCAGCAGAGGTGTGAATGTGAATGTTGCCGGTCCAACGGGAGATGCTGAGGATTCGGGACACCCTAGACACGTCTACACTCAGGACATATCGACAGCGTCTGCACAGGGAGGGGGACAAATCAGGTCAAAGGAAATAGGAGGTCCCCCCACACTGCACCTTCGTGCTCTGGATGGTCGTCTGGTAACCAGTCGGTGGGATATACTGTGCCCTTTTGTGGAGCATTTCAGGGGGGTATATTGTGCTGGTGAGGTGAGCCCTGAGGAGGAGATGGAGGAGTTTCTGGCAGGGGTGGGTTTACCTCATGTGGCGCTGGACTGTGTGCGGGTGTTTGAGGAGGAGATCTCCTTGGAAGTATCGAGAGTGGCCCTTGGTGCCCATATTAGGTTTGAGGGCCCTGTGGAAGACGGCTTCCCTGTGGAGTTTTTTCAAACCTATTCTACTACACTCAGAGACGTTGTTAGAAGTCCTCCTTGAGGCACGGACGGTGGGTATTCAACCCCCTACTATGAGGGCAGGGATTATATGTCTTATGTTGATACTCGGGGTGACTCTGCTGATTCTTCCTCAGCCAGGCTACTCACTCTGCTTAGTTCCGATATAGAAATGCTTTGTAGACTGCTGGCAACCAGACTGGGGGAGTCATTTGGTGCATGAAGATCAGTGCGGCTTCATGCCGGCCCACAGCATGGTACTTAATCTGCGTAGGCTCTTACATGTTTTGCACAAAACTATGGATGATGACCCCGAGTTGGCCCTTGTCTCTTTAAACTTAGAAAACGCCTTTGAAACGGTGGAGTGGGCTTATTTGATGGCTCACTGTGCCACTGGAATCAAGCTATTCTGGCTGAAGAGGGGTGAGGACCTGGCTTGGTAGTTCGGGCTGGACTGTTCGCATGAGGCACAGGGTCAAGACTGATTTGCATATGGTCAGGTCTAAACTGGGGTGGGATGGTGAGCAAAAGAATGATGGATTTAACCCAGATCTCTTGACTGGGGGTGAATGTTTTGATTTGTTCTGCATTCCGTCCATCAATTGTGTGTCTTTGGCTTATTTGATGGCAGCACTAAGGCGATGGGATTTGGGTCCATCTTTTGTAGCTGGATGAGGTTGCTGTATACTGCCCCTTGGTCTGCATTGGGGTAGGAGGAGAGCTTGGAAGTGGAACCAGGCAGGGAGGTCCTCTCTTGCCCCTATTCTTTGCGCTTGCGATCGAGCCACTGGCCCTATTGTTGCACAAGAAATTGGTGCCATGGAGGATTTGAGTGGGAGACTCTACGCATGTCATCTCCCTGTATGTGGATAATGCGATGATACATGTAAGTGCCCCCAATAGGTCAATACCACTCTTGACGAGGTTTCTGGAGATTTTTGGTACGGTTTCAGGCCTCCGAGTTAATGTCCAGAAGACGTTGATGCTCCCACTTGGGGGGTTAGTGGGGAATCTGGCCGCCCAGCTCCCTGTTCTGGGACTACGCTGGGAGACGGAGGGATTTCGATATCTTGGCATTAAAGATTGCGAATACTGAGTCAGTACACCTGTGTTTGAACGTAGAGAGGGTCCTAGAAGGATTGGAGGGCTCGATCGGTTTTTGGAATAGGATTGCTCTGTCAGTTTGGGGAGGGCAGTTGTGGCTAAGATGGTTTTCCTCCCTCGCTGCCTCTACCTTGTCCAGAATTTGATGTTTTCATTTGGGCCACAGGTTTTTCGCAAGCTGGATAGTTTATTGATTTTGTTGGTCTGGGCTGGGAGGAGCAGCAGGGTGGCCCTTTCGGTCTTAAAACGGGATATGGAGGTCAACTCTCCCAGATATGCAATTTTATTACTGTGCAGTGCATTTACAGCATGCTGCGCGGTCACTGGCTGAACCTTACATTTGGGAGAAGCAGTTATTCAAGGACATGCTGGAGGATGACACTTTGGCGCGCCTGCTGATGCCCGCTGCGGTCGAAGTACCCGGTCCCATACTTAGTGAAGCATGCGGCCGCACTTTGGGAAGCAGTAGTTGGGAAAGTACTTCATAGGGCGCCCTTTGATAGGGATTTTGGAATCTGGCATCTTGCACCATTCTAGGCAACTAATAAACAATGGAGGGTGGGAGGTTGATTACTCCAATGGGGGTAGGGGAGACAGGTGATTACTCTATTTTATAAGGCGCCCTTGGGGCATGTGCTGAGTAACCCTTATGTGGCACATCGGGCCTGGGAAAGAGAGCTGGAGGTGCCCATTGTGGATGCGGGCTAGGCGCATGCATGTGTACTGGTGCGAACAGTGTCTTGTAACCATAGATTTAAGTTACTACATTTTAACTTTCTATACCACACCTATGTGAGCCCTAGTGAGCTAAATAAAGATGGACCCATCTAGGTCGGCAAAGTGTGTGCGATGTGGGGAGCTGGGGGCCACCTTCATGCATCTGGGCTGGGCCTGTCCTGGAGTCCAGGGTTCAGGAGAGAAGTGGTCCCTAGGATTGTAGGGGCTACAGGTATATCTTTAATACTTTATTTTAGCTTTGTCAACCATAAAAGTACACAAAAAGACAAGCATTTTGGTATCTCATTAAATATAAGTTCCATAATACAAAGTTAAATCTTGTTTTATAAAGAGCATCATAAAAGCACATAAAAATCTAACTTGATACAGTACATTAATCTTGTAACTCCCTCAACATATTCATCAATTGGGAAGATCTTCCGCCCACAAAGAACTTTTAATACTGCATGTGTGTCTCATGGTTTAGCAACACATAAAAAGGATATAGATCTTCCACTAAACCGTCACAGTTAACTTGTTGGTTCTGACTCTCCATGCCCATAGTTAGAATCTAGACACACTAAACACAAATGACTCTTTTGTGTCACATTAAAAAATCCTAGGTGCTTCCTATAAGTGAACAGTACCCAGCACCTTACACACTGGGATAACCCATTCCTCCAGCTGTAAAGAAAAGGACAATTGGATGTTAAGGAGCTGTTTTTGGCCCACAAGGAAATAAAGGCATTTAATGGCAAAGTGCCAATTCTAAATTTATGTACAGAGTTTTAGCCTGAGCCGGACGTACTCTGTCCAGGAATTACTTAAAGCATGGCCCATTTTTGTAGTTCAAAAACATCTCAGTAATACTGCCTGATCTTTGGTCATTCCAAATTTGTTCCAATATACATTCCCAGTAAGCTGGGTTTCGTTTTACAATAACACCCTTCATCATTTTATCAGTGGTAACCCATATCTCCTCCATCTTGAAAAATTCACACAGAGATTTTACCTTCCTTAACCAAGGGGTGCCCACTTTCTTATCGAAACTAAGAATCTCCTCCAGAGCTTTCCTATATATCTAAAGTTCCAGGGTATTCCAAATTTGTACCCAATATGTTAAAAGTTTTAGTTGAACCACATGGTCAATTCTTTTTTTGTACTAAATCAAATCGAAGTAGGATAAGAGGGGTACTGGTTGGGAGATTAAAAAGAGACCTAATACATAGATTTTCAGCTACACAAAGTGTGGACACATCTGACCATCCCCACATTTCTGCACCATAAACTGCCCCAGCCAAAGTTGTGGCCATGTATACCTCCAGAGCTGGGGATACTGCTGCACTGGAGGTAACCTAGCATGTATTCCCTCCGGCCATTAACTTTTGGAGTAAGAGTGTTTTACTTTTCCTTAGCTGTGGTTCCCAAGTCATATTATCAGACAATCTTACGCCCAAATAATAAAAAAAGACTTCACTTGCTTTAAGGGTGCCCCCTCTATCCTCATTTTGCCCCCAAAGGCAGGTGGGGATTCAGTGCTATACATTTTGACTTTTCTGAATTTATCTCAAGGCCCACGACAGAAGGATGAAAAGTGATCTAGCAACGACTGCAATCCACGTTGTGTTCGAGATATCAAAAGTGTGTCATCGGCAAACATTAAAATGGGTACATTTGTACCAATGGATTTTGGTGCCTTATGGTTACAATTTGCTAGCCATTCTACTGCTCCATTTATATATAATCTAAAGAGTGTAGGGGCCAGCACGCACCCTTGCCTAACATATGGACTAATATGTATCCTTGATGTAAGGTCCCCACATTCTACCTGACCTGGGCATATGACTGTGAATGTAGGTTTTCCAAAATCCCAATGAAGTCCTCCGGGGCACCATATGACAGCAACACAGCCCATAAGTTCTCCCTTGGGACCAGGTCAAATGCCACCCTCAAATTTATGAAGACAACATAAAGATGATCCGGCTTCAGAATGACATACTTCCCACATAGCGTCCTGAAGCGAAGTACCTGGTCCAAGGTACTAACCTTTGGTCTAAACCCTGCTTGGCAGTGCACTACAATGTGATGTTCTGTTATCCAGGACTGAAGTCTCGTTAAGATCTGCCTATGAAATATGTTTTGATTGATTAGTTGGATGTAACATCCCTCCTTCCCTTCTTGTATATGGGGACAATAATTGTTCTATGCTGGTGAGGGGGTGGGGGGGTGTATATCCTCACCGATCAAAATGGTGTTGCTAAGGGTGTTCAAATAGGGTACCCATATCTCGGGCGAGACAGCTATAAGTCTCAAAGAATGCTATCTGGGCCTAATGCCTTCTCCCTTCTCGAACTATGCAACGCCTGTGTAGTTTCTTCCATCCCTAGTACTATAGGTACACTGACCGCTGTCTGGGCTTAGGCCCTGTTTGATCTACATAGCCGCCGTCTAGGTTTTGAGTATCGTTGTTTGACCACAGCTTGTTTAACTCAGTAAGATGGGCTCCCCGCTCAGCAGGTTGCCACACTGCATCCAGATTATTCCCTATAGTACAATTCCTAGTTGCTTTAAGCTCCCAAAACATCTTAGTATTCCTATTGAACAGGGATTCGGTGAGATTTTCCCATTGCTCTTCCTGCCACCTTTTTTCCCTTAAGCATTGAGCTTTATATCTCTTTCTGGCGTTAGAGGTCACCACATGATCCCCTGATTTTACAGCTTCAATAACTGCCATTTTGGCATGTCCACAAGCACTAGTATACCATCCAGGTGGGCGTGGACACCCTTCACCTCTTCGACAGTCCTTGATGAAAAACTATTTTAATTGCCTCATAAATTTACAGTGTGGATCAACGAAATTAATTTCCCTTAAGTCTACACTTTTAAGGCGGGTCCTTTTCTCTGAGAAGAGGTTATACATTTGTGCCTGCACTCTGGGGTCACCAACTAATGCTGCCCTTTTCACATTCTGTTTATTAATGCATATATCGGTTCTACTTGTAGAGGTAGTGTTACCCAATTCTAGAAAGGTTATGAACGATCTAACACACCAATGGGCACCTAGAGCTTCATGGCCACTATCGTGCCTGGGTATCACCTTCATGTCATTTAAGGAAGACCATAAAAGTCTATCTAGGAAAATGTAGTCGATGTTGCTGGTATACTGGCCCTGCTTAAAGGCTGGGTGGCCTGGACAGTCAGACTGGGTGCTGCCATTTATGATGCTGAACTCATGAGATGCGATCAAGTCCACGATTTGGCCAACTACCCTACAGTCTCTTTGTCTCTATTCTGTATTGCTAACTGGGGCTACCTAAAATTGTTCCACCCGATCATAAGTTATAAGACCCTCGGGGAGATTGGTATTACAGTCGCTTGCAATCATTTTAAGATGTGTTAGGGGAACAGGTTAAATCAGATGAGACAGTTGAGTCACTGTCCCCTGAGTAAAATCATTTCTGAGCAGAGCGAATGTAAATATTTATAATTGCGATGTGTCTAATCCCCAGTGCAGGACCTGACTGGATACTAACACCCAGTAAATCTCTGTTATTTGTTGAAAGCCTTTTTACTTTGAGAAACAGTTCCATCTTCATCCATATCAACAGACCACTTGTAGGTCTTCCCGCGGGTGAGGGGTCTGCGTTAGATGAAAAAGGAAGGTACCCGTTCTAAACACAGGCTCTAAGGCCCATGTTTCTTGAAACAGAATTATGTGGTATTGATCTATGAATGCGCTCCACTCTGGGTCCCCCAACTTCGATATTATCCTCGCTTCTTTCCAGGACAGTCATTTTATCATTTCAATCTGACTCGAGTTGGCCCCTGCTTTCTGTGTTGCCATGTTTGTCCCCTCTCTTTCTAGAGTTTCCAAGTTACAAGCATTCATATCTCTTCCCATTTGATTATGAGAAAGTACCACAATGGTTGTTACATGGTTCAGCTGAGGCGATCGAGTAGGTTCCAGCTGGTTTTCTTGTCAATCTAAGTCAAATAGGCCCCCTCCAGGGAATGCAGAGGTGGGCAGCTGGGAGCAGGTGACTGGGTTTAACTTGCACGAGCTGCCTGGGCATGATATAAGATCAGGGGCATTTATCTTGAGTGCAATGTGTGACTCTAAGGGTGGGGGGGGGGGTCTGTACCTATGCTCCAAGTTTTCAATCCCTCCCCTAAATCATAGCTTACAGCTTTAGCCCAATGTAGTCTGTTGATCTCTGGCTATCTCTAAACCTCGCGGCTTTTGTTATATCTTCTCTGATGACAGATCTACAGCCCTAACTTTCCTGATCCAATGGATGACTGTTGATTAGCGAGTCCTCGGTTTCTTTCCTTGCAGATTACATTTTTAGGACATCTATCATGTATATATCAAATCGCTCTGTGCACCCCCACAGGTCTTGTTGTGTGTTTAGAAGGAATTAACATTAATGAAGGCTGCCTCATGTGGTGAAGGTCATCTGGGCTTTTGCCCCTTTGAGATTCTTTGATCCTCAATTCGCTTTGGTTATAAACTGCTTTTGAAAGGGGCATATATAACCCCCACCCATTGTAATAGCCCCGTTAGTCTTGTTGCGTGGGGCCTATTCATGGAAAGTAGTGTTAAGCAATCTGGTGGAGGGTTTCCCGGTTGGCAGCATGTCTACTGGAGGTTGCAACGCTTCCCTCCATTGCTGGAGACGGTACCGAGCTCAGCTTCAGTACCAGGGCTGTCAGATTGTCAACCTTTTCATTAAGAACTCTAGTCAGAAGCCCGTTTATTCCGGTAACCTAGATATCTGTTCTTGGCAATGGCAACCATGTGCTCCTTGGCGAGTCTCTCTCTGATCTAAAGATTTTAGTCTGGGCTCTTACAGGTGATGGGAATCTTGGTCTTTGTAACATTAGCTCTTCTGTGGCCCCAGAGCTTCGAACCGATTGCTGCACTCGATCGTCATTACAGGTAAAACAATAAGGGGTCAGGTGACTGGGGGGCATATGTATCAACATCTCCATTTGCGATTCTCAAATAGCGATTTTTTGAGAATCGCTATTTGAGAATTGCAAAACGGGATGTATCTAAAAATTCGCACAAATTTTGCGAGTTCTTAAAATTCCTTAATTGCGATTAGCAAATTGTGAGATCGCAATTAAGGAATACCTTCCCATTCATTCCTATGGGCCAGGAGGCCCATAGCAATGAATGGGAAGTCTTTCTCAATTTGCGAATCGCTATTTGCTAATCGCAAATTGAGAATATTTTCAAAGGTGCAAGGGTGTCATGATGACACCCTGATGCACCCCTGAAATCAGCATGTGTGCGCATATGGCGCACATACATGCCCTAAGGGCATGTATGTGCGCCACATGGCACTTTGAAAAATGCCAAAAAGTGCATTTTTCAAAGAAATTGCAAATTACCACCAACTTGAAGTTGGTGGTAATTTGCGATTTCTTAAGGAGAAATCGCACAACTTGGGTGCGTGTTACATAGCATTTAAGGAATCGCAATTTGCGATTTCTTAAATGCTTACGCAAACTTAAGAAATCGCAAAATTAGCGATTCCTTAAGAATGCGCTGCTGAAATGCCTCATACATCTAATTTTGCGATTTTGTGTTCGCAAACGCTGTTTTTTTGCGATTCACAGCGTTTGCGAATACAAAATCGTTTGATTCATATGCCCCTGGGTGCTGGTAAATCCGAGTGCTCCACTGATGTTGTAGGCGAAATGTAAGAGTCAATGTCATTGTTTGCAGTATTTGACGCCAGGGTGTCCCTACTCTCGGATTTTTTTTAAATAAGATTTGAAACCACCCTTCCCCTGCTGCTTCCCTTTGACCTTGGTCGCCTTAGTGGCCTTGGTAGCTAAAAGACCTTCTACTTCTGCCTGCAGTACATTGATTTAGTCCAACGGGTAGTTTTCCGCTGCATGACTCGGGTGTCTTTTCGCTTTTCCTGTGTTGGGCGACTTGTCATTTACTTTCCGTTTCCCCATTAGACAAAGTAATCACGGTAACCGCTACTCTGATTTGTTCTTATCACAGTGAAAGGGAAATAGCTTGTTAATTAGGACACAAGCATTCCAATGTACTGCTTATAGTGCCATCAATAAGGAGGGCCTGAAGATGGTATTAAAAAGGTCCAAATCAGTTACTAGTTCCTTTTCTCACCAGATGATAATAATGTGGGAGCACAGAGATGATTCCGCTTGAAACCGCCCCAGCTTCCCCGCAGTTACACTGAATATTAATATATAAACGTGCACATTAAATACAAAAGAACTGTCCCCGACTGCCCCAAATCAAAGAAAGGACCGGATAATAATAGCTTTGCATAGTCAGCCCTTTCACCTGCCCAGCCCTACAGTACAATTAGGGTGCGGGTGACCGCTCGAACTCCCAGCTGCCAGTGATGGAGAGGTGTCCCTATGGCCCGGAACGGCTTGGGCAGAAAAACCCAGAAAGCTGATAAAAAATAGCAGCTCTGTATGTCAGGAAGAGGTTAACAGTTTTAAATATATAACAACGGAATAACAAAAATATATTCCAAAAAGAGTTCCATTTAGGCTAAGGGTGTAGAGTCTGTGCACCTACCATGTTCCACTTTCCGGTCTGGATGCAAAATAGCTCGCGGGGCCCAATAACAATTACTAAGGTACAAACCGGTTAGCAGTAGGGTTGCGGAGAGAAAAAGATAATAATACCAAGCAAGACAAGGGCTTACAGGCACAGATGGATGTCCAAAACGAGGAGCAAAGGGGGTAGCCCTGCCTCTTCCTGACACTGACAGGCAAGGAGGGGACCCTGAAGCGCTTAAGTAGGGCTAGCTGCAGGCAGCTAAATAGGCTGCAGGGGATTTGTGGAGTTCATTGACACACGAGTATCGTAGTGTTTCCAGAAGATAAGGTAATTGTTCATGTAGAAAGTTGGTCCACAGGGCCCAAGGGACACACATCAACTGCCCCACAGTTCAAACATCAACATTCTCAGAACTACATGACACAGTAAATACTCCAATGGAAGAAAGATAAGTCAACATTCCAACCCGTGACAAGTAAAGAGAGATACAAAGAAATACAGTGGAGACACCACATATCTCCCTTTTTTAACAGGGGGAAAAAAAACGAAACAAACAAAAATAAATTATTGTGTAACAACAAAATCATTGAATTTCCTAGGAAAACACCTGAGTCTTCTTCGGGGTATTTGTGAGCTACTATCAGCTACTTTTTTTAGCACCAACAGATATGTTTCTTTTAGTTTTAGCTAAGCGGGACATGCTCCACCATTGACCATTGCTTAGTTTGATAGCTTGACCTTTAATGTCCGCAAAATACGCAGGCTCCCTGAATTTGGAAAACCCTTTTTGAAATAACAAGAACGGTTCTTTGACACATACCCAGTCACCAATAGCAAAATTTACTGTTCTTCTTTTCGTGTGACCAGTCACTCTTTCACACCTTTTGCGACTGAAATTATCACAAGTAGATTTTGCTTTGCTTGCCTCCTCCAGAACATTGCAATCACTGCCCAAAGCCTTGATCTTCCAAAAAGGATTCAAAATCGCCCTCACCTTCCTACCTCTCATCAATTCAAAAGGAATAGATCCATAGATCGGGTGTGGAGTGGTTCTGTATGCCCATACAAAATCTCTGACAGCGGTTTCACAGTCAATCCTGGACTTAACCGCACTCTGAATGCATTCAACTAGCACTCTTTTGAATCTCTCAACTCTTCCATTAGCTTGAGGATGGTAAAGTGGATTGCGTAAATGTCTCACACCACTCTTGGATAAAAACTCTAGCATACTGACCAAAGTAAATTGTACCCCATTGTCAGATAGTAATTCTTCAGGGGTGCCTTCCATACTGAAGACATCCTGTAAAAATCGAATAACAGACTCGGTGTTGGGCTCAGAAACTCCTCTCACTTCCACCTATAAAGACAAACGATCTAACAGAACAATAAAGTATTTCATGTTGTTGGGTAAAACATAAAAGGGTCCCAAAAAATCTACAGCTACTTTTTGCCCCACACTGTCTGGACATGGGACAGGCCTTGGAACAGGAGTGGCCATGGTAAGATGTTTGCCGCTGTATGAACAATGTACACACTCGCTTACCAGCGCCTCCTCTTCTCGATCACCACTGGGCCACCAACAATTGTTGCGGACTTAGAGTTTGGTGGCAGTCATTCCCAAATGACCCCAGTGAGCAGTTTCCAGTATCTTAAATCTAAAACACGTTGGAGGAATTAACCTCCCATCCCTGACAAGTAAGTTGTTCTAAATTGAAAGTTTGTCAGCCACCAAGGTTGCAAATCAATTTCAACAGACCTTTCTTTAGGCCAACCAGTGACTACTAGATTCATAACTTGTTTCAAAATAGGATCAGCCTTTTACTCATTCAGCCATTCACTCATATTGGGACAAATTACGGTGTCCTTGACACTTGCAATAATGCACTCGTCAACATCCTTGTACTCTTTAGAATGTGCATTGCTGTCTTCTACAGGTAGTCTGGATAAAAAGTCGGCCTTAACATTTTTACCACCTGCAATATGGAGTACAGAAAAATGTAATTCCAGTAATTTAGTGGACAGACGTGCCAATCTAGCTGTACTTTTCTTGATTGTGTAGCCTGACAAAATGTACCATGATGTAGGTGTCTCGACCTTCAACGTAGACTTGAAGGGCTGGAGCAGACAAAATGCTTTCCTTAATGAGTTGAAAATGCTCCTGACAGGTAGAAGTCCAACCAAAATCTGCACTTTTCTTTAGAAGACCTCGAAATATTCTGTAAAATCAGCATCGTTTTTTATGACTTTAGAATAAAACTCGAACAGGCCCATAAAAGACCTTAGTTGTTCCTTATTAGTGGGGTGAGGAGCATTGACTATGCCTTCAACAGTGCTACGCTTTGATTTGACACCTTTATCTGACAGAATGTGACCAAAATATTCAATTTCATTCAAAGTAAATATACACCTGTCATCTCTAAGTGTTACACCATTAATTTGTAAAGTAGTAAGTATTTGTTAATAATCTCACTGTGTTTTTCTTGTGTGTCGGTATGCACCAATATATCATCCTGACATATCACGACATTGGGTACATCTTTGAACATGTTGGTCATCACCTTTTGAAAAACGGAAGCTGCAGAGGACAATCTAAATGGCATGTAACAGAACTGAAAAATACCATCCGGTGTAACACAAGCTGTTAAGTGACGAAAACGCTCATCTAAAACCACCTCATGGTATGCTGCCTGCAAGTCAAATTTTGAAAACCATTTGGATTGACTAACAGCAGTGATCAAATCATCAATTTGTGGGAGTGGAAAGCTTTCTACCCAAATGGCATTGTTAAGAGACCTCAAGTATACCCAAAGACGTAATTCAACAGACAAGAATCTGGAGGGGTGAAGAACTAAAATCCTATGCTGATGCCCTGGGGGATATAATGAGTCTGGGGGGCTGGGCGAAGATAAAGTGGTTAAGAGAAACTAAAAAGCTTCTGGAGAAGATCGGTCTAGGAGGCTGTTGGTCATCACGTTCAGCCCCTCCAAAAGAAGTTGTTAAGGCGCTTTACTGGAAATGGACTGTGGAGCGTCTAACTACAAACTCTAACCACTGCAAGTCCACTGTCGCCCTTTTACAAATTAAAGACATTGTGGCTTTTGAACCCTACCTGGACTTGATCACTCTCCCCTTTGACCGAGCCCTTTATTTCAAATTTAGAGTTGGATCCCTCCCCCTGGGTGCAGTGGTATCGAGTTGGTCATCAGCGGCCCGTACTTCTCCCAACTGTGCATGTTGCCCGAGCAGGGTTGAATCCATTGCGCATGTCTTATTTGAATGCCCGGATTATGCAAGGCCTAGGAGTTCCTGGTTGAAACCCCTCTGTCGAAATATGGGCACACGTAGCCACCTAGTAGCCTTGCGTATCCTAACCACGGACACTTCCCCCACTATAGTATGTGGAATAGCAAAATTTTTAAAGTTGTTTTGGCTTATTCGTTGTAAGAGATTGTCAGTAGCTGTTTAATTCTTTTTTAGCTAATTTAATAACGGGCATTTTATGTCCTTTTATCTTTTTATGAATCTTTACTGGCTTCTTGTAGCATTGTTTTTTTTGTACATTGTATTGATTGTATTTTAATTGTGCTTACAAGATATCTTGCATATCGAATAAAAGCTTATGACTGACTGGTAATTCAACAGATTTATTTTTGGCAAGAAAAATGGGAGAACCATAAATTAGCATCCACTGTCTAAGCGATTCCTTCATTTTGCATTTTTAATTAATATTGCAGATAACTCTCTCCTGACACTGTGAGGTACATTGCGTAGCTTCTGCTTAACTGGGAGTACATCTGCTTTAACCATAATAAAGTGGCACATTTATTTGATATGACAAATGCTTTCACGAAAAACAGACTCAACCTTTTTCTTCCAAGATACCTGGTCACATACTGAACTGACTAAAGACACAGGAATTTTCTGACCAGGTTTGATAACCAATCCAAATTCAGCTTGTTGCCACCACCCTAACACATTGATACCCTTAAAAGCCACTTAGACTTTACCATAAATAGTTTTAGTTTCAAATTTGATATCAGCCCAAAAGTACCCTCCTAATTCAATTCTGCTCCCTACGAATGCAGTAGTAATAACATTAGGAGGTAAGAAAACTTTGTGAGACCACAATTCTTTGTATCTGTCAATTGAAATGATAGTAATCCTTGCACCAGAATCAATAAGCAGTGTAATAACACGTCCTTCAATTTCAATATGTACTAGAGGATCACAAATGTCTTCGCTAGTCTGAACATTGTTGACATTAACACATTCTACAAATAGCAATAGTTCTTCTACCTTTTTTCAATTATGTTTTGTTCATGGCAAGCTGTAAAGTCTTGAACACTCCTGACAGGTATGCGTTTGCCACCCCTGGACACCTTGCCAAAATGCTCTACTTTTTTACACTTCCAGCATCCATGTGATGCTGCTGGACAATTTTTGAAATTAGAAACGTGGGTAAGGGATCCACATCTAAAACATTGCAACTGAGGAAAATTGGGTGTAGAAGTAATAATTTTACCTTCTCTAATACTAACTTCGCCATGATCAACCCCTTTTACATTTGCACCACTTGAGCTGCAAAAGTGGGGAATTTTAGTGGCCGAACTAACAACAGCTACACCTGCAACAGGTGCGGAAATATCTAACTGCTTTGCATCAAGCTGTGAACTTTCAATGCTTTTGGCAATATCAATAGCCTCGTCCAAGGACGGGTTTTTACAAGATAACAATTTTTGTGGAATCTTTTTAGAGTAGCATCTGCAAACAGTTTGGTCCCTGATGAGTTGTGAAGTAAAAGTTTTGAAATCGCAATACCCTGCTAACATTTTTAGAGCAGTAACAGAGGAATCAATTGATTCATTCGGACCTTGCACATGCGTAAAAAACGAGTGCCTGTGTACTACAAGGTTGACTTTTCCTTCAACATATGTACTTAACTGTTTCACAGCTAATTGGGATTCATCAAGGTCTTCTCTGTCAGTACCTGTTTATTCAGGTAAGTGATCGAATACATTTTGACCCTCTACACCTAGGTAATAATACAGCAAACTACGTTTTCCATTAAGTTTACTTAAATACGCATTGAAAGATCTATACCATAAGAGCCATTTCAAAGGTGGTTCACCTGGTTCTTGTAGAAAAGGACTAGAAGGGGTAATAGCTTGCATTGTCTGAAGAGGGCAATGACAAAATAAGTGAAAATAATTAATAAAACACCTGCAAAGCAAACATGGTTAGTAAAAGAAGATAGGAGAAGAAACAAAAAGAAAAATTGTCACACCTAAATGAAAAACAAAATTTTAAGTGTGCACAACTGCACTGAAACTGAAATAATGGTCGGACCTGGAAAGAAAGAAAAAAAGAATTTTAAAGAAAAAAAGTTGGAACTGTCTTGAAATTGACCGCACAGAACGCTGTAGCGAGTAAATGTCCAGAGTAGTAGAGTAATGCTTTAATTGTACACACGGGGTGCTGGTTGGATAACTGAGGACAATCCTGTGGAAACCTGATGGTGAAAGACGTGCGGAGAGCAGGCACAGAGGAGCTGAGAAGACTATGCAGGTGCTGACATTTTTGCTGAAGCAAATGGCAGGAAATAAACAAGACCAGTGAAAAACGTGAAGACGCGCCGCCAGGATGGCGAGGTGAGTGGAGAAATAGTTTATATAGTAAGAAACACCCAGCGCTGGAGTCACTTACGCTGAGCAGGGACTCGCATGAGACACATACGAAATGAGTACACCTTGTTCATAGGCACGGAATGCGTATGCTAAAGTTGAATGAAGGAACGGTACGGTGTAATTAGTCAATTTGAGCGAGCACTGTGAAATTAAAGCGCATCGTCCATAGCCACGCGAGCGCGAGATACCGCTCAAGTGTGTGCTACGAATGAAGACAATGATGCGAATGGAAGCCAGAGCGAGCGCCACAGTTAAATGCACAACATTGCTGAAATGCCTTGCGCTTATGATATTTTGATAAATGAGCAAAAGCCACTGGAAACTGGAAACATCCAAGTAAATAGTGCGGTAGGGCAGGAAAAAAAGAAGAAAAAAAAGCATTTGCAATGCAATGGTCTCGCCTTTAGGGTCTTAAAAGTATTTCGCCATGCAGCACATTACCCTGGGTGTTATATTAACTCTTCTCATTTAGCCTTACACAACTGCTATTACCGGATAAAAAGACCATTTGTTCTCAGTGGGTCACCATGGAAAGGGGTTAAGGTAACTGTTAGTCCCAAACTATAAAGTTTTACTAAAACCAACATGCATTGACAAAGCTAACGCATTGACAAAGTCAAAAGGCGGGCAGCATAAGTCGGACCAGCTAGCTTTGCAAATGCGCAAAGGTAACAGTTTCCACCATGGGAGTTTATTTTCTCTGATTAAAACATAGTGTGGCGAGACAGCGTTCTAAACTTGGTGCCCACTCAGCAAGCTTCACTGTTGTGAAGGGAAACGCCATGTGGCTGTTCCCTTCCCTTCTAGGCTGGAAGATCCCTGCCATGCAGGCAGGTATTTCTAAATATTGCAAACGGTCCCCCATGAGGATGATGGAGGACATGAACTGTGACACCTTAGATGCCTAGTGTCTAAATAAAGTGCATAATCCTTTGGGAGGTAGGACAATCAGGATGGTCAGATGTATGGATCTTTGGGGAGGTTTGGTGTCACAGAATGGTAGGAATGAACATTTTGAGGGGATTAACCCACTGAGCTATCTCAAAAAGATTACAAAGATGCAAATTAAATATATTATAATCATCCGCTTTAAACAGCCATGCTCACACAATCATAAAAAGCAACTACAAAACCACAGTTGATATGTTCATAGTGTTTAACAGCGGCCAAGGAAGAGCGGATTTTTGCGGTGCCCCCTACAGTGCGGCACTTGTTCCTTACACGCGTAGACTTCCAGTTCGCCTGGATCCAAACACCCCCTGCTATATATCACAGTCTTTGTCCAAAACCTGCTTTTGCCACTCCCCAAAAGGGCCCTTGCTTTCCTTTCCAATCGTCAGCGACAGCAACACCTTCAGCTAAGTGTTACATCTGTCCGCACCTCCATTACACACTTATAAAGCTACAGATATGGGCTGTGTGCCCGGTTAACAAAATAAACAAGCACTGGCAAACTCGAGTTTTGATCTGTTAGCGTTTTCAAAATATTTATCTGTAAATCATCGTTTTAAAACAAGGAAAGAGATGTAACTTTTAAATATTTTAATCCAACATTTCAAAGTACCTATCCTGGCAATTTTTCAGTGGTAAATTCAAACTGGGGCACAGGGGCTTTTAAAACAACACCAAGAAAAGAAGATCTACATTTCCTGACTCCCATGACTCTCCCAGCTTTCCATGTCCCTTTCCCGGTTTCCTGCTTCCAAAACCTGCACTCCTGTTTCCTCCACCAAGTAGGGCACGAGGTCTGCTTGTGCTCCAGGTTTTCCTAACCTGTCCCGCAATCTATTCCACAAGACATATTAGTGTTCATGCCCATTTTTTAAAGTTTTATATAGCGCGCACCTGACCTAAAGGTACTGGAGCCCTTTACATGAGCACCAGTTACATTACAGAAGGGTACAATCATTTTTTGTAGGCAACGGGAGATGAAGTGATTTGCAGAGACTAAACAAGATGTTGAGCTGATGCCAAGACTTGAACCTGGATCCCCCAGGTCCAAAGTCGACAGCTCTGGCCATTAAGTGACACCCTCTCCTCGTTTTGTACCGAATACCATGATCCGTGCACCAATCCCATAACATTCTCACCCCAAAAAACTGAAGCATTTTTCCTTCGAAAGTGAACTAAGACAAAAAAACTTTTCATTTACATTTACAAACGGGGAGCTCGGAACACCAACACTGGCCAGGAAGACGTGCGGAGGTTGCGTAGCATGCTGGGCATGCGCATACACGCGAGGGGAGCACTTACAAATGGGGAGATCGAAACGACGGAACACCGGCCAGGAAGAAGTGTGGCGAGTAAAGGGGCCAGTAGCCTTGGAAGGATACAAATGACGACATAATCGTCATGAGGAGGGACTAACAAGCCTTAAACAAATCGGAAGCCAGAATTTACTGACCTAAGCCAATTACAAAGATGGGCAGAGAGTGGGGGGAGCTTCCACAAAGCTTCCACACTAAAGTGTATAATGCATGGCTCGGAGAGACAGTGCAAGCACTGTCTAGGCGAGACCTAAAACAGGTAGCGTCACAACCACTGTAGCAATCCCTGGGCCCTCTAAAAAAAAGGACAGTACCTGAATCCTTTTCCTTCATTCAAAAACGTTTGTAGTTCATCCCAACCTTGTCGCCAAATTTGTTGAGTACATTGACACACGAGTATCGTAGTGTTTCCAGATCAGAAGATTATTGTTCATGTAGGAAATTGATCTAGAGGAACATCAACTGCCCCACAGTCCAAATATCAACATTCTCAGAACTACATGACACAGTGAATACTCCAATGGAAGAAAGATAAGTCAACATTCCAACCCTCGACAAGTAAAGAGAGATACAAAGAAATACAGTGGAGACACCACAGGATTGTGGGCAATGTAGTGCTACACCTCGTAGCGGCTTACCTCATGCAGGGTCCTGGGCACCCTCGCTGATTTGGCCATGGCGTCCGAGCACTGCACAAAGGGTCTCTACCCTCTGGTACCTAGCAATGGCAGACGGCGGCAATCAATGGCAACACTGGAGCTCCTTAGCCTCACAGCGGGAAATAGCTCTTACAACAAGGTCTTTACCACGTTGTGCTATAAGCAAGCATTTTTTACCCCGCATTATTTTAAAACGTGTATGTTTTTACAACGCATGCCTTTACCACATATTTACGGTAAGTTGTGGGTGTAGGTGGACTCCCCCACAAAGACATTATTTATATACATTTATATTTACATTTACATACATATAAACAATGCATGGTAATGGCATATGTTATAAAAACATATGCGTTGTAAAACATGCGGGGTCAAAATGAATGGCAACACCCGGGCTCCTACCTACAGCCATATTGGTTCCTCTGACCTTACTGGCCTGACTCTTGGGTGTGGTGAAAAGACCACAGGTGCATAGGAATCCTTACAGACTCACCCAACTTGCGCTTCAGCTAGCTAGAAGGTGAGTAACCATCAGGTGGCTGAGAGCCAGGGTAAAACTGACATCTTTATGGTTGAGGGATCTACTCGAATGGTGGGTGGCGGAGGAGAGCTACATGTGCCTTTCCCATACTGATGAAGGGCTGCAGATGGGATCGTGCAGTGGGGCTCCTACTGGACAACTTTAATAATGACTTCAGTTCAGATGATAGTTCAGATGGTGAGGTATGACTCCTGTGTAATATGTGTGTTGTACAGCTGATATGACAGCCAAGTGTGACATTCATGGTTTCTTTGCTATAAACCTGTCTCGATGACTTGCTTTGGTGACATAATGCTCCCCATGCTGTGTATGACACTATTCACTACTGAGCCATCACAAGATGTAGTTGTGGGGGCTCTCCTATTTTTATATTTGGTACCATGCACTGCCTGTTTGGTTGTTTTGATTGTCCACATAAATAAAATAAAGTTTTAAAAAAAGGTACGTGTTTGCGATTACCAAAGAGCGACTTTTTGAGATTTGCTATTTGGTATCGCAAACAGCAATTTACAAATGTGTGTTTAACACATTTTGTGAGTCCCAGTGGTTTGCAAATAGACCTAACGCATTAATATTCATGAGGAAGGTCTCAGTTTGTGACCCATTGGTAATCTCAAAAATCACAGGGATGGTGGCCTGCTGGGGTCCCATTGGGAATCCCAGCCATCACCGGCCTGCTGGGGTTAGCAGACCACCTTGTTTTTGACTGCTTTTCAATAAAGCAATTTATTTTTCAAAATGCACCAAAGTTTTCCTTAAGCAAAAACGGGATGTGTTTCAAAAATAAAAATGTATTTTCATTTGTTAGAGTAGGCAGTGGTCCCTGGGACCGTTGCCTGCTCTTCAAAAATGTTTTTCCAAATATTCACAAAGGGGGAGGGGTCCCTTGGGCCCTCTTCCCATTTCACAAATGGGTCACCACCTCCTTGAAGTATTTGTAAAATGTGAATGTTTTGCAACCACATTTCGGTCGCAAAACATTCACACTTACCACTGTGATTCGGTATTGGGAAGGGTTGCCCTAAACATGCTCCTTCCTAATAATGAATCGCAAACCAATTATAATAGTAATAAACAGTAATAGGTTACCAAATCTCAAATTGGACCTATATACATTAAAAAAAGTGCTTTTTTTACGGTCACAAATGGCCTGATTCTTTGAATCGGACCATTAGCAATCTCAAAAAAGGTTTGTATATCTGGCCCCAAATGTGGTAAATGAGGGTAGATAGCTTTTATAAGCACTATATTTTGACTGAAAAATCTGTTAGCTATATACAAAGTTGTTTTATATTTTTGATGCATCAGGTTTATAACTAGACCCATACTGTGCGTGTTTTGCATGACATGTGCCTTTATGTGCATTTCCATTTCCATTCCTATGATCTAAAACTATATATCCTTTCCGGTTCGTGTATGGGAAACAATGGATTGCGAGGAGCTATTTTACCTTGCTATTATAACTTTCATGTCATGCTTAGCTTCTGGTTTCATTGGGTATTGAACCTGAATTTATGTCTGAATTTATGGCTCACTACTCAAGGGAATGACATGATGAACCAAGTTTCTATTACGGGTGGCCGATAAATTCTGCTCCACCGGGATAGTTGTCAGAGTTTTTGTTACATTTGCAATACAGAGTTCTGGCCAAATTCTACCAACCGCCGTGTGGCGAACTTTTTTCCTGAGCGTGTTTCATCACAGGTAAGTTGGCTAGCACCAGTGAGATTTGGCATCCCCAGCGCCATTTTCAGTCTGTAGGAGGTCACCAGCATATTTCCCCAAAGCGGGTTGTCATGGGCAGTTTCAACTATTCGCAGTTATTGTGCTGTAGCTCGAGTAGAAAATCTCCTTGAGTGGCAGCAAAATCAACTCAAGAAGCAGCTCCCTCTGGCATGCTGCGTGGTGCCGTTTGCGCTGGTTTTTCACTGCGGAATGAGCTCTTGATGCTAAAAATCAGCGCAAGCTGTGCGACGTGCCTAATTCCACCCTTTTGTGGAACTTCTCGAAATCTCATGGAGTTTTCATGTAACTACACAGAGTTCCGCCCACCCCAAACACTCGTCTACGTGAAAATGACAAATTGTGGCGCTGCAAACAATTTAGCTGCACTGTGTTGCATCATTTTCAAAGCACAGGGATGCATTGTATTAACGACAATCTGACCCATCCCTGTGCTGTCCTTTGCGCTGGTGCACAATTGGCTGCCATGCGCCAGCCCAGGCTCCCTTGACCCATTTTGCAAGGGTGCCTGCGCTACAGGGATTATTTTTTTGTGTAGGAAGGGACACCTTCCTGCATAAAAATAATAATTAATGGCATTTTCTTATTTCTATGCATGCTGCAGAATGAAGCACACAGAGAAAAAGGCGAAGAGAAATGAAAGTACTTGTTGCGCTATTGCTCTGCCTCCCCTGGGGAGGGGGAGGATTTTGAGGCATTCCCAATTTTAGGAAATGTTTTAAATCTGAGAATGCTCTAGTTCCATGGATGTTGCTTGGGAACACCCACAACAAAACCCATGGAACGCCCCTTTCATGCAGAATAATGTGTGAAATGGGCCCATATTTACAAGGCCATGAAAAGTCACGCAGGGTGCCTTTATAAAAAGTCATGCAGGGTGACTTTACATGGCATTGTAAATATGGGCAAGCCAATGGCGCCGTCAGTGCTTCACAACAAGTGACGCACCTGGCAGAGCAATGGGCTTGTAAATAAGCCCCCCAGTCTCTATCCAACCCTGTATAGATCTGGAGTGAGCTTTAATGCCCATTCCCTGGCATATGTGTCGCTGCTGTCCTCAAGTATTATAGAGTAGAAGGCTGCCTAAATCAATTCTTCTTCCGGGGGTGCTTCCCTAAAGAAGACTAGAGGCCAGTCCCCTTCTACCATGAATATTTCATAAACCTCAGATATTTTTTACCATAAGGATGCTTTTATTGCATGTGAAGTTTCCCCCTCTAATTCTATTTTTACATCATAATCTCTATTAGAAAGGTTTAAATGAGTATCCAGGTTTTAACCTGTATATAGTCTTTAGTTGGATTCACCACCAGAAGCTGCTGTAGAGCCTGATGCACTATTGTTACTTCTGCTGCGCTGTCTAACAGGGTCCGGGCCCAATTTCTGTTCCGCAGAAGTGTTCTTAGTGTGCACAGCCTGTTTTTTAGAAAGTCCGGCTACTTTCTTCTTTTTTACTGTTTCAGAGTCAGGACTCTTCTCTTCTGTTTTTACGCAATCCTCAGTACTCTGTTTGGATTTTCCCTTTTGTTTCATATAGTGGTCTTGGCGTCTGTAATTGCTTTGACTCCCTCTCTATGTCTTTCTATCATAAGAGCCCTGAAAAGTACATGAAGAATGGCCATCAGTGTACTGATACCAAACATTTTGTTTTTTATTTGATTGCAGTCCCTCACATTATAACCATTATAACCATTCTAACTGGATACCTGATCCCCCGGAGATGTAGTCCGTTTTTTAGGACTCGCCTGCACCAGCGCATGCGCTGGTCTGGCGAGACTTTTTGAGAGGGCTCCAAAAAGTGCTACCAGGCCAGCCTAGAGCTACAGTGCATGTGCGCGGGTGCGCGCGCCGCGCTTTACCGCGATTACTTTCACTTTCGCTTTGCATAGCCAATAGGTCTCGCTTTTGGGACCTTATAAGTATTTAGTTATGCAACTGGCTAAACACTAATAAGGTCTCAAAGGCGAGACCTATTGGCTATGTCAATGCTTGTTTTCTCTCTCTCCCTCACCTTTTGCTTCCTTTTAGCTTCAGGTGCTGGTTTGTCTTTACCGTTACCCTTGCTCCAATATGCGTTTTTATTACCTGTGACCCTAAGCTATCACGAGCCATAGAGGTGTATGTCTCAGCTATGATTTTAAGTAGTACTCGTTCCTGAGCCTGTGCCGATCTCTGATGTATAGTAGTGCCGAGCGCTTCCCGATGACTATTACTTAAAATTATGGAGGAAACCATAGCAATCTGACCAACTATTTCATCCCTAGATCCAGCGCTTTTGCAGCTCTGTGGTTTTTTGTACCTGTTTAATCACCCCTGGGAGGACTGACAATGATGGTGTACCATGAGTTGCCGTATAGATATGTGCAAAAATGCTTCCCCAGTTGTTGCACTCCTCTACAGGTGGCACCATTCATAAGAGAAAACACATAGTATGAATTCTATGTTTGTGTTGTGCTGTCATGTGTTAGACCAACTGGTTGGTCTTACCAGTAGTCCTCAAAGGCTATTTTGTCTCACTTCATGGGTATTTTACCCATGATAGTCTTTATTTTCTGTGGACTTATTGCCTGAATGGTACTTGGTCCCTGTGCCACAGATCATATTGGAGCCTGTCTGTTATTTAATATTTTTAATGCAAATTGTAAAAGTCATCTTTACATCCCGATTACATTATTTGGTAATGCTACTACTTCTGTTGCATTCAATGCACCTGCATTTGGATATGGTGTATATCCTGCCAAGATAGGATAGGTAGCCCCTTCATTATTCAGGGGCCCCAGTCTAACATGCCTATGTGTGTGTGTGTGGTAGGGCGCCCGCAAACCAATTTCGATGTTCATGATATGTTAGAAAGAATCTCTAAGTATTTATATGCTTTATATTCCACAGAAGTCTCCGTCGGTCGCTATGCATGAATGTGTCAATTGCCTCAAACTCTACCCATGAGTCAAATGTTTTGCATACATATGCTGCATATGCAGCTATTTCAAACGTATCTGCCCCCCCCCCCGCATTGAGAACTCTATTTGATTGGAGATGCAGTATAACTGCGTCTTTGCAATTACTTCATATTGCAAAAGAAGCCACTATTTTGAGAGCAAAAAATAATGGATTCAATCAATAAACATCAAAAACTAGGAAACCACAGATAGGGATTTTACCTTTAAAGAGTCAAGCTAGACTGATCTACAGATGGGACAGTGGTTCCCTATTTTATCTGAAGAAGGTTTAACCATGATTACAATGGACATCTCTGTAAATTTGCAATGATGGATCCTTTTAGTGTGATCAGCCAAGATTAGTCAGGACCCCTCCCCAAACAAATCCACAGCCCAATATTGGGCGCCATGTTATGTATGTACCAAAGAATATGTAAAACAGATTGCTATTATTATAGTGAGGTCGATAGTGAACACAATGAACATTTCTATCATGGTTCACAGCACCAAATTCCCTTATTCCTACACAAACCTTAACACTCCCTAACCGGTACTCTGTGACCGTAAATGTAATCTATTATTGCATGTGTTGAAAGTTCTACAATTGTTGCTCTGCATAACTACAACACATAGGGACTCAAGTTTTCAGACCGTCAGCCAGCAAAGCAAGGTGGAGGAAGCCTTCTGTGGCAAAAATAGAGATTTCCCTTTTGTGTCAATCAAACAACACCTATAAACAGGTTGTACAGATTATACATAGAACCAAAGAAGAGTAAAAGTTATGCACCAAAGAACTAAGATCACTTATTCAAGCATCACAAAATATGATTGAACATATTAATTAACTAGATGTAATAAATGAATTGAATTAAATATGCCTAACTCAAAAGGATTTTATATTCTCACCATTTTATTCAAAGGACATTAAACATAATACATCCTCATTTCCAATTTTATACATAACAGATTTTTATTCATAATATCAATAATTTCTTGATACAGTTGAACAATTAAAAAACATGAATATTAAAATTGATCCAATAAATCTTCACAAATTCAAAAGATAATAATCACTTTTGAACATAATATGTTTAAAACAATTTGACTGTGTCCTTTTGTCGACGCGTTTCGGTGTACTCTGTATTTAATAACACCTTCTTCAGGACCACAACATAAAAACATGGACAGCTCACTATATCAAAAATTAAAATCTGGAAAATGGAAAGTAGAAATACAAATAATTAGGCATAAATCGTGTGCTAAGAAAAAGCTCTCTTTCTTTGGTTCAGTATAATTAACACAACTAGAAAATACAGAGGGATTATATTAAAACCTCCCAAAAACAGAATAATGGTATGCACATTAAAACATACCACTAGGTCGAACTTAAATGAGTCCTGGGTAAGGTACGAATAAACTGAAGCCAGTTGTGAAAATATAGACTTCTACGATACTACGATGAATAAATGTCAATTTTATAACAATCGCATAGAATCTTAGGGCGACTCTATTTTTATAATTATTTTGTTGTGAATTACAGAGTCTGCACGATGGCCAATCAATGCCAATAATATTAGTACTGGCTTCCTATATATTATATTCAATCACTGCACCGGATACCTAATCAATGGTTCATCCTATTTTTTATTTGTATGTATTGCTTATTAACCTTGCCAATACTTACATGTATGTGTATATACGCCTACTTTTTATATCATTCCTTCCTTGTGGATTTAAAGACTTTTTACAGCCAAAAGATGTTTCTTTCTTTTGTCCTAGTATAACAAATTGTAAAAATCAGAAATTGAGGGTAGGTTACCAAAACATATTGTCCAATGACTTATCGAGATTCGTAAACTCACCCGCGATATAAGTGTAATCTGATGCTAGAGTCTCTCTGATATTGTTTAGATTCAATATTCTCATAGACGAAGGGTGTTGCCTTTATTGACCCTGTTAGTTCAAAAAGGATATATATGTTACATTGAGTTACTCTCAAGACAGAAAGGCCCTCCTACTCAACAACTCTTAGTATTAATTCTCAATGACTCACCATAGACTTAAAGTTGGCTACAATGGTTCTTATTCTTTTCTTTTTACGCCCTTTGCGTTTTAGAACACCTTTTTTTCAATTAAAAGGATGACCTCCGGCAATTTTGTCCAATCATCGGAGATTTCAGATTTTCAAATTTAATTCTGATGTTTTGCTCCTTCAATGCAAATCAAAGGACCACAGTAGTAAGCATATGTATATCGACAGCTCATGATTTTTATTAAAACTAGAAGACCCATGTTTTGGTTATTAATCTTACTCAAATGGACCCAGTTACTAACGGTCCCCCAATATGTCCGCAACTTGGCACATTGGTTAGTATTAAAATCACTCCTAATTTTCATGTAGGTAATGATTTTCTACTTTCTAACAACTACTACACTAGTCGGTTAACAACGGGGCTCCGGGTTCTAAATAGAAGCCCAATTTGGTGAATTATACTAAACTAAACAATGCTGCATCGAATTACTATTGAGACTGACATACATCAATCCAAACGGGTTGAAATGGGTCCAGATTAAATTTAAACATATACGTTTGCCTTCTTAATAGTATAAAGTGCCGGCATGTACAGGAAACACTCCCTTAATTACAATGGACACAAATCCCACTGTATATAGAGGATTTGTCCGATATATCATCCCCGCAGTTCGGAGATATAAATACGAACAGACACTCAAATTTCAAACCCTACCAATACATCGGAGGAGTCCCAGTGCCCATTGCTATAAATTTGATCTACCGACGTTTGTTAGCTCCTTACCGTGTGAAAGGTGGGGTATCTCATTTGCCGGGCTTCAGTGCGTCTAAGGCTCCGTCGCCATATTTCCCGCGTATAAATAATCCAACCGTTACGTAAGCTAGCGTGTACTTACGTAACCACGTTCCAAGTAGCCATTTTGGTAGTTCAAAATACTAACGACTGTAGGAACGCTAGAGACTGTCTAAATTTCTAATGCGCTGAACCTTAGTCACATGGACAATGTCTGGAACCAGACAAATATCTGATATACCCATCATTAATACTAATTCATTTACCATATATCAACGCATTCATTAGGTTGACATTGCACCTAATTGTGAAGCCTTTTGAAACACAGCAAGACGTATAATTCTACACGAGTTGCTATGAATTCCCATGTTGACAACATAAAAACCATTGATTGCTGTAACCATAACCCAATTACCATGGCATTTTTAACGATAATCGCGTCTGTAAGAATAAAAATATAATTGCAAAAAATAAAATAACTGAGATTCTTATTCAGAACCCTCAAATCATTCAAGAGTCACTAGTATCAGGGAAACACCCCCATACTCTGCACCAATAAAATTGGACACACCACCAACCATGTTTGATATAAGTGGGTCATTTGTAGTTCCAAAGACTACTCCAATTGTAACAACACGTTCTTATGTACCCATGAGTTAAACTTCACAGGATACTCAAAGAATGGATACCAAAATCTCTAATTTGTCTCTCTCTGTTCTTTTAAGTTCATCTAACTAATCTTTCCCACTCTTCCCTATTGTTTAAGCCTTGATGGTAGGTTTTGAATTTAGACATGAAGAATTGCTCTCGTTGTTTTCTTTTCATATCAATGTCACCTCCACGTAAAGAAACTTTCATTTTTTCTAAGATGAACCATCTCAGGTCTTCTTACCTATGGTTCATCTCTGACCAGTGATCAACTAGAGGAGCATTTTTCTTATTGTTTTTTAGTGCTGATCTATGTTCTGTAAGGCGCAGACGCATTTCTCTGCTAGTTTTCCCTACATAGCCCCTCTGGCAGGGGCAAATGATCAGATAAATAAAATTTTTAGTACGACAGTTCACCATGTCGTTCATCCAGTGTGAAATACCATTTAATTCCACTTTTGATTCTTTTATGATCGTTTTACAGTGTGTGCAAATGCTGCACGGAAAGTTCCCTTTCAGTTTCATACCATCTAGGACACCTATTTGCACACTAGATTTGGGTTCCTTGAAGGTTTTGACTAAATTATTACGTATGGTCTTATTCCTTCTGTATGAAAAAATGGGTTTACACAAAGGCGTGGTTCCTGGTTTATTTAGAAGGAACCAATTTTTGTTAATCAGATTTTTCAATTTATTATTCAGCCCATTAAAGTTTGTGACCATCACAATACCCTGTTCTCCAATATTAGGTTTTTCCCGAGTCTCAAAGAGGCTATCTCGGTTGTAATATTTAGCTCTTTTATAGCCTTCCTTTATCAGCCTTTTGGGGTATCCACGTTGTAGTAATTTCTGTTGCAAAAAGGAGGCATGGAATTCAAAATCTTTTCTACTACTGCAATTCCGTCTAATACGTAAGAATTGACTGAAGGGGATACTATCCTTTTGGCATTTAGGATGATGACTTGTGTGATGTAACAATGTGTTCCTATCGGATGGTTTTGTGTACAGTTCTACTGATAATATATCATCTTGTGTTTTAATTTTGATATCTAAAAAGTCTATAGAATCCTGACTCTTATTAGCTGTAAATTTCAGGTTCCTATCACCACAGTTGAGCCATTCCAAAAAGGACATCAGATCGGTTTCATTTCCCTGCCAAATAAAAAACACATCATCTATGAACCTAGACCACTGTTTGATTACTCTTCTTTGGTTCTGTGTATAATCTGTACAACCTGTTTATAGGTGGTGTTTGATTGACACAAAAGGGAAATCTCTATTTTTGCTACAATATATACCCGGTCCCTTTTGGTGCAATTTGGGTGACTCTCTTTCCTTTTACATAGGAATCCTTCTGTGATCAGAGTTCAGCCAAACTTGGTTCTAATGTTGTATTCCACTTTAGGTGTCCGTATATAGGTTTTCCTGAAACATCCTTATATAGGCACAATTCGCATTGCCCTTATATAGGCATAAGATCCCAGTCCTTATTAAGGCATTAGCCATCCTATCCAAATACAGTCATGGTCACCTACATCCGTCCACCCCAACGTCACAACGAGTTCTTAGAAACCAGACCCTTAAGCTATTGGGAGATCCCCTAGCACAGGATTATTGATTACTCCAAGAACTCATTTATTATGCATGAACTGCTATTCCTTAAGGGTTCATTCCTGACGTCTTCATCTGCCCGACTTTACGTCAATGCTAACATTCCAAGGCACCTACCAGGTATAAATATACCTTCCCTTGCCCAAGCAAGTAGGAGGAGAACTCGACTTTAGAGGCGCCTATGTCCCGACCTGACGCACTGACAAGAGACGCTGTCATCCCTGCTCGCAGAGAATCCAGCTTCCACTGTTCTGACTTCCTTCGCGTGGTGTTAGAGTTCTAGACCCGGAAAGAGATTCCCACCTCTCTCATTCTCAAGGTATGGAGCTGACTAGAACCTAGAGGGACTCTTGGCATACCAGACATGGCATACCAGACTATAGCATACCATACTATAGCCTACCATACTATAGAATACATCACCTACTTCTTACCTTGTACTACACTTAGGTTAGGTACACTGGGGTAGAACTAGTTAGAGAAGCATCTTATGAGTACTCACATTTTTAGCTTATGTTATTTATGTTTATGAATATATGTGTCATAACTAAAAGATAATGCTAGCGCAGTATTATTTCTTTCTACTGCTTACGCTGTACATAATATATCTCGCATACTGTCTTACGATTGTAACAGCTCATATCTCTTACATGAGAAACAAGAGTGTTCAATAAATCCTTTTATTGAAACGCCCATCTATTCTTTCTGTGTAACTCTGAAGAAACTAAGCATGCACGATTAGCTGTGTGAAACTGTTATCTGTTGTTTCCACGATTCTGAGAGTGTTCCGATTCTAAAGGGAAACAAAGTTGTCATGTTTATGCGGTTGCCAGAAGTTACTCCCTTCTTGTTTACAAGGAGTTTCCAGTGGCCTCTGAGTTAGCTGGCACAAAGTAATTAAGTTTAATATACTCGATAGGGGCATATTGACCTCAGTCCTATGCCAAATCTATAGGGTATATTATTCCAATGCGCAGAGCCTATCAGGGAAATAGGAACTACACTACACCAGCTCCATGAGTTCAACTTAGGTCCAAGAAGGACAGCAGCTGGTACTCTAGAATCTAACATCTCTCTAGACAGTTTGCACAAAGACTTCTCTAACCCGAATGGTCCAATTCCAGTGTTGATATGTTAAAACCACGGCTTTATCTAACTGATTGTGATTGCACCTACCAGGTATAAATATACCTTCCCTTGCCCAAGCAAGTAGGAGGAGACCTCGACTTTAGAGGCGCCTATGTCCCGGCCTGACGCACTGACAAGAGACGCTGTCATCCCTGCTCGCAGAGAATCCAGCTTCCAGTGTTCTGACTTCCTTCGCGCGGTATTAGAGTTCTAGACCCGGAAAGAGATTCCCACCTCTCTCATTCTCAAGGTATGGAGCTGACTAGAACCTAGAGGGACTCTTGGCATACCAGACTTGGCATACCAGACTATAGCATACCATACTATAGCCTACCATACTATAGAATACATCACCTACTTCTTACCTTATACTACACTTAGGTTAGGTACACTGGGATAGAACTAGTTAGAGAAACATCTTATGAGTACTCACATTTTTAGCTTATGTTATTTATGTTTATGAATATATGTGTCATAACTAAAAGATAATGCTAGCGCAGTATTATTTCTTTCTACTGCTTACGCTGTACATAATATATCTCGCATACTGTCTTATGATTGTAACAGCTCATATCTCTTATATGAGAAACAAGAGTGTTCAATAAATCCTTTTATTGAAACGCCCGTCTATTCTTTCTGTGTAACTCTGAAGAAACTAAACATGCACGATTAGCTGTGTGAAACTGTTATCTGTTGTTTCCACGATTCTGAGAGTGTTCCGATTCTAAAGGGAAACAAAGTTGTCATGTTTATGCGGTTGCCAGAAACTACTCCCTTGTTGTTTACAAGGAGTTTCTAGTGGTCTCTGAGTTAGCTGGCACAAAGTAATTAAGTTTAATATACTCGATAGGGGCATATGACCTCAGTCCTATGCCAAATCTATAGGGTATATTATTCCAATGCGCAGAGCCTATTAGGGAAATAGGAACTACACTACACCAGCTCCATGAGTTCAACTTAGGTCCAAGAAGGACAGCAGCTGGTACTCTAGAATCTAACATCTCTCTGGACAGTTTGCACAAAGACTTCTCTAACCCGAATGGTCCAATTCCAGTGTTGATATGTTAAAACCACGGCTTTATCTAACTGATTGTGGGCTATAAGCAGAACAGTAATGCAATGGAAAATTCTAGCCAGAACCAGTATTCTTTAACAGCGTCTCCTCTGTGCGCTTATCACTGTTATATCTCATATATGTACCAGACGATCCTGTAACATAGATACTCTAGGGCACCTGGGCCCGACTCATGTCTCATATACTACTGGTAATTTAGCATGAAAATGTTGCCTTATCTGAATGCTCTGAACGTGCTCTTGTGGCACAATAATGTGACAAATAGCATGCTTAAACCGGAAACAGAGAATAACCAGGATCAGGATAATGCTGAGCCCTTTCTAAAGATGGAGTCTGGTGCAGGAATCCCTATCACCCTGGTTAGGTGTCATAGGGGAGTTTGTGAGTTTGCATTCAGAGTCCAAAAAGGGCAATAACAGAGTTGTGAGATATTTCTCTTTTGAAGATGTTTCCAAGTTGGCGATAAACATGGTGCTTATCAAAGCTCCTATTACTAGGAAATGGTCCTCAAAATGATCCCCTCCTGTAAAGGTCATCACAATGTTTTGCAGGGCTGTGAAGGTTGTGGATGGGAGAATTTGCACTATTATTCGTGTTGTTCTGTACAAACGAAAATATTAAAGGAATTTTATCTTTTTATTCATTACCTTCTTTCTGTTTTTAGGGAGATAATGTGGGTCCTTGTTTTGACATCCTTTGCTCTATGTTGGTCATTCTTTGACTTATGGTGCAATAAACTTCCCAGTGGAGGCGAACAGTTGGTATATATGTTCTTCTTGATTCTGTCCTATTGGCCACGTTATTCCTTTCATCTGCACCTTCTTACCTTTTTCACATTGTTATTGAGCGGTGGATGTATATGGTGTACTCACTATTTCCTGCCCTAATAATTCAGTGGAATTCTTCCAGTAACGTTCTATGCTTAGCTCATCACAACATTCAATAGTAGGAGTTCAGCGGTTGGAACAGGGGCTTGTGATGACGAGCTGTGGCTGAGGTGTGCACAGAATCAAACCCACCCATCCCGTGGTTTGTGTGTTTACATCTTCACACGAACAGAAGGATTCCAGTACCCCAGTGACTGCAACTAAATAGAAAGAAAAGAAAGAGAGGTGATGAGCAGCACAGCTGCAGACAGACATGCTTTGTTGGCTGTATTTGATCTTCTTTATTGTGTAAACACCCCAAACAGAAACGCACACTTGTACAGCTTCAGAAGGTCATTAAGGACATTGGTTCCAGTCAGGGACATGTGTGTGTTAGCCTAATGCAGCCCTCTAATGCTTCCACAGAAATATTTAGTTTTAAACAACTTTATTTTGAATGTTACAACAAGTACAGTGTGGATGGGCACACTCAGGTTCAGCACATAATCAATACAGGTGTTATCCTTTATAGTTCACAGTGACACATGGCATTACCGACAAAACTTTTTTTGCATTTTTCAAGTTCTACAACAGTGCTACTCTAACGTAGTTGATTCGAGTTATTCCAGCTGAGTTCAGTTGCAGCTGTATTCAGGTACTGCTTAGGCCACTCCTGCTGTTTCTCTGTCACTAGTGTTGTCAGTCTCACTGTGCATGTCTACTCCCTCCGCTAGACTGAGTAGCTCCCTACACAGTTCTCTCCAACAGCTAATATCCTCCTCTAAATTTTCGTCCTTTCTACTCGCCTTCATGTGTATCTCTTCTGCTAACGACCACTCCCGCACACCTCTCAACCAGCTCGCCATTATTGGGACAACGCTACTCATCCATACAATGGCGACCCTTCGTCGGGCTAATACAATAGCCATCTGCAACAATTTATACGCCATTTTTTCTTTTTGGATCTTGGAACCTGTCCTAACAAACAATGTAGAGAACAAACTTCAATCCGCACACCAGTACCCACACGTACTCTCTCCACTACCCATTCCTAGTACGCATATACCTCTGCACACTCCCATGCCAAATACATGAAGCCCGCCTGAACCGCGCTACACCTTTGGCACTTATGGGTGCGGCTAGGGTCAATACGATGCAGCCTAACCAGAGTCATATACACCCGCTGCAAAAATTGTAATGTATGAGTTTTAGACGCACGTTGCAGAATACCACCGTAGTCAAGGAGCAGGCCCCCTTCCAAATTTCGTCTGCCAGGGGAGCCCGTAAATCTTCCTCCCATGCTGCCTGTGCCTTAAGGGGAGGAGCCTCTGTGTCTGCCCTCATGGCCTTATACAGCAATGATACCAGGCATCGCCCACTCCCACATGTAAGCAACATTTCTAGTGTCTCAGTTACTTTCGGAGCCTGCGGATATGTGGGCCAAGTCACTTTAACCAGTTCCAATAGACCTGCATATTGCAGGTATTGCCCTGGTCCCAACCCAAACTCGTCACATGCTTGTTCCAAGGTGACAAAAGTATCATTCACATACAGATCTGCTAATACCTGGCATTCGCCGTCCTCCACAGAAATATTTAGAGTATCACACTGGAAATCAATGATTTGTAGGTGAAATGATCAGACTGAAGACATTTTCCATAATATCTTACAGTGAAGAGATCACGCATGTGCTAAACAGAAGAGAGAATGATGGTGACTGAATTGCACTATTTGCAATCAGGACATCTGGGCTCAAATCCTAGCTTCACCACAAATTCGAAATAATTCAGTTCAGGATGTGAGCTTTACCAAAACATCCCTTGTATATATATATGGTTCTAATCTTGCTTCATGCTCAATAACAATATAGAGTTATATAACAATGGGGTAACCTAATAGACCACTGGACTCGGGTAGATATTGGTACACAAAAGGATAGTCACAGTGGAAATAGTTCACAACATGTAGACAACCAATACATGGTAAATGAAAGGGGAAATATGATAACACCAAGAAATAGCATACTGTAATGTAATTCAATCGATAGATAATTGTCAATAGATCAATAATTCACAAGATCAACTGTATTTTTCAATCTAAAATTTGAGAAAACAGGTGCAAATAAAGTGGGGTGACACGTGGTAAAAATTGGGAATAGTGCAGGTGATTGTGCAGTGGAAAGGAGGTGCATGTATATACATCAACATACAATAATCAAGAACCTATCCAGCCAGACTTCTGGCACATACAATAAATGCAAAATCATAAACAACTGATGCAGTTAATAATTCACTGTCATCCAGGTTTGATCTAAACAAAGGAAAAAAGTTGACGTTTCCACCCATAAGGGAACAAGTGGAATATACGTCTTGGGAGTGGGGTCTTCATCAGGACGAGAAAGACGGGTGAAGAGGAGGGGGCACCAGCATCAGCAAGATTCCTTCGTGCTGGAAAATATATAGATGTGGGCCTACACGGCTCAGAAGGTAACTTGTATGGGGTAGCATAGGATCTCAATTCTCTATGGTGGGATAGCACTAGGTTCATTAATGACCTGGCTGTTGGGGAAGCGAGTTAACTGTCTGATTCATCAACGCTTCCCCAACGCTTCCCCAACCCCAGCTGTGCCTGCTGCTGCCCTGCACGGACACTGGCAGTGCCTGCTACTGCCCTGCACAGGCAGTGGCTGTGCATGCCACTGCCCTGCACAGACACTGGCTGTGCCAGCTACTGCCCTGCACAGACCATGGCTGTGCCAGCTACTGCCCTGCACAGACACTGGCTGTGCTTGCTACTGCCCTGCACAGCCACTGGCTGTGCTTGCTACTGCCCTGCACAGCCACTGGCTGTGCTTGCTGCTGCTCTTTGACATACACACCTGATTATCCTCACATTTACATTCAATGTGCAGGTTTCTAAAACCCGCGCTGCTGCACTTGCACACACCCATTCTGTGCCAGCCACTGCACCTGCACACCCACTTGCTGTGCCACTTATTGCTCCACTCACACACTCGCTGTGCCAGCTTCCTTTCTTGCTTATTATTGTTCTTCCACACACACTTGTTGTGCAGGCTTTCTTTAACCGGCATTGCTCTTAAACATGCATACACTCACTATTGCAGCTACTGCCCTTGCACACACACTCTCTTTGCCAGTTACTGCTCTTACATGCATACACTCGATGCACTCGTTTTCTTTAACCAGCACCACTCCTCTTGCACACACTTGCTGTGTGTCCATAACCCAGAGCTATTGCACGTACACACACTCGCTCTGAGAGCTACTGCCCTTGTAGACACACTCGCCATGCCAGCTACCTTCTTGCATGCTCTCCACTCAGTGCACCAGTTTTCTTTGGCCCATACTACTGCTCTTACTCACACTCATACTACTGCTCTTACACACACCCACACTACTGCTTTTACACACACCCACTCTACTGCCCTTACACACACCCACTCTACTGCTCTTACACACGGATTCAATGCACCAGTTCTTTTTAAACCCACACTACTGCTCTTGTACATATATATGATGTTCCCCAGGGTTGGACTGGTGCACAAAATAGGCCTGGGCAACGAAATAAACGTAGCCCCCATTGCTGAATCAGGCAGCTGAAAAAGCGGGTCACATTTCCCAATCGGTGCATATTTGAACTTGTAAAGGCACTCCAGCCCCGATTTACTAACACTTTGTGTCAGTTTTGCTTTATTATTGTAATGCAAACCCGACGCAAACTCTGCGGGTGGGATGTACTGACCAAAGCAAATCAAGGTTTGTGGCGGATAGTACCCCAAAGCAATGCAAAGTTGTGCTATGTGGTGTTTGTGTTACTGATGTCAAAGGGGTGTTGCATGAGTGGTAGATAGGTGTTCTCATACAACCGTTCATGGATTTGGACGCAAATACCAGTCTACGAACATTGGTAGACCAGGATTTGCGAACACACAAAAGGTATGACAGCTCAATCCCTCACCCCACAGGGAAGTCCAGCGATAGGAACATAAAATCCAAAGATTATGGACGGAAGGGCCACACCCACATTTTCATGGCATGCTTCATCATTGGCAGGCCCACCCCACAGAGTTAGCATGCTGGCAATATGGTGGTCTCAACCTTACTGATAGAGAGAACAAGATAAAGTGCTTCTGGTTAATCGGGGGCCCAGATTGCATTCGAAAACTACCTCTGCGTTAACCATGGGGATTCTTTTTATTAAGTGGGTACATAGGGTATGGTAAAAAGAACAATACTGGATGTTATATGAGTCAATGTCTCAAACATCCCTCAAAGTCGTCAATTGCCAACATGTTTCAGCCACAAATAGGATACCCTCATAAAAAAGGGAGGGTCCAGGGCCTTTATCAGGGCAAAAAGCAGTACCCCTACTCCTGAATGCGTGTCCATGCACAAAGGTAAGAATAGGTCTTACCTCTAACCATCCACTATCCTTCAATTACGGAATAAAGAGAGAAGCACACCGGTGGTTACAACATGGGACCTGTGCTGTGACGACTGTGTGATTTTAGGAGTGGTCATGTGAACTTGGACCCTTAAAATTATAGAGCGATAGGAGGATACCGGATGGTTAGAGGTAAGACCTATTCTTACCTTTGTGGATGGACACGCATGAAGGGTGTACTGTAGGGGTATGGCTTTTTGCATTGACAAAGGCCCTGCCCCAACCCCCCCGCCCCACTTAGGGGTATCCTTTTTGTGGCTGAAACATGTTGGCAGTTAAATGAGACATTTACTTATATTAACATCCAATATTATTCTTATAAAACCCTACCATTTGAGGCCACTTTATAGAAGAAATCACCTGTGTTTACGCAGAGGTAGTTTTACAATAAAATCTGGACCCTTCGATGTTTACTAGGGGCACTTTATCTTGTTCTCCCTTTCAGTAAAGCCGAGACCACCGTGTTGGCACAATGGCACTTTCCTACCACTGTGAGGCGGACAGGCCGATAATGAAGCATGCCACGAAAATGTGGGTGAGACCTTTCCATCCATAATCTTTGACTTTTTTGTTCCTAATGCTGGAATTCTCTGTGGGCGGAGGAACTGCACTGCCATACCTTTTGTGTGTTTGTATGTTAGGTCGGAGGATGCACGACAGTTATTGGAATAATACCTCTATCTCGTCCTTATGTGTGAGACAGGGATTTGTGCCAAAATACTGCGCCTTCTCAAGACACTGTGAAGGAGGGTGAAACGCTTTCATTTCTCCTCGTTTTTCTAACATTACACATGTGCTGGCTGAACAGCACACAAACAAAGTAGGAAGAAAATGCGCACACCCTTTGCACTATGACACAAGGGGCTGGTAGCATTGGCGCATGGCTTCCAAAAGTGCTCCGGGAGAGAGCAGGACCTGCACCACATCTTACCACATATAGTTCTGCTCTGCTCCCTCCCTGTCATGCAACGCAGCAAGTTAAATTGGTGCGCTCTGTTGTTTTCATGTTTAGCATATCTGGATTGCAATTTGTGTATTTGGCAGGGTATGGTTGTGTGCAATCATTTGTGCCTACTGCAGATTGTTTATGGTGGTATCAATGTGTGTGGCGATGTCAGAGAAGTCAACAGTAAAACCCACCCACCAGACCATGAAACAGGCCACAAACAGCCAAGAGACCAGCCCACGCACTAGCTGATCAGATCAGCCCTTCTGCCAACGCCAGATTGACGTGAAGGATGGGCCACTGGAATTAAACGATTCTGGGGCTGCACCTTTTTTTGTGCATAATTATGGATTTGCTGCATAATCCATCATCTGATGCATAATCTCGAGGTTTATAAAATGTGTTTCTAACTCAAACTGATCAAAAGTTACTAAAAACGTGAAAACGTGTTTGTGCACAGTGGAAGGGCCCATCACAAAGGTTAATTAATCACCATTCTGTTTCTTTATTTCCCATTTGGTTGTTAAACTGGTACTAATGTAGCGAAATCGTTGCCCAGACGGAATAACCATGTCCAAAAAGGACAAAATAAGGAAGTAAAACTATTTTTAAAAGTGCAGAATTATGCGGCATAATTTGCCTATTCTTGTAATATAATTTCGTCAACCCTACTGCATATGTTAGTGCTCCACTGCCACATAATTCGAGTGGCCCTACCTATAAGCCTGTCCGACCCAGCCAGCACCATTTAACCCGCGCCACCTCGATGACACACACACACTCGTGGCATCAGCTTTCTCTAACCGCATCACCCCTCTTGCACACAGTCGTTGCACCAGTGTTTTTTTAACCGCATCATCCATCTTGCACACACACACACTCATTGCACCAGCATTCTTTAACCCACAACACCCCTTTTGCACACTCACACTTGGTGCGCAAGCTTTCTCTAACCGCATCACCCCTCTTGCACACACAGTCGTTGCACCAGTGTTTCTCTAATCGCATCACCCCTCTTGCGAACCCAGTCGTTGCACCATTGTTTTTTTGAACCGCATCCCCCATCTTGCACACACACTCCCTTCTTGTTTGACTTGAAAGCGAGTGCAGGATTATCGCGAAACATACGACGCGAGTGGGACGCCGCCCGCCAGTTCCAGGCGGCGGTGTTTTGCCAGTTTGGGCTTCTCGTCGCATGTTCCTCTTGGCTCAGCCAGAGTTATATTTTAACAGATTGTTGCTAAAATTACTCCCATCAACAAGCAACGGCTGTGCTGCCAAGTGAACCGCTGACTGTGATTTTCTGGTAATTTAAGTCGCATTTAAACTCCGAAAATTATCCCTTCGCTGCAAAATATATAACATCCCATTTCGCGCGCGCAGGTACATTTAACTTTTGATTACCAAACTATTACCTACAAAAAGCTCTTCCCGAGCCATTGCTAAACTGAACCGGAAAAAAAACCTCAGTGTATATAAATATGCTGTGTGCTTGCATCAATGCACTTTAGAAGGAAACATTCACTTACTGAGGTAGAGATCAGCACTTTCCGGAAGGCACTCATTAAACATTTTAAAGCACTGGCGTCATCCTTCGCGGATAATCGGTCTAGGGCTAGGCTCATACAATTAAAAGCCACAGCGTCCGCCATCTTGGATTCCCACAGCAGCCATATTTTCATTTTGAATATTGGGGACATTCTCATGTTATTATGTTTTTTTTTTTGTGACGTTCCAATGTCTTATGAGTGACACAGTTATAATAAAAGTATTTATGTCAATTAATAAGATTTATGTCAGAAATGACCTAATTTTGTACAAAATACTTATCTTGAAACATCTGTAAGGCTTTTCATGCTTACACAAGATCACTAACCTACTTTGCTTTTCCAACATGATCGTCCTGGAAACGTTTGCGGCAACATAACAAAGAATGACGAAGCCCCTCTTTAGGTTGATGCGCGCTGTCTCGTTGCGAAAGATATTGTGGGCTTACCAAGAACATAAAATGGGCTTGGAGCCAACTAATTTTCATGCCATTAGTGGCTTTCATGTCACTTTTATTTGCTTGCTTCTTATTTGTGTCCCAGCTTGTCAATCTTGTGTTGTCCCTCCCATGGAGCATAGCCTCTTTACTGCCTCTTTTGAATGGCTGCCATGCTTCTACTGCTTGCTTTTAAAGCACTGCTTATTTCTTTTTGGTTAAGCACTCTGTTGGACCTGTAATCCTTAAGGTGGCCTTCCCCCAAGCGTTTTGACCTACTTACCTTCACTTTTTTTCTGGCATTCATTTTTGTTTGTCTTAGGGCTCTGTACACTTTACCACTGCTGACCAGTGCTAAAGTGCTTGTGCTCTCTCCCCTAAACATGGTTACATTGGTTTTCACTTTATTAGCATATTTAATTTACTTATAAGTCCCTTATAGAGTGGTATATTATGCACCCTGGGCCTGTAAATTAAATACTACTAGTGGGCCTGCAGACACATATTGTGCCACCCACTAAATAGATCCTTAAAACATATTCCAGTTCTGCGATTGCAACCTGAAGACATTTTTAAACTGCCAATTCGATTTTGCAATATAACCTGCTTGCTAAACATTAAACTCTCCTTCATTGCATATAACCCCACCTCCTCCCCCCCAAGGTAGTCCCTAGGTAGCCCATAGGACAGGGTGCATTGTATTTAAATGGTTGGAGACGTACATTTAAGTTTTACATGTCCTAGAAGTGAACAACTCCTAAATTAGTTTTTCATTACTGTGAGGCCTACATGTCCATAAGATAACATTGGGTTTCTTTATTACGTTTAATAAGTGCTAAATTTTGATTGGGGACAGATAGGCATTTCATCTTTGGCATCTATGAAATTGTAATTAAAAATTATTTTTAATGGTAAAATTGGATTTTAAATTACAATCTTGAAAATGTCACATTTTTTGAAAGTTGCCATTTTGCTATCCTTAGCCATTTGGTGTCTTCAGCCTCCCCTGGGTACATGACTGGATGTAACTGAATGTTAGACATTGTGAATTCCTCCCAGTCAGTCACACAATAGAGGGGTTAGATGAGCCTGAATGCACCATCTGCCGGCAGAATGGGAACAGAGCTGGGCACCGCCCCACTTGCCACTGAATAGGCAGTGCACTGCCTTCACATAAAGGGTCTGTCACCTCCACATTGTCCCTGCAGCCACTTGGAGGCAGGGCAGGATAGTCAGAAAATTCCAAGTACTTCAAACGGAATTCTCTAGAAACTTCTAACTACAAAGAAGGCTTCGGGTATAAAAATAGGGCAATCAGACCCAGTCTTCTGTTCACTTTCTGGACCTGCGGAAGGACTCTCTGTGGACTGCCTGCTGCTTTGGCCTCTTTGTTTGACGTATGCAATAAAGGTGTCGTATTTTAACATACTTGCCTTAGTTAGGGCTTTAGGGCTTTATTACGAGTCTGGTGGTCCATAGACTGCCCATCTCAGGGGGATCGAGTGGTGGCAGTCTTCGACTGCCCCATTATGACCAGACTGGTCAGGCCACCTGGGACCACCACAACGGCGTGGCGATATTGAGGCTGCAAAATGCATGGGGGGGCCGCTGTGGCCCGCTAAGCATATTACAAGTTTCCTCAGGCCACACTTTTCATAGCGGTGCGACCACCATGAGAAGTGTGGCAGTGAGGAAAGAAATGGGGCCCTACAGGTCCCACTGGTGCATCATGCCATGTGGATGCAAACAGGGGGGCACAACATGTTTCCCCTGTGTTCATGCACACCAGTACCTGCACGGCATGGACTGCAGTAGTCCATGCCGTTCAGGTAATTCCTTTGACGTTCCCATTGTGGTGCTTATTTCATAGGCACTGCCCTCGGAATGCCAAAAACCCGCCTGCCAGACAGGAGAAAACTCCTAATGTGGCGGGCAGTTTTCTCATGGGTTTAGCAGTGCGGGAGTGGGGCTTTCCCGCTCCCACACTGCCAAACTCATAATACGGCCTTTAGACATGAATGGTATCCTCATTGACTGAACTTTTTCCTGAAATTGGACACGTTTATTGGAATCTTTTATGATTCAGTTGTGTATTCCCAGTGATTTTGAAGCATGCCATCATGGCCAGCTGATGCACAACCCGCACTTAGTATTTAATCCAGTGGTTATTGGGATTAGTTTTATCAAAACCTTCCCATTGTATGACTTGGCCAAGGCATGTGAAAACCTTTTGACATGGCAACTTTATTCATTTTGTACACCTTTTGTAATTTAAATCTGTGTTGTTTATTTATTTCATTTACTTGATGTGAGGAGCCTGCCGTTTCAAGTTTTGCATAGCATGATATGCCGGGAGAGTGAGAACCACAAACCAGAGACGATGAGTGAGGCATTGTGCAAAGTTGCTGTTTTTATGAGTGATCAGTGAAAGAAATACAGCATATTCACACGGGTTATACAGACTTGCAAACTATTACAAAATTGGATCGGTGTGAGGAGGGGGCGCAGCCTTGGAGGGCACAGGCCTTTGTACCAAGCATAGCCTGAGGCACTTTAACCATCCATCATCTGGTGGATCCTTCAAATACGAAATGACATCACAGGAAAAGACTCAAATTCATCTTAGATTTGGAACTTCAATGGGAGACTATGAACAGCCCATCATATTAGAAAGAGCAGGTCATACTTTTCATGCATGCCTCTTTTCTGTAACTTATCACATGAGTTTCAAGGGTAGGGCGATACACCACATGGATGTAAAGTGGTTAACTGTAGCTGAGAGTTATAAGCCAGATCCAGATGAATGGACAGCTGACATCAGGAAGCGCTGCTTCCACCAACCATCTTCCACCAGTACTGGTTCCATTCTCTCCATCTAGAATGCCCTCAGTTCTCACCCAGTGTCACATTCCAGAACCTATATACACCAGTCAGCTATATAGGGCCTTCTGTCTACTTTCTGAGACAGGATTGGTAAGCATAGTGCTCCATTTCTACTGTCACTGTGGATGATTTCATGGCCACCATACCGCTCTGACCATGTCCTATTCAAAATAAATGTGCCTTGAGAAAGTCCTGTGTGGGACAAAACGTGTTGGCAGGAAATTAGCTGTAATTAACGTTTTTATCTATCTAACGAAAAGAACGATAAATAAATACAAATCAAGCTAATTACATGCCATCCCAGAAATATTATTCCTTTAAAGAACTCATGTTGGCTTAACAAGCGTTGAAAGTGTATGCCTTTTGCTGATTTTCCACAGGGTAAGCAACTGGGAAAAATATGAAACAAATATCAGATAATGCAGATACTATAGGGAAAGAAAAAGACTACACAATGATAACAAGCATGAAAAGAGATCACCATTCGCATAGATGAAAGTCTTACTTGTACCATAGGAGAAAATCTTCAAACCTCTTGGGCATCTTTTTATTCCACTTGCTTCATGCCACAACGTCCCTTTTTAGAAAGCACCAACTAAAAGGTTAGCTATTCAAAGACACGGCACAGTCATTCTTTTAAATCGTCATTACGTGTTCAGAGTTCCACCACTGACCATTGGATAACCTTACTGTACTTACTCCCCTAATAACCTCAACCCATTAGGTACGGGCCGAACTTCACCAGACCTTTTCTGACCTTAGAAACTGGAGATTTGGTACCAACAAAATATTCCTTCTCTAACCAAAATGCCTCTTTCTTCTTAACATGATCATAACTTTCTTGCTTTTTTTTATTACACTCAAATTTTCCCATCATATCCTCCAACATCACAGGACACCTAGAGCTATCTTGATCCAGCAAACTTTCCCTCACCTTATTCAAGCATGTTGTGCACCGCAAGCCATACCAAAGACCTTGCACAAAAGAGCCTTGAACGCCATCATGCCAGTAACACTGTTGTGAGTGTTATGGTGCATGCACAGAGTGGGACAAAGAGCATACGCCACATCAACACCAGCGGTGACCATTATAAATAACGGGGTAACCCAAAGTAATCAAGGACCTGGGTATTATGTGGTATGAAAAACACTGGTCCTGAACCAATATTTCAAATCAATCAATCAAGAGGTTTCATTTAGCACATTATTGAGTAAAGCAATAAACATAAAGAATATAAAAAGTGCAACAGAAGACCATAAACTGGATCACCATATATTTATTTAAGGCGATTAGGTGAAAACCAGACAGTACATAATACAAAATAACAATTTTAGGCTGCTCCAGAGGGAGACGTGCAGTGAAAAAGAAAGTGCTCAAGAGTGACGTGGTGAAGAGAGAAAAAACTCAATGTAAGTATAAGAAGTTTGATATGTCAAAGCAAATAGCAGGAGGACCGGTTGCAAATCACCGTCCCTGGGTAACCTGGCCCAATTATATTCACAAACGATTGTTATATCAAATTCAAACTAGAAATCAATTCTAGCGTAGCACGTGAAAACAAGGGAGGGTCCAGGTTAGATTAAATGGGCGTCGACGTTTCGATCCAACTTATGGCCACAAAGGGATTTTTGATTCCTCGGCCTGGCGGATCTTCATCAGGACTAAACTGGGCAACCTGAAAAGGGGAGTCAAAGGTCAAAACGTTGCACTAGGATTAAAACCTAAAAACATCACACAATTAGTGTACATGACAAGCTGGTCTCAACCATCAGTTATGAATGAGAACAGGAATCCATGGTTTCTTATATGGTTCCAATATGGGGCTATTCGTCTCCCAACGTTATCTTAAAGAAAAATAATCATATTTCAGAAAAGTGTACTAAATATGACACATAGGTTACTTAAAAACCACTAAAATGAGTGAGGTCAGTACCTTCACACTTGGTTTCAATAAATGATCCCCGGTGGGCCAAAAGAGAAAGATTGCGGTTCACAGTCACCTACAAGAAAACAAGGGGAAGGTAAATTCCAGAAGTCTCAAGGGTTGTTCCATGACAATCGTTAAATATACGATGTCCACTCTACTTAAATTACTTATCCAATGCTACCTGTTCACATATAGGCTAGGGACATGATTGAGCCGACTATGACCGATAATTGAGATTCACGCTAGCGTTGACGGGAGATGGGTGCGTCATTATATTGACGTGTCCATTGTTAGGTGCAATTAAATAGGACTAAAACCAGATTAGTAATACTTACACTAAGTGATCACGGGGGAATAATACACGTTTAAATTATACAAACAATTGATAAACGTCCACCGGTTCAAGATAGATCTACTTATCTATGGGAACCTCGAGTGGTGATCGTACTACAAAAAAGGCGCTCCGGTATTAAGTCCAAGAAATTATACCTAAAACACGTTCCGGAAATTAATTCTAACGATTGTGCCTAAAAACGCGGCTGCTTCCCGGCTCGTAATACATACGTGAGCGTTACCGGGATGAAGCAACATGTTTATTAAAATAGACGTGTTAGAGGAGGCTCAATGCCACTCGGGAAAAGGCTCAATGACTATTTAAACTAGCGGGTGCCGTGCACTCACTTTCATAGGTCGTATAATCAGTTCTCACCGGGGGAAGCGTCTTCAATTCTCGGCCGTCTCCAGGCTTGTAACAATGCCTAATGGAGCGGGTCAGTGCGTGGGCGTGTTAAGTCAGTTACCGGTAACGTAATCGGTGCGCACAGAGGGAAAGGGAGAAAAGACTCTGCCCGGTGAAAGGAAGGTTTGAATTAAAAGGAAAAAAGAGAGAAGGCACAATTGCCCGTATTCACCAAGACAATTACAATAATATGTAATGTTTTAAGAAAGACATTTTATATTCACAATGCTTTATCTACACATTAGAAATACATAGTGAAATCTAAAAACATTTAACAGAGATGACACACATAATTATAAAGAAAACATCTCATGGCATTGCTAGAATTTCAACAAAAGTTAATAAATAATGCTGTCACACACTAGATCACTAGTGAGCTGTATGGTGGAAATATGCTAATCGACAGATTGTAGGCCCCTCTAAAACGAAACAAACCACTCTATGGGGGTTTCCACCTGTCAAGGGCCACCATAAGTGCGGCTCATGCAAAGCATGCCCGATGTCAAAGGAAATGACTGAGTTTGTACATAATGATCGAACGTACACATTGAATGAACATAGTAACTGTAACACTAGTGGCGTCATCTATGCCATCATCTGCCCCTGTGGTTTCATGTACGTCGGACAAACTGTCCAGCGAGTGAAGTGCCGTATTTTGCAGCATTGCAGCCGCATACGTTGTAGGGTACAAGGTGCCCCATTAGTGGAACATTTTACTTTGTTTGACCATGCAGCTGACAGCCTCTTTTGGTGGGTCTTAGAAAAGGTTAAACCAAACCCTAGAGGGGGTGACTTCAGTATGGTGCTTAGCAAACGTGAGTGTAAATGGATACACTGCTTGAACACTGTTACCCGGGGTTAAATGAATTTGAGGAGATCAGTAGACAAGTGGCCATACTCACTAACACATGAATTTGGCCTTGTAATAGCAAGCCCGCAAACCATACTGGGAAGTGGTTGTGTTGTGTGGTTATGTTTCGTTTTAGAGGGGCCTACAATCTGTCGATTAGCATATTTCCACCATACAGCTCACTAGTGATCTAGTGTGTGACAGCATTGTTTATTAACTTTTGTAGAAATTCTAGCAATGCCATGAGATGTTTTCTGTATAATTATGTGTGTCATCTCTGTTAAATGTTTTTAGATTTCACTATGTAATTCTAATGTGTAGATAAAGCATTGTGAATATAACATGTCTTTCTTAAAACATTATATATTATTGTAATTGTCTTGGTGAATACGGGCAATTGTGCCTTCTCTCTTTTTTCCTTTTAATTCAAACCTTCCTTTCACCGGGCAGAGTCTTTTCTCCCTTTCCCTCTGTGCGCACCGATTACGTTACCGGTAACTGACTTAACACGCCCGCGCGCCGACCCGCTCCATTAGGCATTGTTACAAGCCTGGAGACGGCCGCGAATTGAAGACTCTTCCCCCGGTGAGAACTGATTATACGACCTATGAAAGTAAGTGCACGGCACCCGCTAGTTTAAATAGTCATTGAGCCTTTTCCCGAGTGGCACTGAGCCTCCTCTAACACGTCTATTTTAATAAACATGTTGCTTCATCCCGGTAACGCTCACGTATGTATTACGAGCCGGGAAGCAGCCGCGTTTTTAGGCACAATCGTTAGAATTAATTTCCGGAACGTGTTTTAGGTATAATTTCTTGGACTTAATACCGGAGCGCCTTTTTTGTAGTACGATCACCACTCGAGGTTCCCATAGATAAGTAGATCTATCTTGAACGGGTGGACGTTTATCAATTGTTATGTATAATTTAAACGTGTATTATTCCCCCGTGATCACTTAGTGTAAGTATTACTAATCTGGGTTTAGTCCTATTTAATTGCACCTAACAATGGACACGTCAATCTAATGACGCACCCATCTCCCGTCAACGCTAGCGTGAATCTCAATTATCGGTCATAGTCGGCTCAATCATGTCCCTAGCCTATGTGTGAACAGGTAGCATTGGATAAGTAATTTAAGTAGAGTGGACATCGTATATTTAACGATTGTCATGGAACAACCCTTGAGACTTCTGGAATTTACCTTCCCCTTGTTTTCTTGTAGGTGACTGTGAACCGCAATCTTTCTCTTTTGGCCCACCGGGGATCATTTATTGAAACCAAGTGTGAAGGTACTGACCTCACTCATTTTAGTGGTTTTTAAGTAACCTATGTGTCATATTTAGTACACTTTTCTGAAATATGATTATTTTTCTTTAAGATAACGTTGGGAGACGAATAGCCCCATATTGGAACCATATAAGAAACCATGGATTCCTGTTCTCATTCATAACTGATGGGTGAGACCACCTTGTCATGTACACGAATTGTGTGATGTTTGTAGGTTTTAATCCTAGTGTAACGTCTTGACCTTTGACTCCCCTTTTCAGGTTGCCCAGTTTAGTCCTGATGAAGATCCGCCAGGCTGAGGAATCAAAAATCCCTTTGTGGCCATAAGTCGGATCGAAACGTCGACGCCCATTTAATCTAACCTGGACCCTCCCTTGTTTTCACGTGCTACGCTAGAATTGATTTCTAGTTTGAATTTGATATAACAATCGTTTGTGAATATAATTGGGCCAGGTTACCCAGGGACGGTGATTTGCAACCGGTCCTCCTGCTATTTGCTTTGACATATCAAACTTCTTATACTTACGTTGAGTTTTTTCTCTCTTCACCACGTCACTCTTGAGCACTTTCTTTTTCACTGCACGTCTCCCTCTGGTATTTTGTATTATGTACTGTCTGGTTTTCACCTAATCGCCTTAAATAAATATATGGTGATCCAGTTTATGGTCTTCTGTTGCACTTTTTATATTCTTTATGTTTATTGCTTTACTCAATAATGTGCTAAATGAAACCTCTTGATTGATTGATTAGAAATATTGGTTCAGGACCAGTGTTTTTCATACCACATCAACACCAGCAGCAACAGCACCCTCAATGCACTCACTGATCTGATCATCCTCTTTGCAACACCAACACCTTGAGGGTGATAAACCTACACCTCTTATGCTTGATACCGCCCTCCTCCAAGCACCTCCTCGTGTCTTTGTTAGCGAATTACACCCCTTTGTTGAACAGTAATTCAGAAGGAGAGCCATTCCTTGTTGACACATTAGTCAAGAACACAAACACACTTCTAGTATCAGGCACACACACAAATATTACTTTTGATTTTGTTTAGAACTAGATTTCCTGTTTTTGACTAAACAAACAAGATCTTCTGATCCTCTGTTTGGTTTCATAACAATCTCCTTAGAACCCTCTATATGACTGGCAATTTCCACTGCCTCATCTAAGATCTCAGTAACTGATTCTTCTGGTGAAAAATGGATGCCTGTTGACCCATGAGCTTGGGAGGCTCACAACAATGCCTCTCTAGCCACTCCACAAGTTCTTCATAATTGTTCTGTTGTTCTTTCTCATCATTAGATACAATCTTCTGACCTCCATGTCAAAGAAGTGTCCTGGAATACAGTCTTTTCCATCTGTTTTGAACTTCATGCTATCAATGGCATCCAAAATAAGAACTGAATGCTCTGAACCATTCTTTTCATTTAATTTACCAGGCAGCTGTAAGAACAGTGATAGTGGATCAATTGACTACATCCTCAATGTCCGAAATATGGATCGGTGATAGTAAAAACAATATCAAATCACAAAAATATCAGAAAAAAATATGGTTTACAAAATATTGCCATCCTATACATAAATAACAAATATCGATAACCAAAATATAGCTGTTTAAAAATATCTATTGCTACTAATAGCAAAACTACAAATATCATAACTAAAAATATCGTTACCCATAAACAAATACATAAAATGTTAATAAGATCAAAACACCCAATAAAAGCATACTAATACAACAAAAAACAAAAACAAATATCTTAAAATAATATAATAATTCTCTTTAAAATAAATAAAATTAAACTCTACATAAATCAATAAATTGTCTAACTAATTATTATAACAAAATTAAATGTAAATACATAAAAAATATTGAAATACATTAAAAAACAATAAGGGCCTGATTACAAGTTTGGTAGTCCTTTGGAACACCAAACTTGTGGTGGCATGGCGGGACCCACCACACTGGCTGTCCCACCGCCGCAGGACTGCCGCAAACACCGAGAAACCATGGTCCCTCTGCTGTTGCACTGCGGTGTGGTCCAGTAATATGCCGGCAGTGCATCTGTGGTAACACCTAGCATATTATGAGTTTCCTCACAGCCACTGTTTTCATGATGGTGAGCCCAGCATGAAAACTGTGCCGGTGAGGAAACTAAAGGGGCCCTAGAAGGCCCCCAGTTCTCTCTAGGCCAGGGAATGTATGCAGGGGGCACACGGGGTGCCCCTCTGTCTGCATGCACCCCCAGTTCCTGCACGGCATGGACGTCACAGTCCATGCCACGCAGAAACGTGCTTTGGCGCTCCCTTTGCGGTGCCTTTCTAACAGACACCACCGTGGGACCGCTAAAGCAACGCTTGGCAGACCAAAAATTAACTCGCAATCTCGCAGGCGGTGTGCGGAAGAGTTTGGCAGTGTGGCAGCGGGCTGGTGGCATGGCGGCTGGCTCCCACACCGCCAAACTCGTAATCAGGCCCTAAATATTTAACAGACAAAGACACTTTTAGCAATTTATGTAATATAAAAATAAACATTAAAAAATGAAATAAGACATAAATAATACATTCAACATAACATTAAAACAATACAAACCAGTTATCCTACTATTTTATGTACATTACCAATGCAGAATTAAAATATGTTACATTTATTTAAATATTTTATTCAAATAGTTCCAGACAGAATAACAGAAATAGCAAGATATATCACCTCACAGAAAGGGATAAAACTACTCTTGCAAATAGGCTTCACGTATAGTCAAGAAAGAACAGGCACTGACTTTGTTATTTGAAAATTTACAAAATACTGCTCTAATGCATGTTACGGGAGCGGTACTTCAAAAAAAATAGTTTTTGTTAACCTTAGAGAATACAAAAACCGTACAAATGTCACCAGAATTGAAGTAAGGCATTTACTTCAAAATTTAAAAAGAGAAAAGAGCAAACTCTCAAGAGCCCACCACCAAAATTCTAAAAGATATGTACCCTAAAGTACATGAACCCATCACAGGATCAGCTATACCCTCTAAAATACCAAGGGACAAATTACGAGATTTTGGTGGAGTGGTGGCGCAGCAGTGAAAACCGCCGCACCACCGCTCCGCAAAAGCTTGCGCTATCCGTACGCCAGATCACGACTTATTACTAGTCTGGCGGGTGGGTGGCGTGGCAGTTTCTAAGCCTCACATGCGAGCCTCTGAAAGGCACTACCATGTTACCAACGTCGTAGGACTGCCTGAATTGTATTCCAAACAGAATACGGCGTGCGGCCAGATTACGGTTTTGGCGGTCTTGGAGAGGGGTGCTGGTGTGGCGGCCCGCTCCAAGACCGCCAGACTCGTAGTCAGGCCCTAAAACATTACTGGAAGCCGTGAATCTCCAATGAGACATTATTATAATCCAGACACCCCCACACTGAGTCATTATTGGAAGCCAGGAGCACTAGCCCAAATATTTTTGATGAATTGAACCTCAAAACAATACACAAAAAATAAAGAAACAAGTATTCATCAAACAAATCCATAAATTACAAAATATTTTTTTAATCCACAAACAAATGTAAGAAAAACAATTTTAATTTTCATGGGAATGTTGGATCTTTTCTAAACTCAGTTGAGGTCACTCATCCTCCATACTATGGGTTTGATTACGATGACGGTGGGGCAGCCACCGACAGCCCGCCGCTATCGTAATAGTGATTCTCGCCCACCACATTAGGATAGTGGGCGGATGTTTTGCGGTCAGAGAGACCGACTGCCATGGATCTGACAGGCTCAAGCCCGTCGGATTGTCGGGCACCGCCATAGGGATTACAATGTTCCTTCCTGTAGGCCGTTTCATGGCGGTTTACCCACCATGAAAAGGCAAGCGGTTAGGGACATTAAGGGCCCATAGTGGGCTCCCCTTCACCCCTGGCCTTGTGACATGGGCCCTGGCGGGGCACCATATCCCTGCACCATCATGTGGCAGGCACTGCATGGTGCCTGCCATGTAGTGCAGGGATATGCTAAAGGTACATTTTTTGTACTGCGGCGTGTGCTGCAGCTCTCAGCACATGCCGCAATACAAAATATACACTTTGCGACCACCTTGAAGGTGGTCTCATTGTAATTTGCATCGCGGGCAGGCGACAGCTAGCCGGGCATTCCCGTCCACGATATGATGGGGGTCGGTCAAATATCTGACCGCCAGCATAATGAGGCCCTTTATTCTGTTTGAGGCTCTTGCACCACACCCACGAAGCAATCTGAGGAAACTTACTTTAGGGCCAGATTTATCAAAGTGTTGTGTTGCCCTAGTTGTCACGCAAGGTAACGCTGGGGCAACCAACACTAAAGTCAGATTTAACAAGCCTTGCGTGGCACTGAGGTGCTTGGCAAATCTGGAGTAACACAAAGTAGAGCAAGTCGCTGCCTTGTGTTATTTTGCCCCAGGGAGGCGTCCATGGGTAGACCGTGAGTACTCCCACACATCAACCCATGGATTTTTGCGCATTCCCAGATTTGCCATGAATGGTTGACCTGGGAATGGGCCAAAATGCTACACCTTCCCAGGAGGGGAATAATAAGGAGAAATGTCCTTATATTGCTGTGTTTGTTCCTCTTTCTACATGTGCTGCATTGTTCTGCACACATAGAAAGAGGAAAAAGCCTCAGAGGATTGTTTTTGTGGAGGAAGGTGTGACGCAAGGGTGCCTGCGTTGGCGATATGCAGCCAAAAGAGCGACCAGCACAAAGAGAGGACAGGAATGTGCCATATATGTTAAATGTGGTGTATTTCTGCTCTTTCACGCAGCTCAGCGCAGCAAGGTGTCGTGTTGAGTTGCTTGAAATATTGATAAATCTGCTCCTGAATTTTTTGCTTCCAATTTAAAATTCCTTCACATTTACAGAGTAGTTTACAATTTTCAATTTTACATTTTGCTTCTTTATTCATATATACTTTGTTAATCTGTTAATATTATGTCATTGCTAAGCAGTTGCAGACCCTCTGAGTAGGCTTTGCAGACACCCTGTGGTCCCTGGACCACAGGTTAAGAACCACCAACATAGAGCAATCACTCCAAATAGAATCCTGCCACCTGCAATTACAAGTGCCTCCAGGCCTGAAATTATTGGGTGTGTAAACTCTGTACCCGATCATTCTGGGCCTGGGGACACCAGACCATATATTGTTGCTGCAGGAACTGTAGGCAGCAGCACAGCCTGGCCGCACCCGAAGCATGCAGCAGTGCAGCCTGGCACGCACACGAAGCCTGCAGCAGCGTAGCCTGGCCCGCACACGAAAACTGCAGCAGCGTAGCCTGGCCCGCACACGAACCCTGCAGCAGCACAGCCTGGCCCGCTCACTAAGCCTGCAGCAGTGTAGCCTGGCCCGCACACGAAGCCTGCAGCAGCACAGCCTGGCCTGCTCACTAAGCCTGCAGCAGCGTAGCCTGGCCCGCACACGAAGCCTGCAGCAGCACAGCCTGGCCCGCACACGAAGCCTGCAGCCGCATAGCCTGGCCCGCACACGAAGCCTGCAGCAGCGTAGCCTGGCCCGGACACGAAGCCTGCAGCAGCGTAGCCTGGCCCACACACGAAGCCTGCAGCACCGTAGCCTGGCCCGGACAGGAAGCCTGCAGCAGCGTAGCCTGGCCCGCACACAAAGCCTGCAGCAGCGTAGCCTGGCCCGCACACGAAGCCTGCAGCAGCGTAGCCTGGCCCGGACACAAAGCCTGCAGCAGCGTAGCCTGGCCCGCACACTAAGCCTGCAGCAGTTTAGCCTGGTCTGGACACGAAGCCTGTAGCAGCGTAGCCTGGCCCGCACACGAAGCCTGCAGCAGTGTAGCCTGGCTCGCACCCGAAGCATGCAGCAGCAAGGCCTTGCCCGCACCGGAAGCCTGCAGCGGCACGGGGGAGCAGACAGTGTCCTCCTAGACAAAGAGAAACCTCCCCAGGGCATGCACACCAGCCACCGGTCGACCACAGCCCTCTCTCAGACACTAGAGCTGAAACATGTCTGCAATTTTCCACCATGAATGCGAAAACATTCGGTGCAGGATTAAGGTCCCCGATATCCCAGCCCCAAACTTCTCGTCGGGGTTTTGAATTTTTCTGTCCTGTGGTGTGATTTGTGGGCGGAGATCGTCGAGGAGAAGGTGGTAAGTTGTTGTTTGTGGTGTCAACAAAGATTAAAGTATGCCTTGTGAGCCTTTTATGTGAAGTAAATAACCCTGCACCAGAAAGGGGGAGCTATAGATTGTCTTAGCACTGTGGACAGAGCCCTGGGGTTTAGCACAGAAGGGCTGGCAGATGTGCTTCAGTTTTCATGGAAACATTTGCCAGAGGGATATTTGTACATTTTTCTGAAGGTCAGTCAGAGAATCTAACAATTCTGACTCCAGTCTCGGAAGCACTTTGAAACAGAAGCTATCTTTAACATCTTTGGAGCTGGACCATCAGGGATCAGCTACTGAGAACAGACCATGCCTGGCTATTCATTCGTGCTCCCCAGGCAAACTCAACCACATCAGTTAGAATCAATACCTATGAACATAAAAAGAGCCTGCGAGGCTCGCGAAGGGCTGTGTGATGCAGAAACTTCTGTACATCCTGCAGAGGCCCAGTGGAGAGCATTGTTCAGATCGTGCATTGTTGTCCGGCCTAGCAGTGCCATAGGATGTGCTGCCCGAGGCCATCTTTAAAAGGCCAGTGAGTCATTCTCTAAGGATGCTGCGAACAGTCCTGACATGCAGCTAGAGGTGAAAGCCAAGAAAGTGGAAGGCAGTAATCTGGAGATCAGAGGCCCTGAAAAGGAGTCATCAACTTAGTACGAATCAGTCCAAGGCCCTGCCACCGGGGCTAATTTACTTTTTACTTTCTGCTTTTCCGGGCAGGTCTTAAGAGTAGGGTCCATTAACTACAATGGAACAATAACGTCAGTGAGTGATGTTATAGCATATCAGATAGGGCTTCAGTTAGTGACTTTACTAAAGCACAGCAGTAGCTGTCAAAAACCTGGACTTAATGGTTCCCCAACATAGACATCAGGGGCCAGGTATACGACGGTTTTTAGCGTGCACAAACAGGTTTTAGACCCCTTTGTGCACGCCAAAAAACTTGGGCCCATTTACAAAATCTATTTTGTGACTCACTAATCAATTAGCGACTCGCAAAATAGCTTTTGCAACTCGCTATTAGGAATGAGCATTCTCTCCTAATATTGACTCATGAGGCATGCATGAATGTTTGCAATTGCGGTCGCAAAATACTCACAAATTACCACCTACTTCAAGTAGGTGGTAATGCAATCGCAAATCAGATTCACATTATTGACGGCTCTTTAGGGACCCCTTCCCCTTTGCAAATGCATGCGAAAATATTTTTTAAGGGCAGGCACTGGTCCCACGGATTACTGCCTGCCTTGTTTCATTTTTTTTTTTTTAAAGCATCCCGTTTTCCTTTAGGGAAAACGGGCTGCATTTAAAAAAAACAACTGCTTTATTTAAAAGCAGTCCCAGAGCCCAGCAGACCACCATCCCTGGGAGGGCCAGCTGTTCCCAATAGGGTCGCAAAATGCAAGTGCCTCATGAATATTAATGAGCCACGCATTTTGCGACCCCATTCGGAATCGCAATCAGTGTCCCTAACACTGTAGTACATAGTAAATTGTGACTCGTAATTTGCAACTCGTAATCGAGTGCAAATTGCGAGTGACAATTTTCTATGGTCGTACATCTGGCCCTAGGTTTTTAATGAACCGAAAAAAAGGAATACGATGGACTTTAGGACCAACCACCCTGCTTAATTAGGTTGTTCGCTGTGTTTTGGGATACATTACCAGATTTTGTTGATTTAATTTTTTCCTATCCATATGTTATGATTGTAGACTTTATTTTTTTTATCGTAAACATAACTTTAATTCTAATTACTGTTTTATTTTTTGCAAAAGTTTAGTTAAGTGATCAAGTTAGATTTTGATTCATTCGCAAACTTTTTCTTTCACTAGCCTTAGAAAGTAAAAGTACCAGATAGGTCCTGTTTTCCATTTAATTGCATAAATAACTTGTTTATTTTGTTATGTTAATGTTAATTGGGATTTGTAGAGCGCATAATCCCCGGCAGGTCTCTAGGTGCTATGCCCTGCATAACACGTACAATTATCCAGAAATTGCTTGCTGTCAGGTCAAGATATTTTAATGCCTGCACTGTTCATCCCAACAGTACTGATTGAATCGATTCCATTGAAGTTTAGCTCTCCACTACAGTAAAGTTAATTTTATCAACTGCCTTGATTACATGTTCGTTTATGAACTACCTTAATTACAGCAATGTCTAATTCATCAACCATCTTTATTCATATGAGCTTCACTTCTATGACTTCCACAATTACACAATGGCTCACTTGGTTGGCTAGTTTGATTACATGAATTACATTGGGGTGCACTTCATTGATTATCTCTGTTACAGATAGATTCACTTCATTAACAACTTCCATTGCAGTTAGGCCAACTTCATCGATCGCCTACCCTTACTTTGAAGTTCGCTGATTGAACCAGGGTTCGCTTTCCCACCACCTCAAGCTCGTTACTTCTAGCCTCATCCTCTGCCGCAAATATTTGTACGGGCCCAGATTACCCACAGAGTCCTCCAGGACTACTTCATCCTCTACCTTGATGACGCCGAGGGCCACTTCTTTGACTTCTCATTCCCAACTTTTGTACCAGCTAAGATACAAGATGCCAGATTTGGATCTCTTGGTTAGCTTGAGGATCACTCTTCTTACTTGCTCAATGGAATGAAGGTCGGTTCATTACACTTGGATCCACCTCACTGTCTGCTTTGATTACATGTACTCACTTGTTCCTTCGTGCACCAATAGATCCACGGCTCTATAGACAGGGCAACTTTATTTAGGTGGCAGAGTTGGGGGAATTACGGGCCAAGAAAAAGCAAAATATGTGTCAAAGGAAGGCACATATTACTGCACATTGTTTTGAATAAAGTGAAATTATGTGGCACCTTCAGTGTTATTATCATAAATCTTTTTTGACAAAAGAGACTAAAATGGATAAACAGAATATAACGTTTTTAAAGAATTATTGAGCAGATCCTATTTAAAATGATATTACTCAACAATTAATGATTTTGTCTTATTTAGAAGTACAAGAATATTAACGCTGTGGTTCCTGCCCCCCACAGTAAAGCAGATTGTGCTAAAAAAGTCCCTTGATGTCGGGTGGACAGGACGCTCCCCGAGAGCTCCACTGGCTGATGCTGGGTAGGTATGGCTCCGGTGGGTGTGTGCTGATGTGCGGGTTGTTCTGGTGGACGGCACGCTCCCCAGGAGCTCCTCTGGCTGATGCTGGGTAGGTATGGCTCCAGTGGGTGTGTGCTGATGTGCGGGTTGTTCTGGTGGAAAGCACACTCCCCGGGAGCTCTTCTGGCTGATGCTGGGTAGGTATGGCTTCGGGGGGTGTGTGCTGAAGGGTTGGTTGCTCTGGGGGACAGCACGCTCTCTGGGAGCTTCTCTGGCTGATGCTGGGTAGGTATGGCTCCGGTGGGTGTGTGCTGATGTGCGGGTTGTTCTGGTGGAAAGCACGCTCTCCGGGAGCTCCTCTGGCTGATGCTGTGTAGGTATGGCTCCAGTGGGTGTGTGCTGATGGGTTGGTTGGTCTGGGGGACAGCACACTCTCTGGGAGCTTCTCTGGCTGATGCTGGGTAGATATGGCTCCGGAGGGTGTTTGCTGATGGGTTGGTTGCTCTGGGGGACAGCACGCTCTCTGGGAGCTTCTCTGGCTGATGCTGGGTAGGTATGGCTTCGGGGGGTGTGTGCTGAAGGGTTGGTTGCTCTGGGGGACAGCACACTATCTGGGAGCTTCTCTGGTTGATTCTGGGTAGGTATGGCTCCAGTGGATGTGTGCTGATGTGCGGGTTGTTCTGGTGGAAAGCACGCTCCCCAGGAGCTCCACTGGCTGATTCTGGGTAGGTATGGCTCCAGGGGATGTGCGCTGATGTGCGGGTTGTTCTGGTGGACAGCACGCTCCCCAGGAGCTCCTCTGACTGATGCTGGGTAGGTATGGCTCCGGTGGGTGGGTGCTGATGTGCAGGTTGTTCTGGTGGACGGTACACTCTCCAGGAGCTCCTCTGGCTGATGCTGGGTAGGTATGGCTCCGGTGGGTGGGTGCTGATGTGCGGGTTGTTCTGGTGGACAGCACGCTCCCCAGGAGCTCCTCTGGCTGATGCTGGGTAGGTATGGCTCCAGTGGGTGTGTGCTGATGGGTTGGTTGGTCTGGGGGACAGCACCCTCTCTGGGAGCTTCTCTGGCTGATGCTGGGTAGATATGGCTCCGGTGGGTGTTTGCTGATGGGTTGGTTGCTCTGGGGGACAGCACGCTCTCTGGGAGCTTCTCTGGCTGATGCTGGGTAGGTATGGCTTCGGGGGGTGTGTGCTGAAGGGTTGGTTGCTCTGGGGGACAGCACACTCTCTGGGAGCTTCTCTGGCTGATTCTGGGTAGGTATGGCTCCAGTGGATGTGTGCTGATGTGCGGGTTGTTCTGGATCAAAAGCACGGTCCCTGGGAGCTCCTCTGGCTGATGCTGGGTAGGTATGGCTATAGTGGGTGTGTGCTGATGTGCAGGTTGTTCTGGTGGATGGCACGCTCCCCAGGAGCTCCTCTGGCTGATGCTGGGTAGGTATGGCTCTGGTGGGTGTGTGCTGATGTGCGGGTTGTTCTGGTGGACAGCACACTCCCCGGGAGCTCTTCTGGCTGATGCTGGGTAGGTATGGCTTCGGGGGGTGTGTGCTGAAGGGTTGGTTGCTCTGGGGGACAGCACGCTCTCTGGGAGCTTCTCTGGCTGATGCTGGGTAGGTATGGCTCCGGTGGGTGTGTGCTGATGTGCGGGTTGTTCTGGTGGAAAGCACGCTCTCCGGGAGCTCCTCTGGCTGATGCTGTGTAGGTATGGCTCCAGTGGGTGTGTGCTGATGGGTTGGTTGGTCTGGGGGACAGCACACTCTCTGGGAGCTTCTCTGGCTGATGCTGGGTAGATATGGCTCCGGAGGGTGTTTGCTGATGGGTTGGTTGCTCTGGGGGACAGCACGCTCTCTGGGAGCTCCTCTGGCTGATGCTGGGTAGGAATGGCTCCGGTGGGTGTGTGCTGAAGGGTTGGTTGCTCTGGGGGACAGCACACTCTCTGGGAGCTTCTCTGGCTGATGCTGGGTAGGTATGGCTTCGGGGGGTGTGTGCTGAAGGGTTGGTTGCTCTGGGGGACAGCACACTATCTGGGAGCTTCTCTGGTTGATTCTGGGTAGGTATGGCTCCAGTGGATGTGTGCTGATGTGCGGGTTGTTCTGGTGGAAAGCACGCTCCCCAGGAGCTCCACTGGCTGATTCTGGGTAGGTATGGCTCCAGGGGATGTGCGCTGATGTGCGGGTTGTTCTGGTGGACAGCACGCTCCCCAGGAGCTCCTCTGACTGATGCTGGGTAGGTATGGCTCCGGTGGGTGGGTGCTGATGTGCAGGTTGTTCTGGTGGACAGTACACTCTCCAGGAGCTCCTCTGGCTGATGCTGGGTAGGTATGGCTCCGGTGGGTGGGTGCTGATGTGCGGGTTGTTCTGGTGGACAGCACGCTCCCCAGGAGCTCCTCTGGCTGATGCTGGGTAGGTATGGCTCCAGTGGGTGTGTGCTGATGGGTTGGTTGGTCTGGGGGACAGCACCCTCTCTGGGAGCTTCTCTGGCTGATGCTGGGTAGATATGGCTCCGGTGGGTGTTTGCTGATGGGTTGGTTGCTCTGGGGGACAGCACGCTCTCTGGGAGCTTCTCTGGCTGATGCTGGGTAGGTATGGCTTCGGGGGGTGTGTGCTGAAGGGTTGGTTGCTCTGGGGGACAGCACACTCTCTGGGAGCTTCTCTGGCTGAATCTGGGTAGGTATGGCTCCAGTGGATGTGTGCTGATGTGCGGGTTGTTCTGGATCAAAAGCACGCTCCCTGGGAGCTCCTCTGGCTGATGCTGGGTAGGTATGGCTATAGTGGGTGTGTGCTGATGTGCAGGTTGTTCTGGTGGATGGCACGCTCCCCAGGAGCTCCTCTGGCTGATGCTGGGTAGGTATGGCTCTGGTGGGTGTGTGCTGATGTGCGGGTTGTTCTGGTGGACAGCACTCTCCCCGGGCGCTCCTCTGGCTGATGCTTGGTAGGTATGGCTCCAGTGGGTGAGTGCTGATGTGCGGGTTGTTCTGGTGGACCGCACGCTTCCCGTGAGCTCCTCTGGCTGATGCTAGGTAGGTAAGGCTTCTGGGGGTGTGTGCTGATGGGTTGGTTGCTCTGGGGGACAGCACACTCTCTGGGAGCTTCTCTGGCTGATTCTGGGTAGGTATGGCTCCAGTGGATCTGTGCTGATGTGTGGGTTGTTCTGGTGGAAAGCACGCTCCCTGGGAGCTTCTCTGGCTGATGCTGGGTAGGTATGGCTCCGATGGGTGTGTGCTGATGGGTTGGTTGGTCTGGGGGACAGCACGCTCCCCAGGAGCTCCTCTGTCTGATGCTGGGTAGGTATGGCTCCGGTGGGTGTGTGCTGATGTGCGGGTTGTTCTGGTGGACAGCACGCTCCCTGGGAGCTCCTCTGGCTGATGCTGCATAGGTACGGCTCTGGTGGGTGTGTGCTCATGGGTTGGTTGGTCTGGAGGGTAGCACGCTCTCTCGGAGCTTCTCTGGCTGATGCTGGGTAGATATGGCTCCGGAGGGTGTTTGCTGATGGGTTGGTTGCTCTGGGGGACAGCACGCTCTCTGGGAGCTCCTCTGGCTGATGCTGGGTAGGAATGGCTCCGGTGGGTGTGTGCTGAAGGGTTGGTTGCTCTGGGGGACAGCACACTCTCTGGGAGCTTCTCTGGCTGATGCTGGGTAGGTATGGCTTCGGGGGGTGTGTGCTGAAGGGTTGGTTGCTCTGGGGGACAGCACACTCTCTGGGAGCTTCTCTGGTTGATTCTGGGTAGGTATGGCTCCAGTGGATGTGTGCTGATGTGCGGGTTGTTCTGGTGGACAGCACGCTCCCCAGGAGCTCCTCTGACTGATGCTGGGTAGGTATGGCTCCGGTGGGTGGGTGCTGATGTGCAGGTTGTTCTGGTGGACGGCACACTCTCCAGGAGCTCCTCTGGCTGATGCTGGGTAGGTATGGCTCCGGTGGGTGGGTGCTGATGTGCGGGTTGTTCTGGTGGACAGCACGCTCCCCAGGAGCTCCTCTGGCTGATGCTGGGTAGGTATGGCTCCAGTGGGTGTGTGCTGATGGGTTGGTTGGTCTGGGGGACAGCACGCTCTCTGGGAGCTTCTCTGGCTGATGCTGGGTAGATATGGCTCCGGTGGGTGTTTGCTGATGGGTTGGTTGCTCTGGGGGACAGCACGCTCTCTGGGAGCTTCTCTGGCTGATGCTGGGTAGGTATGGCTTCGGGGGGTGTGTGCTGAAGGGTTGGTTGCTCTGGGGGACAGCACACTCTCTGGGAGCTTCTCTGGCTGATTCTGGGTAGGTATGGCTCCAGTGGATGTGTGCTGATTTGCGGGTTGTTCTGGATCAAAAGCACGCTCCCTGGGAGCTCCTCTGGCTGATGCTGGGTAGGTATGGCTATGGTGGGTGTGTGCTGAAGTGCAGGTTGTTCTGGTGGACGGCACGCTCCCCAGGAGCTCCTCTGGCTGATGCTGGGTAGGTATGGCTCTGGTGGGTGTGTGCTGATGTGCGGGTTGTTCTGGTGGACAGCACTCTCCCCGGGCGCTCCTCTGGCTGATGCTTGGTAGGTATGGCTCCAGTGGGTGTGTGCTGATGTGCGGGTTGTTCTGGTGGACCGCACGCTTCCCGTGAGCTCCTCTGGCTGATGCTAGGTAGGTATGGCTTCTGGGGGTGTGTGCTGATGGTTTGGTTGCTCTGGGGGACAGCACACTCTCTGGGAGCTTCTCTGGCTGATTCTGGGTAGGTATGGCTCCAGTGGATCTGTGCTGATGTGTGGATTGTTCTGGTGGAAAGCACGCTCCCTGGGAGCTTCTCTGGCTGATGCTGGGTAGGTATGGCTCCGATGGGTGTGTGCTGATGGGTTGGTTGGTCTGGAGGGTAGCACGCTCTCTGGGAGCTTCTCTGGCTGATGCTGGGTAGGTATGGCTTCGGTGGGTGTTTGCTCGCGGGAAAGGGAGCCAGCTCAGCCTGGATCGGTGGTCACCCTACCTGAGGGTCTCCTGCCCACTCCTTGTGGGAAAGGAAGCCAGCTCATCCCGGATCAGTGGACATCCTACCTGAGGGTCACCTACCCACTCCTCGCCGGAAAGGGAGCCAGCTCAGCCCGGATCGGTGGTCACCCTACCTGAGGGTCACCTGCTCTCTCCTCGCGGGAAAGGAAGCCAGCTGAGCCCGGATCGGTGGTCACCCTACCTGAGGGTCACCTGCCCACTGCTCGCGGGAAAGGAAGCGAGGTGAGCCCGGATCGGTGGTCACCCTACCTGAGGGTCACCTGCCCACTCCTCGTGGGAAAGGAAGCGAGCTCAGCCCGGATCGGTGGTCACCCTACCTGAGGGTCACCTGCCCACTCCTCGCGGGAAAGGAAGCCAGCTGAGCCCGGATTGGTGGTCACCCTACCTTAGGGTCACCTGCCCACTCCTCGCGGGAAAGGAAGCCAGCTCAGCCCGGATCGGTGGTCACCCTACCTCAGGGTCACCTGCCCACTCCTCGCGGGAAAGGGAGCCAGCTGAGCCAGGATCGGTGGTCACCCTACCTGAGGGTCACCTGCTCACTCCTCGCGGGAAAGGAAGCCAGCTGAGCCCGGATCGGTGGTCACCCTACCTGAGGGTCACCTGCCCACTGCTCGCGGGAAAGGAAGCGAGGTGAGCCCGGATCGGTGGTCACCCTACCTGAGGGTCACCTGCCCACTCCTCGTGGGAAAGGAAGCTAGCTCAGCCCGGATCGGTGGTCACCCTACCTGAGGGACACCTGCCCACTCCTCGCGGGAAAGGAAGCCAGCTGAGCCCGGATCGGTGGTCACCCTACCTGAGGGTCACCTGCCCACTCCTCGCGGGAAAGGGAGCCAGCTCAGCCCAGATTGGTGGTCACCCTACCTGAGGGTCACCTGCCCACTCCTCGCGGGAAAGGGAGCCAGCTCAGCCCAGATTGGTGGTCACCCTACCTGAGGGTCACCTGCCCACTCCTCGCAGGAAAGGAAGCCAGCTCAGCCCGGATCGGTGGTCACCCTACCTCAGGGTCACCTGACCACTCCTCGCGAGAAAGGGAGCCAGCTGAGCCAGGATCGGTGGTCACCCTACCTGAGGGTCACCTGCCCACTCCTCGCGGGAAAGGAAGCGAGGTGAGCCCGGATCGGTGGTCACCCTACCTGAGGGTCACCTGCCCACTCCTCTCGGGAAAGGAAGCCAGCTCAGCCCGGATCGGTGGACATCCTACCTGAGGGTCACCTGCCCACTCCTTGCGGGAAAAGAAGACAGCTCAGCCTCGGATCGGTGGTCATCCTACCTGAGGGTCACCTGCCAACTCCTCGCGGGAAAGAAAGCCAGGTGAGCCTGGAACGGTCAAGGATGCTCTAGCTCTAACCCACAACCTCCTTCCCAGTGTTGGATGTGACTTGTTTTATGAAACAGCAGCGATTAAAAAAGGGCTGATCGCTTTTGAACCTCTGAAGAGGATTATTTCTGTTCGCAGCAGGCTATAAATACCCGATGGTGTAAAATATTCATAAATACATGTCTTGTGAGTTATGTGCATAAAGGGCCCGAGCCTCATCAGGCGGAGGAGAGGCACTTAGCATATGAATAAATGCAAGATAATATTGACTCGGGGGCCGAGCTCTGGCCTCGGGAGCAGCGCTTCAAGGCGCGAGCTCTTAGGCCGCCATCACCAGTGAAGGGCAATCAGAGCTGGACTGGGAACGGAAAGCAGCCCTGGCAAAATTTGCCAGACCAGACCCCGTCCGGCGCGTAGCACGCGAGCGCGGTGAGCGTGCACGACCGCTACTAGGGGGTTTTGAGGGGGTTCTTCCCCCAAGAAAATTTTGGAAAACATACCAAAATGGTGAATTTTAAAGCACATTTTTCATTACATATTCAATTGTATCAACTTTCAAAGCACAGTAAATAGTAGATGATGACCTTAAAGAGCACCAGGTTACCCATTGTGGTCCCCGGACCCATGAAAACTTCTGGCATGCCTGAGAATCTGTGCATTTTTGAAGGCCTCTAAATGTTGGTGCATACAGATAGAAACAATGCAGAGCTGCTGGGCAGTTGCGGTTGACATGCATGATTCGCTAATATTTAAATAAAAATATTACGAAGACTGCATGTCAGAGATTGTGAAATACCTTGCTGTGCGTGCCAGAAGTTGTGCTTAAGTTGTAACTACGTGGCGCACGTTCCGAAAATTTCAATTGGAAACAACAGCAAATAAAAATGTGCAAGTATGTGTACAAAAAAGCGACCACAGCAGAAAAAACACCAATGCCACATGCTTTTGGGCTGTATATTGCTTTCAGTGGCATCAGTGAACACAAAAACAAAACCTTTAGATTAATTGTTCGGACAGTCCCTTTATAGCAGGCCCCGGGAGCCCTGGGTTCATTAGCTCTCAATGCTTCTTCACTCTCTGACCACACTTCCACCCAGGAGGAATCGCGTTAGCACTCGGAGGCTGCAGAACATTGATCCCCTCTAGAGATCTGAAGGATCCGCCAGTCATCTTGAAAAAGGAGGACTGTCTCCCACATGAGGGAAGCTTATGTCTGGAGAAACTTTAAAGGGTGGTTCGTCATTCTCTTTCCTTGGAGAGATGCTATGAAACACAGTAGCATCAAATTCCTCATATGAGGAATTATTTATTTTCTCTGGGATTAGATGCGAAGGTGGTATGTGTAGAACCACAACACCCACCTTTAGAAAGGTTTTCACCTTTTCCTAATATTTTTTGCCCGAAGGAAATATGTTCTGATGTCAATCGTGAAGACTATTTTGATTTAGAAGCTTTCCTCTTTAATTTCATCAGGGGTGTGGTGGAGTAGTTTCATGTGTCCTGCGGTAGCAAAGCACCTCTGCTGCGTACCCCAATACTGATTGCCTAATACTGTAAACAAGGGCACAAGCTTGCACACCATTGTACAGTATTTGCCAAAGACTTGGGCTCTAGGTGCAGGGTCATTTTCAGGACAGTTGGAGCACAGTTTTGAGAAAGGAGCAATCGTCTATAGTATTGCTCAGGTTCAGTTAGACATGAATAGGCCATCCGATAACATTAAACCAGAACTTGGGGTGGGGAGGGGTTGTACGATATTTACTAACAAGAGGATGCTCCCAGAGGTTTCGCTCCGAATCATGAAGTAGAAAGCCCTGGAACATGTGTAAGCTACCATCTTAAAGAGCCAGACGAGTTTATGGCTATGTGACTGTCCCTAGTATAGTCTTCTTACATTGCAAGTTCTTGGAAGATGCAAATCAACAACAGAAATACCATTTAAAGAGTACTCTTTTGAAGCCTGAAGAATAACAAAAGAAAAAATTAGTTCCACTCAAAGCAAGGGATCACTGGAGAAGCCAATCACTATGTACTGATCGATCGATGGAGAAAGTGGTGAAGTGGCGGGTGACATGACTAGGACGCAAAGCTCAATTGTCAAAGGGGATTTGGACTTTGAGGGCACATTTTTTTTTTCAAATTAACAGTGTTCATTATGGGGACTCTTTTTTCAAGCCCAGTCTGTTATTGCTGCTTATGACCACACAACTTTGAGCTTCTCTGTTATTGTTTTGTCTACATATGACTCCAAGTGAATCACTAGTCCAGTTCTTTACATTACTCTTCTAATTAAAGCACCACACAGCCCTTTTACAATGTTACTATCATCCACACTGTGCACATGCACATAGGTATGTATACAGAATGTCCCAAATATGCTTAAGCACAAGCCATTTGTCTGTGATCCATGGAGATTCTGTTATCAGCACTTCTCCCTTTTTCCACAAGAGCAGTTCAAACATGAATGGGAAAAATATCCTAGTTTGCAACAGCTTTCTATATAATTATGACTCTGCCATATTTGCCACATAATACAACATCTGCTACATTATCTGACAATTTTAACTAATAAATTGTTTTTAGCTCAAATGGATCAAAAGTGCTGCTGCGAAGTGGACGGCCCTTTGCAAAGGTTGACTGATCACCTTCTCACTGATGTAGTATGTTACACTGGTACAAATAAGGCAAAATCTTTCCAGAGATTGATAGCATGTGTAAAAATGTCAAAATAATAAAAAGTGTCAGAAAATATACTGCATTACGTTGCAGCCTTTTTTTGCTGCATAATGTAGTCAACACTGCGGTATAATTTTGTCTTCTTTTGCTGCATAATTCCAGTGGCCCCGAAGCAGGCAGCACATGTTAAAAGTGCTTGTGCATGAAGCAGAGAGAATATGAAGTTTGTGAACTTAGTTTGGTATGCGTGCAAATCCTGTATTGCCAATCACTGGTGAGTTCCAGCTACTACTGCTGAAACAAGGCCAATAGCGATACCAATGGGTGAGACAGACTGGCCTCAAGGGCAGGGCCGGCTTTAGCGCTGGTGGTGCCCTGTGCAAGTGTTTGTTGGTGCCCCCCCAATGACCACCTCCACCACAGAGTCCCTCAATTCCAGCCTTTAACAGTGCCCCTCAAGTCTCCATAACCACTCTCTCTCTCAGATGCATTCAATTTGATTTACAGCGCCACTCAATCCAGTGTAGGGTTTCAGAGCACTTTACATCACACAGACTACACAGAGACCATCAATTATATATGTGTAAATCACTGTATAGGAAATGTTACATAAGACAAAGGACTAAAAGGTGTAGAAGTCACATGCCAACCATACTAGTGGGCAGTATAGTTTAATAGTGATTGGTCTGGACAAACACAAACTCAGAATTTAAAATGTAATACCATGGTTGGGGGCTCTCTTTAATAATCAGAATTGATTTCTATCCAAATGAACACTTTTTGCAACATTAGGATAATCAAAGACTGGGGAAAAAGATAATGCTCTAATTTGTACCTTGCAGTTTGCATGCAGCTCTTAGATGACAATAGCTCACTATTCTATATTAGGATTTTAACTTCTAAACTACAAGCAACCAAAGATCTGTCTTTAAAAATCAGTAATCCACTGACCTATTTACATTATTTGCACTTTGTGATCTACATAGTACATGTTCTTTGCAGCAGGCACATTAACTTTCTGCGCAACCTTTCAATGAATCAAAACTTCCACTAGACAAAACTCTGATCTCTCTCTAGGAAGAACATTAATCAACGTAGTTATCATAACATTTCTATTGTTGCCAAAAATGGCTGGAGGCCAGGAGGTAGGCAGCAAGCACTTTTAAAACCATAATATACTTGCCACCCAAAGTCAGCACCCGGTGCAAAACACCGGTCGCACCACCCTAGAGCTGGCACTTCTCAAGGGTCCTGTGACCTCAGTGACAGAGTCACTGTTGCTCTAGGGTGTGCTACTTTATAAGCCTGTCCGCAAGACTAGAGGTGAACTTCAGTATGGATTGTGGTGGACAGGCCTCCAAGGTTAATCCACACTTGCCCCCACTAGGGTAAACCTGCTGGTGCTAAGACTCCGGGGCTTCTATGGCCTTGTGGGGCCTTATTAGGCCTAGCATGGGAATGTGCTCCCTCAGGAGAGTGGTCTGGGAGACTGGTCATAAAGGCTGAACCTGGTTCCTCAGTTCTAAATCCACAAGCTCTGACCATAGTGCCACATCCTCTCCCCCACTGAGAGAAACTCGCACTGCCTTCAGCTACAACCTAATTGTGCCCTGCTATAAATACCTGGATGTGACTCAGTTCAAATTACGCACTAGACAAGAGCAATATATGCTGCCTAATAAAAGTAACACCATCCAGAAAAAAGCAAACACCCATAGGGAATGCAAGATTAAGTAAAGCATGTAAAATGTAAGCAGGAACAACATGGATAACTTAAAGCATTTACACTCACTATTCAGAAATCAGTGTGAGCTTGTGCCTGAAAAGTTAAGGACATGACTACAGGGCACGGAAGGGACCCGCTTCAATGTCCATTGCTTATTGCCTTAGAAAACGCAAGCAGTGTGGTTTAAAAAGACCACATCCATGACCACCGAGCCACAGTACGCATTTTGTTTTCAAATCCACCCATCAATCCGGCATTGCAGTATCTCCAGGAGTCTTGCACTTCCTCATTCAGGGAAAACAATGCTGTTTAAAGAAAAGTGAAGTAGCGCTTCACTGACAAACTCTGTATAGTGGCGCTAATGTGTTTGGGTGGTGAATAAAAACAATCTGGCTGCTTTGTGAATACTGTCTCGCTTTATTTAGTTATTTATTTATGTTTCATAGTTGAACCTTTTATTTCTCTCACTCCTGAGTCTGTACTTTGGACTAGAATAAAGTCAGAAAAAGACAACATTTGCAGCAAAAGTAATTTTGGATCCATTTCACAGTGAAACAAATAAACGAAAGGAGGAAAGAGGGGGTGAGAAGTAGGCCAGCCCAGCCACCACCTCGCTCACCGCTACTACTGACACACAACAAACAAAAGTCACTGCTCTGCTGAACCCTTCTTGCCCCTTCCTTAGGCCCCGGCCCTTTTGCTTTTGATTCTGGCCCCGGCCCAGTTGCGACGCCCCCCGGCCCCAGACAGCGCCACCACTGCCACCAGTCACCCATAAATTAGATCTGGCCAGGAACAAATAGCACTCACCTGCAGACTGGGGGAATTAAATCACGGGGTGCCGTTCTCTTTCCCTATTGCTGACTGTCTCCCTCTGGCCTCTGAATGCCTGCCTCGACCTCGCCTCAGAGCCACGTCACGTCACTTCACGTCACCGGACCATGATGATGCTGTCGACGTGCGCAGGGGGGGGGGTGGGGGTTTAATAAAATTATAATGAGTAGGGCGGCGGCTGATCATAATAGCCTAGTAGCCTGCCTGCACACGCGTCGGAGCACGAGGCGAGCACCGCAGCAGAGAATCCTTGTCCTGCTCACACCAGACCTCAGTCAGACAGGCAACTGTAAGCACTGTGTTCTGTTGTTGGGGCCGATTTGGACCGACCGTGACTCCGTCGGTCCAAATCGGCTCCGTCGGTCCAAATCGGCCCCCAACAACAGAACCGGCCCCCTGTCACAAAACCGGCCCCCACCCCATCCAGCCTACCGGGGGATTGCCCGGTGCCCGGAATCACCAGTCCGGGCCTGAGGGCAATGGAACATTCTGCACGAGTGGGGATTACAAGGAATGCGGGAATAGCACCCGGACTTTTAACCCGATAAGTACTGGTGAGTCAATGGGCCAATCCCTTGCAGTGTTCCCCATTAGCACAGTAATTACTCTTTTCTCAGGGGTCCTTGCTTCCGGTGCAAACTTGGAACACGGAAGTATTCGCACCTCAGGAAATGACCGACACTTTCCAAGTTGTTCCTTTATGGTGCCTATGGCATGTAATGGAGTTCTTACAGGCAGGATTGTACAAGCTGTGTGTGTGTTGAAGGCAGATAGCAGTGGATCTCTGACTCCTACCTCAGAAACAGACATATCCATTGACCTCCTATGTGTATTCATTTGCAGTGATTCTGTTTTGCTGTTAACAGAGACCTGGCTGAACTTGCTGCCTTATGTTTTTTTCTGGCTTCCCACAGCGTCCTTTATGCAACTCATTCTGACCCCAGGTTTGTGGAAAGGAGGTGCCAGGCCACGCAGAGAGCTACCCAGAGTCTACACCTGCCAGAGCACCTCCTCCTCTCATCACAGTGATGTCTCCCCAGGCACTTCCTGTCTGTATAAACAATGTGACCCAGGGGCCTTACAATACATCAATGGTAGGGTGAGTGAGTGCCCAAGAGTCCTTTGAGCCTTGTGCCCATGCAAGGAGCACTGAACACACTGCTGGCACTCAGAGCTTAGTCAATAATGGTGGGGGGAGGGGGTGAGTCTGAGATTTCCTAACTAGCAACAAGGTGAACCAAACTGAGAAGGATAAGGTGGGCTGGGGCCACTGCATGGTGGTAATGGACAGGGCGAAGGGCATTCATTCTCAGTAGTAAGGCCACACAGCGTAGGACCTCAGTGAGACAGTCTGGACTACGTTGTCCACTTGAGTCCAGTTCCTCCTCCTCCTAACACCAATGTATGGCAGTGAGGCCCAATTAGAGCAGGCTAGCATAAGTGCCAACCTAACACAAGGCGACCAGGCTTAGGATGGCAGCAAGAGCACAACTTCCACCAGCCCAGGCCCAGCAGCAGCCCACGCTTGGAGGTCGTGAGGCATCAGTGAGAGGAGGCTGGGAGAAAGATGCACAACAGTAGAAGATGCTGCAGATCACACAGCGGTGTCTATGACCTAAGTGACCCTAAACTCCTGGAAAGGAAAGCCTGAACCTACCTGGACCACAAAACACTTGTACATTGTGGTGAGCCACACGACAAGCAATAGGTGATGCCTCTTTCTTTCTCCCTTTTAATAGAAAATGTAGAAATGGTATCGGAATTTGTAAAATATGAAGATTATGTGCATTGATTTGTGTGCTGAAGAACATTGCAGTTTTTTTCTACAGTTGACAGTTACCCTGGTTCCAGTGGTTAAGGTTTGAGCTATGTGACTTGATGCCATTCTAAGAGTTTAACCTAACGTTTTCCGAATGGATATGTCGATTAATGATTGGCTATCATTTGTCAGTGTAGCTTGAAAGAATGTACACTGAGAGGAAACACTTGAACAACTGAATGCCTTTGAGCTGTATTGTGCTAATGATGGCGACGGGTACTTTGTCTAATGTGTACTGTGGTAGTAGAGTGATGTGTGAGTGTGGCTTGAGCTGGACTACTCTACTGATCTAGCAAACACTGAACCAACTGGATGTCTTGTAGCCAACCGATAGCCCCAGGAGTTGTCTCCCCATCCACTGACATAGCAGGACACCACAATGCGATGACTTGAAGGGAGATAATGATACATAGAGTAGGTGGGACCAGGCTGAGTCAGGAAGAGGCTGGGAGACAAGTCTAAATCACACTCCCAACGTCACCCCTGTGCAGAAGATGATGATGGGCCCTTAGATCGACACAAAGGGAAGGGAGCAAGTGGAATCAAAGATGACTAAAGCTTATAATTGTGGTTAAAACCCACAGCCAGATACATCCATATGGCGTAAACAGACAACAGACAAGAACACAACAGTGGGTGTGATTAATGCATCTGAAATGCGAGAGAAAAAGCTTCACTCCCTTGCAGAATAGGTACAGTACACCATCAGCAATGCAAGCGTCAATCACAGAGCAGACACAGACAGGCATTAGCAGTGCATGTTTGCCCTCTCTCACCAAACAGATTCACCTGTGCATCAGGTGGCAAGCTACCCATCTTCACAGAAGACGCACACCACATCATCCATCACACAACGGGTACAGCTCGGCATTAGAAGCGCAGGCGTCCATTCCTCATAGAACAGGTATAGCATAGGCAGAACTGCAAGCTTCCTTCCTTCATGGAACAGGTATAGCATGGTAACAGCAGTGGACGCTTCCCTTCCTGACACTTAAGGAGTTGTATATGCTCCCTAAGGTCACAGAACAGGTAAAACACGGGCGGTATCAAGTCTCCTCTTTCAAATAAGCGGTAAAGCACAGTCTGCAGCTGCAACACAAACAACCTTGCCTACAAGAGGCATATGTTTCAGTATAGTTGTGTGGACAGGTAAGTGCATGGGTAGTTGAGCAAGTAAAATGGCTAAGTATAGATGGTCCAGCACCAAGATGCCCCAAAGGGTTAATGTATGCTTATAAATGCATATGTTGTGTTGTGCGTGGAGGGGTGAATGGCTGCATTGATACATGAGTAAATGGATGGAGAAGTGGATGGTGGTGACAGTAGGTGGCAAATTGGGTGTGCGGGAAACTGGATGGTTCATCAATTTTTGTTTTTCATGAAAGCAGAATTTTGTGAGTACAGATAGATGAGTAGATGAATGAAGAAAATATGAGTAGATGAAAGAAGGATGCATGTGAAAGGAAAATGCCTGTGGATTGATGGGTATTTGTGCAAGACTGTTTGATGGTTGGTTTTAATATATGGGTGGGTTAAAGTTCACTTTCTGCTTGTGTGCCTCTGGTGATAGTATGGATGTGTGTCAATATGGGAGGAGCTAGGGTGAGAGTGTGCCCAAATGGATGGATAGGTGGATGGATGTGTGTACTTTTTTTATTTTTTTTATTTTTTTTATTTATTGTTTTTTTGTTTTATCCCATGGTGGTGGGAGAGAGATTAACACTGGAACCAAAATCATACAAGCATGTATACATGGAAAATTGTACAACTGAAATACATTGTTAGTTAGACACTAAAACCAAAGTCATACAGAGATATATAGATAGAAAACGATACATTAACTGAAGTACATTATTAATTTGTCAACCACTCTTCAAAAGGAGCCCAGTTCTTAGAAGCAATTAAACGTTGTCTCTTCCCTCTGAACTTTTGTACAGAAGTCTCTAATTTGAACCAGGCCAGCATCCTGGCCTGCCAGTGACAGAAGGTGGGCGGTTCAGGATTTATCCAGAGAGACGTGATACAGAGTCTCACCATTGCCATTGCAATAAACAAGAAAGCCTGCATATATCTTGATCTTTCAGGGGCCATGGAATATTGATAGCCAGTAATTACCATTTCTGCAGAAATTTTAATTGAGGATCGAGTGATCTGCATGAGAAAGGTTTCGATTTGATTGATAAAAAGTGACAGCTCAGGGCAGTCATAGAACATGTGAAGGGAATCTACAGATGGGAATTTGCATCTTGCACAGAATGAGCTTTTACCCCCACTAACAGCCCCCCATCTAACCAGTTTTGCAGGCGTGTAATAAAGATTGAACATAGCCATATAACTTTGGGTGCGAAGAGTACCGGAAACCAGAACGGACCTAGCTAAATCAAGACAGGGTTCTCCAAATTTAATCGCCCATTTATTATTATGATCTGGGAGTTGAGACAGAAGAGACTGATATAAAATCCCAATTTTTGCTTTCCTTCTTACTAATTCCACAATTATAATTTTATCAAATAAAGTTGGGTTCAACAGGAGTTTTTTATCGAGAAAGCTTCTAAATTGTAAGTATTTGAAAAAATGATTAGATTGTAGTTGAAACTTGTCTTTTAAAGACAGAAAGGAGGCCATCAGGCCAAAGTCAGCCAGATCTCTAATATCCCTCAAACCTTGAGAAGCCCAGATGGAGGCTACCCCCTCTTGAAATATTACTGGGAGTAATCCAGAGGCATTTAATGGCGTGTAGTAATTAAGCTTAGGGATATGAAAATGATGCCGCACTTTTTGCCAAATTGCGAATAGTGCCCACGCCACCTTAAATCTGTTTTTTTTAAAATAGCTTCGCTCAAGAATGCATGTTAGTATTCCTTTTGTGGCATCTCCTAATGCAATTGAATATATTGATGGCACCAAATGCAGCGGAATCTCGGCAGTCTCCCCTAATAGTGGAAGAACGAAATGTTGAATCATAGCTGCCCAGTAGTAATATGCTAAGTTCGGGACTGACCACCCCCCACGGTCCTGCGGGAGACAGGTCCATTTGGTGGCCCTTCTTGGCTTACGATACGCCCATAAGAACCTTTGGCAGATCCTTTCAGCTCTTATTAAAGTAGAATTGGAAATTAAAAGTGGAATAGATCTAAATAAATATAAAAATTTAGGAAGGACAAACATTTTGAGGATATTACAGCGCCCAAATAACAAAAGATGCAAGTGATCGAGTCTTTCTAGCTTATTGTGGAGCAGATCAGTGACAGAAGAATAATTCAAATCTGAAATCTGCTCAACATCAGCCGAAATCTGAATACCCAAATATGTTGCCTGTGCACTAATAGGGACTTGGGATATTGGCATGGCCGATGTTTGTAGAATTTGCGTCTTTGCAATATTTAGCTTATAGCCCGAGATTGAGCCGAATTGGGCTGCCAGAATCTCCAATGCCGCAAAAGAGCCGACAACATTGTCTGTTAATACCACTATGTCATCGGCATATGCCAATGCCTTGTATTCAATTCCATGAACAATAATTGGAGAAATGTTTTGGGATTTTTCTATCAAAGACAAAAAAGGATCAATAAATAAAGCGAACAGAAGGGGAGAGCAGGGGCATCCTTGTCTGGTGCCTCTGCTTATAGAGAAATAACATGATTCATTCCCTGAGATACGTATTTTAGCGGTTGGGGATATATACAAAGCTTGAAGAGCCTGAATAAATTTCGGCGCTAGGCCCTTCCAGTGCAAAACAGCCCATAGGTACCCCCAGGAGACCCTGTCGAACGCATTCTCGGCGTCCAACAGGATCACCCCGAGGGGAGAATTTGTCACCTTAGCCCAATCTAGGAGGGCAGTAACCCGCCTAATATGGTCAGTCGTATCCCTGCCGGGAATAAACCCATGCTGGCGAATAGAAACTAAGGGAAGAATTATTTGCGCTGAACGAAAAGCTAAAATCCTTGAATACATTTTGCTATCGGTGTTTATTAGAGCTATGGGCCGATATGATGCAGGATTTAATTCATCCTTACCCTTCTTCTTGAACAAAACAATTGTCGACTGCCGCCAGGAATCAGGGATAACCCCAGTCTGGGCAAGTTGAAAAACCTCTAGCAACTGCCGCTTAAAAAATGTGAGAAGGTCTTATAGAATTCGAGATGGATATGATCCGGCCCCGCTGCTTTACCGTTGGAAAGAGATTTTAAAGCAGCCGCAATTTCTTCCCAGCTGATAGGTTCTGCGAGAATTAGATTCTGATCGGCGGTAGCCTTCTGAGTATCGAGAGATTCAAGGAATTGCGCCAGCCGGGTTTGTTGCTGCTCAATTATATTTGACTCCTCGGTATATAAGATCGAATAAAACTCAACGAAAGTATTTACAACGCCCATAGGTCAGTCTTGAATGATGCCGGACTGATCCTTGACCCTAAGAATTTGACTGGCTACTGCCCTTTGCTGTAGACGTTTTGCTAGAACCTTTCCAGCCCTTTCCCCCACCTCATACATTGAAGATCGAAATTGGAAATACGTGGCTGCTATATCCTCATAAAAAGGCTCCAAAAGATTAGCCTTTGCTAAAGCAACCGATTTCTGACTTATTGTTACATCCTCCCCCCTACGAATGTTAATACTTAAATCCAGCTCTGCTTGTTGAAGCGCTGCTACTCTAATTTTAACAGTCTGTTGTTCTGTTTGCCAGCGATAGCACGCAATTCTCTTGGTTTCGCCGCGCAGGGCGGCTTTAAAAGTATCCCAGACAATGCCAACCGATGCTGTGGAACTATTAATTTCAAAAGACTCTGGGATCCAAACCAACAACCGTTCCTGATATAATTTATCAAGTAATAGTTTCCTATCAAAGGTCCATGATCTAATTTGATTAGCGGGACGGTCCCATGGAAAGCTAAAAATGATGGGGTTATGATCAGATATGGTCCGGGGATTGGTTTGAATATTGGTTGACCCCACAACTTCAGAAGACATAACAACGAAATCAATGCGGACCATTTTATTGTGGGGTATTGAATAGAAAGTAAACCCATCTTGATTTGGATGATTATAATGCCATAAATCTTCCAACCCATGTTCAGAAAGCAAAGTACGGAGCACCTTGTAAACTTGGGGCTTCCGCCTGACATATGCACTATGCTTTGTAATGTCTAGCTGACTAGGGATATTAATATTGAAGTCCCCACAAAAAATCAATGGGTGTGGCCATATAGCCAATTCTAAATTTAGATCCCTCAGGACCTGCGGGTCGTCTAAATTAGATGCATATATCGAAAATACAGAGAGCGGACAATTATTGACCAACAATTCTGCAACTAGCCATCTGCCTGAGTTATCTTGCTTTATCCTTTTAACCCGCCCAGCCCCGGTTTTTAGAATAATAGCAACACCACTGATGGTAGAAGTTTGTCGGGTGGAAGCCACTAAATCATAACCCGAGAATCTGAGATAGCCTCGGCTACCCCAGGGAATATGGGTTTCCTGCAGGCAGATTAGGTCCACCTGCATCACCTGTAGCATCTTATGAAAAATTCTACGCTTCTTAGAGTCATTCAGTCCGCAAATATTCCAAGTTGCACACGTCAATCTAGGACCTCCCATTGATTATGATAAAGAGCGATACGTCTGACAAACAATTTAAGCATTTTATGGAATATGTTACTGCAATACATCCTGAAAAATAAGTGAGTTGACAACATCTTAAATGCATTTGAAATAAACCTACTAAAATCTGTGTCAGTGAATCTAGCCACCTCTTCCACCCACCACCAGCACACCACCCGATGGTCCCACCCTGCCACCCTCCCCACCCCTGCTGAACCCAACCACCCACCCAAAGCTCCCCCATACCCCTCTCCCCCCATTCGGAGCACAGGACCGGAGTCCTTGTGATGGTTGAGTAAGCGTCACCCCACACTCCGCTGGACCAACAGTTTCTCCCTTACAGAAAAAGATGGGAATGATCCTGAATGTCATTAGCAAAAGAAAAAAGTTCAAGGGTTCATATATATGGAACAGGTCATCCCCAAAGACCTGAAAGAAAAAAAAAACAATATATGATGAGACCTGCCCTACAATTGCAAGTAAAAAAAACCCAAAAGACAATTCGGCTACATTGAATCGAAAAATTCCTTGGCGGATATCTCCGACAAAAAGAACTTAGTCTGGCCCTTGAAAATCACTTTTAATTTTGCCGGAAAGAGCAAAAACGCCTGGGCCCCCTTCGCCTGAAACAAAGAGATTTGCTGGCGTAAATGCCAGCGACGATCAACTGTCTCTGCACAGAAGTCCGGACGTACAAAGAATTGACAACCCTTGGCAGACCGCTTTTTATTAGGTCTGGCTAGGTCGAATATGCGTTCACGGGCGAGAAAGTTATTAAAGCACACCAGAATGGCTCGAGGATAGGGATTATTGGCACTAGCAGAGGACTGTTTTTTCTTGGTGAATGGGAAGCGATGCGCTCTCTGAATCTGAAGATTCCAGTCCCACTGGGTGACCTCTGGAAAAGCATCTGCGAAAAGCTCCACAATGAACTTTCGAGGATCATCGCCCTCCTTGTTTTCCTCTATCCCCAAGACGCGCAAATTATTCCTTCTGGCCTGGTTCTCAAGATCGGAGAGTTTCCATAGAATATCTTTGCGCTGTTCTTTAACCTCCATGACTAGATCTTTCTGTGTAGCTGCAGCATCTTCGAGAGCTGAAATTCGTTCTTCAGCTTCTGCAACCCTTGCGGTGGTCTCAGCGGAGGACTTGATGACACGGCGCAGGGAATTCTGCATTTTGCGACAAACCCCTTGAGTACGCATGTTTTCTTGCCTTGTCGCTTCTCTGTGCAGCATTATAGTACGATATATTGTTACCAAAGAGACCTCTTCCGGAATATCAGAAAAGTCCCCACCACTATTGCCTGGGGCATCCTGCAGATTGAGTTGAGGCTGATCCTCTCGGCGGTCACCCGGTAGATTTTGCTCAATACACTGGAGAGATGCCTTAGACCCAGGGGCCTTGCGCACCGTGTCTACTATCATATCCTTTGAAGCCTCGCTGAGTCGCCAGTCAGCCGCATCACTATCATTGTCCGACCACTGAAGATCAGGATCATCCTCATCCCCGGACACAGAATGGTCGGACACGGAATAAAACTTGTCTGTAGACTCACTGACCTCAGAGCCCCTAGCATTATGAGGTCGTTCTATGGGCAGCTCCAGAGTAGCAGGCGTAAGTATGTTAGGAGATTGAACTACATTACCCAGAATGCACTGAGCCAGAGCAGATACAGCATTAGAAGACTTTGCCCCCTCCTTACGGACCAAGCCGTTAGAAGTCAGCGCAGGATCCCCCAGAGTAACAGCAGATAGATTAGCAGCTGCGTTCATCATCGGAACCTTTTCACTGGCTCCAAGCCTGACAAACATCTCAGGCAGCGTCTGCGCCTTAGCGGGCACCAGAGACACAGCAGCTGCAGGATTCGAGGAAGAGAGTTTGTCCATGCTCGATACTCGGCCTTTCTGACAAACAATCCCAGAGCCTTTCGAGTCGATGTCCTGCGCACTGCGTGTAGAGCTGCGGGACTTCAAAGCGGCGGCCGCTTTAGAGGCAGCTTTCGGTGGCATCTTCAAAATCAGGGGATAGGCTGAAAGAGAAACGCTGGACTTGGAGGGGAGGAGCTGCACCTGAGACACCGACCACGGTGCGTGGAGGCTGGAGCGCTGAGCAGCCTGCCAGAACCACTGGAGCTTCGAAGATAGAGCAAGTCTGATAATAGCCAGGTGAGAAACGAGGGCCATAAGCTCGTATCGTTTTTCTTTACGTTTGTCTTCAATTTCGCCGTATATTAGCACTGCAGGGCAAAACCATCATTCAGGGGGTCCGTTGCGGTCCAGCAGAGCTAAACGCTAACTCACTCGGCCGAGGTCACGGCCGCCATCTTGCCCCCCCAAAGAGGTTCAGTTCATGATGGATGTGTGTACAAGACCTTGATGCAGATGTGTTTGGAGCTGCTCCCCTTGTGCACATCCTGAGGTGTCATTGAAGGGCATGTACTTCTAGCTGCTGGGCAACCAAGCACAATAAAGCTTTGTGATGGGGAAGCACTGTCACTGAATCCCACAAAGAATCCTGATGCAACAGAGTGGCAGAAGTGCGTCTCATGTGCACTTAGGTTTCATCCCAGAGGAATAGAAGTTTCTATACTGAGAAACAGGATGTCTTTGATGAGACACAGTAACTGTAGAGAAGCTCATAAGAGAAATCACACCTAGCACCTATGAAGGCCACCCTAAATGTGACAGCTTGGCTAGAATCTGAAGTAAGGCGATCAATCACATCCTCATGACTCTTGCGAGGCTTCCAAAAGAGGATAGGTGCTTGCTCAAGATAGCCTGCATTGCTCATAAATAGTCCTGTTATTCAGTACTCCAAGATATCTAGCCCAAAAACTCACCCTATCTGGAAGCAACCAGGAAGCGCAGCGCTGAGTCACTACTCCTGGGATATCGAAGAATGAAGAAACTAAAAACCTACTCCTTCCCCTTCTCTGGCAGCGCTCCCAAAATATGGAAGACTTTATCGCCGGAGATACGCTCAATCGACGCCCCTCGACTTCAAGGGGAAAGTCAAATCGCTTCTTGGCAAGAAGCTTCTGATGAGCTAACCACTTCCCCTATCTCTGCCAGGGTGAATATGACATGGAATTCTCCTCTGTTGTGTTTTGTAAAATGTCCTGTGTCACCTCATCATTGATTCCTAGCTTGTCCTTGCAACTGCTGAACATGTTATGTCAGTGGCGGCTAGTGGACTTAGGAAATTTTCACTGAGCAAGACAGCAAAGAGAATGAGCTAAATTTTGAGGACACATATAGGGTGATAATTACAACAGACTTCCCTTATAGTTCACTAATGGCATTGTTGTCGAAGGAGCTGTATGTTTATTAGTTCATGTTTAAAACTAGGGGTGGGCAGAAAACTACTCTCCGCCAGCGTAGCAGGTAAAGTCAGCCTCCCCTGCTCACCAGCCCGGTCCCTGCTTCTGAAAGCAGCCAGGCCGGGGAGAGCCTCCCCGGGCCCCGGTGGACCCCTGTCTCCTGTGCCCGAACCCTCAGCTGGCTTCCAGGACGGGGGGCTCCCACACCCCGGGGCCCACTGGACGGAGCACGAGCCCCGGGTCCGGTCCCAGCTTCTGAACCCTTGTCAGGCTGGGGAGAGCCTCCCCGGGCCCCGGTGGACACCCATCCCCAGCGCCCAGACACTCGGCAGGCTTGCAGGATTGGGGGCTCCCGCACCCTGGGACGGAGCATGAGCCCCGGGCCCAGTCCCAGCTTCCTAACCCTAGCCAGGCCGGGGAGAGCCTCCCCGGGCCCCGGTGGACCCCCGTCCCCAGTGCCCAGACCCTCGGCTGGCTTGCAGGATGGGGCTCCCGCACCCTGGGGCACTGGGACGGAGCACATGCTCCGGGCCCGGGCCCAGCATCTGAACTCTAGCCAGGCCGGGGAGAGCCTCCCCGGGCCCCGGGGGACCCCCGTCCCCAGTGCCCGGAACCTCGGCTGGCTTGCAGGACAGGGGGCTCCCGCACCCTGGGACACTGGGACGGAGCACAAGGACAGGGCCCAGCTTCTGAACCCTAGTCAGGCCGGGGAGCACCTTCCTGGGTGCCGGTGGACCCCCGGTCCTCCGCGCCTGGACCCTCGGCTGGAACCAAAGAGGGTTAAGCCCAGGCCATGTCCTCTCCCCAACGGCCTGCCTGGGGAGCCCATTTTTCTCGACTATTAAGCCCTCACATAGCATGGTGCTCGAGGCAGCCACTCAGGAGGCTCCTTCCCACAGGGCTGCCGCTGCTCGCCTCTCTGCTCGACTTGCCCGGGAGCAGCCGGAAGGGGAGGGCCGGCCAGCCCAGGCCATCTGGTCACCCTGCCGACCCACAAGGAATGGTGGCCCCCATCCCCGCACCCCGGTGGGGCAGGGACGGGAGCGTGAGGCCCCTGTGCCGGAGGGCACGTGGTGGAGGCAGCCTCCCGCAGGCCCACGTTACCCCCTCCACATCCCTCCTGCCGGCCCGGTGGCAGAGGGACCCACCCCTGGGTGTGGTGGAGGAGGGTTTCCGCGGGCGCCCACGCATGGAGAGACAAAAGCTTGGCTCAGAGGATGACTTTCAATAGATTGCAGCAAGGTAGCTGCTCTGCTACTTATGAAACCCTGACCCAGAATCAGGTCGTCTACGAATGATTTAGCACCGGGTGCCCCACGAACATGCAGTGCACTAAGGGCGATGGAGCGCCAGTTCTGCTTACCAAAAGTTGCCCACTAGGCATTCGCATTCCATGCCCGGCTCCACGCCCGTGAGCCGGGCTTCTTACCCATTTAAAGTTTGAGAATAGGTTGAGATCGTTTCGGCCCCAAGACCTCTAATCATTCGCTTTACCAGATAAAACTGAGGGCTCCGAGCTCCAGCTATCCTGAGAGAAACTTCGGAGGGAACCGGCTACTAGATGATTTGATTAGTCTTTCGCCACTATACCCAGGTCGGATTACCGATTTGCACGTCAGGACCGCTACGGACCTCCACCAGAATTTCCTCTGGCTTTGCCCTGCCCAGGCATAGTTCACCATCTTTCGGGTCCTATCACGCACGCTCATGCTCCACCTCCCCAACAGAACGGGCGAGATGGGCTGGTGGTGCACCTGCTGCTGGAAGCGCGGCGGGATCCCACCTCAGCCGGCACGCGCCAGCCCTCACCTTCATTGCGCCACAGGGTTTCGCTCAGCCCTCCGACTCGCGCACATGTTAGACTCCTTTGTCCGTGTTTCAAGACGGGTCGGGTGGGTAACCAACATCGCCGCAGACCCCTGGCGCGCGGCGTGGGCCTCCCCGCCCGGCGCCGCGACTCGGTTGGGGCACACTGAGAACAGTCGCCCCAGTCATCAGCCGCGTTGGGAGCAGGGGGCCCGTCCTCCCTTCAACCGCCACGGCACGCCCCGAGGGGCGTCCGGGAATGGGTGCCCGGGGGATGATCTCCCTCAGCCTCGTGGACACGGCAAAGCTGCTGCCTGGGGGGCTGTAACACCCTCTGTCGGAGCGTAGGGACACCTGCCATCCCAAAGCCTTCCAAGCCGAACCGGAGCTGGTCGCGGCGCACCGCCGTGGAGGAAATGCGCCCTGCGGGGGCCGGGTAGGGCCCGGGCACAGGTCCCGTGGAGGGGATCCGGAACTCCCGGGCCACTGACCTCCCTGCCGCGTTGAATCCTCAGGGCGGACTGCATGGACCCTACCCATTTACCTCTTGACAGTTTCACGCCCTCTTGAACTCTCTCTTCAGAGTTCTTTTCAACTTTCCCTTTACGGTGCTTGTTGGCTATCGGTCTCGTGCCCGTATTTAGCCTTAGATGGAGTTTACCACCCACTTTGGGCTGCATTCCCAAGCAACCCGACTCCGAGAAGACCTGATCCCGGCGCACCGGGGGCCACTACCAGCCTAACACCATCCGCGGGGTGAGCCTCGATCAGAAGGACTTGGGCCCCCTGAGCGACGCTGGGGAGTCGGTCTTCTGTACGCCACATTTCCCGCGCCCACCGCCGGTCGGGGATTCGGCACTGGGCTCTTCCCTCTTCACTCGCCGTTACTGGGGGAATCCTGGTTAGTTTATTTTCCTCCGCTTAGTAATATGCTTAAATACAGCGGGTCGCCACGTCTGATCTGAGGTCCTAGTCGGAAGAATAACGCCGGAGCGTCAAGGGGGTTGCCGGGAAGGCCAGGCCCCTGCTGGAGCGGGGGCCTGGCATCCCAGCAGCGCACGCCCACTTTCCCCAGACGCATCTGGAGGGGTTTCGCCCTCATCGGGAAGCCGGCTGCGGTGGTGGGTGCCCGAGGCACATGCGTGTGGGCAGCCGGTGGGATACCACAGACAGCCACGCACGGCACGCAGCCAGCCGCCCCGGGACGGGCCCGGGGCGGACCAGTCGCCAGACCCCTTCATGGGGCCAGGAGCACCGGCGGCGTACCTCCGTGGCAGGACCCGGTGATGGACCCTGCCACGGGCGATCGGGGGGTCTGAACTTGTGGGGGGACGAAAGGGAAGTGGAGCTATCCCTCCGACGGCCCCAGCTGCGTCCCGGGGAAGTCCCGGGGCGATTGACGATCAAGAGACCCTCAGACAGGCGTAGCCCCGGGAAGAACCCGGGGCCACAAGGTGCATTCGAAGTGTAGATGATCAATGTGTCCTGCAATTCACACTAATTCTCGCAGCTAGCTGCGTTCTTCATCGACGCGCGAGCCGAGTGATCCACCGCCAAGAGTCCCAGGCAACTTTTCGAAAAGGTTCGTTCGCCGGCCGCAAGACGACCCGGGCACCCCGTTCAAGGCTGCACCGTTGTGAGAAAAAAAACATTGCCAGGCGCTGGGCCCAGGAGTCTCCCACTCACCCACCCGCAGGCGAGGAAGGGGGCTCCCGGTGCATCAGGAGCAGGCAGCCCCACAGCCGCCGGTCCCTCCCCGAGTAACCAGGAGGGACCGCATGAGTCTTCAAACCCCTCGGCCCGGCCGCACGGGACTGGGTCAAAATGGGTACCTGGCATCGAGTGAGGATCGCCCCACCTGCACCTCAGCCGTCCGTCACCGGGTGGCCCCGAGCTGTGCACCAAGCTGGCTTGTACAGCCCACCCCACCCTTGCCCGTGCCAGAGGCGCCGGAAGGGAAGAGCCAGGCAGCTCCCCATCCTGCACGCCTCCCACCGAGAGGTGCCGGGGTCCCCTCGCAGGCCCTCGGCCCCTTCTCTTTCAGGCGGCCCTGCCACATGAGAAGGGCCCAACCTCAGTCACCCGGATCTCGTCGGGCCGGGATGATGGGCGCAGCAGGGCCCAGCCAGCAGCAGGTCCTTTTAGGGGAGGTGGAACCAGCCCACTGCCATTCAGTTTACCCCCACCGCGGGGGTGGTGCAGAGTGAGCTTGGGTACCATCTCGGGAGGGCCTACCGCTGTGCCCCTCCCAGAAAGGGACAGGGGACTGGGAACGACCCCCACCCCCGGTCCCTTACGCTTCGGTCGGGGTGCGCCAGGGCAGGGCCGGACACCTGTGCCTACGGTGTGTGCTTCCAGGAGGCGGCTGAGGGCTTCGGGCTGGCGCCGTCGGTCGCTCAGGCCGCTCCGCCATTAATGATGGTGCCACACGACCCCTCCCGCTCGGGTCAGACACCTGGGGGGCACGAGCTGCCGGGGCATGACTAAGTGTGTGTCTATCTGAAAATATGGAAATCCTCAGGTGTAGCTTTATGTTTAAGTTTTTTTAAAATAGTATATTGTCTGAGCCAGATGTCAAAAAGGCAGTTTACATGTCAAACAGAAGGAAAACAAAACATTTGTTGAGTAACATGCAGCTGAGAAAAATAATCCAGGAGCATATTATTTCCTGTACAAAATACTTATTTGCAGGAAGCTGTAGAGATGTTGGCGTTAGGACGCTACATAGAAAACAAAATGGCGGCTGTGAATCCAGTCACAGAGACGCGCCATAGCTGTTAAATTGGAGTATGCGGTGTCAGCTCCTTACTGCGGTCTAATAAAGGCATCATGCAAAGCAGCGTGTCTTCACCAAAAAAAGCCTTCAGGTCAGGTTGGGTGCCGAGACGCTGCCACTGGTTAGAAAAACGACCCTCCTTGGAGTTCGCCACCGTGCAGTGTTAACGAGCCGCCATCCTCTGAGGCGCCAGACCACGCCCCCCAGCCTGTGTGATCTCTGATTGTAACATTGTTGAATGAGTCATGCTGAGGTTGTTTTTGCAGCATGCTAATGTATTCAGCACTCTGTTCTCTAAGAATCTCTGCAGAGTAACCGTCATGTAGATGTGCTCGATCACTTAAATGCCATATTGAAGATAAGTATACAATTGTGCATCATTCTGTTGCCTGGTGTGTGCTTTCTAGGGGGACGGAGACATCCAGTGTTTCTTTGTTGCCTTCTTAGGGCCTCTTAAACAGGTGGGATTCATGGCCACATTTGCAGCTGAGCTACAATGGTGAAGGACATGCATCTCACACCTGAAACTCAGCTTTGCCTTGTCGCTTTGCTACGCTATGTCTCATGGCCCAAGCACCATCCTCTTTTCTGTGGTATTCCCTGTAAAGGGTAGGCCGGCTGGCCCTGGCTTCCATCTTCACCACGTGCATTTATTTTTGAATGATAGAACAGCTCCTTGAGTGGTAATGTTTTGAAAAGCTGGTGTGCAATCCTGTGATGAGCCAGTGTCTGACAGTTTCTTTGTGATTGATAGATGAAAATTCACAGAAATGCTTCACTTTGAAAAGCCCTCCAAAGAGTAATCATTTCTCCAGTAGGACTTTTGGAAATAGTGGTGTTTATGATCTGTGTTCTGCTCATAGTCAAGCCTGCCAGTAAGGTACTTGTAGACCCACATATATTGTGATGGTTTCTAGTGGGAACACGGTCAGAAATGTCTTGACATTGTCACGCATTGTCAGACTCTGAAATAGACCCCTTTTCTACTTGTTACTGCGTTTCTCATGTGTGAAATTGCACTGCCATGACTCCTATCTCTGACCTACTGTCTGAATCGCCCACATCGAACAGGGACAAAACTTGAAGCTGGTGGTATCAAGTCCTCCAGAATCATAAGAGATGGCATCAAAAAGCAAGTAAAGAGTAAAGAGGTCTGATAAGCCTCCTTAGTCACAGACAGGGACAGTTTTCATGCCCACTGAAGCCAGGGTTGAGCTATTAAGAAGTAGCGGGAAGGGTGACTTGCTCCTGAAACCTGAAGCAGGAAGAAATATTGCTCTGGAATTATCAGTGCGGGATTCCCATTTCGTTGGAAGCACAGTTATTATACAACGTGATGCTTTGGAGCAGGTGCAGTATTAACTCCCTCTCTTCCAGAAGCTAGTAGCAGAGATGAAAATATTTCACCTCATTTTCTTCAGATGTAAAGTGATGCAAGACTGCATGGATGCAGGAGAAGGAACTATGCATACATGTAAAGAAACAATAATGATTTATATCTTGAAAACTATTTACAAGGGCCTGCTGCTGGGGTAGTGTTAACCGCCAAGGAATATGGAGGCATCTCACTAGAGCTCCACACTTCCAATCTTGCAGTGAAGATGAAGGGCAGCTGTACGTGACCAGAGGGGCAGCCAGACATCCTCATGAGTGTGGAAAATCCCAGGTGTTGCAGGATTTGCTCACTGGGCCGGGCAACTGGTGCTGCCGGTAATGTTCAACATTGTGGTGCAGGACCAGCCTACCAGTGAGGTGTGGCTGAGCGTATGACTTCTATTTTGTCTGAATTATTGGTACAGTTCACGGTGATGTAACCATAGTCAATAAAGATAGTTTGAGCCCGCCAGTACTGTGTTAACAGTGCATTGTGTCCGCATATAATTAGCCCCGGCTGTTTAGCAACTCAAAAAAAATGACAAAGTGCGGGAACAGTGCACAATAAGCCCCAACCTGCAGCTCCCTTTCCTCTGTTCTCTCAGGAGTGCTGGAGAATACCTCCTGAAGTCAGTAATACAGCGGAGAGCCCAGTGCATTACCTCCTCGTCTGTCTTCCTCTCACAGTCCTTACGTATGAGTTAATCTCCTTTTATGAAGAACCTAATTACCAAAATGTACTTTTCCTTCCCAATCCAAGATGGACCCCATACTTATTAGTACAAATACATCACTTCCTGGGATGGACTTCCTGTTTCTTTGTTCTGTAGCCGATTACCATCTTGGCTACAAGTATGTTTTTCTATTTTTCTTTTATTATTTCAGACCCGCTTTAGTGGTGTGTTTTTTCTTTTTATTATCATGCTTGTAGCGGTCTAGTCTACATAATCACCCGAGGGGCTAACTGCCCCGGAAGCAACCCCACATTATGTATCACTCTCTGGCCAGGCGAGGCCAGAGAGCTTAAATAAAGGGGCCGGGGTCTCTCGAGACCTTCCGGTCGGCACACAGTTACAGAGAGTGTGTGTCCATCATTTATGCACGCAAGGCCTCTACACTGGCGGCGAGCGTGGGATCCCAGAACCCCCACAAGACAGCAAACAGGTCCGGTTGGCCGCAACCGGCCAACGGAAAAAGAAAAACCCTGTTACCAGCACGCCTGAAAACGGCGAAGACATGAGTGTGGCTGTGGGCCCGTAAGCCGGTGTCGGCGCGTGACTATCACCCGGCAGTGAGCGGTGAGTGTAGTACAAGCAGAAAATAGCCCGCCCACCAACTGCATCCCATTACCTGCACAACTTCCCGGCGCCCGCCTGCCTGCTAAACTCCGTCACCTAAGTATAGCGTGCTGGTGCTCCTGGCAGGAATCCGGTTGAGCCCGCGCTGCTATTAACTGCACGCGCATGCGCGCTATAAGCTGAGCGCCACCAGTTTTGACAGCTGGAATCAGAGGCGCGTTGAGAGCGCTCTCCCTCTCTCGATCTCTGCACAGCTGACACCGCCCCAGCACATGGCAGCCTGCACAGTGGGAAAAGCAAACAAGCACTTGCAAATCCAACTGCCATAGATCTATTGACACAACAGACACTGACAAAACCAAACACCAAGTGGGGCAACACAGCAAGGAAGATCCAACAAGCACTGGTACATCCAATTGCCCAGGAAAAGAGACTACAGCACACACCAGTAAAACAAGGGAAACCCTGGCATATTTCAAGCTCGCAACCACACTTACCACACCAGGCGAATCACATGAAAGAAGGCCATTCTTTTGGCATAATCTTAGCTCACCATGGTTGACCAAGTTGTAGCAGCAGCACCACCACCTGTAGCTCCAGCAGCACCACCACATCATCCGCACTCCCAAGTTAGCGCACTCCCTCCCTTCAGCGAACTCATCGATCCCACCACTGCGTCACCCAGGTGGAAAATGTGGATTGGCCAGCTCGACAACTACTTTATAGCAACGAGGGAAACAGATGGTGCTGTCAAACGGTCACTTCTGCTTCACTTCGCAGGTGATGAAATATACGAGCTCTTTGCGCACCTCCCAGACACAGGAGCAGTTACTGATTACGACGCAGCAGTCAGGGCCCTGAACACCCATTTTGACCCTCAACTCAATCCCAATTATGAACGCTTTACACTCAGACAAGCCGCCAAAGAGAAGGAGAGTCCATGGACACGTTTCATGCGCGCTTAAGAGAGCTAACCAGCACGTGTACCGAAGACGACCATGCCAAGGAGGTCAGAGCTCAGGCAATCCAAGGCTGCCGCAACAAGACCCTGCGGACCCTCATTCTTCGACAGCCACGCATTTCCCTAGAAGACATACTGATTCTGGCACGCTCACATGAGCTATCAGACATCAGAGCGACTACCATGGAAGGCGCACTTAATCCACCGACTGACCAAACAGTGACAGTCAAGACAGAGCGAGCAGATGCCATCCGGATGCCGACTCGCGGTGGGTGAGGAAGATGGCCCACTAGAAGCTCGCGACGGCCGCAGTGCGGATACTGCAGAAAAGAGGAACACCCACAGGAAGAATGCCCAGCAAAAGGAAAAACCTGTGCAAAATGTGGAATCCCCAACCATTTTGCGAGCGTATGCTGAGGAGGAACGCGAAACAGAGGAACACCAGGGAGAAGACCACCACACCATCCAGAGCAGTAAGACATCTCACAATGGAGGAACCTGCCACCTCGAGAACACCGACAGCGGCACACCGCAGACAGTGTCTGGAAGACTCATCCACAGATGAGGAGGGAGAGTGCTACCTCATATCCTATGCGAGGGATCTCAAACGAAGACGATGACCACAACCAACATGCACCATTGAGATCGCAAGATCACCCGTTACAGCCCTTATCGATACTGGGGCATCTGTGAACGTCATGGGGTGTCAACACTACAAGAAACTAAACCCCAAACCAGCGCTAACGCCTTCCAAAGTCAGAATCCTCACATATGGAAGTCAGACACTACTTCCTTTGAAAGGAAAAATCTCCGTACAAGTCAAGTCGGAAAACCATGAAGTTACGACCACATTCCACGTGGTCGACAGGGAAGCAGATATACTAGTCGGGAGTCATACCGCAGAAGATCTGAGCCTAGTCACATTTGCAAATGCAGTGAAGTCACTTCAAACAGAAGACATTCTGGAGCTATTCCCACAACTATTTGAAGGTCTAGGGAGCATGAAGCGGCCGCCAGTAAAACTGCATGTCGACACAGCTGTGAAGCCCGTCGCCCTACGACATTGTCGCATACCATTTCACCTAAGGCCACTAGTGGAACAGGAACTCCTGAAACTTGAGCAGTAGGGTGTGATTGAGAAGGTAACAGGACCGACTCCCTGGGTATCTCCCATGGTAATCGCCGAAAAACCAAGACATCCAGGGAAGATCCGAATCTGCATTGATATGAGGATGCCCAACCAAGCAATAAGGAGAGAGAGGCACCTGACACCGACAGTTAATGACATCCTGGCCGACCTCAACGGGTCCCAGTGGTTTTCAGGACTGGACTTACATGCTGGGTACCACCAATTAAAGCTAGCAAAAGAAAGCAGGTACATAACCACGTTTTCGACACATCTAGGGCTTCAACGCTACAAGAGACTAAACTTCGGAATATCATCAGCCGCGGAGATATTTCAAAACGCCGTAAAAGAAGTCTAGTCAGGACTGTAAGGTGTCATCAATGGCAGTGATGACATTCTAATACACTCAGCGACCATAGAACACCATCACCGGCAGCTCAGAGCCACCCTAAGGCGTCTCGCAGAGCACGGAGTGACCTTACACAAGGAAAAATGCCAATTTTCAAGAAAACCATCGAGTTCTTTGGATACGTATTCAGTCAGGATGGGGTGAAGGTGGACCCCAGAAAATCGCAAGCAATTCAGCTCGCTCCCGCTCCCACAACGGCGTCGGAAGTCAGGAGTTTCTTAGGCATGGCAACATATTGCGGAAGATTCATTCCGAACCTCGCCACCATCGCTGAACCGCTACGAAACCTAACCAAGAAAGAGAACGTCTGGCGATGGTCCCATGCGGAAGAAGAAGCTTTCCGCAAAGTGAAGGCGGCTCTACTGGAAAGCACAACCATGGCATACTGCAACACAACTTGGCAAACGGAACTAATAGTAGACGGCAGTCCAGTGGGACTAGGAGCCCTGCTAATTCAAGAAACCGAACCAGGGACCTGGGTTTCACTGGCATTTGCGAGCAAAGCACTGACTGCAACCGAAACCCGTTACTCTCAGATTGAGCGGGAGGCACTTGCTATCAAATGGGCATGCAGCCACTTCCATCTGTATGTCAGTGGACATCCGTTCAGGTTCGCAACAGATCATCAACCACTTCTCCCACTATTCAAAGGTGCTGCACCACTCAGCCACCCAGAATTGAGCGATAGGCAATCCAACTCCAACAATATCAGATGGAACTGGTGTACAGGCCAGGCGCGGGGACCCTACTGATTTCCTGTCGCGTCATCCGGCATGTCTCGCAGAGAGAGACTCTGAGCAAGAAATCAGGACGGAAGAGTTTGTCAACATGATCTCTCAGTGGTCGTGCCCACGAGCACTATCCATAGAAGAAATAAAAGCCCACATGGACACTGACATGGTCCTCAAAAGAGTAACAGAGGCACTGCTAAAAGGATCGTGGGAAGGTTTTTTCCAGGACATCCAGGGGTGGAACGACCTGGACCGGACGCGGCTAGGAAAAATGTGGAGGGCCCGAGATAAACTCAGCGCTGCTGATAGTGGCGTAATACTAAGAGGATCACGCATCGTCATTCCACAAAGCCTCCAAGAGCGAGCAACCGCGTTAGCACACAAAGGCCATCAAGGCACAGGAAAAATGAAATCCAGAATGAGAGAAAAGGTGTGGTTCCCGGGTCTAGAAGAAGCAGTAGACACCATTGTGCGAAACTGCAGAGCTTGTCAAATCACTGGAAATCCAGAAGCACCAGCTCCCGTGATAACTGAAGATCCTGCTCCGTCGCCCTGATCATGGGTGAGCCTCGACTTCGGGAGCTTCCCAGATGGGCGAGTCATGGTGGTTTCGGTTGACAGCTATACCTAATATCCTATCGTGGAAATCCTGCCATCCACTGCATTTAACCATCTACAGCCAGTCTTAGACAAGACATTTGCCCTCTGTTCCAAGGCAGTGAATTCAAGGACTTTCTAACCCGGTTAGGTGTAAAACATCACCACATTACTCCTAGGTGGCCCCAAGCCAATGGGGAGGCAGAGCGCTTCATGCGGACAATGAACAAAATTCTGCGCATAGCAGTGGCCGAACAAACGGACTAAGAAACAGCTCTCCAGAAATTCCTGTGATAGTATCGCAGTAATAATAATAATAATAATCCAGCATTTTCTAGAGCGCGAACAGCTACCTCACAAGGAGGTGTCCCGGCGCTAAACGCAGGCATAAATACAGATACCAATTTAAGAAATTAGCGTGGTTGGGTGAAGAGCCAAGTCTTCAACATCTGATTAAAGCAGGGTTCGGAGGGGGCCTGCTGAAGCTCTGGGGGCAGTGAATTCCATAACGCCGCCACGTTGGCCGAGAAGGTTCTCCCTCCCAGCCGAGCCCTTTTTATTCGAGGGACTGCTAACTGAACACGGCAGTTGGAGCGAAGGGAGCGGGCTTGAGAGTATCACGGCAGCCGCACTCTCAGGTAATTTGGACAGGTACCATACAAAGATCTAAAGGCCAGCGTAAGTGCCTTAAACTTGATCCTATTGGCTACAGGTAACCAGTGAAGGGAGAGAAGATGCGGAGAGACTGAATGCTTGAATGGAATACGCATTAACAGTCTCGCAGCCGCATTCTGGACCATTTGTAAACGCTGAATTAGATACTTTGGCAAGCCCAGATAGAGGCCGTTAGCGTAATCCAGTCTTGATGTTACTGTCGCATGGATTACTGTTTTTCGGCAACTCTCTGGTAGAAGTCGCAGAATCTTCCGAAGATTCCTCAACTTACCTAGACAACACCCAACTAGCTGTTGGGTATGCGAGGCGAAGAACAAATTATTGTCCCAACGCACCCCCAGGTTTTTTGCCGTTTGGCTGGGAGAAGGTGCCGGTCCCATTGCCGTCGGCCACCAAAACTCAGAGGGGGGAGGGGAGCCGCTGGATTACTTTCTCAAGCATTTTACCGGGGGCAGCCAACAGAGAAATTGGACGAAGGACTGAGGTCCGTGGGATCCCCATTAGGCTTTTTCTTTAATGGGAGGATGGTGGCGTGTTTCCATATCTCCGGGAACACCCCGGAGGAAATGGACGTATTCCAGATGTGCTGTACAGTGGGAGCCACAAAATCAGCCATTGTGCTCCAAAGCTTGGGGGGACATGGGTCGTCAGGTGATCCTGACTTACAGCGTCTTAATTCCTGCATGACCGAGAACAAAGCTATAGGCTGAAAATGAGTCATAGAATTACCGGTCATCTCTTTGACAGTCCAATCTGTTTTTACCGTCCTCCTCTCTGGGCCGAATGACTCATGAACTCGCTTAATTTTCGGGTCAAAAAAGTCAGAAATTCTATCGCATAGCGTAACCGACGGAGGTATCTCCCTCTCAATGCACATGGGTTTGAAAAAGGACTGGACCACCTTAAAGATTTCCTTGCTTGAGTGTTCTGCCTGCTGAATTGAAGCCGCAAAGAACTGTTTTGTAGCCTTTCTAACAGCCTTCTGCAATTTATGGGAGGCTTCCTTGTACTGTGCTTTTTCCAGAGTCCCGTAATTTACCCTCCATTGCCTCTCTAGCCTCTTACACGCTGCTTTCTCTACTCTAAGGTCCTGCGAGAACCAGGGAGCAGAGGGAGATTCCCTCTTGGACAATGTGCGTTTTGCAGGAGCAATGGATGACACCATGTTCCCAATCCAATCATTAAACCGCTGTGCATCAGTATTGGCATTCAAGGTTAAAATAGGTTTATTCTGAGCCAGTACTTGGCCCATGTTGGCAGGGACTAGCTTCTTCAATTGTCTCCTCATAAAAATGCGCTTGCTTGGCGCAGGTCTATCAGCCGCTAAATTTATTATAAATGGAATAAGCAAGTGGTCTGACCAGAGTAAAGGCAGTGCCGCTTCCATCGTCACATTTTCAATATTAGAGAGAATTAAATCAAGCGTGTGACCCACTCTATGTGTGGGGCCATCATTGATTAATCTCAGATTGGCAGCATTCAGAGTGGCCCTCAATGTCTCTGCAGGGGCGCAGCCCTCCCTATCCATATGGATGTTAAAATCCCCTACTATGAGGAAATAAGGATGAAGGAGGGAGCTCTGCACTATCACATCCAGCAGAGCTATCAGGTTGGGCTCATCCCCGCCGGGAGGGCGGTATATGACTAGTCCCGCTAGTGATAGCTGCGGTCCCACCTGAAAGCAAAAGTGTAATCCCTCCAGTCCCGGAATCAAGGTGGGGGCAGAGGATGTCAGTATGAACTGCTCCTTAAATATAGCAGCCACCCCCCCTCCTCTTCTAGCGCCTACCCGGTTAGAGAAGCACATTGTGTAACCTGGGGGTACCGCCAGCGCAATGGCGGTCACATTATCCTCATTAAGCCAGGTCTCTGTTAAAAACAGGGCATCCCACTCCTGACCTTCCAATAGCAGCCAAATGTCATTTGCGTGCTTCGATAGGGATCTACAATTCAGAAGACCAGCTTTGAAGCCTCTGTTAATGAGCGGCCTGGGCCTGTTATACACCTCCTCCCCTCCATCGTCCCTCACACCCAGAGATATCCCACATGCCCCACATATCTGAGGGAGGGAATCAGACCTAAGGTCTAACCTTTCAGCGCAGCACACAGCCACCGTGTTGAGCATCCACAGGTCTTCCTGCGACCACACGATCCTCACCTCGGAAAACCCCTCACGGACAGCATGTCTGGCCCCGGCGGCAGTCTGGTCGCGGACGGGCGCAGACGGGCTTGCCTTTTGCGCGCCTTCGGCGCACCGCCGGCGCGCCCGCTGCGCGCGTCCGCTGCGCGTTAGCCAAGGCATCTGTTTTTAAGGAAGGGAAGGCGCGACAACTAGAGCGCCAACCCCTAAGCACCGGAAGTTGCTAAACTCCCTCCACAACAATCAGGACTACACCCGCGGTAGAACGGGGAGGGGCAACCGGTCACGGCAAACACGGTAAAATGCAGAATTAAAAGACAATTTTAAAACAGTTTATGTGCAAATAGCAATGTAGCAGGTGACTACATCCAAATGGTCGCACACTGCTGACCTACCTGCGTGTTACCCCAAAGAAGTGTGGTCCCTGTAGTCAGCGTCGGCGGATACACCTATGGTCGTGTCGTGAGTGCAAGTGTGAATAGCGTTAGCCATCCCTGGACACGTGTTTCGAGGTTGTTGCCTCTCGTCAGCAGGGAGTAGGAAAGAGTGTAGGGTTGCAATGTAAGCTGCTAAAATCATTATCAGGTCTAGTACCTCTCGTAGCAACGCAGGTGCGTAACCTGAGTCCGTCGACTCCCCGGCTCAGAGAGCCACTAAATAATTACATCCAAATGGTCGCACACTGCTGACCTACCTGCGTGTTACCCCAAAGAACTGTGGTCCCTGTAGTCAGCGTCGGCGGATACACTTATGCTCGTGTCGTGAGTGCAAGTGTGAATAGCGTTAGCCATCCCTGGACACGTGTTTCGAGGTAGTTGCCTCTCGTCAGCAGGGAGTAGGAAAGAGTGTAGGGTTGCAATGTAAGCTGCTAAAATCATTATCAGGTCTAGTACCTCTCGTAGCAACGCAGGTGCGTAACCTGAGTCCGTCGACTCCCCGGCTCAGAGAGCCACTAAATAATTACATCCAAATGGTCGCACACTGCTGACCTACCTGCGTGTTACCCCAAAGAACTGTGGTCCCTGTAGTCAGCGTCGGCGGATACACCTATGCTCGTGTCGTGAGTGCAAGTGTGAATAGCGTTAGCCATCCCTGGACACGTGTTTCGAGGTAGTTGCCTCTCATCAGCAGGGAGTAGGAAAGAGTGTAGGGTTGCAATGTAAGCTGCTAAAATCATTATCAGGTCTAGTACCTCTCGTAGCAACGCAGGTGCGTAACCTGAGTCCGTCGACTCCCCGGCTCAGAGAGCCACTAAATAATTACATCCAAATGGTCGCACACTGCTGACCTACCTGCGTGTTACCCCAAAGAACTGTGGTCCCTGTAGTCAGCGTCGGCAGATACACCTATGCTCGTGTCGTGAGTGCAAGTGTGAATAGCGTTAGCCATCCCTGGACACGTGTTTCGAGGTAGTTGCCTCTCGTCAGCAGGGAGTAGGGAAGAGTGTAGGGTTGCAATGTAAGCTGCTAAAATCATTATCAGGTCTAGTACCTCTCGTAGCAACGCAGGTGCGCAACCTGAGTCCGTCGACTCCCCGGCTCAGAGAGCCACTAAATAATTACATCCAAATGGTAGCACACTGCTGACCTACCTGCGTGTTACCCCAAAGAACTGTGGTCCCTGTAGTCAGCGTCGGCGGATACACCTATGCTCGTGTCGTGAGTGCAAGTGTGAATAGCGTTAGCCATCCCTGGACACGTGTTTCGAGGTAGTTGCCTCTCGTCAGCAGGGAGTAGGAAAGAGTGTAGGGTTGCAATGTAAGCTGCTAAAATCATTATCAGGTCTAGTACCTCTCGTAGCAACGCAGGTGCGTAACCTGAGTCCGTCGACTCCCCGGCTCAGAGAGCCACTAAATAATTACATCCAAATGGTCGCACACTGCTGACCTACCTGCGTGTTACCCCAAAGAACTGTGGTCCCTGTAGTCAGCGTCGGCGGATACACCTATGCTCGTGTCGTGAGTGCAAGTGTGAATAGCGTTAGCCATCCCTGGACACGTGTTTTGAGGTAGTTGCCTCTCGTCAGCAGGGAGTAGGAAAGAGTGTAGGGTTGCAATGTAAGCTGCTAAAATCATTATCAGGTCTAGTACCTCTCGTAGCAACGCAGGTGTGTAACCTGAGTCCGTCGACTCCCCGGCTCAGAGAGCCACTAAATAATTACATCCAAATGGTCGCACACTGCTGACCTACCTGCGTGTTACCCCAAAGAACTGTGGTCCCTGTAGTCAGCGTCGGCGGATACACCTATGCTCGTGTCGTGATTGCAAGTGTGAATAGTGTTAGCCATCCCTGGACACGTGTTTCGAGGTAGTTGCCTCTCGTCAGCAGGGAGTAGGAAAGAGTGTAGGGTTGCAATGTAAGCTGCTAAAATCATTATCAGGTCTAGTACCTCTCGTAGCAACGCAGGTGCGTAACCTGAGTCCGTCGACTCCCCGGCTCAGAGAGCCACTAAATATTTACATCCAAATGGTCGCACACTGCTGACCTACCTGCGTGTTACCCCAAAGAACTGTGGTCCCTGTAGTCAGCGTCGGCGGATACACCTATGCTCGTGTCGTGAGTGCAAGTGTGAATAGCGTTAGCCATCCCTGGACACGTGTTTCGAGGTAGTTGCCTCTCGTCAGCAGGGAGTAGGAAAGAGTGTAGGGTTGCAATGTAAGCTGCTAAAATCATTATCAGGTCTAGTACCTCTCGTAGCAACGCAGGTGCGTAACCTGAGTCCGTCGACTCCCCGGCTCAGAGAGCCACTAAATAATTACATCCAAATGGTCGCACACTGCTGACCTACCTGCGTGTTACCCCTAAGAACTGTGGTCCCTGTAGTCAGCATCGGCGGATACACCTATGCTCGTGTCGTGAGTGGAAGTGTGAATAGCGTTAGCCATCCCTAGACACGTGTTTCGAGGTAGTTGCCTCTCATCAGCAGGGAGTAGGAAAGAGTGTAGGGTTGCAATGTAAGCTGCTAAAATCATTATCAGGTCTAGTACCTCTCGTAGCAACGCAGGTGCGTAACCTGAGTCCGTCGACTACCCGGCTCAGAGAGCCACTAAATAATTACATCCAAATGGTCGCACACTGCTGACCTACCTGCGTGTTACCCCAAAGAACTGTGGTCCCTGTAGTCAGCGTCGGCGGATACACCTATGCTTGTGTCGTGAGTGCAAGTGTGAATAGCGTTAGCCATCCCTGGACACGTCTTTTGAGGTAGTTGCCTCTCGTCAGCAGGGAGTAGGAAAGAGTGTAGGGTTGCAATGTAAGCTGCTAAAATCATTATCAGGTCTAGTACCTCTCGTAGCAACGCAGGTGCGTAATCTGAGTCCGTCGACTCCCCGGCTCAGAGAGCCACTAAATAATTAGATCCAAATGGTCGCACACTGCTGACCTACCTGCGTGTTACCCCAAAGAACTGTGGTCCCTGTAGTCAGCGTCGGCGGATACACCTATGCCCGTGTCGTGAGTGCAAGTGTGAATAGCGTTAGCCATCCCTGGACACGTGTTTCGAGGTAGTTGCCTCTCGTCAGCAGGGAGTAGGAAAGAGTGTAGGGTTGCAATGTAAGCTGCTAAAATCATTATCAGGTCTAGTAGCTCTCGTAGCAACGCAGGTGCGTAACCTGAGTCCGTCGACTCCCCGGCTCAGAGAGCCACTAAATAATTACATCCAAATGGTCGCACACTGCTGACCTACCTGCGTGTTACCCCAAAGAACTGTGGTCCCTGTAGTCAGCGTCGGCGGATACACCTATGCTCGTGTCGTGAGTGCAAGTGTGAATAGCGTTAGCCATCCCTGGACACGTGTTTCGAGGTAGTTGCCTCTCATCAGCAGGGAGTAGGAAAGAGTGTAGGGTTGCAATGTAAGCTGCTAAAATCATTATCAGGTCTAGTACCTCTCGTAGCAACGCAGGTGTGTAACCTGAGTCCGTCGACTCCCCGGCTCAGAGAGCCACTAAATAATTACATCCAAATGGTCGCACACTGCTGACCTACCTGCGTGTTACCCCAAAGAACTGTGGTCCCTGTAGTCAGCGTCGGCGGATACACCTATGCTCGTGTCTTGAGTGCAAGTGTGAATAGCGTTAGCCATCCCTGGACACGTGTTTCGAGGTAGTTGCCTCTCGTCAGCAGGGAGTAGGAAAGAGTGTAGGGTTGCAATGTAAGCTGCTAAAATCATTATCAGGTCTAGTACTTCTCGTAGCAACGCAGGTGCGTAACCTGAGTCCGTCGACTCCCCGGCTCAGAGAGCCACTAAATATTTACATCCAAATGGTCGCACACTGCTGACCTACCTGCGTGTTACCCCAAAGAACTGTGGTCCCTGTAGTCAGCGTCTGCGGATACACCTATGCTTGTGTCGTGAGTGCAAGTGTGAATAGCGGTAGCCATCCCTGGACACGTGTTTCGAGGTAGTTGCCTCTCGTCAGCAGGGAGTAGGAAAGAGTGTAGGGTTGCAATGTGAGCTGCTAAAATCATTATCAGGTCTAGTACCTCTCGTAGCAACGCAGGTGCGTAACCTGAGTCCGTCGACTCCCCGGCTCAGAGAGCCACTAAATAATTACAACCAAATGGTCGCACACTGCTGACCTACCTGCGTGTTACCCCAAAGATCTGTGGTCCCTGTAGTCAGCGTCGGCGGATACACCTATGCTCTTGTCGTGAGTGCAAGTGTTAATAGCGTTAGCCATCCCTGGACACGTGTTTCGAGGTAGTTGCCTCTCGTCAGCAGGGAGTAGGAAAGAGTGTAGGGTTGCAATGTAAGCTGCTAAAATCATTATCAGGTCTAGTACCTCTCGTGGCAACGCAGGTGCGTAACCTGAGTCCGTCGACTCCCCGGCTCAGAGAGCCACTAAATAATTACATCCAAATGGTCGCACACTGCTGACCTACCTGCGTGTTACCCCAAAGAACTGTGGTCCCTGTAGTCAGCGTCGGCGGATACACCTATGCTCGTGTCGTGAGTGCAAGTGTGAATAGCGTTAGCCATCCCTGGACACGTGTTTCGAGGTAGTTGCCTCTCGTCAGCAGGGAGTAGGAAAGAGTGTAGGGTTGCAATGTAAGCTGCTAAAATCATTATCAGGTCTAGTAGCTCTCGTAGCAACGCAGGTGCGTAACCTGAGTCCGTCGACTCCCCGGCTCAGAGAGCCACTAAATAATTACATCCAAATGGTCGCACCTGCGCGCCTGGAGTGGTACTTTACCTGATTATATTTTTTGGCAGCCTACGCAGCAACCCTACACACACACCTACTCCCTGCTGACGAGAGGCAACTACCTCGAAACACGTGTCCAGGGATGGCTAACGCGACACTCATTTTCATTTTAAACTTTTGGCATAGGCGTACCCGCCGACGCTACTTCATGGACCACAATGCTTTGGGGTAACACGCTGGTAGGACGAGCAGAGTGCGGCCAATCGGATTTTTGTTTATATTCAGGCTCCCTTGAGCCGGTGGGGCTAACGAGCCCATGGCTACGCACCTGCGCGCCTGGAGTGGTACTTTACCTGATTATATTTTTTGGCAGCCTACGCAGCAACCCTACACACACACCTACTCCCTGCTGACGAGAGGCAACTACCTCGAAACACGTGTCCAGGGATGGCTAACGCGACACTCATTTTCATTTTAAACTTTTGGCATAGGCGTACCCGCCGACGCTACTTCATGGACCACAATGCTTTGGGGTAACACGCTGGTAGGACGAGCAGAGTGCGGCCAATCGGATTTTTGTTTATATTCAGGCTCCCTTGAGCCGGTGGGGCTAACGAGCCCATGGCTACGCACCTGCGCGCCTGGAGTGGTACTTTACCTGATTATATTTTTTGGCAGCCTACGCAGCAACCCTACACACACACCTACTCCCTGCTGACGAGAGGCAACTACCTCGAAACACGTGTCCAGGGATGGCTAACGCGACACTCATTTTCATTTTAAACTTTTGGGATAGGCGTACCCGCCGACGCTACTTCATGGACCACAATGCTTTGGGGTAACACGCTGGTAGGACGAGCAGAGTGCGGCCAATCGGATTTTTGTTTATATTCAGGCTCCATTGAGCCGGTGGGGCTGACGAGCCCATGGCTACGCACCTGCGCGACTGGAGTGGTACTTTACCTGATTATATTTTTTGGCAGCCTACGCAGCAACCCTACACACACACCTACTCCCTGCTGACGAGAGGCAACTACCTCGAAACACGTGTCCAGGGATGGCTAACGCGACACTCATTTTCATTTTAAACTTTTGGCATAGGCGTACCCGCCGACGCTACTTCATGGACCACAATGCTTTGGGGTAACACGCTGGTAGGACGAGCAGAGTGCGGCCAATCGGATTTTTGTTTATATTCAGGCTCCCTTGAGCCGGTGGGGCTGACGAGCCCATGGCTACGCACCTGCGCGCCTGGGGTGGTACTTTACCTGATTATATTTTTTGGCAGCCTACGCAGCAACCCTACACACACACCTACTCCCTGCTGACGAGAGGCAACTACCTCGAAACACGTGTCCAGGGATGGCTAACGCGACACTCATTTTCATTTTAAACTTTTGGCATAGGCGTACCCGCCGACGCTACTTCATGGATCACAATGCTTTGGGGAAACACGCTGGTAGGACGAGCAGAGTGCGGCCAATCGGATTTTTTTTTTTTTTTTAGCAATGTAGCAGGTGAACGTCAGTTTTAAAGTGCAAATGGTGCGATTATTAAAATAACAGTAACGATCTAGGTGCAGTTTTCAAAAGGCAGGCACAAAATTCAATGACACAGCTAATTAGCAGGACTTGGCAACTCTGTGTTTCTGCGCGCGTCCCCTCACTGCACATCGCAAAGGTCCCCGTGGTCGTTGATGCTGGCAGGACCTCGACGGGACACTTTGCCCATGGCTGACAATTGGGAACAGAAGCTTTATGACCCAGCGAATACCCAGGTGAGGAGGTCGCTGACCAACGAGAAAGCCAGTCAGTGGAGGAGAGGGCGCACCCGAGCGCTGACGCCGGGATGTACCGTCCTAATAAGGAACCGCCGGAGTGGAGGGAAATTCGACACCCCCTATGAATCAGGATTGTGGACTGTGAGAACAGCTTGGGTAACTGCCATCACAGCCGAGCAAAATGGGGAGGTAGTAACCCGAAACATCTCCTGGTTCAAGAGAGTCCCGGGGGAGGATGTCGGGCGCAGGACGCAGAAGAATCAATAAGCGGAGGTGCCACGAGTGAAGAAACAGAACCCAGCTCCGTTGATGTCCTCCCAGAGTCCTGCAGCATCGGCACCAGCTGCAAGCTCCGTCCCCAGAACCTCACCTGGCAAGCCGGAAATGACTAGCCGACAAGAGATCCAGAGTGGCCGACAGCAGCAATACAACCTCAGACCTAATCCCAGACCAAGCCAAAGACTTGCTGATTTTGTGTGTTAACTGTTGTTAAGTGTTCCTGATTAAAGAACTGATTTGGGATAGGATGTAGCGGTCTAGTCTAGGAGAGAGGAGTTGGCCTAACGGCTAGGGCGATCGACCTCGGATCTGGGGAACTGGGTTAGAGTCTCGGCAATGACGCTGAACATCCTGTGATTCTGGGCAAATCACTTAATCTCTCCGTGCCTAACAAAAAATGAATGTAACGTAACTGGTGCTATGTAAAGCGCTCTGATACCCGATTCGGGTCAAGTTCGCGCTATATAAAACTCTGGAAAATAAAAAAATAAAAAAAATAATCACCCGAGGGGCTAACTGCCCCGGAAGCAACCCCACACTATGTATCACTCTCTGGCCAGGTGTGGCCAGAGAGCTTAAATAAAGGGGCCGGAGTCGCTTGAGACCTTCCGGACAGCACACAGTTACAGAGAGTGTGTGTCCATCATTTATGCACGCAGGCCTCTACAACGCTCATATGCGGGTATGCAAGACCACAGGGGGCATCTGTGGCCTGCTGGGCAGCCCGTATCAGCCTTCGGGATATTTTGTGTATGTATTGTTTATTTTGTTTTTATTTTTAAAACATTGCCCCTGGTTTAATTTGCACCATTGAGGGCTTCCAAGGGGTGCGGGGCACTCATTTGGCTGCCCGGTGCTATGTTAATGAGACCGGCAGACACGCACCATCTGCCTGAGCTCAAAATGGCACCTGTGCTGTGCCGGTTCAGGGCATCTTGCAGCTTCCCCCTGTTCTTTGTGGGCAGGGATGCTCATGAGGACGGCATTGTCAAGGTGCCCAGCTGACTTTTTCAGGAAGTTTGTTCCTGTGCCGGTCTGGTTACCGTTTCATTTTCCCTGGTGCAACGACAGCGTTTGAAGCAGCCGCGGCCCATGCAGGTAAGAGCGGTAGGGCCGGGTGAGGCGGACGAAGAAGAGAGAAAATTAAATAAATACTTAATTTTCTCTTGTCATCGTCCGTGGAAATCCCCACTCACCCGGCCCCACCCGTTCTTACCTGCACGGGCCGGGGCTGGTTTAAAGTTGTTTTTTGTGTGGTCCTTGGTGCCCTGTCTGCTTGCTGATGGCCTGGTTGGAGGATTGGTATTTGGCAGCCATGAGAGATTCAGAGGGCGTCCCAGTGGTACTGGGCCATCTTCTGGGGCATCTGTAACCCCTTATCCTCAGGTCATCATAGTAGCTGTAGTTGAAGCTGCGTTTCGGGCCTGGGAGGGGGCTCCTCCTCCTGCTAAGGTGCCTAGATTAGATGCTTCCTGAAGGGGATGGAAATGACCTGAAGGGCCGTTTTGTGCAGAGCGCAGACTTGGCCGAAACTATGCAGCATGTTTGGGACAATTTGTGCTTTGTTGTTTCTGAGCCGGCACTGGCCGATGATTACTTTTTCTCGCAGTATCAGTTTGATAAGCGTGAATCTTTGCCCTTGCACACATCCACTCGCCGCATCCTCAGGAAAGAATGGAAGGATGTTGAGAAGTAGTCATTCCCTCATTTCTTACTGAAATGTTACCCTCTGAAGAGGTTTGTGGGGAAATTCCAGCTTCTGTAAAGCTGGATAACAGCATGGCTGCGTCGTCCTCTCAAGGCAAGGGGCTGTGGTGTCTGAAAATGCTCTACCATCTGACAATGTTGACAAGAAAGTGGAGGGGGCAGTGAAATGAGCTTATGTGGCTTCGAACTTTGTGGTTTGTGCAAATAACTACTCCACTTATGCCATTCAGTCCCTCCTTAAGGACTTCCATTCCATGGCAGGTAAGGTGCAGGAAGGTGCAGGTTTATCTGCACATTTGACATTAATGGAGCAACAGGTGCAGTTTCTTTCAGACATTACCTGTGACTTTTCTGTGCATCTGCAGTGGCTTCTAGCGTTGCCATTGCTGCCCGGTGCAACATTTGGATGCCCTTGTGGAAAGCAGATGCTGCTCAGAAGGCGGTCCTCTTGAAACTGCCCTTTACCAGTTCCACGGTTTTTGGCAGTGATATGGAGGAGCTGATTAAGAAGTCAGCAGAGAACAGGAGGCTGGTTACTTCTGTCCAGGCTGTTGCCACGGGCAGAGGTTTCGGTTACAGAGGAGCTTTTCCAGCTTGGGGCCGGCCTCCTCAGCACCAGCCCTTTTGTGGCAGGGTTCGTGGCTGGGGCACCCTTGATACCAACAAGTCCCGGTACTCTGCAACTGCCTCCCCCACCCCTCCCAAAGCATGACTGCTCCAGGTTTCATCCAGTGGAGGGCCATCTGCATTTCTTTTGGGACATTTGGTCTCGGACCATTCTAGGTGCGTTGGCCGTCCAAGTGTTGTCAGAAGGATACAGAATACATGTTGGGGACACTCTTCCTCGTCATTTATTTGAGACTCCTGCTTGTCGCTCCGCGGTGTAGTTTGCCGCACTTCTCCTGGGAATTCTGTTACTGCTTAAGAAGGATGCCATCATTCCTGTGTCTTCTGGGGAGGTTTTCCATGGTTATTATACCCTGCTTTTCCTGGTGCAGAAGGCATCAGGAGAATTCCACCCTGTGCTGGACCTCAAGGAAGTCAATCAATTTATTCTCCATGCACCTTTCAAGATAGTGTTTCTCCAGTTGATTCTGCCTCTCGTGCGGAAGCGTGAGTTCTTGACCTTGATCGATCTACTGGATGCATACCTCCAAAGTCCAGGTGCATCCATCTCAACAGAAGTTCCTCCAGTTCTCTGTCCCGGGCAGCCACTACCAGTTCTCGGTCCTGCCCTTTGGGCTGGCATGTGCTCCACAGGTGTTCACCAAGCTGTTGGCCCCACTGGTGGATATTTTGCATACTGTGGGTGTGCAGCTCTTCCCTTATCTGGATTACAGGCTGATTACCTCTTGTTGTTTTTCCAAGGCCCAGGTGGAGGTTCTGAGGGTGGCCACGCTGTTGCAGGAGTACAGTTTTTTGATCAACTGGAAGAAGTTCCAGACCAGCCATCCCAGCATCTCCTCTACATCGAGACCCTCTTCAGGGTGGGCTTGGAGGAGGTGTTTGTGTTGGAGGATTGTTGTGTTCATCTCTGCTCCCATTTGTCTGCTCTCCTTCTTCGTCCCTCAGCATCAACAAGGACCCGACTCCGCGGTAAGGGAGAAATGTCCTCTATGTTGGCCCTAGTCCCCAAGGGGCAGAATGTAGCCGGAATCCCCTTGTTCACTATCTCCTGAGGCATTGGAACCCATTGTCTCGGGTGTACGAGGCTCTGGTTACTGTGACTCCTCAGATCCACAGGAATCTCCAGTGATGGCTGGACCCCACACATTTGAAAAGGCGTTTTTCTTTGGTTCCGAATCCTGTGCTGGTTCTCATGGCCAATGCCAGTGGGATGGCATGGGGTGCCCCTATGGAGGTCTCCACTGCACAGAGGAAGTGGTATCAGTCGGAGATGCTTCAGCCTTCCAACTGGAAGGAGCTGGCGGCCGCTCTGAAGGCCTTTTTGTTTTTCTGTCCCTTGTTGTTGCACATGGCTCTGTGTGTTTAGATGGACCACCAGGTTGTCTGCTCACATCGGAGTCGGCCGAGTGGGATGGGCCTGTCTCTGTTTCTATTTTCTGGGAGGATTTGTCTTTGGGCTGAATCCCTTCTCCTGGCTCTCTCAGCAGGCTATCTTATGGGTAGGGAGAATGGGTCTGCTGATAGTCTGAGTCAGCGGTTACCATCCTCTGGAATGGTGTTTGGATATGGAGATGTTTCAGTCTATTCTTCTTAAGTTCATTCACCCTTGTCTTGTGAAGGGAAATTGCATAACATTTGCATCAGTTCTGGAAAATAAAATAATTAATTTGTAATCTCACCAGTACGTGGTGAGCAGGGCAGAGAATATCTGGTACCAGGCAGCGGCTGGACTGCTTAAGTGAAATGCGGTCCAGGAACCCATCATATCACAATCATATTAGTAAACACACTTCCAGCAAGTGTGTTTATTCTATGAGATATCCACGAATATTTGAAAGTCATTGAAAGACTGAAGTGAAATTTTCAACAGTTCCTATGTGAAGATTTGTTTGTCGATAAACTGTCAAGAAGAGGATTGAGTGTCTTTTTGTGAATCATTTTTGTGATGTATACTTATGATTATGTAACAATTTGTCTGTTGAGCCCAGGTAGGAGTATGGAGAGCACTTGTTACCCAACTTGTTAATTCTTAATTCCTGGAATAAACCATTATTGGTGATGAATAGATACATCTACCGGTGACTAATTTGAGTATTCACTGTGTTAAAATTTATGTTAGACAATATGTCCCCACAGTATACAATATTTCTGTTTTGCTTATCGTTACCCATGTATAGTGGGGTCATTTGGGTATACCCCTACAGTATGACGCTGCTGCAGAATATCACACAAATATAAAGAAGAAGTAACAAGGAGAAATAAAGATGTTTGTCTGGGAACGCCCACTCTTTACTCATGTAACACCTCCCCGATACAAAGTACAGCAAAGCGGCACTATGCAAAGCCTCACAAAGTGGCTTTGCGTGGCGTCGTAAATGCCAAAAATGATTTTGTGTCTGGGCTGCGCCACAAAAGTGACGCAACCCTTATGCAAAATCAGTGTAAATCTGGGCCTTAGTCATATTTGTCCTCATAAAGGAGAGTTCTTCGACATCAAAAGTCAAAGAATAACTCAGTTATGTATGATTGTGAAGATGCATAATAACAGATAGTCTTTGGGCATAGCTGCAATGCTTACTTTGTGATATGCTTTGTACTAGTAAGTTTTGATAATGACAAACTAATACAAATATTTATTAAAAAATATATTTTTGGAACTGCAAGCCGATCACAGAAACCGCAGATGTAACAAAACTGTGAGAGTGAGTGGGAAGAGTCAGGTTTTCAGCTGCTTGGAAACCTCCAGTTTCTTCCTCTGCTCCAAGGGTCATGGCCAGCGACCCACAAGACACTATTGTCCAATTTGTCTGGCCTTAACTGTGCCCCTTTTCATCTTTCTTACCCTGGGAGTTTCTGACACAGTTTGAGTTGAGTGTTTAAAACTAGTGACAAAGTTTCAAAGTGAAATCACACACTTCTGCCTCCCCAGTTGGCCCATAGCCAGCTCTTGGGGAGATGCTGGAGCACACCAGATGTTCCAGATGTTGTGCCCATGGGGCTGCAGCTCCCCTTGGTGCTGCTTTGTGGGTAGAGAGTGTCTAATGTTGTTTCCAGATCACGTAACTGAATGTGAAACAAACTCCCCAGTCAGCCTTACACACAGCTGCCGACCGACTGCGACATAAAGTAGATGCGATTGTAATATTCCTAATTTATTTAGGTATTTTCGAAAGCACAAGTTGCTATTTTGGGATTACTTGAAAGCACGTATTGTACCATATTCAGGTACTGAAAAACAATGTACCGTAGACAAAGGAGGCTTAGAACGCAGCAGGACAAGGTGAGATCTGACAACCTGCATTCTTTTATATCACCCACAAGAGTGTCCTGATGCGTAGCAGGTGGGAGCCCACAGCCCCGCCTATGGCAGGTTGGGTAACTGAAAAACTTCTTGAAGAATTTAAGAAGAGAGAAGGAGGCTCTGATGTGGACTGGGAGGTCATTCCATGCTTTAGGAGCGATGTAAGAGAATGCCCGTCCTCCTCATCTGTTTCTGTGTATTTTTGGGATGTGTGTGATTAGGAGTCCTGCAGAGCGGAGGTGTATTGGAGGTGTGTGGAAGGAGATGTGACTGTTCAGGCATGTGGGGCCTGAGTTGTGAGGTGCCTTGAATGCGTGTGTAGGAGTTCGAATTGAGCTTGTTTGTGTGTAGGAAGTCACTGCAGTTCCGTGAGTAGTGGTGTGATGTGACTTTTGTGTGGGAAGTTCTGGATGGTTTGTAGTCTTCTAGTGAGTTGCTTGGTGATCCCAGCATGAAAATGGATCTGCTGAGAGTCCCAATCCTCCCACAAAGTATGCGGAAAGCAGCTATTGCAATAAAAGTCTGACTTGTAAAGAAGCGAGGGGTAAATGGGAAGAGGGAGAGAAAGCGGCACAGAAGCTGGCCATCAGCATGAGACGGATCAGTCACAGGTCTTCTGGCATAGCGTCCTCATAATCAGACCAGGCCTGGAGCCAGGAGTATAACCCTAGGGGGGCCTGGGTCCCGGTCACGATAAAAATGCAAAAGGGAATTTGGAAAAGGATGGAGTGAGTTCGCCCTAGAAATTTCGCTAATCAATTTAAACACTACTGTGAGTGAGGAATGTGACTCAAAAGAGTGTGGAATATCACAGGGGGTTCCCCTAGAATTTTTCTAGGGAGGTTGTGGCAAATTATATGTTTTAGAGCAGCTTTTTCATTACCATCAGCAAAAGCTGGAAGAAGTTTAATACAGTTAAACAAGAGGAAGACGTAGGACCTTCCCTTAATAATACTCGGGGAATTAATAGGACATGGTGCAGTGAGTGGCAGGTACATTGGTCAAAGCATGACATTTTAATACATCTTTATGGAAATATTCGGGTTCAATCACCGCGGATGCAATTGCAATGCATGCCAAATTGTGTGCATAATTGCATAACATTTGCATCAGTTCTGTGAAATAAAATTATTAATCTGTAAACTCACCAGTAAATGGTGATCAGGGCAGAGAATATCTGGTACTAGGCAGTGGCTGGGCGGCTTAGGTGAAATGCAGTCCAGGAACCCATCATATCACAATCATATTAGTAAACACGATTTCAGCAATTCTGCCAAATCCTTAACTGGAAGGACTAACTCTTTGCATTAGTAATATTCCACTCTCCATTTACAATAACACAACTTGTCTGAAGAGCTGCCATAGCTTTATTTGAGAATATATCTTTTAGGACTGCTTTGCTTTAAAATACAGTATTAGCACTGCTCAGGAGAGCTGCAATGCACTCTTTGGGACAGTAGAGTCACTCCTCAGAAGATCTGCCATACAATAACTGAACATTACAAACATTGATCAGCATGGCTACTACACTTTCTATGGTCCTACTTAAAACGTCTCAGCAGGACGGCAGTAGAAAGGAAATGGTCCCAGAACAAAGGTGCTTGTAAAAGCCTAAACAGAATCAACAATAATGAAAAATACAACAATGAAATAGCATCCAAGTGTTATTTAATCACACCTAGATGGGAACATATTAATGTAGAAAAAGATTCACAATATTCAATCAGTGCGGGGTGCCACGGGGTAAGGGAAGGGAGTGATGGATTGGGTAGGGTAATAGGATAAGTGACATGAAAAAACTTTTAATACTCGTACAAATCAATTGTTTGGCACGCGATATTGTGCCAATTAATCAGTATGAAATCCATTCACAGAGGAAAATAGATGATTTGACAAAAACCATATACGATCAAAGGAAACCAGTGCACATTGCACTATTGTCGGTATTGGCAAAGTCTTATGTCGACGTTTCGACCCCAAAGCATAGGTAGGCGACTGAGGTCCTTACTGGCGGGGTCTTCCTCAGGACAAACAGAATGGTGGAGCAGAAGGGGAAGGCACCTGAAGAGACATTGGGTAAGTATTAAAAACTGTGTCGAGTCCCAACTAGGGGTGGGCGGAATTTGCGTAATCGCGTTATGCAAATCTCCGCGAAACGGCAAAAAATCTCCGCGAACACGCAGAAATTCCGCGAACACGCGGAATTGCTTGTTCGCGATACTTTTTTCCTGTTCGCGATCGCTGTTTGCGTGCTCGGGGTGAAATATCTCGCGAACATGCATATTGAGAACGCGAACAAGCAAAAAATTTCGCGAAATCGCGGAACGCAGATTTTTGGGCAATTTTGCGTTCTCCGCGGAACGCGAAATTACCCAAATTCCGCAAATTCCGCGAACGGAACGGAATTTACCGCCCAGGCCTAGTCCCAACTGAATTAACTTAGGGAGACTGGGTGAGCGAGAGCATCGCCATAGTTACCATATTAGAAACAGGGCATCTAATCACTTGGAACGTTCGCGTCCGGGGGCGCAGGGCCTGGTGGGCTCCGAGGACTGTAGGGGGTGGAGTTCACCTGTAGCGAATTTAAGGTGTCATTGTAACCATCCATGAGCGGGTTGAATGGATTGGAATTCATTCAGAACAAAAATGAATAAATCTCACTTACTGGTGATGATCAAATCAACGAGGAGGTGTTATTTAATCCAACATCACACGCCGTGAGAGACATCGGTGTGACAAGTGAAATTAATCACGGAGGAGGGCGACCTCTATGAATAAAATGGAAAAGAGTACTGATTTACAAACAGATGGAAATCCCAACCTAGAGGATATTCAGCTAAGGACCTAGTACCCTAATCTGTCAACAAAAACAACGATTAAATAGGGGTAAAGTCCGCACCTTGGTAAGTGGTGGGACATAAACTGTATCGGTATTGCTGTGCATTAATGATGAAAGTGAAGACAGGAGGTTAGAAACTGTCTATCTAGAGAATAAAAGTACGATGGAGTCGCATCGTTTCCAGTATCACAATAGAATACACTTCGACAAAGCCGGTATGCATTTTCGTGAAGGAGTTAAAAAGCTAAGCAACCGAGTGTGGAAAATGATGCCACGCAGTGCTAAGTTGCTCGTAGCATGAGGGAAACAAGTTTAACAGAACAGACGTTCCCATACCTTAAGCGGCTGCCATGACCTGTCGTGCTCGCGGTTTCAAACAAAGCACTGGACCCGTTGGGAGAATTCACTGATAAGGACACGCCGTGCGCCGCGTGACGTTCAACCGGGCGCAGCAGCTAGATGCTAGCGGCGTCGGTGTAGTAGAAGAAAGACACCGTGAGTAGTTCTATGGGGAAGGAGGCAAAGAGCTCGTTGATCCATCTTGACGACATAAGTGAAATGATGGACATTAGTTCCGAGCACTCCAATAAAAAAAAAAAGTCAGAGGCTAGATGGATGGTTACACATTAGTTGAGAGTGTATTACAAAGGTCTCGATTAAGGCTTCTTGCGTAAATGAAGCAAATCAGTTCATGGGCATGAGGGGACAGGAGGTGAGCAAACCTGCAGGGGGTACATCACAATTGATCAGGCAAATACGTAATTACAGACAAAGATGAAAGAAACATATTCGAGCAAACAGAAGACCTTTGCATTGATTTTAAACACACACGACGGCCTATGTGATTAATCATGGACCCGTTATACCATTGACAGTAAACAGAGTGTTATCATGGATAGACATAGCATTTGGAACATAAATGTAGCATAGATGAATGGCATGTTTAAAAATAATTAAACAGCTAAATACATTAAAGGTTCCATTCACAACAGAAGCGACCTAACAGCTGGATGGATCGAGATACAGTGGCCAGTTAATTTCAGTTCCCTAGAGTGGCTAATTGGGCATTACTCGGATCCTGTTCGTTCAGACCCATGTTGACAGTGTCAAAGCGAATCATCCATTTGGACTCCCTAATGGTGAGAATAGAGGATATATTGCCACCCCTAGGGCCCAGTTCAGTCTTCTCCACCACAATCCATTGCATTTGCTCGGGGCTGTGTCCTAGTTGATTAAAATGTTCAACTAGAGGTGCTCCGATCACACTGCATCTTATTCTACTTTGGTGCTGTAGAATTCTCGCCTTGATTTTTTGTTGTGTTTGGCCAATATATAATTGGCCACAGGGGCAAAGGATCCCATAGATGACGTTAGTCGAATTACAATTGGTGTGTGAATGTAAAGTGATGGTTTGATGTTTATAGACAAACTTTTTTGATTGAATTGTAGTTGGGCATGCCTTACACGATCCGCACTTGAAATGACCTGTAACGGGTGGTAGTTTCCAAATTGAGTGGATAGTTGGTACAACCGGGTCCTCAAGGAAAGAATGTACCACATGGTCCTTGATGCTCATGGCTTTTCTGAAGGAATGCATCGGTAAATTCAGTTGATTGATCTCAGTTGATACAATACCCCAATGTTTGTTAATTATCTTTTTCACGGCATTGCTTCTAGTTGAGAACGTTGTCACACATATCATCTTGTTGCTCGTTGGTGATGTAGCAGGGTCTTTAGCTATGAGCAAATCATCACGTGGGTTGTACCAGGCCCTCTTCTGGGCCCTCTTAACCAAACGCTTCGGATAGCCCCTGGCAATTAGTCTGGCATTCAGGTCCTCTGACTCTGTCATGTAGTCCACTCGCTTAGTACAGTTCCTGCGGATCCGCAGGAACTGTCCTACTGGGAGATTGTCACGTAAGCCACGTGGGTGGTAACTACTGTACCTCAACAGGGAATTCCGTTCAGTTGGCTTCCTGTATAGGGTGGTGAAAAGTTTGGCATCTTCACTGAATATTTTCAAATCAAGAAATGGTATCTCCTGTGTGTTGGACTGAATGGTAAACTGGATGTCTTGGTCACATCGGTTAAGCCACTCATGGAACAAGTTAAGTTGGGGTATATCGCCATTCCAGATCATCAATATATCATCGATATATCTCTTCCATAGATTGATGTGTCCAGAGAAGGGGTTGTTGTAGAGGACGAAACGCTTTTCAAAATTGTCCATATACAGGATCGCCAGGTCTGGGGCAAAGGCAGCCCCCATCGCCACTCCTTTCGTCTGTACGTAGTACTTTCCTTGGACCCGTCCTCGCGGGGGTCTCCATTGGCCTTCCCCTAAAAAAGGGAAATAACCTTGGGGAGGATACCAGTTATCACGATAGTTGTCACGGTAGTTGTAATCGTAGCTCGGGCCCTGGACCTCGGGGTCACTGTCTGAACTCACAGTACCTGAACCAGAAATGCCCACGACTACCGACCATCTACACCCTACCGAAGATACATAAAGACATTCTTCATCCACCAGGGCGCCCAATTGTATCGGGGTGTGGGTCATTATTGGAACCTCTATGCAAGTACATAGATTTTTTTCTAAAACCGTTAGCTGAGGAAACAGAGACGTACCTGCGTGATACCATGCAAGTCATCAACATAGTGGATCAACAAGTTTTCAACTCCAGCGAGCAAATACTCGTGACTTGTGATATTGTATCACTTTACACCAGTATCCCTCAGGAACCAGCTTTGGAAGTCATGAGAGAAGTCTTGAACTCCAGACCAGCACCGATGAGGGTACCTACTGACTTCATTATAGCCCTCTTGACTATTGCTATGAGGAAGAATTTCTTTTATTTCCAAGGAAAGTACTACGTACAGACGAAAGGAGTGGCGATGGGGGCTGCCTTTGCCCCAGACCTGGCGATCCTGTATATGGACAATTTTGAAAAGCGTTTCGTCCTCTACAACAACCCCTTCTCTGGACACATCAATCTATGGAAGAGATATATCGATGATATATTGATGATCTGGAATGGCGATATACCCCAACTTAACTTGTTCCATGAGTGGCTTAACCGATGTGACCAAGACATCCAGTTTACCATTCAGTCCAACACACAGGAGATACCATTTCTTGATTTGAAAATATTCAGCGAAGATGCCAAACTTTTCACCACCCTATACAGGAAGCCAACTGAACGGAATTCCCTGTTGAGGTACAGTAGTTACCACCCACGTGGCTTACGTGACAATCTCCCAGTAGGACAGTTCCTGCGGATCCGCAGGAACTGTACTAAGCGAGTGGACTACATGACAGAGTCAGAGGACCTGAATGCCAGACTAATTGCCAGGGGCTATCCGAAGCGTTTGGTTAAGAGGGCCCAGAAGAGGGCCTGGTACAACCCACGTGATGATTTGCTCATAGCTAAAGACCCTGCTACATCACCAACGAGCAACAAGATGATATGTGTGACAACGTTCTCAACTAGAAGCAATGCCGTGAAAAAGATAATTAACAAACATTGGGGTATTGTATCAACTGAGATCAATCAACTGAATTTACCTATGCATTCCTTCAGAAAAGCCATGAGCATCAAGGACCATGTGGTACATTCTTTCCTTGAGGACCCGGTTGTACCAACTATCCACTCAATTTGGAAACTACCACCCGTTACAGGTCATTTCAAGTGCGGATCGTGTAAGGCATGCCCAACTACAATTCAATCAAAAAAGTTTGTCTATAAACATCAAACCATCACTTTACATTCACACACCAATTGTAATTCGACTAACGTCATCTATGGGATCCTTTGCCCCTGTGGCCAATTATATATTGGCCAAACACAACAAAAAATCAAGGCGAGAATTCTACAGCACCAAAGTAGAATAAGATGCAGTGTGATCGGAGCACCTCTAGTTGAACATTTTAATCAACTAGGACACAGCCCCGAGCAAATGCAATGGATTGTGGTGGAGAAGACTGAACTGGGCCCTAGGGGTGGCAATATATCCTCTATTCTCACCATTAGGGAGTCCAAATGGATGATTCGCTTTGACACTGTCAACATGGGTCTGAACGAACAGGATCCGAGTAATGCCCAATTAGCCACTCTAGGGAACTGAAATTAACTGGCCACTGTATCTCGATCCATCCAGCTGTTAGGTCGCTTCTGTTGTGAATGGAACCTTTAATGTATTTAGCTGTTTAATTATTTTTAAACATGCCATTCATCTATGCTACATTTATGTTCCAAATGCTATGTCTATCCATGATAACACTCTGTTTACTGTCAATGGTATAACGGGTCCATGATTAATCACATAGGCCGTCGTGTGTGTTTAAAATCAATGCAAAGGTCTTCTGTTTGCTCGAATATGTTTCTTTCATCTTTGTCTGTAATTACGTATTTGCCTGATCAATTGTGATGTACCCCCTGCAGGTTTGCTCACCTCCTGTCCCCTCATGCCCATGAACTGATTTGCTTCATTTACGCAAGAAGCCTTAATCGAGACCTTTGTAATACACTCTCAACTAATGTGTAACCATCCATCTAGCCTCTGACTTTTTTTTTTTATTGGAGTGCTCGGAACTAATGTCCATCATTTCACTTATGTCGTCAAGATGGATCAACGAGCTCTTTGCCTCCTTCCCCATAGAACTACTCACGGTGTCTTTCTTCTACTACACCGACGCCGCTAGCATCTAGCTGCTGCGCCCGGTTGAACGTCACGCGGCGCACGGCGTGTCCTTATCAGTGAATTCTCCCAACGGGTCCAGTGCTTTGTTTGAAACCGCGAGCACGACAGGTCATGGCAGCCGCTTAAGGTATGGGAACGTCTGTTCTGTTAAACTTGTTTCCCTCATGCTACGAGCAACTTAGCACTGCGTGGCATCATTTTCCACACTCGGTTGCTTGGCTTTTTAACTCCTTCACGAAAATGCATACCGGCTTTGTCGAAGTGTATTCTATTGTGATACTGGAAACGATGCGACTCAATCGTACTTTTATTCTCTAGATAGACAGTTTCTAACCTCCTGTCTTCACTTTCATCATTAATGCACAGCAATACCGATACAGTTTATGTCCCACCACTTACCAAGGTGCGGACTTTACCCCTATTTAATCGTTGTTTTTGTTGACAGATTAGGGTACTAGGTCCTTAGCTGAATATCCTCTAGGTTGGGATTTCCATCTGTTTGTAAATCAGTACTCTTTTCCATTTTATTCATAGAGGTCGCCCTCCTCCGTGATTAATTTCACTTGTCACACCGATGTCTCTCACGGCGTGTGATGTTGGATTAAATAACACCTCCTCGTTGATTTGATCATCACCAGTAAGTGAGATTTATTCATTTTTGTTCTGAATGAATTCCAATCCATTCAACCCGCTCATGGATGGTTACAATGACACCTTAAATTCATTACAGGTGAACTCCACCCCCTACAGTCCTCGGAGCCCACCAGGCCCTGCGCCCCCGGACGCGAACGTTCCAAGTGATTAGATGCCCTGTTTCTAATATGGTAACTATGGCGATGCTCTCGCTCACCCAGTCTCCCTAAGTTAATTCAGTTGGGACTCGACACAGTTTTTAATACTTACCCAATGTCTCTTCAGGTGCCTTCCCCTTCTGCTCCACCATTCTGTTTGTCCTGAGGAAGACCCCGCCAGTAAGGACCTCAGTCGCCTACCTATGCTTTGGGGTCGAAACGTCGACATAAGACTTTGCCAATACCGACAATAGTGCAATGTGCACTGGTTTCCTTTGATCGTATATGGTTTTTGTCAAATCATCTATTTTCCTCTGTGAATGGATTTCATACTGATTAATTGGCACAATATCGCGTGCCAAACAATTGATTTGTACGAGTATTAAAAGTTTTTTCATGTCACTTATCCTATTACCCTACCCAATCCATCACTCCCTTCCCTTACCCCGTGGCACCCCGCACTGTTTGAATATTGTGAATCTTTTTCTACATTAATATGTTCCCATCTAGGTGTGATTAAATAACACTTGGATGCTATTTCATTGTTGTATTTTTCATTATTGTTGATTCTGTTTAGGCTTTTACAAGCACCTTTGTTCTGGGACCATTTCCTTTCTACTGTTTTGATACCCAGGTCCCAGCGACTTTTTGGGTTTACCCTTAGTTTAAACGCTCAGCAGGACGGCAGCACATTACAGGACAACGCCAATGCTTCTCGGTTGGGCCGCTACGCTCTTCATGAGACAGGGTCCACACTTCCCAGTATGGCCGTTACCCTTTCCATGGACAGCATCAACACTTCTAATCCTATTATCCAGCAAAATGTCTATATTGTTTTTCGGCAGTGTTATGTGTATTTGTATAGCGCACAACTCACCCAGGGGAGTATCCTGGCGATAACGCTATTGGATTGTCTGAACAGGTAACAATGGGAAGACAGTTAATAAAACATGCACATTAAGTTGTAGGAAGGTGAAGACAGGGAGACCAAGGTAGTTGTTTGAGAAAAATTGTGAGTGGTTTATATTAAAGTAAATTAAGGTCATGTGGGCACGAGCACTCCTGCGGCCCCCAGACTAATACCGCTTATTGGGTTAATTCCCTAGCATTCCAACGTTCTCCTTGACTCGACGGAGCAACATGCAACAAACCCTTGACACCATATGGCCCCTCCTCCCCAACGGTCAACCGCGCTGGATGCCTTCTTTCTCCTGGACACCCTGCTGTTTAGCTTCCTCAAACTGCTTCAGAACACCGTATCTGACGGTGCACCCCCCGGCATTCCTGCTCTATACATTGTCCCTATCCTTGCACCCATGATTGCCTCAAACTTGGGACCCCTTGTCCGTTCAGCATGAGAACCTTGCAACATGGTCCTGATGATGACCTGAACTCGTAACAGGTCGAAACATCGTCGACTGTCCAGAGCAATTACTAGCGCATCTCCCCGGTTCACCCAATTGCCTAAACTGTGCCATTTTTATAAATTAAAATCATGAACCAAAAAACCTTTGTAAATATTGTCACTACTGTTTAGTATTTGTGCCGCCTATCGCTGTCACACTTGTCGCTTGCGCCATTCACCTTTTGACAAGCACTTAGATGCACAAGTACCCTCAGGTTACTTAAATTATTGTAAGTAGTGCTGATACTATTCCTCTGACTTTAATTTGCTTTAATATAAACCACTTGCAATTTTATTTCAAGCAACTACTTTGGTCTCCCTGTCTTTGCCTTCTTGCAACTTAATGTGCATGTTTTATTAACTGTCTTCCCATTTTTACATGTTGAGACATTGTTGTTTGTTACATAATAATTACACCCGGTCACTACTCGGTTTACAGGCTGCCTCCTATTGTTTGTTCTCTAACGCTATTGGATAGCACTAATATCTGTGTCTGACGGCTGAGTGGACTAACACCTCCAGTGCAGGGATCTATTTTAATCCAATGGCCACAGGTTGAAATGCTTGCATGTCAACTCAGTCCTTCATCCTCCAGAGAAAATGAGTATAATTCAGCTGGGTAACACCATAAGTCTACTCACAGTATCAATAGACATCTGCAAGGCTGACACAAACTTTACAAAGGCAGTGTATGTAATGACATCTCAAAAGAACTGCATATTTGCCAAAGACTCTGAGGGAGTGGGCAGATTCCATGTCACAGGGGCACTTTCTGCTAATCACTGCTTTCATTGCTATATTTTGAATTCTGTCTCTTTTTCCATCAGTATCACTGGTTGCAAAATGCAGCGTTTTTTGTGGCATAAGATTGGTTTGAGGTGATGGGAGGATACTCCTGGATAAAGGCAGCTGCATTATTTCCTACGCAGCTGCAACATTTGTGCTGCAAGTTATGAGGGTCCTGAAATCCAGTGCAATGTCACCCTATTATAGAGGTTGAGTGAGAGCCCGGCTGTGGACATTAGACTTGAAAACACCAACCCTCAGTCCTTTGCACGACGTCACCTCAGTTTTCATTTCCAGAAGATATAAATGGTTGTTTTTGTAAAGTGCATTATATGGCATTGATACTGTCAGTTAGGGCTCTTGTAGGATTGTGTTCTTTAGGTTTAGGCCAGAGTGTTTGTAAAGAAGAGGGAGGAGTCATAGGTAGAAAAGTACTCTTTTATTCCAGTGCCAAAGAAGGACCCACTGGTGCACAAGCTTAGGCGTCATACCTCAGCAAGTTCCACATTACATAAAACAATTCTAAAGTGATGAGACAATGAAAAGGACATCACACGTTCTAACTCTATAAAGAATAGAGCACAAAGATATGTTTACCACATGTATCTTTTCACAACAAAATAAACAAAAGTTACTCCAGAATATAATCATCTAATTTCTTAGGACATCTGGTACACCTCTTCTGCACAACAGAGTCATCATGAGTGGAAGGATCACTATTAACATTAACATCAGAATGAAGAGAATCAGGACCACAAGAATTACCTGAATGAACAGATTCTTCTGAGCAAAATTCATCAAACCAAGCATTACCACCATCACCATCCCCCATTGTTCCAAAAAAAGATTCTTGACCTGGTTTGAGAACAACAATGGAACTTTTGCTCCACCACCCTTGGTCCTTCAACAAAACAGTGGAATCAGTGACTTTTTCAACCTTAACAGGAACCGTAAATTTAGATGATCACTTACGTGTCAAAGTAGGTTTAATGATGCGCACCCAATCACCCACCTTTACATTTTTGCTTCTTGAATTATGATAATTGTCATGATAAGATTTCCCATAGATTCGAGAATCCGTAATGTTGTCTCTAGCTTTAGTGACAGAAGACTCAAAAGTATCACTCTGAATACTCTTATTAAAGAAAGGCTTTATCAAAGATCTTGCTTCTCTGCCTCTCATTAAAAAAAACGGAGAAACTCCTGTGTATGTATTAGGAGTTATATGATAACTCCAAATTCTTTCTTTAAGGAACTCAAATACATCAAGATTGCTTTCCAAAGCAGCTTGGATACCTTCTTTTATAAATCTGTTAGCCCTCTCAATTTGGCCATTTGAACGAGGACTGTAAAGTGGTGCTCTTTCAGCACGTACATTAAACTTCCTCCAATTTTTTTGCATCTTATTTGAAACGAATTGCACGCCATTATCAGACAAAATAGAGACAGGTGCCCCTTCAATCCTGAAGACATGTTCCAGAAAAGAGATAACCTCATCAGTTACAGGATGTTCCACAAAGGTGTAGTATAGCCACTTTAAAAAATCATCAATAAGTACAATTAAAAATCTTTTTTCTTTACCTAAACATTCATACGGCCCCGAAAAATCAATTGAGAGTTTTGCCCAGGGACCCATGGGAGCATCTCGGATTGACAAAGGTTCTGTAGAAACTTTCCAGTGTTTATCTGATTTGACACAAATAGAACATTTGTCCACAAATCTTTCAACACATGCATCCATGCCTGGCCACCAGTAGTGTATTTTAAGCAATTTTTTGGTTCCAGATATCCCAGGATGTCCAGAATGGGCTAGTTGGATACGTTTATTCCTAACACCAACCGGTGGTACAAACAAATCCTGCCTCAATAATATTTCATTCTCAATACTAAGTTCGCTAGCATCTTGTGCATAGCTCCTGAGAGAATTTTCGAAGTTCTTGCACGATGGCTACCGATTCATCACAAAATGCTTAACTTTAGACAAAACGGTATCCATGGCTGCATATTCATTCCACTCCTTTTCAGAAACAGCTAGATTACATGAATCAACGACATCTACTAATCCAACAACGCATTCATGCTGATCAATAATCCCATCTCCTGATTCAATAACGGGTGGAAGATTAGATAAACAGTCAGCTGTAAAGTTTTTTCCACCAGGAATATGTTTGATTTCAAAATTAAACTCCTGCAATCTAGCAATTAGCCTAACCAACCTGGATGAAGCTTTTCCACTCCTGACACCATCCTTCATATAAACAAGTGGTTTATGGTCCGTGACAAGAACAAAAGGTCTTCCCCAAAGATTTTTTTTTAACTTCTCTACAGCCCACACACAGGCTAGAGCCTCCTTTTCGATAGTGCTATAATGTACTTCTGCACCCCTTATGTTTCTTGAAATAAATGAAATGACTCTTTCTTTACCATCAACAATCTGTGGGAACACGGCACCTAATCCTATAGCACTAGCATCAACAGTAATGTAAGATTTACCTTGAGGATCAAAAGTGTTAAGACCTGGTGCTTTGGCAATGAGCTTTATTACATTTCTAAAAGCTTCATCATGGATATCTGTCTAAATGAAATTTGAACCTTTTTTGAGGAGCTGTCTAAGGGGCTCAACAACCAGAGCATAACCCTTTACAAACTTGGCATAGTACTCACTCAACCCATGAAAAGAACGTAAAGAATCTTTATCTTGTGGTTTACTTGCTTTCTCCAAAGTATTGATGAGATCATCTTTAGGAAAAATACCATATGGGGTAATCCTGTGACCCAAATAATTGATTTCATCAACCAGAAATGCACAATTGTCCCTGCTCACAGTCATACCTTTGCTGTCTAAGATTTGCAAAACTTTCTCTAAAATGGAATTGTGCTGTTCACCAGTCTTAGCAAAAATTAAGATAGCGTCTTAAAAAGACTCAACTCCTTTCAAACCTTGAAATAAACTTTCTATAAGTTTCTGGAAAACGCTGGCCACTGAGGCCAGCCCAAACGGCATTCTCAAAAATCTATAAAGACCAAATGGAGTAATAAAAGTCGTAAGATCTTTTGAGGATTCATCGAAGGCCACCTGATGATAAGCAGATTTCAAATCAATTATCGAAAAATATTTTGCACCATTTACAGCAGATAACATTTCTTGAATCCTTGGTAAAGGATATGTATCAACAATGTTTTTGTTGAGTGACATAAGGTCCACACATAACCTGAGATCTTGATTTTTCTAAAGAGCAATAACGATTGCAGAAACCCACTCAGAACTGTCAATGGACTCAATAATGCCCTCAGCACACAAAGAGTCTATATGTGATTAAGTTTATCTCTAACACCTAAGGGTACCATGCGCACCGTATGTTGAATGGGTAGAGCTCCTTTTTTTAGTTTTATTTTGTGTGTGTAACCTTTCACTTGACCAACCACATCCAAAAACACACTTTTGTACTTATTAAGAATAGTATCCACAGAAGACTTCTCTAAAGAAATATCATTAATGGAGATATCCCTCAGCTGGATAGGACGATCAGACCCTGGACATAGAATTACACTCAACTTACCTAAATCATACCACCCAACAATGTTTTTACCATCAATAGCCAAATAAATCTTAGTCAATATTTTGCGGCTATCAAATCCCATGGTATCTTCAAAGAAGCCTAGCATATTAATATCAAAATTGCCGAAAGCTTTAGGATTAATATCAGAGACAGTGATATTGACACCCACCCAATTCTCATTAAAGAAAACATCAGACAAAATGGTCAACGGTGAACCTGAATCAGCCATGGCTTCCAAAGCTACCTTACCAACTAAAACAGTTCCCAGAGGAGCCTTAAAAGGAACAGAAAGATTATTGATAGAACCATCAAATGAATCATCATAAATGGTAAGAAGTAACTTTTGCATATCCTACTCAACATTTCAAATATTATTCACACTAGTACTAGAACTTCTCTTAGGTGCTTTGCATACTGATGAAAAATGCCCAATTTTACCGCATTTAGTACATTTTCTTTTATTTATTTTTTTAAATAGTTTTTATTCACGTTTTGACAATTTGAAACAATACATTTTTTTTTTTAAGGGCAGGACAATCATGAGTGTTTGCCAAGTGTGACTTAGATCCACATTTATAACAGCTCAAATTGTAATCTCTACTTGTTTTACATAACTCTTATGATGAGATAGAACAGTACAAATAGAAGCATTGTTAGTGCTTTTCATTTCTTCAGCTGAAATAATTTTTGAAGATTCAATAGATCTTTCAATGCCTTTGGCTAAATCTGTAAGTTCAGCAAAAGTAGGATTATGACATGCAAGAAGCCTTTCTGGTATTTTTTTGATTCACAATTAAATACAAATTGATCTCTAATGGAGAAGTCCACATTTGCCCCACATTCACAATTTGCCGCTAAAACCCTCAAGGCTGCAACATATTCTTCAACAGTGTCATCAGCTAGTTGTTTCCTTCTATGAAAGGCATGTCTCTCAATCATCACATTTGATTCATCTTCAAATTGTTTCTCAAGTCTTGCTACAGCTTCCTTAAACACATTCAAACAATCTCCTCCGTCACTTGGTGGCGCTATGGGTATAAGGTTTTTGAAAATATCTATAGCAGCAGTGCCAAGATAACTAAAGAGAATGGCATTCTTTCTTTCAGCTGAAAATGTTGTGCCATCAATGGCCACTATGTAGTTTTCAAAAGTTTCAAACCACTTCTTCCATCGCAATTTAGGTTTTCCTGGTATTTCTAAAAATATTGAGGGTTGGTTACAAATTTGATTAGATGCCATATTGAACATTGAAGTAAAGAAAATAAAAAATAAATTTCAGTAAATAAATAAATAATGAACAAAATGAAAATAAATGAAGGGAAGTATTAGGTAGGTAGACAAGTGTGTATATCACTGTTGTAGAGCTATTTTGTAAATATGCACTTTTAAATTAGGACCCAATAAACGCTATGTGAAAGGTAGTAATAAAATGATGTTTAAAATATAAATTCCTTTCCTCGTTTATAGTAGGAGAAAGTGTTCGAATCACTGAATTTGCAAAATTGCCAATGACATCAAAAGTAAACAAACGTTTCAATATGCAGTACTTAAACAGCTCTTAAATCAGCTGTTTTCCCGTAAGATGTTGAAAATTGCACCCAAAATGGCCGCTACGTTACGTGTGCACTTAAAAAGCGTCCTTTAAATATGGCCGCTAATGGCGTGTGATCGTTGCTAGAGCGATTAATGTTATGCGCTCACCTAGCAACAATCATCAGGAACACATCACAAACCTTCTCGCGCGAAGAGCTCTGAGCGCGTAATGATCATCAAGCGCGAGCAAAGTCACAAACGAGAGCTGCTCTCCGTATTTATCAGAAATTAAACAGTACCTCAAGTTTCCAGGACAAAGGCAGTGTTGCAGCTCGGAAACCTGGGTAACGGGAATCAGTGCAAAAAGGTACAAAACCCCGCACCTAATATCCTCCCTTCGTCACAGACCAAATATCACATTAACACATTCACTCCTACAATCATTGGTGGGGCCCATAACACCAACATTCACACTTCACTTCTCACTGGTCTGCACCTATAGGAGAGATGAATGTTCCAAGTGCTGACATGAAAGGAATACCTTATAACCTATAGAGAGAAAATTATTTACACATTTATACACTAATCCTTATATCTACACATCATCAACCCAAACATTAAGATACTCCTCCAACGTGACCAATGGGCCATTTAGTTGAATTGGTTGAGTGATTTAGTCCCGCTAAAACGCAATCAAGATCCTAATCTATCCTCTTTCAATAAACGACCAAAACACATTTGCTTGTTAATCAATATTTTGAATATCTAATTAATGCAAGAATTTAGTTCCATCTAGTAAATTTATCAGTCATTACGCAAATCACAGAACACCATATTTACCTATTCTGGCTATCGGTCGTCCTCTAAGTCATCAAATTTAGTCATCAGCACGCTATAGTCCCAAAGATTGGGTCAAGGACCAGAGACGTGCAAACATCGATCAGTGCCCATACATTTTAGGAAGTCCTTAGTTCATCAAGAAATTGGGCAGCAATTCAGTCTGTCAAAGATTCAGGAACGCAGCCGTCATATAGCGTCACCGTCGTCTCCGTCAGCAAAAAGGAAGCACGCTACAAACTTAGAGAGTCCTCTCTATTCTGCCGTCATTTTATAATAAAAGTAATGTCAAGAAGATACATTTTATGAAATTTGGGCTTCACCCATTGGTCGGTTAGGATCGTCCGGTGAGGTTTCACACAGTTCAAGAGGTTATGTCACTATACATGATCCATCCGGTTTTTGTAAAAGTACATTGTCAAGATACTTGGCAGGCATCCCACCGTGGCCTTGCTTGGGTACAGCGAGAGCGAGGTCATGTCGAGGCCACTGGTACATGTCGTTGTGCAGGCGCCCTTTGCCCGAAACCTCGTGGAATGGTGGCCATCACGTCGTGTCAATTTGGCGGCCATCTTAGTTTTAGGCCCATAGGACGACTTAAGCGAAACAAACACAAAAGAGTAATTAATACATAGAATATAATGAATAAAATGTTAAACCCTTACTAATCCCTCTATGTGCATGTAATTATCTAGCGTATGGCGACATTTAAAGCGTTCATATTCACCCATTGATGTCATCTGGTGCGACATTACGATAATGTCACAAAAGCATGTGTATTTCGTACATTAGTAATGTTGGTTAAATTTCACGCAAACACATTAATGGTATTACAATTAATAGATTATTCTAATTAGTATAAACATGCAGAATAGGGGGGGTATACAAAATTTTGTATTACCCGCTCCATCAATCCCCCCTTTGGTGATTTTATCACCACACCATTAAAATTTTGTATCACTATTCATGGAGTCGAAGTGAGTTCTTGCTTTTATTTACATCTCAGTCTCCCCAATATCTTCTCTTTTGGCTGTTTTATACATATTTTCCTTAACTTCCTCTAATTCTATTTCTTCAAATTCTCTCTCTTGTTTCTTATCTCTTCTTTTTAAATGTTCTCTTTTTAACTTTTTCTGATTTTTCTTCCTTCTATGACAGAGGCATCCTAATCTTAGTATTAATACTAAGAAAATCACACATGTTAATGGAAATAAGATTTTACCTAAAATGGTACTACCTAGGTTTACTAAGACATTTTTAATAGTAGATATTTTCTTTCCAATCTTTTCCCAAACACCTTCAACCTCCAGTGGTGCAATTTCCTCATGCAGTTCAGTTATATTTTTAATATAAATTTTCAAATCTTTACTTTCGTCTGGAATGTAAGTACAACAATGTTGAACTTTCAGAATTCCACAGACTTCACCCTCTTTTGCCAATAATATATCAAGGGCAAGTCGATTTTGCATTACCATGGCACGCATGGCAACCATTTCTGTGTTTACCAATAAAAATCCTCAAGCGGTACTTGTTGACAAGCGATCCACTACTGTTGATAGCCTTCTAATTTTGTTTGTATTCAGAGATATTCCCACTGCTGGTATCAATGCTCCAAAGATATCACCTACAATTTCCGACCAAGATTCTCTCTTTCTACGTGCTAAATAACTACCTATGGGGCATATTATCAAGCCAGGCGATAAAATTATCGCCGCGTTAGCGGCAGAAAACAGCCGCTACAACGGCGATAATGGGCTTGATAATATGCTCTATGGAATTCCAATTGAAGCCCATGTTAAATGTGAAGGACATCTAACATGGGCTTCAATTGGAATTCCATAGAGCATATTATCAAGCCCATTATCGCCGTTTTAGCGGCAGTTTTCTGCCGCTAAAGTGGCGATAATGTTATCGCCTGGCTTGATAATATGCCCCTAAGTTATGAACACCATCTTCTCCTCTTCCCATGTGAAAAATCTTCGGGAAAACCAGGCCTACGTAACATGCGCCGTACCAATGGTCTGGCAAACGATAATACGCCTTGTTCCCGCAAATAAAGTATAACCCAGGAAAAACGGGAGCATTTCCTCCTTTAAATCCCCATCCACCCATGATTCGGTATGTATCATGGCACTCACTATTACCTACAAAGTAATTATCATATGCAGTTTGAGTCCTTCTAATACACAATTTCCCTTTCTGAGGCCAATCTAAAGCCATAGTTGGACTAGCTTCTCCCTTCAAGTGTTTTTCCATTTCTACATCCCAAACTGTATTTTCCACCTTTCCTTCAGATGCCTTCCTTTGCATTTTCAATCTCCTTTCTTCAACCATATCAAAAAATGTCCTTTCTTCTTTCTTTAAACTGCAAGTCGATTTGTTTCTAAATATATATTCTAATGTTAGTTCTTTAGTCTCTAAGAAAAATTCACTTAATACCTTTGCAGGTTTTACCTTGTTTAGCTTGTTAATTGATGGTACTTGTGAAAATATGTTATCTATATCTGAAAAATAATACTCTAACTTCCCTGTTTGATACAATAAACTAGCTATTACACTATATGTTATTCCATAAGTTACTGGAAGGTGGTGATAGGTCACTCCCTCCGATACAGATGCAGGTAACTGCATACAAACGTAGCAGTCCCTTACGTCCATTGTCTTTACATATTCATACAATAATTTCGAAAATACATTGTTAGAGAAATCAGTTATAGATCTGTCTTTATGTAAATAATTTCTATCTATTTTAGTCGGACCTACTCTTTGAACCTTTTCTATATTAGTTTGGTTTTCACTATGTCCTTCTATTGTGTCTATCGTAACCTTAAATGAGATCATCAGAGCAAGTATACTCCACAGAAGCATTAGTAATCCTGTACAACAACATCTCCTCAAAAATATACATCTACCTTTTCTACTATCTGTGTTTGCCATTTTTGTAAAAATGAACAGTGTCTTTTGAATTAGCCTCTCCTACTTCACAACTTCACAAGGCTCTAAGCACCTACTTGGTTCTACCAGTTTTTTTGTCTTTTTCCCATATTTTATTGTTTTTCCATTAGCAGCTTTCTTGTCTCATTCAGTTTGGCATCTCATCATCTTTCACCTTTCCTTCGTGATCTGAATACAGAATGTCCTGAACATCCGCTTCTTCTCCAATATCGGACAAGATAACACTCAGGATTTCCGATTCTTCATCTTCCTCAACCACTTCCGGTACAGTCACCTCTGGGTTTCCTTGGCTATCCACCTCTTCTTTTACTTCAGGCAGGGCCACATACGTCCATTCCGGCGACTTATACTTCTGGTTAGGTTTCCTCGTTCTTTTGCTTTCTCCAATTTCAACTATTTCTTCGTCTTTTGACTTCTCTTGACTTGTCACTTCATTCACCTGTTCAGCTCTTGGTGAATTTACTCGTGTCAGTCGATATCTCAGTCTTTTTATTTTATTCGGCCAAACTTCGTCTTTTGCTGCTCTATTCAGTTTACTTCCTTTATCACTCTTTTCAGTTCTCCAAGTTCTCTTTCTTAGGACTCGACCTTCTGGTACTTCGTCTTCGCTTTCTTCTGACTCTGTTTCAACTTGCGTTTTACTTTCAGCAGCTTTTCTTTCCACCATTTCTTTTATTTTCCCTACTTCTGTCCCTCCTCAAATCTATGGCACGCAATCTTCCTGCTGACTACTTGTCCCTTCCTCTAACTGGATGTTGGAGTTCCCTGCACCTCCTCGGGGGTCTTCCGCAGAAATCTTTCTCTCTCTCTCTGTATCTGGCACCTGTCCATCTAGATTTTTTATTTCAGGTGGAATTTCTCTCAATTTTTCATCTGGAACTTCTCTCTCAGTAATTTCTTTAATTGTCTTTTCACTGTCTCTTTCCTTTCTCGAACGTAGAGTTCCTTGTTCAGTCTCTGAGTCTGAGCTGGTGTCAGAAATCTGTAACCTTCTCCTCAGGGAAATACTTCTGGGGACAAAAGTTAGATTTGACTCTGATTCCCCCCTTTCAGGGTTTTCTTTTGTTCTTGTCTCTTCATCATCTGATTCAGTACTAGATTCTGATTCGTCAAAATATTATTTTTCTGTGCTATCCACTGGATTTGGAATTCTCAATGTGTGACTTGCATGAATCCAGTTCTTCAGTCCAGCACACTTCACAGCTGTTGTTGTGGTCAAAATCACTTGTCGTGGTTTTCCCCACCTTGGAACCAGACAGTTTCTTCTTCTTTGTACTTTGATTCTTACCCAGTCCCCTTGGATCAGATCATGAGCTTGCTTCTTTTCAAGGGTAGTGGCATCCGCTCCAACCTGATGAAACACAGAATGAACTGCGTCAGCCAGGCTTTTACAGTAATCCAACACCATGTCATCAGTTATAGGCATCAGCTTGTTGACTGGTATAAACACATGATGCATTGCTCTACCCATGATGATTTCATGGGGGCTCAACCCTGTAGTTCTGTCTGGAATTGATCTAATAGGCATGAGTACTAGAGGCAAGACATCAGGCCATTTCATACCTGTGGCTAAACACATTTTCCCTATTCTGTTTTTGATGGTAGCATTCATTTGCTCCACCACACCAGAAGCCTCTGGGCGATAGGCACAATGTAGTTTTTGTCGTACATTCAATGCTTCACAAATCAATTTTATGATCTCATTATGAAAATGTCTTCCTTGGTCTGATTCAATTGTTACTGGGAACCCGAATCTAGGGATAAATTCCCTCAAAAGTAATTTTGCCACTGTGATTCCATAATTTCTTCCTGTTGGGAATGCTTCTACCCATCTAGAAAACAAACAGACCATACCTAGAACATACCTCAACCTGTTACAGGGAGGCATTTCAGTGAAATCCACTTGCATTCTGGTAAAAGGCCCTCCTTCTCGACCTATTGTTCCCAGACTCACTACTGTCTTTCTTCCAGGGTTGTATTGCTGACATATAAGGCATCTCTGACAAAGACTCTCTGCTACAAGTCTAAATTTTGCATTGTACCAGGTCTGCTTAAACGACCTGATCATGGCATCTCTCCCTATGTGTCCCTGACCATGATACATCCGTGCCATGGCAGACATCATGCTATCAGGCATAACTGGTCTTCCATCCCGATAGACCCACACATGGTCCTTTTCCCTTGGTGCACACCCTGCTTTTACCCACTGCTTCATTTCCTCATCTCCTGCTTCTTCCTGTAATTGCCTTACTTCCTCCCAGGTACCCACAATGTTAGTAAACATTAAGGTGCAAGAACTCACTTCCTTCTCCTTTGCCCTGTTAATTGAATTCTGGTTACGTGCACAGTATTGGGCCATATCATTGGCGTATTTGTTGCCGGTGGCCATGTAATCGCCAGACTGACTGTGTGCAGCACACTTCACAACAGCCAAATGCTTAGGCAGCTGTATCGCCTCAAGCAATTTTCCAACCACCTCAGAAATTCTTAATGGGAGTTCCACTTGATGTCAAAAATCCTCTCTGTAGCCATATTTGGCCAAAATCATGCACCACACCAAATCCGTACTGACTGTCAGTTATTACAGTCACTCTCACACTCTTCCCAATCTTACATGCTCTAGTCAAAGCAACTAGTTCAGCTACTTGGGTCGATTTTACTCCTTTCAGGTAGGATGCTTCCATTACTGCTGCAACTGTGCAAACTGCATATGCTGCACTCAACATTCCATCATCTGTTCTCAGGCAAGAACCGTCTACAAACATCACAAAATCAGTCTCTGGCAATGGTACATCTTTTATGTCAGGACGTGGTTTGGTACAGAAATCGAGTACATCCAGACAATCATGATCCGCTTCGTCTCTGACTTCCACATTCTCAGCATCAGGTAACAACGTTGAAGGGTTTACGTTCAAGCATCTCACAAGACTCACATTCGTTGCACCTAATATGAATTTCTCCTACTTAGTAAGCCGACTATGTGTCATATACTGAGTGCGACTCCTTGTTAGAAGGATTGCCACATCATGAGGTACAAACACTTTCACAGGATATCCCATCACAATTCCTTCACTCTGCTCCAAACTTCGACAGGTAGCAGCCACTGCTTTCAAGCACCCAGGTAAGGCTACATCTACTGGGTCTAACATCGATGAGAAGTATGCAATCTTGTCTCCTCAGTTTTACATGCTTCTGTATTAGAACAGAAAGTGCACATCCATTCCTCTCACTGCAATACAACTCAAACTCCTTCTCATAATCAGGCATTCCTAATGCTGGCGCTTCACACAAACCAGTTCTCAATCGTTTAAATGCTGCCAATTCCTCTTTGTTCAAATCAATGGGATCTCTCACATCACTTCTTGCCAAACGTGCCAAAGGTTTTGCAATCAAGGAGAAATTGCTTATCCACTAGCGACAGTATCCAACCATTCTAAGAAACATTCTCATCTCTCTTTGCGTCATGGGAGCTCTCATTCCTTTTATTATCCTGATTCTGTCTATTGTTATCTTTCTCAGTCCCTTTCCGATATTGTGGCCTAAATAATGTACTTCTTTTTGGCAAAATTGAAACTTTAAAGGTGACACTTTAAGTCCTCCATCAGCCAGATGATTCAGCTAGGCTATAGTATCTATTTCACAAGCTTAGCGGGTCTTCAACACCACAAGAAGGTCATCGATATACTGTACTAACACTGAATTTTCGGGCATCTCTAGACTTTCTAAGGATTTCTTCAGTATCTGATTAAATATTGAGGGGCTTTCTGTATACTCCTGTGGAATTCGACACCAAGCCAAAATACGTTCGCCAAAACGAAACGCAAAAATCTGCTTGCTGTCATGGTGCAATGGAATGGAAAAGAAAGCATGGCATAGATCAATCACTGTATACCATTCTGCATCATGGGGAATCTGATACAAAATCACAGATGGATTTGGTACAATGGGACAGCATTACACAACGATTTTGTTTATCTTTCTCAAATCTTGCACTATCCTGAACTTTCCATTAGGCTTTTTCAGTCCCATAATCGGGGAATTACATGGACTACTCATTATTTCTCTCAAAATACCTTGTTTTATCATTTTCTCAATTATTGGAGTAACCCCTTCAATTATCTCTGGTGTCAGTTTATATTGTGGGACATTTGGATAGCTTACTCCTTCCTTTACTGTTATTTTTACTGGGTCCACATTTCTCATTAGTCCCACATCTTCTCCCGTGAAATCCCAGACTTCTGCCTTTACAGTCTGTTTCAGTTCTTTAGATAATTCATCAGGGTTAAATACAGCATAAGCTTCAGTAACCTCTGTTTCCCTGTTTGCCATAGTCATCTTATACAGCACATCTTCATCAGGGGTTTCAAATGCTATACCATCAGGGGTACAGAAAATGGTGCAATTCATTTTGCGCAGCAAATCCCTACCTAACAAATTCACAGGACTTGTGTCGCACACAACAAAGCGGTGCATTTCGGAGAATTTCCCTATGCTAACTTTCACTGGTTCTGTAAGATAAGTTTTGATTTGTCTGTTGGATACACCAGCTACTTGGATCGTTTCATCCGAGAGAGGAAGATTCTTAACATCAGCTGACTTAACAGTTGATCGAGTAGCACCAGTATCGACTAGGAAAGTAATATTTTCATTATTTATCTTCCCATTCACAAATGGGCCTGTCTGGTCTACTTCTAGAGTTGCACCAAGTACGCACTCTTCTTCCTCCCTTCGGCACCGTCAATAACCCTCTTCCGAATCGCTTTCATCGCGTTGTAGCCAATACTGCGAAACAGCGCTAGCGCACGGCAGCTTAGTTACCTGTTCTTCGTTGTAGAATCCTGTCTCATTACTGTATTTCTGTGAGTTTTTGCTTTGTGGAAAAGGCGGTTTTGGCACCTGATTCTGTTGGGTAACAACCTAGTGCTGTCGCTGCGGCTGACCACTCACCTCATTCTGCACCTGTGGATTCAATGATGCATTTTCATTATTAGTACTTGGGGGAAATTTACACTCGGATTTCCAATGCCCTACTCTACCACAATTATGACATGGGAATTTCTTTTTAGCTTCTTCTATATTAAAATTTCCCTTACCTTTCCCAGGAATGAATTTTGATCTGGGTCCTGTATTATTCGCTTGTTCCGCTAACTGAGCTTCCTGTCTCTCTGCCACTTTTACCTGTGCCCACATAGCTTTTTCTTTTAATTTACGCTGTTTTGCTTCAATCTCATCACTGAAATATTTTGCATGTCTCAATACTTCATTTATCTTCTTGTTTTGCCAATCTACAGTATGTTGTTTGATCATCTCACTAATTTCTGGACGTAGACCATATACAAATCTGTATACAAAATGACTAAAATCCTTTTCACTCAAATTCTCATCACCACTGAACTGCTTAAAGGCCAAAATCAACCTTTCATAGTAGGCATATACCAACTCCTTACTTTCCTGATGTGTCCTGTCAATTTTTACCCAATCAGTCTCTTTAGAAGGTACTTTATTTTTCAAAAAAGCAATAACCCGTTCATATTTTTTCATAACCTCTGGGTTAGGTGCACCTGTCTTTGGATCTCTAGGGTATTCCTGTGTTGGCCAATTTATCATAAGCTTGCACTCTGTCCATAAATCTGCTGGTACTATTATGTCAAATAGACTAAACATATCAATCCATAATACTTTCAGATAATTTCACAAATCTGTCCACTTGCCTATACCACTCGACAGGCTTTTCGCGTAGTCGAGGGAAATCAAATGTAAATGACAAAATATCTTGTCTAGTCCATGGAACATGTACATATCCTCCTCCTGGAATCTCTCTCATAGGGCATTCTGTTTACCTTTTCCTTTTCTCTCACAGGGAACGCTGCAATTGTTTTATCTGAGGCATCATCTCGTTTTCGGTACCACCTGCTTCTCCATTTATCCATTTTCTCAACAAAATAATTATCTCCTTAATCTGACTTATTCGTCCTGTGGTATTCAAATTTTCAATATCTTTTTCAGTAAAATCTATTCGATATGGTTTTTGTAAAGCCTTCACCTTTTTAATATCTATACCCATTTCATTTGCTACTTCTTCTAATCTTTCATGCAGATTTTTTGCTCTCCATGTTACGCTTTTGCACAGAAACAGTAATTCCTCATCCTGATAAGTTTTTAACTTCTCTGTGGGGATAGTTCCTAATATTAACTCTTCCAGTACCATTCGTAATTTGGCCACATCTATCGATTGGGATTCCTTGTCTTTTCTCTGCAAACTTCTCAACCATTCGCTCAATTCTTCTGAAGTTGGACCTACTTGTTTCTCTACATTACTTCGTTCTGAGTCCCTTTGAGTCTCTAATACTGATTCCATTGTCATTGTATGTCTTTCTGCTATATTTGGACCTATAAATGGGTTACTCGAAACATTTGGTTCGATCATACTTATTGTCTGTCTCCATAGATTTTCATTTAGACTTTGCTTTGGCTTCTCAGTCTGTTTATTACTATTATAAGGAACTGTTAAACAGTGTTCACTATCTTTCTGTTTATCAAAAATAGGCATCACAGAGCCTATAGTCACTGGAACAGTTACAGCTTCTAAGTTTTTGGTCAATTCTCTTATCTTTTCAGTTAATTCTAAAGTTGTTTTGGCTAATTCTGCTGAACTTTCACCATTTACTTTATTATCCAATTTTCTCTCTATCTCTCTAATGGAATTATTTTTCCCTAATTCTTGGGACACTGGTTCAGTCTTAATGATTCGTAATGTTTCTCTCATTGGGGCACTTGGTATCAATATTTCAGATTCTGGTTGATACGGAGGTGGAGTTTTATAAAACATGTCATTGAGAACATCATCTTCCGATTCATGCACTCCATACCCTCCTGATTCTACATTATGTCTCTTTTCCGTGCATTTTTTACCTCCAACGTCTTCAGCAGTTCTCGCAGGAAACAGACCTTCAGTCATACATGCATTCCGCCACCTTCTCATTCTCTCATCATGAGTGTCATGCCCATATCCACCAAACATGTACTTATACCTTCCGCCACTCCTCTGTCAATTCAATTCAATTCAATTCATAAGGCTTTATTCGGAGCTTAAACACAAGTCCATAAAAGCAAAACAAATACAATATACATCACCATGATAAAACAGCATACAAATTACATAGTTAAAACATTCAAATGATTAAAAAAGCATATTAGGTCTTGCTTTGATGGCTGAAAGGAGGAAGGTAGCAGTAAAAAAGCAAACATCAGGATAAGGTTTAAAAAGCAACTTCATGGCGTCTTGCATATTCCTAACTCCGTATTTTAACAGTATAGGCTTAAGGTAAGCTTGACGAAAATTACCGTATAAATTACACAATAATAAAAAGTGCATGGTGCTTTGGACTGTAACATTATCACAAGGGCAAGGGCCAACCGGCTGCTTTTTAATACACGGGTAGGCCACCAAAAGGTGCACTATCCCAAACCTTAATCTTGTAATGACGTATCGGTGAGAAGGGCGAGTGACTATACTTAAATAAGGCTGAAATCCTACTGTTTCACAGAATCTATCGTAAAACATACAAGTACTTAAGTTATTACTAGTCCTTTCCCGTTTCTCTAATTTGAAATTCATAAAAGCCGATTTCGTCGTTTCTTTGGACAGACTTGAAGAGGCATAACAGTCTTCTTTGAGATTAATGCCAAAAATTTCCAAGTAACAATTTCAGACAAATTTAATCCATGGAATCTTTAGGTGGCCATCAGTGGTAAGACAATCTCCGATAATTGCTCTATTTAAGGAGGTCTCTTCCTTAGACCAGACTGAGCGCCACAACATTAAAGGCCTTAATGTTAGTAGGTCTGAAAGATGGAAAATACCAAGTTCTCTGTGGGCCAAGTCATTAGTAGCAGATTTCGGCAGGCACAGGAGCCTTTTGATGAAAGAATTTTCCTCCACTTGCAGGATCCCTGCCTTGGTGTGTCCCCACACCCCTGCCCCATAAAGGGCCACCGAAAGACATCTCATCTGGAACATTTTTAGCATATCTTTAATCCTTTTATCTCCAATATTGGTGGCAAATTTAAATACCCCATGGGAGCTTTTCGCCATTTTTGCCTGAACACCATTAATCTCTCTAGTCCAACTGCCCTTATTAGTAAAAGTAATACCAAGATAATTAAAGGACTCCACAGTTAGCACCTTGTGGCCGTCAATAAAGAAGGCATGGGGTTTTTTACATCCTACACCACATTCCATGGTAAACGTTTTAGTTTTATTGATTAACAGCTTCCTATCCTTAATGAACAATGAAAATCTGTCCATCATGCGCTGTAGGCCGATTGGGGTCCTAGACAGGATTACTGCGTCATCCGCGTAAAGAAGTACGGGGACACTGAAATCCTTGATTTTTGGTGCATCGGCCGCAACTTCCTTTAAAACTAAATCTACTTCATTGATAAAAAGAATAAAAAGTAAAGGGGCGAGCACGCACCCTTGTCTAATGCCCCGCCTGACCCTAAACATGGGGGTGCACTCTCCTGCCTGGCCATAGCGGACTGTAGAATTTAATTTAATGTAGAGTCTCGCTAAGAAATAAACAATAGACTCCGGTGCCCCCATTTCTAATAATTTAGTCCATAAAATACTGTGATCCACCATATCAAATGCACTACTTAGGTCGGCAAAGCAGAGGTAGAGGGATCCTTTTTTCGCCTTTGTATATTTTCCGATTAACAAGTCAAGGTTGAGACATTGTTCTAGTGTTCCTCTGCCCTTCCTGAAACCATATTGGGATTCAGCCAAGACGTTATTAGTCTCTGCCCACTCTGTCAGCCTAACCATTAGTACCCTACTCATGATTTTCACGGAGGAGTCCAAGAGGGAAATTGGGCGATAGTTCTTTGCATCCCCCTTGTCTCCTTTCTTATAAATTGGGACAATTATGGATTCCTCCCATGTATGGGGGACGCCATTGCTTACAGCGGCGTTAAATACCTTTGCAAGCAACGGACCCCAAACATCTGGGGCTGTTTTATATACGTCAATTGGCACCCCATCGGGTCCCTGGGCCTTCCCACCCTTACTGGACTTAATGCTGTCCCACACTTCGTTAATAGTAATATCCAGGGGAATAACGGGCCACCTTTCATCATAGTCTCCCCTGGATCGAGCCGAGTCAAAAATCTAGGAAAAGTGGGTGACCCAGCTCTCTGCACTGATGTAGGCCGATAGTTCAGGTATCTTATCATCCTTTAAAAAGGGGCTGTTAACAGTTGCCCAGAATAGAGAGGAATCCGCGGTAAAGGCTGCCTGGTCCAATTTATCCCATGCCTCTTGTCTTAGTTCTATTTTCCTTGACTTAATTGCGGTCTGATAGATCCCTCGCAGTTCTTTAATCAAACCAATATCTCTACTTTCTGCTGCCAACGCTATTTTAAGGCCCTTAAGTGGAATAGTACATGCATGATCAAACCATCCCCTAGACTGAGATTTCTTACCCCTGGGGATTATAGTGAAGTTGCTGTCTATAATTAAATTAATTTTAATAAAATTATCCATAATATCAACAATTCCTTCCGCACATTCTAAAATTGTAACAATTTCCGTAAGACATTTTGAGACAATGTGGTTAGATGAAATATCCGCATTATTGCCTTTCCATTTAATGCGGATACCATTAGGTCTATGTGGCTCAATATTTTGAACAATACGTAGAATAGGGACCAGTCGGTTTTTCCATAGTGAAACCTCAATGGTAATACAATTGTGGTCACTGATTAAGTTGTCCACAACCACAGGGGCTGAGCACCAGGGGCTAATACCAGATGATACACATATAAAGTCAATAACTGTATTAGCATTCCTCCCTATATAGGTGGGAATTATTTCGCCTGTGGAATTAACCTGGTTGACCAAAATATCCATATCATGAGTAGTTAGGATTTGTTTAAGGAATTACCGTAAGGGTTATGGGGGAAGTGACGAACAGCGTCCCCCCAATTGTCAATATAACCACATACCTTGTCATCAGCAAAAGGGCAAACGGTTGTGTTAAAGTCCCCTACCCAGATGATATCAAAAACAGTATCGGATTTAGTTATGATATCTTCCATGGCAGACTCCAAAGCAAGCACCACCTGGTACCTTGAACAGTCAAATATATTATTATAAAAATTGATTAAAAGGATATTTCTACCCTGCTCCTCTTGAAGCCATAGAATCTGGGAGTGTGCACCAACCAAAACATGTTTCTTTACTTTGATGGGTACTTCAACAGAAATCAGAACCAGTAACCCACCCTTTGCCCTGCCCAATGATGAGGCTACAGCAGGCAGGTTAAAAGAAACAAAACCATTATAGTTGATCGGATTAACACACCAGGTTTCTTGAAAACAAACAATATTAAAAGTGTTAATAAACTCTAACCAGCCCAAACAATTGTCTTTTGATAAGAGTCCCGCAATATTCCAGCTAACGATCATACAGACACTCTGTCTACAAGGTCTGGATAGCTGGATAGGGCTGGTAATACCCAAGGGGGCGGTATTATAAGGCTGATCCACATCCAAATAAACCCGTTTCTCTTTGTCGCAGCAACTTGGCTTTCCATTAATAGTATCCGGGGGGTTGACTTCCCCGCTAACTTCTACTATGTCTTGCATCCTTTGTATAACATCCCTTTCCCGGCCACCAACGACACCAGCAATAACCACTGGTACAGGCAAAACTGGTACCAGTCAGTCGTTGCAATCCAGGCCGCTCAAAATTTCATATTGGTTTGATGTAGTAATATTAGGCCCAGGGAGAGTATTAGCAACTCCTTCTCTTGACCCAAGCTGCACAACCTTAGGGCAGGAATTAAGATGCCTATAAAAATACCCTAAAGGCCGGAGAATTATCCCTTGTTCCCGGGGGGGGGGGGATGCTTGTGCTCTTAACAGAGTTGTGGAAGCAAGATGGGGGCTTCGAAAGTTGACTACGATACAGTCACCCCCACAAGTCTTGCGCGAGCTCCCAATCCAGTTAACTCTTCTGGTACTTAGTATATCCCTTGCTAAAACAACTGGAAATCCGCACTCCCGGTGCAGCCAATCCAGGGTTTTATTTTTCAGGGAGGCATGGGATTCGCTATAATTGTTATTGCCTGTCTTGTTAACTGGGGGTACATTGGTAAGAACTGCCACGAATGGGGCACAGGCCGGGGGTAAATCAGGCCTAGAGGTGACAATGTTTTTAGCGCTAAGGTCTGACTGATTCACATTAATTTGGGAACATGACTGATTTTGTTGTCCCTGGGTCTGCAAGGGGTCTAAAACACTTCTTCTCTCCTCGCAGCCTTCACCGTATGGTGTCCTGTGAAAGTTGGTCTTAGCCACTGATTTAACAACCTTGGGAGTTTGTCGAGAGGCATGTCTATTTCCTGTGGCCTCGTCGTTAGCTTCAGTATTTTTATTGGCGTTAAGATGTAATTCTACCAAGCCTCCTAATCTTGTCACTTCATTGGTTACCAAGTCTAGTTTATTCAATAATGGTTTAATTAGAAGCTCAAACTTGGCATCTATCATACTAATTAAAAGATCCATCTGCCTACTATCGATGGTGACCAGATTACTAACCTGCGCTACGGCAGTGTCACCCGCAGGTTTAGTAGGTGGAGGGTCAACTCTCTTTGGTAATCGCCCCCCCCCCCCTTTTCAAATGTGTGTTCTTATTATGAGTTTTACTAGAACGTAATACTCTCTGGGATATTGGAGCCATCTGGGTAGCAGTCGGTGGATCTAAGACGGTTATCATTTCCTCGGGTGATAGATCAGCGGAACTATTTCCTTCTAAGGTGCTAGCTACTATAGCACCTTCCATACCCTGATTGGGCTCATTATGCTCATTGCTAACATCCTGAGTCAAGTTAACTGAAGGAGTATGACAAATGGTATTTGGGGTGGTTAGAACAACAGTTTCAGGTCGCCCCAGTGACTTCCTACGCTCCTGGTTTATCTTATCAACCATTTTCACGAGATAGTTATCCATGGTTGATTTTGCCGACTTTGATTTAACTTTGGGCATGGACATGGACATAGATAGACTAATACAACCCTGTAACAGTAACTACAAATAGCGAGTACGTGCCAGCCCTTATATATACACTGATTCCTGCTATATAATCGAGTTTAGACAAAATAATAGATTCTCCGACAGACTATTACCAAATGACAAATCACAGGAGGCGGGGCCCCCACCTTCCCCCTCCTGTCCCGGGCTGTCGTAAACTGCTCGCTCTTCGTCCGGACTTCGTCTGACGTAGAATGACCCGCACTCTATCGTACTTATGAACAACAGAGGCTACTGTGGGAATTAGTCCGCTACTGACAATCCCAGACCGCAACCTCTGTGATAGGCAGGAAATCACAAGTGTCAACAACAGTACCTGTATGGGGCTTGGTGTGGGAATACCAACGAATTAGGGGGTGAGCCCGGCCCGGCCTCTTCCGGCCCCGGACGGCCCGCCCTTTGTCCGGGCTTCGTCCGGCGCGTACCGCGGAGCGGTTATCGTCACTGGTTATATAGGGTGTTACAAGTCTTAGGCGGGTGGGCGGGGAAAGAGCACAGGTGCAACTGACCACGGGCTCCTGGGATACGGAGTCCCGAGTCGTGCCTTCACCCCTCTGCGGCGCCTCCAAACACAGCAGCGATGTGATACAGCCCCTCCTAGGGCAGCAGCAGAAGAAAGCGACACCTCCACGCCAGGTAGAACTCTCGGCGAAGCGGGACCCCTCTGTCTTTCTCTGTCATGCATCTCATCTTCCAATTCTGTCAGTGCTTCAAACTGTGTTGGTCTAGGTCTTGGTTCTAGATTCATCATTTTCTCTCTCAAATTTCTCAAAACCGCTCAATTAAATGAACCATGCTCTGGAAATGCCAAAACTCTGTCGTCTTTTGTGTACTTCACCCAATTGTCTAACCAAATACAAGTATGATATCCATATTTCGCAACCATAAGGATGCGGGGGTCTTCGGTGGGGGAAGTAATTGTCCTTCCCTAGTCACAATCGGTTTGTCCTTTTTAAACCATTTCTTGATTTTCCCAAACCAGGACTTTTTCTCCTTTTCAGGTGGATCGTTATGCATCATTTTGTCTATTCTGTGTATCGCTAGATCTTCTCCTACGACTGTTCTGTAATTTTGACCAATCGTAGCGCGACTCACACTAACGCACCAATCCAGAGCGTCTACGTCACTTCTGCAATTCTCCAATCCCAGCGCGTCTCACACTTGCACACCAATCAGCAGTGTCTACGTCACCCTGTACTTCTCCACTCCTAGTGCGGCACACACTAGCACATTAATCAGGGGCGACTACGTTTCTCACTGACTAGCAAATCCTAGCGCGGCTTTTCTGACATCAGCTTTTCTCGCTGTCGCAGCTCCTGCTGACCCCTCCTTTACAAAATACCCTCGGTAAGCTTTTTACGTTCTTCAAATTCACAAGTCTGTTAGTAACGACATAAAAACGCCACCATTATCTGTTTCGCTAACAAAGAATAGTTAATGACCTTTCTTACAAGAATTCCGTCTTTCCTGAGAGCAGCAATTACCTCTGCCCTACCACGGAATCATTACTTCCGTTGATAAAGTAGCACATCCCTCTACCTTACCCTTCTAACAAGCATTAGCTAACTGTTTCTCCAGAATTAAAACACCTAGTTGGAGACCCAATGCTCCTGAGAAATAAAACAGAGTTTCGCAATTAACCCGAATGCTATTTCATTCACGCACTTTCATATGGAAAATGTAGTTCATTCACACAGAATTCTGTCTTTCCCGAGAACAGCGAACAGTCTGTCCTACTATAGAATCACGACACTCGTTAACAAAGTAGCACTTCCCTCTACTTTAATCTTTTAACAAGCCTAGGGAACACCTATTACCTTTCCAGTGATAAGCGTTATCAGAGCTCCTTCTGGACTCCTGGTACCTAAGACCAAAATTTCACAGGTGACCTTCACTACCATACACTTCTTTCATACAGGAGATATTTCTAATGGCAACACACAACGATGTTACCGAATCGAACCCAGACAATGCGTCGTGCAACTCCAATAGTTACACGTTTTCCCTGTCTACCTACAGGGCAACAACAATTCCGTCTTTCCCGAGAGGAGCGCTTACCTCGGCTCTACTACGGAACTGTTACAAACTTCCGACTTCCTACCTCCCAGAAGCCGTGCAAACAACATAGAACTCAACGCAACTCAACATAGAGTGTTAATACATAAACCAATACTTTCCAATAATCAGTAAGCTATTTACAAGCAATAATCACCAAACCAAAACAATAAAACCATAACTCTGCTACCAGAAAAACTGTTGCAGCGTGGAAACCTGGGTAACGGGAATCAGTACAAAACCCCGTACCTAATATCCTCCCTTTATCACAGACCAAATATCACATTAACACATTCACTCCTACAATCATTGGTGGGGCCCATAACACCAACATTCACACCTATAGGAGAGATGACTGTTCCAAGCGCTGACATGAAAGGAATACCTTATAACCTATAGAGAGAAAATGTTGTACACATTTATACACTAATCCTTATATCTACACATCATGAACCTAAACATTAAGATACTCCTCACACGTGATAAATGGATCATTTAGTTGGATTGGTTGAGTGATTTAGTCCCCCTAAAACACAATCAAGATCCTGATCTATCCTCTCTTAATAAACGACCAAAACACAGTTGCTTGTTAATCAATATTTTGTTTATCTAATTAACCCCTTGTATGCCCATGACGAGCTGGACTCGTCATGGAGCACAGTCGCGCTGTGCCCATGACGAGTCCAGCTCGTCATGAGGCATTCCCTAGGGAATCCCCCTGGTGCGGGCACCAGAGGGATTCCCTTTAAACCAAAATAGCCTCGGGAGCTGGGGAAGAGCTTCCCCAGCTCCTGAGCCCCCCCCCCCTTTCACTGTAATGACGATCGGCGCGCACGTCGCGCTAACGTCATTACAGTGAAAGTGAAACTGAAATGAGCCAAGAGGCTCATTTCAGGTTTCACTTTGTACGTGCTCAGGGGGCTATCTCAGCCCCCTGAGCACGTAGAAAGACGGGAGAGGTATCGTTGGAAAGGGGAGACTCTCCTCATTCCAAGGGTACCCCTCCCCAGTGGATCCCTGCTTGGGGATCGCCACAGGAGGGCGATCCCCAAGCAGGGATCCACCCACTAGACACCAGGGAGGGGGGAACGGCCCCTTGGGCAAGGGCCTTTGCTCCCCCCAAATAATTTTGAGCACATTTAGTCTTTTTGCCCCCCCTGGGGGGCGGATGGGGGCAGTAGCCCCCAATCTGCCCCCCCGGGGGGGCAAAAAGCTCACTAGACACCAGGGAATTTTTTTGACAATAAAAATAGGGGTGGGGGCTGCCCAAAATGGGCAGGCCCATGCCCCCACCCCCAAATTTTCACAGTCTTTCTGCCCCCCCCCGGGGGGCAGATGGGGCATTGGCCACTAATCTGCCCCTTCGGGGGGGCAGAAAGCCCACTATACACCAGGGATTTATTTTCAGATTTTTTAGGGTGGGGGCTGCCCGAAACGGGCACGCCAATGCCCCCACCCACCCGCCACCATTACAGCCTTTCTGCCCCCCCGGGGGGCAGATGGGGCAATGGCCCCTAATCTGCCCCTCCGGGGGGGGGCAGAAAGCCCGCTAAACACCAGGGATTTTTTTTGCGCAATTGTTTTTAGGGTGTGGGCTGCCCAAAACGGGCACGCCAATGTCCCCACCCTCCCCCCCACAAAAATGACAGTCTTTCTGCCCCCTAGGAGGCAGATGGGAGCTGTAGCCCCCAATCTGGCCCCCCTGGGGGTGCAGAATGCCCACTAGAAACCATGGATTTTTTTGCTTTATTATGATGGGGTAGGGGCTCCCCAAAATGTGCATGACAATACCCCACCCCACCCCCAGAGAAATTCCAGTCTTTCTGCCCCCCTGGGAGGGCAGATGGTGGCAGTGGCCCCTGATCTGTCCCCTGGGGGGGCAGAAAGCCCACTAGGCGCCAGCGAGTACGCAGGCTTTTTTTATGCGTGGGGGTGGGGGCTGCCCAAAATGGTCATACCAGTGCCCCCACCCCCACAAAAAATAGCCACAGTTTTCTGCCCCTTTAGGGGCATATCAGGATGAAACCCCCTTCCCCGATTCCCCCCCAGGGCGGCAGAAAGGCCACTGGGCTCCGGATTTTTTTTAGCAATGTGCATACCTGTGGATTTTGGGCCCTAGCGCAGTTGGCACATAGGCAAACCTAGAAAACCTGTACATTCTTTAAAACTAGACACCAAGGGGAATCCTGGATGGGGTGACTTCACTGGCTCTCACCAGGTTCAGTTACCCAGAATCCATTGCAAACCTAAAAATGTGTCCAAAATAACACATTTTCCTCACATTTCTGTGGTGGAAAGTTCTGGAATCTGCGTGGGTCCACAAAATTCCACCCAACCTGCGTTCCCCAAAGTCTTCAGAGAAAAATGGTACCTCACTTGCGTGGGTAGGCCTAGTGCCCGCGTCAGGCAAGGGCCCAAAACCTATTGAGGAGACATCAAAATTACCTATCACAAAACAACCTGGTTTTGCAAAGGAGGTCCTATGAGTTTTTGCCCCCGGGCTTGGCGGCCACCTAGGGAAACCTACCAAACCCACACATTTCTGAAAACTAGACACCCGGGGGATTCCAGGGAGGTATGGCTTGCGTGGATCCCCCAACGTTTCCTTACCCAGAATGCCCTGCAAACCTCAAATTTAGCTGAAAAAATCACCTTTTTCACATATTTGTGTGTGGGAAAGTTGTGGCATCACCGGGCTGACACAAATTTCCTACCACCCAGCGTTCCCCCGGGTCTTCCGATAAAAACGGTGCCTCACTCGTGTGGGAGGCCCAATTACCCGCGACAGGCAAGGGCCCAAAACATATTGAGGCGACATGAAAATTGCCTACCTCAAAACGACCTGGTTTTGCAAGGGGGGTCACCTGGGTTTTTGGCCCGGTGCTCGGCGGCCACCTAGGGGAACCTACCAAACCCACACATTTCTGAAAACTAGACACCCGGGAGATTCCAGGAAGGTATGGCTTGCGTAGATCCCCCAACGTGTCCTTACCCAGAATGCCCTACAAACCTCAAATTTAGGCAAAAAATTCACCTTTTTCACACATTTTTGTGTGGGAATGTTGTGGCATCACCGGGCTGACACAAATTTCCTACCACCCAGCGTTCCCCCGGGTCTCCCGATAAAAACGATGCCTCACTCGTGTGGGAGGCCCAAGTACCCGCGACAGGCAAGGGCCCAAAACGTATTGAGGCGACATGAAAATTGCATACCTCAAAACGACCTGGTTTTGCAAGGGGGGTCACCTGGGTTTTTGGCCCGGTGCTCGGCGGCCACCTAGGGGAACCTACCAAACCCACACATTTCTGAAAACTAGACACCCGGGGGATTCAAGGGAGGTATGGCTTGCGTGGATCCCCCAACGTTTCCTTACCCAGAATGCCCTGCAAACCTCAAATTTAGCTGAAAAAATCACCTTTTTCACACATTTTTGTGTTGGAAAGTTGTGGCATCACCGGGCTGACACAAAATTCCTACCACCCAGCGTTCCCCTGGGTCTTCCGATAAAAACGGTGCCTCACTCGTGTGGGAGGCCCAAGAACCCGCCACGGGCAAGGGCCCACAACGTAGTGAGGCGACATGAAAATTGCCTACCTCAAAACGACCTTTGAGGTAGGCAATTTTTATGTCGCCTCAATAAGTTGTGGGCCCTTGCCTGTCGCGGGTACTTGGGCCTCCCACACGAGTGAGGCACCGTTTTTATCGGGAGACCCGGGGGAACACTGGGTGGTAGGAAATTTGTGTCAGCCCGGTGATGCCACAACTTTCCCACACAAAAATGTGTGAAAAAGGGGATTTTTTCAGCTAAATTTGAGGTTTGCAGGGAATTCTGGGTAAGGAAACGTTGGGGGATCCACGCAAGCCATCCCTCCCTGGAATCCCCCGGGTGTCTAGTTTTCAGAAATGTGTGGGTTTGGTAGGTTCCCCTAGGTGGCCGTCGAGCACCGGGCCAAAAACTAAGGTGACCAATGGGGGCGGAGCTTGCCGGCAACGATGGCGGACGTGTGAGCGCTGTGCTCTCCACCTTAGCCCTCGCACGATCCTTTAATGATCCTGAACTGCGGAGCTGCTTAGCGGATGGGACGGGGGAGTCCTCCCTGCGCCCAGCGGAGCTAAACGCGAGCCCCTTTTGCCGGCGGCGAGGCCGTGCGGAGCGCCAGAGGCGAGTGGAGTCGCGCCTGCTGGACCAGGCCGACATCCCCGGACTGCCCTGGGGAGCTCCCCGGTGTACGTGACGTGCGGCTGGGGCGTGGGTGGCTGACCCGGTCCGCCGGAATCCGCTGTGGATCCGAGGCGGGCAGGTGGAGCAGAGGTGCTGGCAACTCCGGAAGGAGATGCGAACTCGGGCGACCCCGTTGGGGGAAAAGAGCGACCGCTACGCCCTGATCCTGGCGCTGGGTGAGACCGATCCACGAGACTGCCGCGGTCGGCGGCTTGGGCCTAGCGGAGTCGCTACATTGAACTGGCTGCCCTGGTGACTACTGCTGGTCGCTGGCCTCCTGTGCGGTGGGGCTTCGTGGACCTGCGGCCTCTGAGGTTGGTCCTTTGGGACGCTGGCAGGCGGGGTGGGGTACCCCTGGGCCACTGAGGTTGAAGTAGAGCTCCTGGCGCTTCCTTGCCGTAGCGGTTGGCGCACCCCTTGCCCAGTGACCTGAGGTATGCTCCCCGGCGGCCGGAGGGGACGGCGCTGGGTGCGAGCCTGCGGGGAGCCCTGGAGCCGAAGAGACTGGCGGACATTCTGGTGTGAAGTGTTTGTCCCGGCTACTCCCGGGGAGCTGCCCCCCTGCCACGGGCAGGTGGCGGTGTCGGGGCCTGCCGGCGGTGGGGGTGACCTCGTGTGCGGGCAGGAGTGCTGCGCGGCTTGCCGAGGACTGGTGTACGATCCTGCGCTGGGAGTCTTGGGATCCAGCGGCCCCGGCTACTGCAGGGGACCCGGCTGTCGCCCCTGAAGGGGGTGCGGTGGTGACGCCCGCACGTTGTTTCGCCGCGTCGGCGCCCCGGGGGCCCTAAGACTTGGCAATATATCCCGCCCTGGTGTGACGGGCCTGGTGGAGCAGCGGCCACATAACAACGCCATGGGGAAAGGCGACAAGACACAGCCTAAACTCTCCTTTGACCCGCGTAAGACGAAGGGACCTACCAGTGCGGGGCCGGAGGCGCCCACCGGTGGCGCTGCCTCGGAGAGCTCTGCAGGCGCGGACATCAGGAAAATACTGGTGGCGATGGAGAAGGGCCTGCAGGGCAGTCTGGCCGCGATCGACGGCAAGCTAGACGCTCTCACATACCGCATGGACCGCATGTCGGAGCGGGTGGATAAGAACGCGGAGCGCCTTGACATGGCTGAGAAGAGAGTCACGCAAGTGGAGGAAGCACAAACAGCGTGGGATGCGGACCGCAAACAATTCAGTAGATTGCTTCAGGTCATCCAGGATAAGTCTGAGGATTTAGAGGCCCACTCGAGTATATCGAACATCCGCATCACTGGGGTGGCGGAGTCGACACACACCGGGAGGATGGAACTCTTTGTGGAAAAGCTTTTGCATACCCTGCTGGGGGAGGACGTGTTCTCTCTCATGTTCATAGTTGAAAGAGCCCACAGATCGTTGGGGCCCCGTCCCAAGCCGGGGGCTCCAGCGAGACCAATAATAGCAAAACTGCTGAATTACAGAGACAGGGATGTGGCACTGCGGGTGGCCAGAGAAAAAGGCAAGTTGCAATTTGAGGGTATGGACATCTCTATTTACCCGGACTTCACGGCGAAAGTTCAAAAAGAGCGGAGACATTTCGCACCGTACAAAAAGCAACTTCGAGACCTCGGACTGGACTACGCGATGCTCTACCCGGCGAAACTCAGAATTAACAGGCAGGGTCGCTCGCATTTCTTTACTGACCCGAGGGAACTGTAGAAATCCTTGAAGGAATGGTCCAGGGACCGGCGGAATAGTCCAAGGGGCCACGAAGACACTCTTGTGGAGGCCTCAAACCTGGAGGGGCAGGACTAGTTGGCTGTTGGTAGCCTGGCTTGGCATACGGCCAGGCCGATCAGATCCGCATGTTGGGCGGGGGGTGTGTGCTGCTCTGGCGGAGGCTGGGGCACTCGGAGATGCATGGACAGCAGCGGATGATATGGCCGCACATGTGGACTATGCAGATGCCCCCTGGTGAGACCTTTCTGATATGTAGCGCGTGGGTAAAATTTGTGGTCCTAATTGACCGGTTCTCGTGGGGGAAAGTGTATTTGGTCTGGCGGGCTGCAGGCTCGCTGGCTCTGAGCACGTTGTGGCGATGGGGCCCTCCTTGGGTCTGTTCCGGACACTTGCTAGTCTTGCCTGAGTCTGGGTCTGCTTGTATGGGCGTGGATCCGTTGCACAGGCCTCTCGGGGCCTTCGGCATTGTTCCGCTCGGCGGTGGGCTTGGATACCTGTGGGGGTTGTGGGGATCCCCCTGGCCCTAATGGAGGAGGATGGAGTGCAGCTCGAGCAGTATGACTATGCGGGGGCAGGGGTGTGGGGGCACGTCATTACCCTGGGTGGTTGACAGGTTGTGATTGTTTCAGTGCCCGGTAACCTCGGCCCTAGCGCTGTTGACTTGCAGGGTCCCTGCGTGGGCCGGTTCGGGGAATGTTCAAGGGGTGTGTTTGTTGTATTGAGGGGTGGAGGGAAGGATTGGGGTCCTGTCTGGCCAGGTTGGGGGCGGTCAGCTGTGGGTGGGGGGGTGAGTTCGGGTTGGGGTTGGGGGTGCGCACGATCTACTGAGTGACATGTCTCCTGTTCTCTTGCTGTATGTTTGGACTGAGTTGCCTGGTGACTGCCAGTGGGTGGCACTTTGCATAGGGACTATCTTTGCGGCTTCTATGGCGCGTAATTGCAGTGATGGCGGACCCTAGCGATACGCATGACGATAACGATACCATGACTCTGAGAGCGTTGACGTGGAATGTCAGGGGGTTGAATGATTTCCGTAAACTAAGAAAAGTGTTGAATTATCTCCGCAGGCACCACATTGATCTGGCACTTATACAAGAAACACACCTCCCCCCCACAAGTAAAATGCTTAATGCAAGGGGCTTGGCGGGTAACAGCGCAGCGGCAGGCTTCACCACACACTCCAGGGGTGTGGTCACATGGGTAAATCCACGATCCAACTTGACACTGACGGTACTGGAAGCGGACTCGGAAGGGCGCTATTTAATTGCCAGATGCGTAGAGAAAGGGCATGACCTAGTGGTGGTTAACGTTTATGGCCCTAATTATGACAACCCCGAGTTCTAGGCCGCGCTGGCCGCACACTGCCGGCAATACATACACGCCAGGATGGTGTGGGGGTCGACTTTAATTTCACATTTAACCCGTCCATGCACCGCTCTTCGGGATCGTTGCGTCGCCCGGCGGCTGCTGCCCTGCACATGCAGGCGGAACTGACTAGACTTGATTTGGTGGATGCCTGGAGACACAGACATCCAGGGAAAGGAGGATATACGCACTACTCTGCATTCCATGACGTGCACACTAGAATTGACTACTGGCTGGCATCACAGTCGCTACTTGCGGTGATTAAGGGGTGTGTGGTCCTACCGCGAACGCTTTCGGGCCACTCCCCTCTCCTCCTGATACTGGATACCTCGGTCAAACGTATCCCGCCATTCACATGGCGGCTGCCACCTTACTCACTGCTAGACGAGGTATTTAGGGGCGAATTGGCGTAAGATATAGAGACCTTCTTCGATAAAAACTTGGGCTCCGTTCAGAGTTTCCAAACGGTCTGGGACTCGTTCAAAGCATATATTCGCGGCATGGCTATGGCCAAGCACTCCGGTGTTCTTAAGTCCATACGACAGAGGCTGAAGACTATAGAGATGCAACTGGCACAGTTGGAAGAGCAACATCGGATGTCTGCGGACCCCGATGTGGAAGCTAAGATTTAGGCGTTGGTCTCTGAGTACAACAGGGAAGCGGACAGGGAAGTGCAGCATATGGGCAAGTATGCTACGGCCCGTACATATGGGGAGGGTGAACGCCAGGGCTCCTTGCTTGCGAGGATACTGCGTAATAGCAGGAAGCCTTTGGTCATCGACGAGCTGGTCACCTCTGCAGGCACAGTGGCTACTGGAGAGGAGGCGATTGTTGCCGAATTCAGAGATTACTATGCTGGGCTTTACACATCTAAGTCCTCTCAGATGAAAGAGGAAATAGAGGACTACCTCTTTTATATCCAAATGCCCTTCTATTCCAACTCTCAGAGGGAATTTCTGTCGCTGCCCATACAGCAGGACGAGATTCTGGAGGCGCTGGAGGGAATGAGATCTGGCAGTGCCCCTGGAGCCGATGGGCTGACGGTGGCCTTTTACAAAGCCTTCAAGGATAAGCTCCTCCCACACCTGATTACGTTATTTGATGATATATGCCAGGATGGCTGCATGCCGGATACCATGAGGGAAGCGCTTCTAGTCACCATCTTGAAACCTGGGAGACCCCCTAACTTGTGCGGATCATACAGACCGCTTTCACTGATCAATGTGGACGCCAAGTTGTACGCCAAGGTTTTGGCCACACGCTTGGCGCTGCTGGTGCCGGAACTCGTAGCGCCGGAGCAGGTGGGCTTTATCCCGGCCAGAAATCTTACATATAATATTCAAACAGTACTGGGAACCATGCAACATGTGCGCCCAGAGCGCAAAGCCTTGGCCCTTTTCCTGGATATGGAAAAGGCGTTCGACTCAGTGAAGTGCCCCTTTATGGTGCGGGTATTGCGGAAGTTCGGACTGGGAGAGCCCTTCTTGCAGATGCTAGGAGCATTATATTTCCGACCCACTGCCAGGCTGCGAATAGGCGATCGGGTTACAGACGCCTTCGACGTAGGCAGGGGAACCAGGCAGGGCTGCCCCCTTTCCCCTCTCCTCTACGCCTTAGTAGCGGAACCCCTGGCGTGCGCAATCAGGGAGTACCATAGATACGAGGGTATTCATTTTCCCACCTATAAGATCGGTATTTCCACATATGCAGATGACACGCTGCTATACGTCCAGGACCCGGAGGAGAATCTCTCTTCTATACTGAGGGAGGTGGTCAGGTTTGGGGCCCTGTCCGTCCTTAAGGTGAACTGAAACAAGTCGTTGGCGTTCCCGCTGACTCCGGTCATCTTGCCGTTTCAGATGGACTACCCACTGCAGTGGACGACTGATTCGGTCCGGTACTTGGGGATTCGACTCCACAAGGACCCGGAGGTGCTACTCAGGGAAAACTACGGAGTGGCATACGCCAACCTAGTCGAGGACGTAGAGACGTGGAATCGGCTTCCCCTGTCTTTGCTGGGCAGAATAGCCATCATGAAAATGGTGGTTTTGCCAAGATTCTTGTTCCTATTTAATAACATCCCTATCGTTCTGTCCAAGGCCTTTTTCCAGCAGTTGACCCAAACCCTAGTTAAGCTGGCCTGGGGTGGTAAACAGCCTAGAGTCCGGTGGAAGGTGTTAACCTTACCGTACGAGATGGGAGGGTTGGGGGCCCCGGACATGGAGAGATATTACAGGTTAGCCCAGGCGGCCCACCTGCACGCGTGGATACATGCCAGCCCGGATGTCCCACATGTGATCCTAGAGCGACTGTTTGCGGATCCGCTCCCCTTACCGGCGATTGTCTTCCAGCCAGTTGATCGCACCGTGGGACGATTGGACTCTCTCAAAGCCACGAATCATGCTTGGCAGGCGTTAATGAGAGCGCACGATTGTGCACTTCTGTACTCCCCTCTGCTGCCGGTGGAGTGGGTGATCTGGCTCCCCCCGCTACGTGAGAAGGGAGTCCTGCAGGCATTGGGCACGTTGGGCATTGCACGGATGGAGGATTTGTTTATTGATGGGGTAGCCAAGACATGGGAACAGATCGGGTCGGCGCTGCCTGCGCCCACGCTACTGCAGCGCTTTCAGTTCCATAGGGTCCGTAGGGCTCTCGCGGTCCTGCTAGGGCCGGGCATGGTGGAGCCCCCGGAAATCCCGGAACTTACTTATGTCATTAAAACGGTGGCGCCGTCCAAACTGTTTACGAACCTCAAAAGAATAGGGGACCAGCATACGGTGCGCCAGTGCACCGCGGCGAGGCGAGCCTGGCAGATGGACCTTCAAATGGAGATCACCGACGAGATGTGGAAATACTGTTGCGCCAGCACCAAGAAGGTATCGCTAAATGGCCGTCACAGATTGGTGCACTTCAAGTACCTGCAGCGGGTATATTATACCCCGGAAAGATTACATAGGTACGGGCTCCGCCAATCTGTGGAGTGTGAGCGCTGTCATTTCCTAGTGGCCGACTTCATGCATATGGCCTGGCACTGCCCGGGAATTGCTAAGTTTTGGGCGGAGGTGTTCCGGGAGCTGAGCCAGGTCCTGGGAACAGAGATACCGCCCAACCCATCCTTGGCGCTGCTGGGGTACTCCCGGCCCCTTCCATTGGCACTGCGACGCCTGACGGATATAGCGCTGTTAAACGCTAGAAGGGTCGTCGCGATCTGCTGGATGAGAGGGCCACTCCCCACTAAGAAACGGTGGGCCAGTGATATTCTGTACTGCAGCACACAGGCGGAGACGTACAGCGAACTGCTACCGCCGAAAAGTCGCCCCAAGAACTTCTGGGGGTTGTACAGAATGTTTTTGACTGCCGGGGCCACTGAGACGGCTGGCCGGGGGGGGACACTGGGGGAGGAGCCCAGTACACACACTTTGGCCGAGGGGGATACGGAACATAATCAGAACTCTGAGTGTGCATGATTGTGAGGGTCCTTGGACCGTGGGTCGGGACGGATGGCTGCCCGCGGGGAGTGTGTATGGGTACAATTCAGGGCTGACTGGGACGCTTGAGTAGGGTGCAATTGGAGAGTGAATGTGTAATGCAGGGTGGTATGCAGACTGAAGGTGGAAGGGTGCTACGGCTGGCTGCGTCTAGACAGTGGGACTGAGGACACGTGCATGTGAGGAAGAGTGACATGAGAAGATAGTAAACGTGCGCCGGGGGGGCGTGTGGTGGGGGTACGAGATACGACTGGAACCTACAGGGGCTACGCCAGGTTTGCAGGCTCCGGTAGTAAAGTTTATGCTTCTAATTCATACCTACAAGCTGTTACATGGACTGGGGGCTAGTGTAATCTCCACTCGAAGTTGCGATCATGATTGGGCTCTAGTATGCACTGGGTAATTGAGACGCCGCCGGTCCTCCGGGATGTCGGCTAAATGGCCGTGTAAGAGACGCTGGGGCGCCCCATCTGTCTGGCGGAGCCCTCTCATTGCTGCGAGACTTGTGGGCGGTTTGCCCTGTGTAACTCATTCACGTCAATAAAGGTTTTTGAAAAGTTAAAAAAAAAAAAAAAAACCCAGGTGACCCCCTTGCAAAACCAGGTCGTTTTGAGGTAGGCAATTTTCATGTTGCCTCACTACGTTGTGGGCCCTTGCCTGTCGCGGGTACATGGGCCTCCCACACGAGTGAGGCACCGTTTTTATCGGGAGACCCGGGGGAACGCTGGGTGGTAGGAAATTTGTGTCAGCCCGCTGATGCCACAACTTTCCCACACAAAAATGTGTGAAAAAGGTGATTTTTTCAGCTAAATTTGAGGTTTGCAGGGCATTCTGGGTAAGGAAACGTTGGGGGATCCACGGAAACCATACCTCCCTGGAATCCCCCGGGTGTCTAGTTTTCAGAAAAGTGTGGGTTTGGTAGGTTCCCCTAGGTGGCCGCCGAGCACCGGGCCAAAAACCCAGGTGACCCCCCTTACAAAACCAGGTCGTTTTGAGGTAGGCAATTTTCATGTCGCCTCAATACGTTTTGGGCTCTTGCCTGTCGCGGGTACTTGGGCCTCCCACACGAGTGAGGCACCTTTTTTATCGGGAGACACGGGGGAACGCTGGGTGGTAGGAAATTTGTGTCAGTCCGGTGATGCCACAACTTTCCCACACAAAAATGTGTGAAAAAGGTGATTTTTTCAGCTAAATTTGAGGTTTGCAGGGCATTCTGGGAAAGGAAACGTTGGGGGATCCACGCAAACTATACCTCCCTGGAATCCCCCGGGTGTCTAGTTTTCAGAAATGTGTGGGTTTGGTAGGTTTCCCTAGCTGGCCGCCGAGCACCGGGCCAAAAGCCCAGGTGACCACCCTTGCAAAACCAGGTCGTTTTGAGGTAGGCAATTTTCATGTCGCCTCAATACGTTTTGGGCCCTTGCCTGACGTGGGCACTAGGCCTACCCACGCAAGTGAGGTACCATTTTTCTCTGAAGACTTTGGGGAACGCAGGGTGGGTGGAATTTTGTGGACCCACGCAGATTCCAGAACTTTCCACCACAGAAATGTGAGGAAAATGTGTTATTTTGGACACATTATTAGGTTTGCAGGGCATTCTGGGTAAGGAAACGTTGGGGGATCTACGCAAACCATACCTCCCTGGAATCCCCTGGGTGTCTAGTTTTCAGAAATGTGTGGGTTTGGTAGGTTCCCCTAGGTGGCCGCCGAGCACCGGGCCAAAAACCCAGGTGACCCCCCTTGCAAAACCAGGTCGTTTTGAGGTAGGCAATTTTCATGTCGCCTCGATAAGTTTTGGTCCCTTGCCTGTCGCGGGTACTTGGGCCTCCCACATGAGTGAGGCACCGTTTTTATCGGGAGACATGGAGGAACGCTGGGTGGTAGGAAATTTGTGTCAGCCCGGTGATGCCACAACTTTCCCACACAAAAATGTGTGAAAAACGTGATTGTTTCAGCTAAATTTGAGGTTTGCAGGGCATTCTGGGTAGGGAAACATTGGGGGATCCACGCAAGCCATACCTCCCTGGAATCCCCGGGTGTCTAGTTTTCAGAAATGTGTGGGTTTGGTAGGTTCCCCTAGGTGGCCGCCGAGCACCGGGCGAAAAACCCAGGTGACCCCGGTGCAAAACCAGGTCGTTTTGAGGTAGGCAATTTTCATGTCGCCTCAATACGTTTTGGGACCTTGCCTGTCACGGGTACTTGGGACTCCCACAGGAGTGAGGAACCGTTTATATCGGGACACCCGGGGGAACGCTGGGTGGTAGTAAATTTGTGTCAGCCCGCTGATGCCACAACTTTCCCACACAAAAATGTGTGAAAAAGGTGAATTTTTTCAGCTAAATTTGAGGTTTGCAGGGCATTCTGGGTAAGGAAACGTTGGGGGATCCACGCAAGCCATACCTCCCTGGAATCCCCCGGGTGTCTAGTTTTCGGAAATGTGTGGGTTTGGTAGTTTCTCCTAGGTGGCCGCCAAGCACCGGGCCAAAAACCCAGGTGACCCCCTTGCAAAACCAGGTAGTTTTGATGTATGCAATTTTCATGTCGCCTCAATACTTTTTGGGCCCTTGCCTGTCGCGGGTACTTGTGCCTCCCACACGAGTGAGGCAAAGTTTTTATCGGGAGACCCGGGGGAATGCTGGGTGGTAGGAAATTTGTGTCAGCCCGGTGATGCCACAACTTTCCCACACAAAAATGTGTGAAAAAGGTGATTTTTTCAGCTAAATTTGAGGTTTGCAGGGTATTCTGGGTAAGGAAACGTTGGGAGATCCACGCAAGCCATACCTCCATGGAATCCCCCGGGTGTCTAGTTTTCAGAAATGTGTGGGTTTGGTAGGTTTCCCTAGGTGCCGGCAGAGCTAGGGTTAAAAAACTACAGCTAGGCACTTTGCCCAAAAATTTTCATTTTTCACTGCGAAATGGAGGTGTGTCCACGATGCGTTTTGTGCCGTTTCCTGTCACGGGCACTAGGCCGACCCACACAAGTGAGGTACCATTTTTATCGGAAGACTTTGGGGAACACGGGGTGGGTGGAAATTTGTGGATCCACGAAGATTCCAGAACTTTCCACCAGAGAAATGTGGAGAAAATTTGTTTTTTTGGGCAATTTTTTAGGTTTACAAGGGATTCTGGGTAACAGAACCGGGTGGGAGGCGGTAAAGTCACCCCATCCTGGATTCCCCTGAGTGTCTCATTTTCAAAAATGTATAGGTTTGCTAGGTTTCCCTAAGTGACGGCAGACCTATGGTTAAAAAACTACAGCTAGGCACTTTGCCAAAAAAGGGTCATTTTTCGCTGTGAAATTGAGGTGTGTCCACGTTACTTTTTGCGCCGTTTCCTGTCGTGGGCACTAGGCCGACCCACACAAGTGAGGTACCATTTTTCTCGGAAGACTTTGGAGAATGCGGGGTGGGTGGAAATTTGTGGATCCACGCAGATTCCAGAACTTTCCACCAGAGAAATGTGGGGAAAAAGTCTTTTTTTGGGCAATTTGTTAGGTTTGCAAGGGATTCTGGGTAACAGACCCTGGTGGGAGGCAGTCAAGGCACCCCATCCTGGATTCCCCTGGGTGTCTAGTTTTCAAAAATGTATAGGTTTGCTAGGTTTCCCTAGGTGCCGGCAGAGCTATGGTTCAAAAACTACAGCTAGGCACTTTGCCAAAAAAGGGTCATTTTTCGCTGTGAAATTGAGGTGTGTCCACGTTACTTTTTGCGCCGTTTCCTGTCGTGGGCAATAGGCCGACCCACACAAGTGAGGTACCATTTTTCTCGGAAGACTTTGGAGAATGCGGGGTGGGTTGAAATTTGTGGATCCACGCAGATTCCAGAACTTTCCACCAGAGAAATGTGGGGAAAATGCGTTTTTTTGGCAATTTTTTAGGTTTGCAAGGGATTCTGGGTAATAGAACCTGGTGGCAGTCAGTCAAGTCAGCCCATCCTGGATTCCCCTGGGTGTCTAGTTTTCAAAAATGTATAGGTTTGCTAGGTTTCCCTAGGTGCCGGCAGAGCTAGGGTTAAAAAACTGCAGCTAGGCACTTTGCTAAAAAAGGGTAATTTTGCATTGTGAAAATGTGGTGTGTTCACGTTGGGTTTTGAGCCGTTTCCTGTCGTGGGCACTATGCCTACCCCTACAAGTGAGGTACCATTTTTATCGGGAGACTTAGGGTAATTTAGATTTGTAAAGGAATTGTTATTACCTATTGACTTTCGATGCATTTCTGCCTTCCAAATGAAAGACATTGTGTAAAAAAGAAGTCATTCCAAAAAATGACTGATAATTCTCATGCTAGTATGAGTATTCCCAATTTTGGAAATGTGCAAATATCTACTGTTTCTAAACTCTATATTTTGTTTCCATTTCAGAAATACATAGGTGTCTTTCATACCGATTTTTCCATGTACACATTTTTACAGAATAATTACTATATACCCGGTACATAATAAAAAACCATTGCAAGTTGCTGCTCAGTTTTTGGCTCTGGGTTCGTCGGGTTCTTGGTGAACCTACAAGTCGTATATATCCCCACAACCAGAAATGTCCAGCGGATGTAACGGTATATTGCTTTCAAAGAGCTGTCAAAATTAGAAGAAGTTACAGGTGAAAACGTTGACACAAAAGGCGCTTTTTTTCCACAAATTTTCAATTTATCCTATATTTAACTGTTAGTTTCTATAAAGAAACCTTAATGGATCTACACAAATGACCCCTTGCCGAATTCAGAATTTTGTCTATTTTTCCAAAATGTATTGCTTTCCAGGATCCATTATTGCTTTTGTACCCATTTCTACCATTAACCGGAAGGAGGTCGAAAGCACAAAAAATAGCAAAAATAGGCTATGTCCCAGAAAAATGCCAAAACTGTGTATAAAATGTTGGGTTTCTGACAAAAGTCTGATATCCCCTAAAAGCTGGGGAAATGGTGATTTCAGCCCCACAAACCCTTTTTTGATAACACTTGCAGGGAAAAACCCAGATGCTTTCATTTGCAGCCCGTTTTTCCCATTTTCCCCCCAAAAAACTAAATGTTGCTGTATTTTGACTCATTTCTGTGACCCCTCCAGGGGAATCCACAAACCCTGTGTACCCTCAGAATCCCCATGATGTTGGAAGAAAAGGACGCAAATTTGGCATGGATACCTTATGTGGTCAAAAAGTTACAGGGGTCTCAGCGCGCACTACCCCAAATAGCCAAAAAAGGGCGTGGCACAGGAGGGGGAAAAGGCCTGGCAGCGAAGGGGTTAATGCAAGAATTTAGTTCCATCTAGTAAATGTATTAGTCATTACGCAACTCACAGAACACCATATTTACCTATTCTCACTATCGGTCGTCCTCTAAGTCATCAAATTTAGTCATCAGCACGCTAAAGTCTCAAAGATTGGGTCAAGGACCAGAGACGTGCAAGCATCGATCAGTGCCCATACATTTTAGGAAGTCCTTAGTTCATCAAGAAATTGGGCAGCAATTCAGTCTGTCAAAGATTCAGGAACGCAGCCATCATGTAGCGTCACCGTCGTCTCCGTCATCAAAAAGGAAGCACGCAACGAACTTAGAGAGTCCTCTATATTCTTCCGTCATTTTTTAATAAAAGTAATGTCAAGAAGATACATTTTATGAAATTTGGGCTTCACCCATTGGTCGGTTAGGATCGTCCGGTGAGGTTTCACACAGTTCAAGAGGTTATGTCACTATACATGATCCATCCGGTTTTTGTAAAAGTCCTTTGTCAAGATACTTGGCAGGCCTCCCACCGTGGCCTTGCTTGGGTACAGCGAGAGCGAGGTCATGTCGAGGCCACTGGTACATGTCGTTGCGCAGGCGCCCTTCGCCCGAAACCTCATGGAATGGTGGCCATCACGTTGTGTCAATTTGGCGGCCATCTTAGTTTTAGGCCCAAAGGACAACTTAAGCGAAACAAACACAAAAGAGTAATTAATACATAGAAATAATGAATAAAATGTTAAACCCTTACTAATCCCTCTATGTGCATGTAATTATCTAGTGTATGGCGACATTTAAAGCGTCCATATTCACCCATTGATGTCATCTGGTGCGACATTACGATAACGTCACAAAAGCAACATATATCATGCGATATTCTACTTTCCTAATATTAGTATGTGTACATATGTTAATTACAAATTATTTTAGACATGCAAAATGCAAAACCCATGTGTATTTCGTACATTAGTAATGTTGGTTAAACTTCACGCAAACACATTAATGGTATTACAATGAATAGATTATTCTAATCAGTATAAACATGCAGAATAGGGGGGTATACAATTTTTTTTATTACCCGCTCCATCAGCAGCATTGCAGTAACAATCGATAAATCGGAAATATTCACGTAGCAGTAGCAGGAGTATCCAAGTAAGTGCAGGGTTGTATCTTCATCAGAAATTAGACAGCATTCAAAACTCGGCACAGTGGGTCGGCACAACTTCAACTCGTCGCCATTGTAAAGAAGAGGGAGGAGTCATAGGTAGAAAAGTACTCTTTTATTCCAGTGCCAAAGAAGGACCCACTGGTGCACAAGCTTAGGCGTCATACCTCAGCAAGTTCCACATTACATAAAACAATTCTTTTTTTTTTTTTTTGAGTTCAAAATGTTTTATTAGATTTTCCATAAGAATGAACAAATACAGACAATACAGAAAAAATTTATCACAAGCGAAAATACCTATATAAAATAAAACATTTCTAAAAGCAATTCTAAATACAATAGATAAAGATGTATATATAATCAATTAGAAGGAGGGAAGATAAACTAAAAAGAAGGGCAGGGAGGGAGCCATGAAGAATTGCAATGTCAACTTATTAGAAAAAAGGAGCTACATTCATCATATAAGGCGTTAAATAGAATGACTGTAAAACGGTGAATCAAGTATAAATATACAATTATAAAGATAAGTATACATCTATGGGTAACCAAAATGAGTGAAACAAACTAGAATTGTGATTGATCCCTTTCAGGGATAATTGAGCACCTCTTCTTGTAAAAATGACCCATGACCACCAAGCATGAACCGATAAAGACGAAATATCCTTCCAGCAAAATGTAATGGACTTTAAAGCAGCTGATATTAGGAAGTTAAACAGTTTACCTTCTAATTCAGTTAAGTTATGCGTAAGATCAACAGCTTTACATATTAATATTTTGTAAGAAATAACATCATGAATATGAAATATTTGTTGAATAATGTCCCAAACATCAGACCAAAATTTAAAAATTAATGGACATTCAAAAAGCATATGTCGTAGTGAACCAGGGAGTAATTTACAATGCCAACAAATGTCGTCTTTCATCAGCTTAGCACGAAATAAACGCACTGGGGTCCATAAACAATTAAATAAAATATAAGAATTGGTTTGGTAAAGTGAAACAGGCAGCCATCCTGAAATACTATTAAGCCAAACAGTCGTCCATGTATCGTTGGACAAAGAGAGGGAAAGCTCATCATTCCAAAATGTTGAAATAATATTTAGATTGTTTCCTATAGAATTAGATAATTTTTTATATAAAATAGAGACAGTATGAGATGACGTAGAGATAGTTCGAATATATAGTGCTAAATCTGCTTTAACATTAAATGGGATACCATGAGGGAAGGAGTCTAAAATTGAATTACATAACGATTCATATTTAATAAAATCAGATTGAGGTAAATTAAATTTCATTTGTAAAGCTTCAAAAGAAATAAAAACATTGTCAAAATAGATATCTTTAAGATAAAAGATACCAGCTTTAATCCAAGCATTCCAAAAAGTAACATTTCTATTCAATTTAATCACATTACTATGCCACAATGACATATCTTCAGTATGAGTCATAGGGATCAAAAAGATTGAATCCAGGTCATTAAAAATGAGTTTAGTGGATTTAATAATAACCGATTTATGCACATATATTGACCTATTGGACATTGTTAGCAAGGTGGTCAATGGAAAAGGATCCACAAGAGACTGCTCTATATGAAACCATGTAGGTTGGTTCTTTAAAGAGGAAGGAGAAAACCATATGGAACTTTGTTTCAGTATAAATGCTTTGTGATATAGAAAAAAGTCAGGCAAGCCAAATCCAGCATTGCATTTAGGTACTTTTAATTTTTTATAACCAATACGAGTTGATTTATTATTCCAGAGAAATTTGGAGAGAAGTCTATCAATGTTTTTATAGAACTGTAAAGGAAATTGAATAGGAATCATAGCAAGTGTATAAAAATTTTTAGGAGCAATAGTCATTTTAATGGAGTCCATTCTACCCCACCAAGAGAGGTGAAGTGAAGACCATTTAGACGTTTTATCTTTAATATAATTCAGAATAAAATTACTATTTAATGTTAATGTTGCTTTTACGGAGGACGCAAATAGAATCCCAAGATATTTTAATTTATCTTTTTGCCACACAATATCAGCCATGGGTAACATATCAGGAGTACAAAAAATGTTTAAAGGGAAGAATTCAGTTTTATTAATATTAAGTTTATAACCAGAAACCATGGAATATTTTGTAATAATTTCTAATAGGGCAGGCATTGAGGATAGAGGTTCACTAATAAATAACAGCACATCATCAGCATAGGCTAACGTTTTGATATTAATCTCCTTAATCTGAATACCTTTGATATTAACACAATTTCTTATATGAGTAAGGAAAGGTTCAATTCCAATGAGAAATAAAAGTGGAGAGAGGGGACAACCTTGTCTTGTGCCTCTAAAAAGAGAAAACTGACTAGATACTTGACCATTAATAAATAAACGAGCAGTAGGGGCATAATACAAAGCAGAAATCATGCGTATAAACGAAGCACCAAAATTAAATGATAATAGAGTTTGAAATAAAAATTGCCAATGGATTTTGTCGAAAGCTTTCTCTGCATCTAAAGCCAAAATTCCTGCGGGGGAACTTAAAGTGGAACTCTGTTCAATAATGTGTAATAAGGTTCTTGTGTTATTTGTAGAATATCTATTCTTCATAAAACCAGATTGATCAAGATGTATAATAGAATCCAATATAGGGGACAGTCTAGAAGCAAGTATTTTAGCATACAATTTACAATCTTGATTAATTAAGGAAATAGGGCGATAATTTGAAACAAGAGTGGGGTCTTTATCTGGTTTAGGAAGTACAATAATTAAAGCATCAGTAAAGGAACCTGAGATCGTTCCTGAAGAACCAAAAAAAGTAAAAAGTTGAAATAAATAAGGCAAAAGTTGGGACTGGAACTCTTTATAAAACTCAGCTGGGATACCATCTGGGCCAGGGGATTTTTTTTTTTTTTATGGATTTAATAGCAGCTAAAATTTCCTCAGTAGTAATGGGTAAATCTAGCCTAAGCCTGTCCGAGTGTGAGATTTTGGGCAAATCACATGTATCTAAAAAAGAGTCCAGTATGGAAGGATCATGAGGATCAGGCTTATTATATAAAGTAGAGTAAAAATCCAAAAATTCCTTAACAATATCATTATGAGATATTGCAATGTTACCATTAGGGCCATGAATTGAGGTAATTTGTGTTCTATCTTTTTTTATACGTAAATAATTAGCTAAAAGCTTCCCAGATCTGTTGGCATTAAAACGGAACTTAGCCTTAGAATTAGAAATTTGGATGCCCGCTCTAGTACTAAGGATTGAGTTAAATTCATATCGAAGCTTTTGTAGCTTGACTTTAAATTGAGGATCATTTGATGAAATAAAAAGCCTTTCAAATTTCGCAATTTGTTTTTCCAAACACCTGATACGTGCGTTAAATGTTTTATTTTCATAGGCCATAATTGAAATAGTTACACCCCTAATGTAAGCTTTAAAGGCGTCCCATCTATTGACCATGGAAGTGGAACCTTCAGGATTGAGTAAAAAATAGTCCTGAATAGCATTTAAGATTTTAGGCTTATTATGTTCATTAAGAACAATTCCAGTATTCATACGCCATCTAGTTTGGTTTGCAAAAGTTGAAGTTAAATTCAGAACAAAAGAAATCAAGGCATGATCTGAGATATCAATATTACCAATCTTAGGAGTCTTAACAGATTGGACTAATTGTGTGGAGACTAAAAAATAATCAATTCTAGAATGCGAATTATGTGGATTAGAGAAAAATGTAAAACATTTTTCTGTGGGAAAGTGCAAACGCCAAATGTCAACTAATTTGGTGATATGAATAAATGACTTAAAAGCATGAAAAACCTTAGGAGGGCGAAATTTAGTACTAGAGATTCTATCCAATAATGGGTCAGCAATAACATTAAAGTCCCCTCCAACAATTAAAGGAACTTTACCCAACTTTAGAACCTCGGTGGTAATATTAGACCAAAAAAGAGGGTCATCCGCAGTAGGACCATAAACATTGAGCAAAAATATGACTGAATCATGAATTTTAATTTTAGCTATAATAAATCTTCCATCTGCATCCGAAATTTTGCTTAAGACTTGGCAATGCAATTTTTTCGCAACAAAAATAGCCACCCCATTTTTTTTACCAATTGCAGGTGATGAAACAATAGTATCTACCCATTTCTTTTTCATATAATTTAAGATGTTGTCATCTATATGAGTCTCTTGAAGAAAACAAATATCTGCCTTACAACTACCTAAATAATCTAAGATTTTTGTACGCTTAACTGGATGACGTAAACCTTTAACATTTAGTGAAACAACTTTAATATTGTGGATATTAGCCATAATGAAGAGAGAAAGAAGAAAAAATCAAGAAGAGGAGAAAAAGAAAAGAAGGAGAACGATAATGAGAGAAAATAGTAGCTCCAGAACAAGTAAAAGGAGGTGAAAAAATTAAAAAAAGGAGAAAATGACAAACAGGGTACAAAAATATCAAAGATGAGACGCACATACGCTCAACAAGCATGACCTAACCGTTGGAGCCCAATGTAGTAATGGTTCATTAACCTGTCAAAAATACATAAAACAATTCTAAAGTGATGAGACAATGAAAATGACATCACACGTTCTAACTCTATAAAGAATAGAGCACAACGATATGTTTACCACAGTGTTGTTTGTGCTGAGCCCCATAGCCCCCTATACATGGTGCCTAATGACCTTGGCTGTCTTTGTGGCCGAGTCAGCATGTTCCCTGGTCAATGTCCCTGTTTCAGAATCTGCTTGAATTCTATGTTAGTTTTGCCATACATGTGTCATAACCCCCATGACTCCCACGCCCCAGTAGCATAATACCAATGTACCGACCTCTGACAATACATATGGTTTCCTGGGCCTTTGTTCAAGATACCAAGTCGGTGACACCATGTCAGTGGGTCATTGTCAATGGCAGAGTCACAGTGTCACTATTACACTGCCAGTTCTTCCTTGCAAGAGCTGCCACGGCAGTGTCCCTGTGCTTGTGGCTTTGTGTACTTGTCACCCAGTCAGTGCCTCAGTGTCACTTTCCGTAATGATTATCCTCTGCCCCCTTCCTATGCCATGTGCCATTGCCCCTTTCCCTGTGCCAGGGTTCCCTTGCCAGTGTTTCTGGGTAAGTGTTCCAAGGTCAGTCTGTCAGTGACTGTGTCCGCATCTTAGTGTCTTAGCATCTGTGGTCCTTTGTCCTTGTCCAAGAGTCCCTCTGTCACTCTTCCTTTGTCCCTGTGCCAGCATCCTTACCTACGTGTTCCTTTGTCAAAGTCAGGGTCCCATGGCCAGTGTTTCTATCTACAGGTTGTGATATAAAGGGGTCTAGGGTCCGTGAGTGGGTCTCGGGTGCTCTCCGGCCTTGTCCCTGCGCCATTGTCCTCATAGGAGTGTCCCAACTCCTTAGTGTCACTGCCCGGGTGTGGGGAAATTCGATTTTCGATCACGATCGCATTGAGCCGCCATTTTGTGCTCTGCCGCCATTTTGTGTTGCCCGCACTCAGGCAGCACGACGAACGAAGTCTTTTCTGCTTTTCCTGCAATATTGTGTCAAAATAGCCTTGTGCCTCTGTTTACGAAGCTGGTGTTAGAGACTGGCCGAATACACTAATCCCTGTCTGGTTTTCCTTATCCCTGTCTTAACTATCTGTTGGTTCACACTATTCTCTCCTGAGTTTATCTTATCTTCTGGCCTTCGCTGTCCTCCGCTCGTATTCTCTTGTTTCACAACTGTCCTCCAAAACACACAAACGTATCTCGCCACCTGCAAACCAGTTACAAATATGTTAATACCTTAACCTGTGGGAGGGATGGCAAACACCGTTGGAGGAGAGGCTTCTTCGAGTTACTCGATATCTTTGTTTTTCAACCTTTCCTATTGGACATGTTCCGTCTTTAACTTTACCTTATTGGTCCTCCATGTATGTTTTAGGTGTGTTTTGTGTTAATGTATATGCTATCTATGTACTATATAAGATTGTGCGCCACAGAGTGAAGTGGCATTCTCCTGAGAACATACCGTGTGTACTTCTAGGACAACTGTACTAGCTGCAGCTAATAAAATCTGATCTTTTACGCCGACAGAGTGTCCCCGTGTCTCTGTTAGCTGAAGCAGGAGAACCCAGGAGATTAAGGCGTACCCTGCGCCGCCAGGTCCAAAAAGGTTCTGGTTCTTCAGGTGTTCACACCCCTGTGCCATTGCGTCAGTATCCCATATCAGGGACAGTGTCCATATGGCCTACTGGTACCTTGTGTTATTGTTATTTTTATTATTAGCACTTATAGAGCGCACGGCTACTTCCCATGGAAGTGTCCCTGCGCTTGCATCCTATCTAAGGGAGGGGAGAGCAGGAAGGATCACTGTATCTAGGGCAGACCAAAAAGCCAGGTCTTAAGAGCTTTCCTAAAAGGCATTTCCGCCTCTATCTTTCTCAAATCATTGGGCATAGTATTCCACAGTGTAGCAGTTTTAACTCAGAACGCACGGCCGCCAGTCCTTACCTTCCTAAAGCGAGGAGTGACCAAGAGGTTACAATTGTTGGATCTGAGTGCCCTTACTTGATAGTATTTCTGGAGCCTCCGCTTCAGATAATGAGGACCTACCCCTCTTATTGCTCTATGTGCCAGTACCAGAGCCTTAAACTGAACTCTTCTCCTCACTGGAAGCCAGTATAGGCTGCGTAGATGGGGGGTAATGTGATATCGCAGTGGCACCTTTCTAATCAGCCTGGCTGCTGCATTTTGAATACGCTGTAGTCTCCTCATCAGATACTCTGGGAGACCAATATATAGGCTATTAGCATAGTCGAGTTGGGACGTAATTAGGGCATACACCATTGACCTCCTACTAACCATCGACAGGAAGTGAAGAAATCTACGCAAAGCCTTAAGTTTCCAAACGCACTGAGAGGAGACATGTGTGATCTGGGCCTTGCCTGTGAGTTGGGAATCAAACCTGAAACCCAAATTCCTCGCCGAGGTAGCGGGGTTGGGTTTAGCTCGGCTGGCCACCATAGCTCAGTACATGGAAGAATGGGTTGATTAAAAAATAAGACCTCCGTCTTATCAGTGTTCAACTTTAGGCAGCTGTCCGTCATCCATGATGAAATATTTAAAAGACACTGTCTAAAGTTGGCGAAGGCCGTCTCGCTTTGTTCTTTAAAAGAGAACACAAGTCGAGTGTCATCTGCGTACCAGATGACCTTCACCCCCCATTTTTCTACAATTGCCGCAAGGGGAGTCAAATAAACATTAAAAAGTGTAGGGTTTAAAGAGGAACCCTGTGAAACCCCATAAGGCATAGAACTAGAGCTGGAGACATAGGGGTCCAGAAATACTTGTTGGGACCTTCCTTCAAGGAATGAGCGAAACCATCGCAAGACAGTCCCTGTTACTCCTAATGATGTAATCTATTCAGGAGGATCCTATGGGAAACTGTGTCAAAGGCTGCGGACAAATCCAGCAGCACAAACATTGCACAGCTTCCCAGGTCTAAGGTTTCACGAATTGACTCTGCCACCTCCAGAAGGGTTGTCTCCGTAATATATTGTTCCTGAGTCAATGCGTCAGAATCAGCTCTCTGATGCCAGTGTCCCTAAACAAATGACAGTCCCCCAATATCATTGCTCTTCTAGTTAGTAATGCCGGTTCTTTCTCCGCACACTTTGGCCTCCCGCCAGTTCGCGGCTGCGGGGAACTCTTCACTTTTCTTGCAGGAGCGCAATAATTTACCCCTGCTCTGAAAAGGTCGATTTTGTCAACTTTGATGGGACATGCAACTTTTAATAGTTGAAAAAGTATGGGTGTTATTGCAAAGGACAGTTGACCCAGTACAGGATATTGTAATCCCATTGATATTATGGAAACACAGGGGCTTATTTATGAGCCCTTGTGCCTGTTTTGCGCCACCGTTGCGTTACTTTTCGTGACCCTGCGATGGCGTAAAACATGCACCATGTTGCGACATATTTACAAGGTGACGCATCTAGGCAGATGCCTCACCTTGTAAAGACCTGCGCTACATTATACCTGCGTCAGGTATAATTTATGCAGGGTAGGCGTTCCGTCGCAACAAAGCCCCGTAGAAATGTCGAAGTAAAATCGATGAGATTTCACTATGACACTTCTATGCTCCCAATGCGTCAAGACCTTACGCCTGCCTCATGGCAGGCATAAGAGTGACGCAGTCCCTTTCACCTGGGGCTTGCCCCAGGTGAAAGGAATATTGCTGGAGTTGAGTCAGGCTTCCGACACAACTCCAGCAACGCACCACTTTTTGCATCAACAGATAGTCAGTAATACTGACATATCTGTCATTCCTTGGGACATGATACGTCATATTGTAAATATGATGCATCATTGGTGTCGCAAGGAGGGCGTACTGAGAAGTGACGCATCGCTGCTTTCATGCAGCGATGCGCCACTTCTCATAAATGAGGCCCACAGCTCTAAAATCTTCCGGGCCTCATTTATGAAAAGTGACGCATCGCTGCGAGAAAACAGTGCTGTGTCACTTTTCATTGCTCCCTCCTTGCGACTCCTATGATGCATTATATTTACAGTATGACACATCACGTCGCAAGGAGTTACAGATAGTAGGCGCAAAAATGACGCATTGCTTGAGTGTGTCACAAAAGTGACGCAACTCCAGCAATTGGTCATTACACATGGGCAAGCTCCATGTTATGTGCCTGCATCAGTCTGGCGCCTGCCATGAGGCAGGCGTAAGATATTGAGGGGCTTATTTATGAGGCATTGCATCACTTTTGCATTGCTGGTGCATCACTTTTTGTGACGCACCAGCGGCGCAAAAAAATACCTTGTTGCGCCATATTTACAAAGTGACACATCTAGGTAGATGCGTGCCTTTCTAAACCCCTGCTCCACATTATACCTGTGCCAGGTATAATGTATGCAGGGTGGGCGTTCCGACACAAGTAAGCCTCGGAGAAGTGACGCAGTGAAATCTATGAGATTTCACTGCATGGCGTAAGACTGACGCAGGCACATTTGAAATGGGTCTTGCCCATGTGAAATGACCCATTGATGGAGTTGTGTTACTTTCGTGACAGACTCCAGCAATGCGCCATTTTTGCGCCTACAGATACGTCAGAAATACTGACGTATCTGTAACTCCTTGCGACATGATGCGTCATACTGTAAATATGACGCAATCAGCATGTCTCAAGGAGGGCGCAATGAAAAGTGACGCAGCGATGCGTCACTTTTCATAAATGTGGCCGTGACTCATTTGCGTCCTACAACTGGTGCAGTGAAATCTTATAGATTTCACTGCATCACTCCTATGACCCTTTCTTGCGGGTGAACGCCCCCCTGCATACATTATACCGGGCGCAGGTATAACGTGGCGCAGGGGTTTACAATGTGACACATCTACCCTTGATGCGTCACTTTGTAAATATGGTGCTACAAGGTGCGTTTTTCGCGTCGCTGGTGCATCACAAAAAGTGACGCATCAGTGGCACAAAAGTGACGTAAGAGCCTATAATTAAGCCCTTACAGTTTTTAGCGCCAGCGCAGGGGTGAGCACAGGGATGCGCTATATTCTTGTTAATACAGCACATCCATGCGTTTTGAAAATGTTGCAGCTCGGCACTGTAAAATTGCTTGCGACACCGCGCTGCTCCATTTTCATGTAAATATGCCCACGAGTGTGACCTCAGGCCACATGATCACACTGTAGTAAAGGTAACTGCATGTTTCATCTTTCTAAGGTGCATGCCACTTGCATAAGGTTTGTTTTGTTCTGGGCTTCTGATTGGGTGAGGACTGATGCATATACTTGCTCCCAGTGTATGTTCCTTTAGATTCAGACTGGGCAATGGAGGTGTGTAGTAGAGACATGTGGAATTCGTGCACTTTGCTTCTGCATAATTATAAGACATTTCAATAAAATGAATTCAAATTACACATAATTAAGTGAAGTGCAAATCTACAATTTTGAGCTGTATATTATAGAGCGAAATGCGTCCTTGCATCAATTCATCGACACGCGGATGAAATTTGCACTATAATAATAGCACAAATAAAAAAGTTGCCAGGATCGATAGCCACTCACGTTCAGGTTGCTCAGATTCTTCTTGTGGTCCAACTCTACAATTGTGCCACAAGATGTGGTGTAATTATGCAACATGGTGCAATGGAGTAATGTCAGGAATTTTGCGTAACAAGCATAGTGAGTTGCTCCCAAAATCATGTAAATTACGCCAGCGTGATTTAAATTTCACCGAGGCCCATCCTGTAGCACCTTGCTCTTACTGTATCAGTGGGAGTTGGTTAATACATGATATCACAGCCTTCTTTCTTTGATGTACCCCTGCTCTGCAGCTCTGCAGGCTCTCAGACGTTCTGGCTGCCTTCCTCCAAGCAACCCTTCCCTCAATCCTGATGCATCTTAAAAAGCTAAGAGCAGGAGTGTGATGGGGCCTAATGGACCTTAATGCATGCAAGGAAGAAAGCATCCTTACCTCCTTGTAGACCAGTAAAATGCAGCCTCAGTTGCTGACCAGAGGCATAGGGAGGGTATTAATGATACTTATGCAAGCTGATAAAATCCACCTTTACCACTGGTTTGGTAGCTCCTGCATTTCTGGGCCCCACTGCCACTGCACCTGTTGCACTATTGATAGCTACTCTTAGATGGGAGCCTCAAAGCATGGCCGAAGTCCAACTGCACCTGCTGCGTCATGGTGCAACTGCACCTGCTGCACTATACATACTGTTCACAGAAAACTTTCCTCTCTTTATTTTTCAGCATCTTTATCACATCAAAAGCCTCTGAAAAAATGTGTTTTTTGTAGCCGAAGATGCTTTCTATTCGTTGGCCTCCTGGCTTCCGTGGGAGCGAAAAGCTCCTGCGAGTGTCATGGAAGCACGCGCTCTTATTGTCTGGCCACAATATGAAGAGAAATGTTGCGGGCGCCTTTACAGGACTAGGGCAGTCAGTCCCCATATCTTGAACATAAAACCAATAAGATACATGGGGGCAGGGTAGGGGTACCCTGACCCCCTGAAACTTGTGGCAGGAGCCCAGAGGACCCCGCCCTGGGATCCCATTCAAATGTTTTGTGTTTGGGGTGCCACGAGCCAGCGTGGCTCCCTGAATTTCCACAGGAGTCCCATTGGCTGCCCTGGCTCCTGGGAAAGTCCCCTGGGATTGGGAAAACAATTTTTAAAAAGAGGGGTGTTGGTGCCCATTCAGGATGGGGTGTTGGCTGGCTGTAGGGGTGGTTGAGATCAGGGCCTGGCAGCGGAGTGGTAAAATAATTTTACTTTACGTTAAAATACCCTAGAATTTCTCTGAAAAAACTATATGTTAATGTGACCATATAGTAATAATATTTCACTTTGTATAGAACAAAACTTAGAAATTCACTGGAAAAAACAGAGGTTAAAGTTTAGTTATATTTAGGTGAAAATGTCTGTTTGAGTATAACATTTAAACCTGAAAAACACTGAAATTCACCAGTTATAGTTAAATCAAAAACTAAAGCTCGTGCCCACAGCATGCACTGCTTATGAACCCACATATTATAACACTCATGACTTGTTCTATGACATCATTGATACTAACACTGTTATAGTTACTTCAACTAACTATAACTGGCAGATTTTAGAGTGCTATGTTCTACCTGACATTTTTACCTAACCATAACGTCAATTTAACCTTTATTTTTTTAGTGAAAAAAATATATATATACATAATACCTAAATGCGGTTGCCAGTAGGTAGTTATAGTTAGGATGCAATTTCCAAAGGAGGAGCGTTTTTTCATTTGTCAATCGCTTTGGCGTTGTTTGGCGAATCCTCGTGTAATTTTCAAAACTAGTTTGAAGCTCTCTTCCGCTGCTGTCTTGAAAGTTTGGGGTGATCTGTTAACTGGGGGCCGAAAAAACTGGGGTCCCAAAATGCGTTTTCCCAATGTTAATTTCCATAGGAAACTTTAGACACAGCTACAGCCCAAACTGCTGAACGGAATTATGGCATATTTGGCAGGTAGAAATTCCCTGACCCCCTAGGCCTCTTGGGGAATCCAACAGGGACCAAGCAGGCCACAATTGTTTTTTAATTTTTTTAAGTGCAGATCGCACTGAATTTGTTTTTGAAAATGAAGTTGGCATCTTGTGTTTGTTAATTATCGGCCCCCAGGTAGGACAGGTTTCTTGGGCATTTTCCAAATAAAGGAGAGGCAGGGCATGGGCGCTCTTTCATGTGGCTTATTATGTGTCAGGGACCACCACCCCTCAGGGCTTTTTTAATGAGAAACAAGGTGCCTCCTGGACCCTTCTGGACCCTAGGGACCACCACCACCTCTCTGTGCCATATGTCAAAAACATATTTGGAGGTATTTGGCCCCCAAGGCCCATCAGTAGTAAAGTGGACTTCATACCCTAACCAGTAGTGCACCCGGAGGCGTGTTTGCAGAGTAGTGGAGAAGGGGAAGTGCCCTCCAAAGACCTCTCAGCAATCCTGCTGTATGGGACTTACAGGAGGTTACAAAAGGGACCCTTAAAATCGACAGGGACTTCATCCTCCAACCAGTAGTGCACCAGAAGGTGCGTTTGTAGCGTGGAGGAGAAAAGTAAGGCATATGTATTATTTATTTAATAAAAACCGTAACAATTTTAACATACAAATAAAATACAACATAAATATGACTTCATAGTTTAAAACGGAACTTCTTTTTCAGGTCGTGCACTCTTGGTACTTGCGGTAGTAATGTTCTTGTAAATCAAGTAATGTTCGTGGTTTTAGACCATCAAGTGCCTATGTGACAGAGACTGAAGGCGAGGAGCTTCGTTCCTAGACTTGGACGATGTAATGATTCGTTCTAAAATGTATTCAATGTGAATAGTCGACAAGGTGAATCCTTCATCATTAATTTGTATGGGTACAGTTTGACCATATTCACTGTGTACAGGCGATTAGGATGGTCAGGACTTTAAGGTGCAGGCTTCATCCTTACTTTGATGTATAGTAAGGAGTTCATATGTAGATACTTTGATGTGCAAAATAAGGCCTTTAATTATACATTTGTTCCTTGAGTTTTAAGGTGCAGGCTACATTCTTATTTTGATACAGAGTAAGAGGTACATCGACCGATGATTTGATGTGTAAAATGGGCAAATTAATTATACATTTATTCCTTGAGTGGAGGCGTAATAAGCTTTGCTTCTAAAATTCTGTATGATGTGCATTTTAATAGTTCAATAAGTCTGTACTTTACGGGCAGCTTTTTGTCTTCTCAGGCTTAGTTCTAAAATGCGAGGCATTTTCTGTTAAAAAGTAAAATCAGTGCCACTGTTGGGCTGTGGTTTTTCAAAGCCTTATCGTGAACTCTGGGGTATTTTATCAATTTGCTGTTCATTTGGGGATCTGACGGGTCTAGCTCTTGTATGATAGCTGCTCTGCATGTCCTAATTCCTCTAGCGATGAGGGCTTTTCTCAGTAAAGTGACATGTACTGTATAAAAATTGGGGCATATACAAATTAGGTGAATGAAATGCTCTTTTTTTTCTACCACAAAGTCTTCATGCTGTGGGCTCCTTTTGCATCCAGCTCGGCTGGTCTGCTGTTGACGGTAGCTTTCTGAGACATAGTGCCATCACTTATTTTTTTAGGTGTACTGGAAATGAAAGATTTAAGTAAGGTGCTGGTGTAAGGGTCTTGTCGTTTTTGATCACCATCCAGGCGTGTGATCTGCGGTTGAAGCTGTTTTTGTCAAGCAGCAAGGAGTGGAATTTTGCATCTTTGTTTATGATGTGTTTGAAAGTTATGAAGTGTTGGACTTGGCCCTTTTTCCCTGAATTATTTTCGTTTTTGCAGTGTTAAGGTGCAGGTGCTCCCTTCTCCCAAGATGGCTGCTACAGACCCCTGCTACTGCAGAATGGTCTTTCATAGTAGCACCCTAGCTGCCAGGAGCTGGCTGGAACCCCACAACAATGTTGCGACTCCAGCCCGCCTTTTTGTCCCATAGGTAGAGTGGGGAAGCTCCTGGAATGTGCTGGAACCTTCTAGAAGGGAGGTGTGGTTTTTCTTTTGCCGCCTTGGCTAGAGGTCACCTGACCTAGGGCTACTTAAGAGAGGGAGGGAAACTTTTGTGGTGAGTTGGCCATTGGGGTGAAGCAGAGCTGGAAGAATCCACCAGGAGTGTAGGCAGTAGGGCCTAGCCAGGGACTTATGCCTCTGAGAGTGACAGGATCTAGGTGCTGACTCTTAAGTGAGCGAGGGACCCTGTGAAACCCACTGATCTTGCACAGCAGTAGGAGGACCCAGAGACTCTCTGCCCAGCCTGACTAGGAAGGATCTAGTCGCCCTCTCCATTCCTAACCCCCTGTAACAGAACCCCTTAAGGGCGCCAGATACATCTGTGCCAATAAGACTTCATCTAACAGCTGAGAACCAAGACTGAATACTGAGACTGCGTGTCCAGACTGAACTCTAAAACCTATCCACGAAGCACTGAGACTGCGTGTCCAGACTGACCCCTGAACCCCGATGCAAAGCTGACTGGAGAACCACCGGGGATCGACCAGGTATTAGCGCTGTGACCCCTGCGCTCCCTGCCCTGGTCTGGGACCCCCGGCAGCATGCTCCGCTGAGCACAGAACCCCATCCTTAATTTGAGCCCCCCCCGGTGACGACGAAGCCAGTGCGCTCACTGCCGTGGCCTGGAGGCCTGGAGAAGTGCCCTGCCGTGTCACGAGGCCCGCGGAGAAGCCCGGGGTCCCGTCGCTGCCGTCGCAGCTGCGGGAGGAGGTGTGCGAGGCCGGGGCCGAGTTCCCCCATCATCGTGGGAGCGGACGCCTGCTGACGCCGAGATCGAGGTAAGCCCGGAGGCTGAGATCGCCCCCGGTGCGCCCCCTGCGGGTTGGGAGCCACACCGCACCCTTAGCCGGGTTTCCTCTCTGTGGGATTTCCCCCCCCCTGACTTCGCGACGGAAGAGTCCCCGCCGAGGGATCCTTTCCGGGTGCCCCCTCGAGCGGTACTGAAGCGCGGTGCCCGACGAACTGTACCGGAGCCCAGAGACTGGCTCCTCAAGTACCGTGGCGCTCCCCGCTGGAAGCTCCGCTCCAAAGTACTGAGAGGCATTGATTACGAGTGGCGCTTTATGTTATATGCTCCGTCCCAAAGTACTGAGAGTCATTGATTACGAGTGGCGCCTTGTGTTATACGCTCTGCTCCAAAGTACTGAGAGTCATTGAGTACAAGTGGCGCCTTGTGTTAGACGCTCCGCTCCAAAGTACTGAGAGTCATTGATTACGAGTGGCGCTTTGTTTTTACATGCCCTGCTTTAAAGTCTTACGTGCGATTGATTCCGAATAGCGCTCTGTGATTCATATGCCAGGTTGAAGTGTTTCGTGCTATTGATTCCGAGTAGCGCGCTATTATTCATGTGCCATCTTGAAGTGTTGAACGCTATTGATTACGAGTAGCGCTCTGTTATTTATATTCCCTATTACAGGGCTATGTGTCAGAGATTACGAGTAGTTCTCCAAGCTATGTGCCCCGTTCTGAGGTCGTCACCAGTTAGCTCGCCCAACGCGCGTGTACAGCTACGTGAGTGGTAGTTGTGCCCTAGGCAGTACTGTTATTTCATGAATTGCATATGTGGTATGAACAGCCTTTATAGCTCCTGACTGATATGTACATCGCTAGCTATTGTATTATCAGCTTATGAAATGTACTGCTACCTCATGAACTGCATCTAACGTGATCTACTTGGATAAACTTGAGTATTTACATAACTCCTACAGTGTGGCGTCACTTATTGTGTGTGTTCCTTGTCTCAAGTGAGGTGCGTGTTGTATGGTTGCTTTACACACAGTCCACTGGTGGCCCGACCGCTCGTGTCACGTTACCGCCCCATAGGGCCTGGAGACCCCAGGTCCTACATGAAGGATAGATTATTGTTCCTCAGCTCCAAAGTACTTGTGGTTGGTAGAGCTTTGAAAATATATTGATCGTCTACTGAGTTTGTGTCATTTTCCACTAACCAAAGAGATTTGTTGACTACGGAGTGTGCTGAGTTTTGTTTTATTTTGTGGCAATACTTTATTGTGGTGCACATTCTCCCTATTGTTTCATTTATTAGCCCGAATTCCAGTTGTACCCGTGCCGGTGATGCTGTCTGAGGAAGCTGAAAGACCTATTTATAGGTTGTGACTTGCAGTGTGTTTAAAAGTGCAGAATCTTTTCCATGTAAAACAATGCAGGCATAGGGTATCGTTAGTAGCATTTTTGCCGCTATCACAGAAAGTAGTGGTTTGTAAGATGAACCCTCCAATTCTTTGGCCAGTGTTCCAAAAGCAAAAGCTAATGCACTGCTTCTATGTGACATATAGTTTTTCTGCTTATCAATGTAAACTCCCAGGTATTTGTAGCTGGTGGAGAAAGGGGGCGGGCCTCCAATCACCTCTCAACAGTCCCCTGGTGTGGGATTTACTGGAGGTAACCGGAGCCCCCAAGGACCCTCTGCAGCCAAGGGGACTTCATCCCCCAAACCAGTTGTGCGCCAGGAGGAGTGTTTGCAGAGTAGAGATCCTGCCCCCAATTTTTTTTTTACATTTTTGGGGCGCTGCGGGGTCCTATGGGACCCCTCTAAGAGTCTTAAGGGGGTCTGGGTATTTCTAACCTGTCCCATTTTCTTATTTTTAAATGTTTTTCTGGGTGCCAACACTTCCTGGTTTGAAATGTTGGAAGTCAATCAGATCTCAGCACAAGATCGGGAGGGGTAGAGGATCTACCGCATCTGTATATATACAATTGGAAATTTCTTTAAATAACTCCGCAACTACTGAACGGATTTACACCAAATCACAAAAAAGGCACTTCCCTTAACCAACATCTACAATTCTGCCAAATGGTGGAATTCCGTTTAGTGGTTCGGGCTCTAGCAATGTGTAAAGTTTCCTATGCAAATTAACATTGGGAAATGTGTTTTGGGACACCCCCTTTTTGCGGCTCCCGGTTGGCGGATCACCCCGAAACATTCAAGACAGCAACCGTAGTGAGCATTAAACTAGTTTTGAAGGTTTTGTGCAAATCCGTCAAACGATGAAAAAGTTATTTGCAAATAAAAACGCTCTTCCCATGTAAACTACATTCTAACTATAACTACCCACTAGCGACTGCCAGTAGGTTATATGTATGTATGTATATACAGACACTGATTGATCTTTAAGGCTTAGAGTAATATATTCAATTATGCAAAAAGAAGCAGGAAAATGATGCTGATATTGGAGGCCATCAAAGATAAATGCCAGGAGAGGCATATTCTTTGCCTGGTCAAAGAAGCATCAATAAGAATGAAAACTCAGGTTAACCCTAACTTTTACTTGCTTCCAAAATCCATAGGTCACTCATTGGTCCCCCATGGGGCCTTTATGTTGCAGGATTAGTGGTCTTACTGAAAACTATTTTTGTTATTCTCTGAGGATTTGTAGTGTGCACTTATCACCCTAGGGGAATCCAGGCATTGGAGTAGCTGAGCAGGCCGATCTGGCTCCTAGTTGAATAGCCAGGCTTCTAGTTTGTTGCGGGATTCAAGAAGGGATGGGGAGCTCCTCATGTGGTGTGGGAGGTCATTCCAAGGTTTGGCGGTGATGTAGGAACAGGAGCATCGTCCTGACTTGCTCCTACGGATATGGTGTATTTGTGCAAGAAGGGGTGAGGCTGAGAGCATTCGCCTGGTGGGTTGGTGGAAGGTGTGGCACTGGTTGAGGTAGGCAGGTCCGACGTTGTGGTGAACTTTGTATGCATGGGTGTGCAGTTTGAATTGGCATCGCTTCTGGAATGTAAGTCAGTGTAGCTATTTGATGTGGGCATGATGAGTGCATTGCAGGGTATGTTGAGGACGAGTCTGGCCATGTGTTCAGCAATCTTTGCAAGAGTTGATTCATGATGCCAGCATAGAGTTTATTGCCGTAGTCCAGTCTGGTGATGATGAGGGCCAGGTGGACCATGCATTTGGTGTCGTGGGGGGGAGCCATAAGAATATTTTGCAAGGCATGTGTTGGATGAAGAAGCAGGAAGAGGTGACAGCGTTAATTTATTTTCCATTTGTGAGTCTGTCATCCATGATGATACCAAGATTTTTGGCGTGGGCCGTGGGGGTGGGCCTGGGTCCCAGGTCCATTGGCCACCAGCAGGAGTCCATGGAGTGCTCTTGTTGCTGAAGATCAAGACTTCACTTTTATTTGTGTTGAGCTTTAGGCAGTTCTGTTTCTTCCAGTTAGCTACGTTGGCCATGCAGGTGTTGAAGTTGGTCCTGGTGGTGTGGCTGTTGTCTGTGAGGCAGAAGATGAGCTGGGTGTCGTCTGCGTAGGATACAATGTTGAATCTGAGAGATCTTATGTCGTAGGTGAGTGGTGCCATGTAGAATTTGAAGAGAGTAGGGCTCAGTGATGATCCTTGAGGAACTCCGCAGATGAGGTTCTTGGGTTCAGAGGTGTAGGGTGTGAGTCTGATACACTGGGTTTGGTCGGTGAGGAAGAAGGTCAACCAGGTCAGGGAGGGACCATGTATTCTGGAGTTGTGGAGTCTTGTGATAAGGGTACCGTGGGATACGGTGTTGAAGGCTGCTGAGAGGTGGAGTGGTATGAGTGTGACGTTTTCTCATTTGTCGTCAGTTGCTGCAATGAGACAGGTTTCCATGCTCTGTCCTATGGCTATTGCGGAAACCAGACTGCGAGACCTTGTGAACAGAATCCCATTCCAGGTTATAGGTGAAGAACATAACTGATGTTCTGAACAAGTTAAATTGTATGTCTTGGCAGTGCTAATATATTGTGGTTGCTGTAGATGTTACTGCCTTGTATTCCAGTGTAAAGTATGAACAGGACTCAGACTGCATTAAACATTTTTGGCACAACTGTTAATCTTCCCTTTGACAATGAAGTCAAATGCAGTTTCAGATGATGCAGTTTATTCTGTATGAAAACAATTTTATATACACTAGATCCCACTTTCTACAAGTGCAGGGAAATGCAATGGTGGGTGTCTGTGTGGTCCGAAATTAGATAGATAGTTTAATAATATACTGGAAAACAGTTGTTCCCTGGGACATAAAGTAGAACCAGTGGAATGCTCACACAATACTTTGTCTAAGATACATATATGATTCACTGCTGACCGGGTACTCTTATTTGAAGGAATTAGATAAGTATGTTTGTTTTCTCAATAATAATGATTTACATTTGAAAAGTTATTATTCTTCAGGTAGTACTAGTTTTGAATATATTGCTGCAAACTCTATATTGCATGCAAGTAGCTCCCACCCACCTACAATGGTGTCATTGTGATACATTCCTTAGAGCTCACAGATATTGATCTAATGTGATTGATTTCAAAGCTGAGGTTTAAAAACCTTAAGATCTCCAAGGTAGAGGATATGACAAAGAATATATCTTTCAGGGTCACTATCTTAGGTGCCCGACAAAAAATGTATTAACTATTGATTACCCGAATTCAAGATACAGAAAGGCCCATACAGCTCGGCTTATAAAAACAGTCACCAGGCAGACTGTTGATTTGAAGAAATTGATGAATTGACACTAGAATATTTTGATATTAATCCAGATTTGGGTAGCTCCTTGAAACTCAGACCCGGTATCACTTTCATAAAATCACACTCCATTAGGGATATAGGGACACCAAGCTACTTTACCAGATCTTTAGGAGGAAATCGGATGGATGTAACAGGTTAGTATGCGCGTTATAAACTTGTATGAATTAGTTGGATGGTAGAAAAAGCTCTCTTAGATGGCAGAACATTTGTTTAAATAAATCTTTTTTCATGATCCGTCTAACCATATATGTTTACTACATCTAATAATTCCCAGTAATCTCATATACAATGGGAGTATGATTCACACTTTGATGGTCAGGATATTGGATCACTTAGGGCCTGATTATGGGCCCGATTCACAGAACAAACTTAAGACAAAATCCTAAACTTAGTACCATTTTGGTATTCACAGAATGCACTTACTACTTCTGGTATTCACAGAATGAATTTACTACTTTTGCGATTCACAGAATAAACTTACTACTTTTGCTATTCACAGAATGGATTTACGACTACTAACTTTACGTCTGCACTCGGGCCGGAAATTCCGGCCCGGAGGCGGAGCTTCCGACCCGGAGGCGGAGCTTCCGACCCGGAGGCGGGGCTTCTGGCCCGGAGGCGGAGCTTCCGGCCCAGAGGTGGAGATTTTGGCCATGGCTAAATCTCCGCCACTGGCCGGAATCCCCACCTCCGGGGCGGAAGCTCCGCCTCTGGCCCGGAAGCCCCGCCTCCGGGTCGGAAGCCCCGCCTCCGGGCCGGAAGCTCCGCCTCCGGGCCGGAATTTCCGGCCCGAGTGCGGATGTACAGTTAGTAGTCGTAAATCCATTCTGTGAATAGCAAAAGTAGTAAGTTTATTCTGTGAATCGCAAAAGTAGTAAGTTCATTCTGTGAATACCAGAAGTAGTAAGTGCATTCTGTGAATACCAAAATGGTACTAAGTTTAGGATTTTGTCTTAAGTTTGTTCTGTGAATCGGGCCCCTTGAGTTTGGCGGACGGGTTACCCATCACAAATGAGGCGGATATCCTGTCCACCGGATTACGAGTTCCATTATATCCAATGGATAAAATGGAACTCGTAATAGGGCGGACAGGATTTTCATCATGTTAATGATGAACTAACCCGTCCACCAAACTCGTAATCAGGCCCTTAGTCTTAGTATTAAAAATGCTTACCCGGAGGCATTACACTTGGCAGCTCGACATAACAGTCACCTGAGGTTCAAAGACAGTAGGCATAATGAGGGTAAACCCAAAGGAATGTAGGGATAACCGAGATCAAGGCAACAAGAAACAAAAAGAATTTTAAACATGAATAAAATAGAATGCCTTCGAAAGAAGGGCATGTACTAAATTAGGAAGACAACATATTTATTCCTAAAACTGTTGCAAATCAATACGCTTTATGTATTCTATTGTGACGTGGAAACAGCCCACTGCTTGGCACTCTGTTTCCAAATGTGATTTAAACTACAGGATTATGGGATTGATTGTTGTGAACCACATAGAATTCTTTTATATGTTTTAAGACTATTGTTGCTGGAATGAGCTACAAATTGTTCACTGGGCCAACAGAAACAAGCAGAGGTATGTATGCCTGTGTGTGTTTTTTATATCATGTAAACCTAAAAGAAAGACAATGGATTCAAAAAGGTTTCCATGCTTTTTGAAAAGTGGATAATTGCTACAGATAATGTGAATATTTGATTACTAATTTTTTTCAAGAAAAAGGCTGCAGATGGCAATACATTTGAGAAGGGATACAGAGAGCAGATGAAAAGTCAAAAGTGTCACCCTTGTACCTGTAAGGAGACTAGAAGGATGCATGTTTTGGTAAATCATATTTTAATAAAAATATATTTAAAATAAGTTATAACTTTTGTAATGAATTACGGCCTGCTGCCCCCACATGGTTTCTCCTACATATGGCTACACTTGATCTGAGATGTATGACATCTGCTACATAAAAGCTGTAAAATATGGGATTACTACTGGGCTGTTCTGATGAATTCCTAGGAAGGTATTGATTTCTAGGGATCTTTTTACTGCACCACCTGTAGTATCCACATGGGGCATAAACTTGCAGCCCACCTGTATAGACCAGCTACCAGATGGCCCAACGTTAGAGACATTTTTTTTCATTAGAGAGATAAAATAAGTGAGGAGTGAAGAGTAAAGAAGATTAATAAGAGAATCAATCAGGTGCACAATAATGGTCAGGCAATTTTCTTTATCCTTTATATTCTTTATGTATACAAGATCACAGCCAACGCGTTTCACCCAATAACGGGCTTCCTCAGGGCATACCCCAGTTCATAAAGCCCAAATAGGAAACATGTAATGAGTTCTGGTAATCACAGCAGCCATCCAAGGAACACTTATACACACTAAGGATCTCAAGTATGTAAATTACTTCCTAAAAGACAAAACTACAACTCGAAAAAGTGAATAACTGCCAGAAAAACTACTAAAATCCAAACCTAGAGGCAGCAAAGTACATAACTTTACAGAAAAGAAAGCAGATACTAAGGGCTTTGTTACGAGTCGGTGGTCCTTGGAATGCCAGATTTGCAGGTTGCGCAGTGGTGGTCTTCCGACTGCCCCATTAGGACCAGGGTGAGCGGGCCACCCTGAGATCCCTGGGAGTGGTGCGGTGGTATTGAGGGAACAATATGCTGCTACGGCCCAACCATATTACAAGTTTTCGCAACTCCATGAAAAGTGTGGCGGTGAGGAAACAAAGGAGGCTCTGGAGGGCCCACTTGTGCCTCACACCATGTGGATGCACAACATGTGCCCTCCTGTGTGTATGCACACCAGTTCCTGCACGGCAGGGACTGCAGCAGTCCATGACATGCAGGTACTGACTTTGAGCAGCCGATCTGCGTATTTCGGTATTTGGAATTCAGGCACAGATGAGGCTGATTACAGCAGAGGGCTCTACACCTTTTATACATATTGAAACTGAACCTGTTTGGGATTCTATTTCACCACAAACTCTTTGTCGAATTGTTGAAGACTCATTAATTATTGGAGAATCAATTCCAACCCTGATGAAATCCTGTTGAACGAAACGCGTTGGCGGGGCTGCCGTGCGCTTGTAAAATGGCTTCAATTAAGTGGATTTGAATACAGATGAACAAGACTCCCCTTTATTACTTTGGGGTAAAATATGGTTATCTGAAGATCTTAAGTTTTCCAAAGAAATTCTTCAAGATTGTAAAAGTCTTGATTACGCAATGCAGATCCCTTGGTTGTCATATGTCAGTGATACGTTATATAAAATAGGTTTGGGTCATCTTTATGATAATCCTGAAAATATCCGGGGAGATATTAAATCTTTAAATAAAACGAGTTACCGGAAATACTTAAATACATTGTGTCCGGTTAGGTCAACAAGCTGTATGGATAAACCGCAGCATCAGTTTTATTCAACTTTTACAACCCATGTACAATGGCGGTTTTATCTTACCAGGTTTAGACTAAACATTCTTCATTTTCTTTTTGCCTTTCCAAAACAAGGGGGTTGGTGTGAGAGGCTGCCCCCTTGCCCTTGTAATAACAAAGTTAGTCAGAGTACCATTCATGTTGTCCTCTTTTGCTCTTTATACCAGGAGCCTAGGATTCGGTTTATTAAGCCTATCCTTAAAGGGCAGCAACCTTGTAATTATAAAGAAGGTTATGACTACTTATTATCACTATCATCTCCTGGAGTATGTTGTGCCATGATAAATTTCATACGACTTTCACTCCAGATTAGGAAGCGGTATAGTTAGTCTGGTGTTAGGCCTCTACATTGCTGTGGGAAACCGTATTAGAAATTGTTGTTGTATGACGGCCACTAAATAGCCTTGTGCATTTATTTATACTCTCTGGTTTAGAATGCCAAGTATGTCCTATTATACTGACAATTGATCTGTTGAATGTATTAAATGCATGTTCTTTTTAATATAAAAATGTATACTTTTATGATTCATTTTTTGAACCGAATAAAGTTCTTGAGACTGAGAGACTCCTTGATGAACGGAAATGATTATGATGGATTATTGTATCCTATTGTACTTACAATGGAATAATACATGTTGAAATAATGCAGCCGGGCTGGAGAAATTTAAATGCACATGTGTGTTTTTGACGGTCGGGGACGCCCGGCCAAACCCATATGTGCACATAGCACTCCACCTCCCAGTGCCCCACCCCTCCCTTCGCAAGCTGGCTCAAAGCTGGAAAATAAAAAAATACAATGATGACATCATTTTACTTTTCATTTACTGGCTCTGAGGCAGGCAGTGGGGTAACGCTCCTCCGCCATTGTGAAGGAGCCGCCACCGCCTTAGCTGCAGCTGTAACATCTATAGAATGCTTACGGCGATGGTCTACACATCTGTGGGGTATTGCTTTCTTATGCCTAGGGTGGTTTTATATGAGGATCTACAGTTTTATGGCCTCACTATTATGGGGATTCCACTTTAGCGACTCTTTTATTTGTTTGCGGGCAGTGGTACAAGCAGCGTTACATGATTTATGTGGTTGAGGGTCCTTAGTAATGGAGTTGATAGCCAGCAAGTTAGCTGCATAATTACAGAGGCCTTCCAAGCTAGCCCTCATTTCCCCAATGTGAGCCTCCACCGCCTCCACAGGTCACAATATTATCACGCTTCACAGAAAACGATTTGCCAAAAACGTATGGTGGTCAACCTTTGCCCATTTCAAAACGGATGCCATGGTTTCATGAAAACTGCAAATCGGAAGAAGAAATGATTGTATGTGTTTGGAAATTGTCAGATGGACTCACAAAACTAACGTACTACTGGGTTGTTGTCACTGAAAACGGATTGCAAAATAAACAAATTGTGTGTATGGTCTAAAATGATGGGAGTAAAAAACATTAAATCAATAGAAGACCCATTGTCTCTGCCCATAAAAGTTTGAACAATTGGGTCCCTATACTTAAAATGATCAGTATTAACAACAGATAATGTATCATGATGCTCTAATGCAGAGCGGTCCCATATGTAGTGTGCATAAACTGTGTAAGACTGTCCTCCTGCTATTCAGTAATCCCCCAGGGAGACTGTTTGTGGTCGTGAAGCAGGGGGGCTACACCTGCTGGAAGTTATTGGCGCTATAAAGTGCATTTGTGGCATCTGCAACATAGGTGGCTGTTTGTGGTCCTGAAGCAGGGGGACTACCAGTCCCAGTAGACCTTGGGGCAGAGGAGGAGTCCTCACTAACCAACGCACCTGCTGGCAAGTGTTGGCACTATTAAGTGCATTTTTGGCACCCGTGACATGCATGGGCCATGACTGGTAAAGACCGCACCAGGGTGGGCCAGTCTTCGGCTAGCCGAGGCTGACCTGGGCCCACCCTCTTGGTTTTGTGCTTCAAAAACATTTAGTTAGCGCTCTTACAAGGTAAGGTAACTTTTCCATTCACCTTGTTACCATCATCTAATCATGGGGTATAAGACTGTTACCTCTCCAGGAAAGCCGGGGTTAAGGAGACTGCTTGTACTCCTACCATAACTTCAAATTTGTCCTCAGCTATGGGAGCCATTACCACACAATTGGAGATTGTCGAGAACAGGAGGGATGCTCTTCAAAAACTCACTGGAGTAAATGCCGCGTCCAGGCCCTCTGCTCCCTCACTTGTATTAGCGGATGGCGCTCCCGAGGTCACCTTAGACTCCAGGCCAGTAAGTCCCTTGATATCTATTGCAGCCTCGGATTTTGGTTCGATTCTTAATCCTCTGAATAATCCACTTTTGGCCATTACCCCAGCTCACCACATTTTGCACAAAAGACCTTATCAGCAAAGCATAAAAGGCGAAATGACCCCAAGCCTAATGCCTTTGCCAATGCAAAAAAACACCTCAAACAAAGAACATTGTTATGGCTCCTTTAAAAGCATGTGAACCCCATTTAGAATTCAATCTGAATTCAACACTTAGTTCAGGTGATGTGTAAACCTTTTTCTGATAATCTTGAATCACGTTGAAGGATAGCCAGCGAGATGAGCTTCCTCAAATTAAGTCACTAGGAGAGAAAGTCCAGGCTCTTATGAATCAACAAAAAGCGAGCCAGAGCAGGGTAAACAACTGTCTTCAATCTCAGACCTCATTTTCAACCCTAAGTGAACCTCTGCCCTCTACTACGGAAACCATAAATGTTGGACACCCAATTGCTCATCGGCTGCTCACCGCCACCAACCATTTGTCGCCTTTCAAAGCACCTAAAGAGGGAAGAAGACTTTGTGCACACAGAAAGGCAAGTTCAAAAAGTTCCTTGCTCTTTAATAAACCAGGTAATGATGTTTTTCAGTTGCCACCAAAATGCACACCCTACGTTATCATCTTAGAGGAGATGCCCTGACTCCCCGTTGCACATGTGAGGATTGGCATGGTCTTGAAACAAAGCTGTGCACTGGAGTACGGGGGGGGCAAAAATAACGCAGATGAAATCATCATGGTCAGGAGAGTAGACTGGCTGGGTTCCCTTCTACTTCAAAGGAAAACTCTGCGGTAATTCACTTTCATAAGATTCCTGCCTCGCTGCTAGCTTTTTTCTACCAACCTGCATTTCCTACATCGTTGCCATGTAAGCCCACTAACCATTGCCCAGCTCTGTTCTACGTGTAACGTGCCTACTTCTTCTTTTGCCCATGTGAAGTATTTTGAGACCCTGGCATTGATGTCAGATGTTGAGTGACTTTCCGACCGCTCAGATATCCCCTTTGATGATATGGGCCCAGATACTAACAAGACAATCCCTCAAATTACCTCCCTGCAACCCATTTCAAGCAATCCTCTAACCCTGCCCAACAATGATTCGGTCCTTAAAAAATTGATGTTGTGGAACATTGCGGGCATCAGTAACAAACTGAACAATAGTGACTGGTTGGAGTTGATTAGTGGGTTTAATATTTTTGGCTGCCAGGAGAGACTAAGAAGTATTTTGGAATATTTGAGAGATTGTGGGTTGCAGAATATTATTCTCCTAGAAACCCATCTGGGGGAGTCATACTGCAAAAGGTTATTCATGGTGCAGGCATGGGTCCAGCAGGTAGTCTGTACAACACAAGTACAGAGGGTTGTTATTGTGATGAGAAGGAATTCAAATATAGAGTTTCTCAACAGTGAGGTAGATAAGGACGTTAGATGGATTATTATCTATCTATTTGGTTGGGGGAAAATAGGGGAACCGGCCTAGGCTTCTACGGACCGAATGTTTATGATACTGGTCTCCTTAGGAGGTTTTTTGAGAAGATACTTGACAGGAAAGATCCTAATCTATGGGAGGCGATTTTAATACTCTTTTGAAAATTACATTAGATGGTTCAACTAGGCGTCCACCTTGCAACACCCCAAAAATAGCAACCTGGCTTAAGGATATTATGGAAGATCTTGGTTTAGTGAATGTCTGGACTTTGAGAGAAAGCCAGTTGAAAGTGTTTTCGTTTTATAGCAAACAATATGGGCACAGCTCCCGTTTGTACCTTTGGCTAGTGCATAGGTCTCTAAAGTAAAACAGTCAAGTAAATGCCCTTATTTTATTCTGACAATACATTAGTAAAATTAGAATTGGATTTGGGGGAAAGGGTTATGGAGTGGAGGTGGACCATGGAAAGGAGGTTTTTGGGGAACCTCTCTTTAGTACAATAACTGAAAGAAAGTACAACCATTTTGATGAGTGCTAATCTTGGGAGTGCATCAATGAATTTTGTTTGGGATGTATATAAAGCTTTTATGTGTGGGGCTATTGCATATTGGTCTATTCACTTTATAAAGGTTGAAAGGGATGAGGAGTGTAGGGAGTCGTGTCAGATGAGAATGCTGATGCTCAAAATGGAGCTAGTTACAGTATCTCATCAGTCAAAACCCACTGCCGAATAAGAAGAATGTAAAGAATACTACAAATCGCTATTGCAAATGAATTTGCAAAAGAGATGGGAAATTAGAAACCTCCAGAATTTTGAGTACAGTGAGAGGACTGGGACGATCTTAGCCCGGAAAATTGAGCACAAAATGCCGTGAATAATATAGCCAGTATTCACTTTCCATTAGAGGGCAAACCCTGCGAAGATACTGAGGGGATTGCCAATGCTTTTCTTAGCTTTTATCAGGCCCTTTACAGGGATTAACCTGGGGTAGGGGAGAAGATAAGGGACAGTTGCCTTGATAAATTACATTTAGCTAAGTTGGATCCTCAGAGAGAGCGGGCACAAAATATCTCGGAGGAGGAGGTTCAAGCGGCAATAGCAAGGTTAGGAGAGCCAAAGCCGGTGGTCCTGATGGCTTACCAGGGGAGCTTTGTAAGGCCATGGTGGAAGACCGAAGTCCTGTTTGGTGTAAGATGTTTAACAGCATATTAAATGTGCAGCAGGATCCGACGTAGGCCAAAGCTAAAATTGTTGTGATCTTGAAACCAAACAAAACCCCCTACTACTTGTGAGTCATATCGGTCAATATAATTTTTAAATGCAGATTATAAAATATTTGCTTCGATATTGGCTACAAGCCTGGCTGTGGTATTGGGAATAATTGGCTGCTGAAGACTAGATAGGTTTTGTACCTTGAAGACAACTGATCAACTTAGTTCACCAAGTTATTACTGTCATTGACCTAGCCAGTACATATCAAGTTCTGTTGGCTTTGATAACTTGGAATAAGGCAAAAGCCTTTGATCAGGTGATCTTGGAATACCTATGGGAATGTTTGGAGAAATGTGGGCACCCTTATAATGAATTGAAGCAATTAAGGCCCTGTATAGGAATCTCTACGAGAATCCATTAACAATTTGATTATGCTCAAGGTCGTGAATAAGTGAGGTACGACGCAAGGATGTCCTGTTCCCTATTCTTTTCGGCTTCTTTATTGGCCCTCTGGCACAGGCTGTTAGGGCCGAAAAAAATATTGTTCCCTTTGTATACGGTGGCTATCAGAAAAAAGTTGCACTATATGCAGATGATTTAGTCATTTTTACTTCCCAGCCAGAGACACCTGTCTGTATCTTACGAGATTTGGCCAGCAGCGGCCAGGCCATTGGGGCAGAGGAGCCACCCCCCCCCCCCCTTTGCCTCTCACAGCCTGTCTGAACACAGGTCAGCCTGACAGATACTATTAATTTTCAGGTCAGACAGCCAGGAGCCAGACATGAGCTAAATACACAGACTCCTGGCTGCTTGACCTGAACTTTGCTGGGCTCCCCAGCTCAGCAAATGTTCCGAGGCCCTGCCCGCAGCGACAAGGGGTAGCATCACTGATTGCCTTGCCCCTGGGCACTTCAGTTTTAAGCCTTGAAACGCTCAGGGTCGAGTGTCAATCAGTGACACTTCATCACCGAGTGGGGTGGGGTCAGCAGTCTCACTGACCCCCATCCCACTCTGTGATGATGTTGGGACTGCTGCCTTCATGAGGGAAGGCAATACTCCCAAGCCTCCTGGGACCTCAGAGGCAGAGCTGCAGGTAAGAGTGTGTGTTTTTGTTAATTAATGTTTGGTGCGTGCATGCATGTATGTATGAATGTTTGGTAATGAGTGTTGTGAATGGATGTGTTTGTGTGTGTGCGCGCACGTGTGAGTACATGGCTGTGACAGTATGTGTGTGTGTATCAGCCGCGGTCCGTGCAGGTAACAGCGGTGGGGCCGCATTGGGGGGGGGATTTCGACGGACGATACTCAGGGAAAATTAATAATTTATTTAATTTTCCCTCTGCATTGTCCCTAAAATCCCCCCCAACGTGGCCCAACTGCCCCACCATTGTTACCTGCACGGACCGCGGCTGGTGTGAATGTGCGCTTGTGCATGTGTGTCTCGTTTGCCCCACCCCCCTCCTAAACTTACCGGCCACCACTGGATTTGCCTAATCATTTCGGGTACTACGCAGGCGATGAGATTAACCAAGTTTAAACTGAGATTATGGCCTAGATTGTACCCATTTTGACAAGCCCAGCACCCACAAATTAAATATTTGGGGATTGATGTATTTTAGGATCTAGGGGTAGTGAACCAGAAAAATCTTAACAAACCTGCCATGGAGATCAAAAAAATATTAAATAAATGGTTAAATCTCCCACTCTCCATCTTTGGCAGGGTTAACATTGTTAAAATGTACATTCTTCCCAAGCTGATGTTTTTATCTAGTTATGGTTGACCCCGGGTCATTGCGGTAAATTCAAGGGGACATTGAAAGCTTCATTTGGGCTGGGAAAAGAGTGAGGATAGCTTGGAGAAAACTGAGACATAGACTGAAGAAGGAAGCGCTCTAGGCTCCCGACCTGAAACTATATTGTTGGGCTGCACAGTTAAAATAATTTAGGGTGTTACTTGGGTCTCCAGTGAACGCTGATGTGGGGCAGTTGTTTTTAGCTGAGTAGACGCCTAGATTGCCCTAACTGTTTTCTATATAATTTAGATGTGCCTAGAGTTTAAAAAAAGGTAAAACTGAAAGTTTTAAACAGCAGAGGTAGGTTCTGGTTCAGGATCAAAAAGAAATGGTTGATTGCATTCTATTCTGGCCAGGCATGAATTTGGGAGTCGCCAGGCACCCCCCACTGTTTAAACGATGCTTTAAGTGTCCCACTTCAGATAGCCACTTGCATATGTTGGAGTAACATGATCGATGAGGATGGCTAAAGTCATTTAGTGACCGTAGGGGTAGAACAAGGGGTAGGCTATCTTGGTTTAAGTATATGCAGCTTGTCTCATGGTATAGTTCGCTAAGGCAGGATGGGAACCTTCTAGACCTGGGTCTGGCAACAGAGCTGCCTAGCACCAGGATACATAAGAAAGAAGTGGCAAAGTGGTATGACCTGCTATTTCAGACACAGGATAAGAGGGGCAACCCGGGCTGAATGAAATGGGCTGACGCATTGCCGAATGAGGATGTGGGTGGTATTATGGCAAGTATTATTTGAGCTATAATATGCCACTGTCACACCAGCTATGTTTGAAAGAAAACATATTTTTACAATACACATGGCTTACTGGATAACCAAGAAGGTGGCAGGACATCTGACAGATGCAATAATTTCAGGCAAAGCTTAGTTTGTACAGGAGGAGCCTGTCCATTGATTACACCATTTGGAGGCTGATGGAGTTCCTTCTGAGCCCCATCTGTAAGACCTTCGCTGAATGCCTAATGGGGCTGTATCGGACAGTTGAAGAGAGATACAGCTGGAGGGAGGCCACCTCAGTCAAACTTAGGATAAGTTTGGCCATCTTTAGGTGGACATCTCATTGTTGAAGGTGATACATGCTGAATATCAAAATACAAATATCATTTTTATATATGCCCTGCTACCAAATAAACAATGCAGCACTTACTACTACCTCTTTAACTACATTAAACATAAAACAAATAACTACTACCCCGAAGTCTTTGAGTAAGCCATCATTCAAACCCTTTTAAAAATGTACCTCCACGCAGCCATACAAGTCTGTCACGATAATTTCAATCAAACCTTTTGGAGACACCTCCAACAATCTAAACTAAGGGGCCGAATAGTTTACAAACAGCCAATTTGCATTTTAAATAAAAATAATGAGATCACTAGCCTATGCCCTTGTCACAGAGGTAGCCAACCACTACAATTTACTGATAGAAAGCCCTTTCTAACAACAAAGGGTCCGATTACGATGTCAGTCAGAAAGCCATCTGAAAGCCGGAGGCTTTCCGCTCGACATCTATGGCGGTAGGAGGGAAACCCACGGGGGGATTCTGCTCTGCTTTCGATGGCTCACAAGGTCCTATGGGGTTGCAAGTGGAATGATGATCCCATAATGACAGCGGCGCCAGCATCGGCTCCGCCGTTGGCATTATGATGTCGCTTTTGACCTGCCCTTTTATGGCAGTCCACCCGCCATGAAAAGACAGGAGGGAAGTGAGTCTGGGGGCCCTAGCAGAGTCCCCTTCCCTCCTGGCCCTCCGAAATGGGGCCTGGGGTGGCACCTTTGGTCCCTCCATAATATTCCTGCACTGTGTAGGATGTACCTCCTGGTGCCTTCCACACAGTGCAGGGATGTTTAAAATCAATTGCAATTGTAAAATGGATGTTCCCGACCGCCCATAGAGCGCTTGCATCAAAATACAACGTGAGGAACCGCAGAACTATGGTCGGGCAGTTCCATTCCGCTATTATGTGAGTCGGACACTCATCCGACCGACATCATAATTAGACCCAAAATTAAGACAAACTAAGTCTGTTAGAAATGGGGATCTCTGCTTGGCAGAGGTAGGTTCCTTTCTCCAAATAGGGACCCTTGCTTCTAGTCAGGATAAGGGGGATACACTTCCAAAATAACCCCTGCTCACACCCTTGGTAGCTTGGCATGAGCGGACAAGCTTATCTGAGAGACAGTGTGTAAAACATTTGTGAACACATACAGTAATACAGTGAAAACACTACAAATGGACACCACACCAGTTTAGAAAAATCAGTAATCTTTATCTAAACAAAACAAGATCCAAAACGACAAAAACCCACAATACAGTAATAAAAATATATCTTTCAAATGGTAGAAATAGTTCAGTTCAAATCAAATTGCAAATACAACACTTTTCACACAAAGTACCTTTGATGCGTTGTGCACACAAACAAAAAGGACCGCAGGGAAGGTGATGCGTCGGTTCCTTACACTCAGGGAAAGTCATGCATTGGTTCCTTGCTATAGGAGAGGTGATGGTCGGTTCCTTACTGTTGCGCAGGGGAGGTGATTCTTCGGTTCCTTACCAGACAGGAGGTTATGCGTTGGTTTCTTACTGCATGAGTAGTTGATGCTTCGGTTTCATACTGTGTCCCCTAACGATGCAACAGACCTGGCGCCTTGATGCAATGCGATGATCCAGGACAATGCGTGGGTTCTTGCAGCCGCACAGCAGGGCTTTCGTCGGAATCGGTGCGGTGACCTCGGAATTCGGAGATCGGTGCAATTGATGCGGCGTGCAGCGATTTCTCGAGCTGCGAGTAGACGCTGCAACAATTTCTCGAGCTGCGAGTAGGCGCTGCAACGATTTCTTGGGCAATGCATCAGAAACAGGTGCGGATGCGTCATGCTACTCGAAGTTGCGTTACTTTTCCAGCTCCCAGCGGCAAACAGCCTCCAGAGGTCCAAAACAACAGCAGGCACATCTTAGCAGGTCAGAACTCCCAGCAAGAAAGTTCAGGGGAGCTGGTGGTGAAGTCGTTGTGTCCCTGAGACCTCAGAACAGGAGGCAAGCTCTTCTTCAAGCCCGTGGAGATCTTCCTTAAGCAGGGGACACAGCAAACAGCAAAGTCCTTTTCCCTTTCCTTGGCAGAAAGTAGCCACTGTAGGCAGACCCAGACAGCAAACAGCACAGGGGCAGTATTCCACCTCAGTTTCTCCAGCTCTTCTCCTTGGCAAAGATTCCTCTTGATTTCCCAGAAGTGATCTTTGAAGTCCTTTCTATCCCTGAGACTTCCAACAGGAGGCAAGCTCTACTTCAAGCCCTTGGGGAAATCTTTAACAGCTAGATGATGAAAGCACAGTCCAGTCTTTTCCCTGCCCAAGACAGAAGCAACCACTACAGGACAACCCCAATAGCACACAGCACAGAGGTAGTACTTCTCCTTCAGCTTCCCTGGTTCTTCTTCCTGGCAGGTTCCTTAGTTCAGTAGTAATCTAACAGTCTGGGGTATGGGCCCCTCTTTTTATACAGTAAATGTATTTGTTCTCTCCTGGCCCAGGGCTCTGAGCCCAGTCCAAGCCAGTTCTGGGGGTCACTTTGCAAGTGCACAACAACCTCCATTGTGCCATCATTGTGGAAGGCAGCCACAGCCCTATAAAGGTGCAGGTGCTACTCCTCTAAGCACTCCAAATGCAGACCAGGCCTATTCAGCCTATCTCTAATTCATTCAGACTCTCTGGAACCACTGAACATCCTCAGCCCCTTTCACTCCAAAGCCAGACAGTCAATACACATCCTAGAAGAGGCACAATGGAAGGCTAAGCAAGAAAATACCTACTTTCTAAAAGTGGTATTTTCAAATAACAGAATGTAAAAATCACCCTCACTAAAAGATGCATTTTAACATTCTGGTGCTGATTCCGATCTGGGAAAAAAAAATTGCGTACGACTCGTATCCGTATATTTTCACGTACGAATCGTACAAGTACCGTACAAACTGCGAAGTACGATTCGTACGTGAAAAATACATACGAATTGCGTCGGGAAAATGGTCTGAGAGGGATCCAGAAATTTTTACGTGCAAATCGTAAAACAGAAGTCCGACCGCGCAAGTACGATCCGTACCGCCCGTCCAAATACACTATCGCATGTAAAAGGCCCCGTACGGAGTGAACGTTGTAGCACACATGTACACGGGTAAACTTGTGCCCGGATACGAGTCGTACAGACCCCCCTCCCCCCGCGTATGTCAGCACCGTACCCCCGTATGTCAGCACCCTACCCCCCTCCGCACAGTACCCCAGGACCGTACACCAGCCCCGCACCTGTACGCGCCGCACCCCAGGCCCGTCTCCCAACCCCGCACCTGTACGCACCGTACCCCAGGATCGTACCCCAGCCCCGCACCTGTACGCACCGTACCCCAACACCGTACCCTAGCCCCGTACCAGTATGCACTGTACCCCAACACCGTACTCCAGCCCCCCACAAGTACGCGCCGCACCCCAGGCCCGTAACCCAGCCTCGTACCTGTACGCACCGTATCCCAACACCGTAGCACAGCCCCGCACCTGAACGCGCCGCACCCCAGGCTCGTACCCCTGACCCGCACCTGTACGCACCGTACCCCAACACCATAGAACAGCCCTGCACCTGTACGCGCTGCACCCCAGGCCCATACCCCAGCCCCGTACCTGTACGCACCGTACCCCGACACCGTAGCACAGACCCGCACCTGTACGCGCCGCACCCCAGGCCCGTACCCCAGCCCCGTACCTGTACGCACCATACCCCAACACCGTAGCACAGCCCCGCACCTGTACGCGCCGCACCCCAGGCTCATACCCCAGCACCGCACCTGTACGCACCGTACCCCAACACCGTACCCCAGCCACGTACCTCTACGCACCGTACCCCAACACCGTACCCCAGCACCCTCACCCATCATTGCATATGTACAGACCTTACCTACGCGAAAAAGACATGTACAGAACCAGGACACTGTAAAACAGCACAAGGAGGGTCAATTCGACTCGCACAACACCACAAAACACGTCCACCTGACAAAATACATCTCAATGACTGACCTGGCACATCCAAACAGGCAAACAGAGGCCCTACATTACAACCACCTCTTATAACACACCCACCACAAATTCAAACCCAGCCACACCCACAAATGGACCAATAAAAAGGGCCCACACACACAACCCATGAGCCTTTGCAACAGACCCACTGCTGCCAGACCCTACAGACAAAAAACTGCACCTTACTTACACCTTAACTACACCTTAACTTACACACCTTCACACAACCTCCTTCACAAACACCCCCTCTTCACATTCACACGCACACTGTCACATTCACACCCACACACCCACAACCATCCACACCCACACCCCACACCATGCCCACAGACAAGAATCCAAAGTTCACAAGGGCGGAGCTGGACCTCCTTGTCAACGAAGTCATCAGAGTCGAGCCACAGCTGTTTGGAACATTGGTCAGACAGACCAGCATAGCCCAAAAAACAAGCCTGTGGCAGAGGATTATCGATAAGGTGAATGCTGTTGCACCCATCCGAAGGACCAGGCATGAATGCCAAGCCAGGTGGTTCAATCTGCGCAGGGCAGTCAAGAGGAAAATGAACGAGGAATACGCCCAGAGTAACATCACTGGAGGTGGGCTGCCCCGCAGACCCGTACATTACCATCCCTGGGAGGAGAAGGGGATGGCCATGCTTCCGCCGGTGGGAGTACACGGAGTCGAAGGAGTCGCAGAGCCTGGTGAGTACACAAACAACTCACGTAACATGGGGGGAATGGCATCCACACCATAAATACACCAAATGCACGCAACTTCCCCCAAGAACCTCACTGCACACAACCACACTAAAAAACCACGCTCATGCCACTAATGTCTCCATGCCCCATTCACAAATAAAGGCAATGCCATGTCCCAGGCCACACCAACCACAAACCCAAGACTGGATGTCCGGGATGCTGGGAGGGTGTGGCTCACACAACACATTGTGCAACTCAGAAGCAGACACCAATGCCCTCAGCCCATATGGCCTAGGTACATACCCATGCACCATGCCCAATTCACAGGGACTGGCAAAGTACTGACAAGGTAGCTGACACTTGGCCCTGCTGTAGGCAGCACAAGGCCCTCCTGTGACCACTGTACACTCAAACACTAACTCCACAAGCTCAGATATCTAGCACAGGAACTCACACTCACTGTCATGCCAGCATGCACCATGAGGGGACAGACACATCACCTGGGAGACCCAATGACAAATCACACTACACCCAACAGCAGGCCCGGTCACACACACCCCCTCACACAAGCACACACCCCCGTGGCAGGCAACGGATTTACCCACTCCCACAATGGACATGTGACACTACAAGACCAATACATAGCCAAATAAGCATCCTAGCCCAAAATCTACTGGTCAAACACTCAGGAGAACATATCAATCTGTCCCCCGCAACATACCCATCCCCAAGTGTACATTGAGACGAATGCTAGGCAGTAGCACATCCAACTACCTAGGGGAACTGTGACAACTTGAATATGTATGAAACATGGATGTGGCATGAAACAGCATTAACATTGTCTCCCTCTCACACACAGGGCAACCTCATCGACCTCCCCCCAACAATGGGGGGAACAATCACAGTCCCAAACTCAGCGTGAAGATGATCCCACCGGCAGCGACGACTCTCACCACTCCGTGGATGACCCCGACCAACCTGGCCCCTCTGGTGCCCAAGCCCCTGCAGCACCTGCGTCAGGTACATCTGTGCCAACACCCACCCCCATTCCTGCCACATCCCAGGAGACACCCAGGAGCCCTGCTCGCACTGAACGACACAGCCAGTCTGACCAGGAGGGACAAAGTTCTCTGGGCACCCAGGAGGAGGCAGACAACCCCGCTAATGCCATCCCTCAGGGGTCCCGTAGACCCGATGTTCCCACAACGGCAGGCCAGGCTCGTGTGGGCAGGGGTGGTGGGAGTGGAGGCAGGCGGAGGCGAGAACCTGACCAGGCAGCTGAGGGAACCGGTATGTCACACATACGCCACATCCTGGACACATACCGGCGTGACACCAGGGGCATGGCCAGGTAGTGTCGAGCCTCACAGTGATGAGGGGGACCCTCGACGAGATGAAGAACCTGCAGGCCGAGCAACATGCCAGTCAACAACACCAAGGACGGATGGAGGCAAGACTGGCTGAGCTCCTGGCGGTGCAAACGGACATGACCCGCTCACTCCGTATGATCGCCGACAGCATGGGCAACCCTCCCTGTGCCACCAGGCGAAGACCACCACCAGCCACAGGGAGGGAGGAGGAGGAGGATTCGTCCGACGGAGCATCACAGACATCGTCAAGGCCTGCATCTGAGGGTCCCGCGAGGAAGGTGGGTCGTCCACGGAAAAGACCGTGAGAGTCAGCGGACCATCCACATCTCCCAGGTCACCTGGCCTGGCACCTGGCCCTCTGGTGCAACAGCACCACCTCACCCAATGACATTCTCTGCCACATGGACTTGATGGTCACAGTCTGACCAATGATGACCAACACTGTGGTCTGGACTCTGATGACTCCAACTGACAAGGATGCCATCTCCCCCTGTGAACTTTGGATTCTATGCACCCGGTAGAGCACCTTACTACATCTACCAAAAGACTTACCCCACCAAAAATAAATACTTTATTTTGTCATGAGATGTTGCTGTCATTTGGCATTATTCCACAACATATGTGTGTGTAAATGTCAAACTATGCCTGAGTGTTGAACTAACTCCACCCATCCATACCCTGGGATCTGAGTCTGGTACAGGACACACATGGGTCACAATGTATCATTCAATGCAGACATGGAGCACAATACTCACCTGTGATGGCCTCAAGCTGCTGAGGGGGTGCATGCAATACTGTGCCGACAGACCTATTTGGAAGAGTATCATTAAGGCTTAGAGGTCATGCCTCATTCGGAGGTTCCCGGGGAGGGAGTCCCAGTTATGTGTTGCCAGGTGGGAGAACTATGTCCTGCATGCTGGAGTACGGTGGATCTGAAGAATGGTGGCCAGGTCAAGGTTGGATGCACGAAGATGGCACTACGGGGTCTCGGATGACAGTGGTACAAGGTTGGTTTAGGATCGGGTGTTGTGGCCTGCCTCCTGAGTGTGGGTGGGGAGTCTGAAGGTCATCCTGCAGCACACAGTGATCCATTGCAGCTATCTCTGCTGGACGGTGATGTGGCTGGGGCGCGGGATGTTGCAGCTGAGGTGTGCAGATGCAGCCTGGATGTGGACAAGTTTCCCGGGAGTTTGGATGTGGCTGCTCCGTAAAGGGCAGGGCAGTATTTGACACGGATGTTGTCGTGGAACTGGGGAATGGACGTCTTTCCTAGGAGTGGATCTATCTGGGGATCATGTGCATAATTCAGAGGGTGTTGCAGTCTGAGGCACAGATGCTGGTGATCAGCATGGCAAATGTGAGCAAGCAATCCATGATGCACACCATCTTGTGTGCGTGGACACTGGGTGCTTGTGCAGGGCTTTTGTGGGTGGGACACAAGCAGTTGACCCAGCTGTAAGGGGACAATCCTCAGATGTAGACCTCAGTCCTGTACAAGTCCAGCCTCAGGTGGCTGCTGTTCTGCCATTCATCAATGGATCTCATGCAATCTTGAATATTGGAACTGGCAATGTCTGCGTCCTTGGTGAGGGTGAGGAGCACCTGGCTGTCAATGGCGTACAAGTTGATGATGAGGAAGTGTGCGCATGTGATGGTGGAGAGGGGGGTCCTGGACACACTGTAGATTGACACGCTGAGAGATGATACCTGTGCCATGTGCCTGACAACGACACCATACTACATGCAGAAGCCTTGAGTCCCACTCCCATGGCCTTGCCGGGGTACAGAGCCAGTGGGGAGTAGGAGGGACATGACCTGGTGGGTGTGACAGGGCCTGGAAGGCGTGTTAGCGCTGTGTAGGCAGTCGGAGTTGCACACTCATCATGCAAAGGTGTTGTGTGTGCGCTTAGTGTATGCCTGAGAGCAGGCGGGAGATGTGTGGATGGACATTGCTTGGAGGGTGTCTACAACATCAGACTGTAGTGTGATGTGGGTCATGCAAGGACCTGAGGGTCGTGCAATGTGCACGTTGCATGTGCAGACGGTCCAGCCTTTGGCACCGCGTGGCGGCAACTGTGGCACAGACAAGCTGATGACAGCCAAATGAATGGGTTGAGGGAGTAAGGGAGGAGCATCTTTGATGTGTGTGTGTTGCCAAATCAGGAAACTTCATGTGCCCATGCTGCAGTGGCTGCAACAGCAGGCGGCATGTCCTGGGAACTATGCCACAATTTCCACACAAAGACTAGGATGTCAGAAAGGACTACTGCAACAGGTGTATGTAAAGGAAGGAGTGACCGGTTTTCAATGGCACACCCAGAGACAAAGGATGCACAATCACCAAAGATGACTGACACCGGATCATGAAACTGAAGGCCGAGCTGCGCATAGGAAACACACCCCAGAAGGTGTTGACGGCCCGTTGTGGGGACCAACATGCCAAAACACATACACAGCCATGGACTTCATGCACAATAGAGAATCAAATACATGAAGAACAGCATGCAGGTTGCAAATCTACACATAGACTCATATGCACAATCCTTGATACCCATGCCAGAGATGCCGCATGCACAGTGGCAAGAGACCTGCATTGACAGAGATTAGGCACCTTGGAGGGTGAGAAACACCTTTATTACTCAGGCTCACACCCATGGAAATGCATCAATATGAACAGACTCACAGGTCTTTTGGATGAACATGTGGGACCTACACTGGACACCCCCTTAGCACCACAGATGCTGTAATTCCAGTGGACTGGCACACAAGTGAAGGGGTGAGCCAAACATCCCCTGCTGCACACGGAGAGGCTGCAATTCCCCATTGAGTCTCTTATGGGGAAGTCCCACACTATGTCCACCCGTAACCTCCCGTATGTTTCCGAGGGAAGTTGTACACACATTGATGCCTTCATCACAATCCACAATCCCATAACAGATGACTGTCACGAAGTGTGACTATCAATTCATGTGAGTCATGCTACATGTCATGTGCCCCAGGGTGAATCGACATGTATGCATAGTAACCAAACCTGCACAGGAGCAGTGCCCACACATTCCAAACAACTACCACACCCAAAATGCCTTGCTTCAATCCTTACCCAAAGGACTTTTCACCATGTCTGTGCATGTAACGCTGATTCAGCACACGTTGCAATACTCATGAGGAATAGCAGGAGCACAACGATGCCACGAGCAGACAGCATGCGCAACTACCTGGGGATGACAGACACACAAGAAGTCAGGAAAATGATAGTCATCCGCATGCATGATACGGCCCGTACACGCGTGTGTAGGGGTCCTATCCTTATGGGAGTGTTGCCGTAGGTGTACGCCATAGTGATACGGCCCGTACATGCGTGTGTAGGGGTCCTATCCATATGGGAGTGTTGCCGTAGGCGTACGCCATAGTGATCATTGGGGATTCAATTGACAGACTGCGGCAGGTGTTGGAAGTACATGTTTCAGTCAGAATGCCAGACTTTTTTTCACAAATGTTGTGACCCAAGAAGCAGCTCATACTACTTCACTCGCCACTAAATTCAAACCTAGGAGCACCTTTCAAGCTCCAGTGTCACATAAGATGCTAGACACTTTCGAGATCATGGTGAAAAAAAGATATACAAAACCTGAACTTGACCAAGAACAAACACCAAAATCTTACCAAAAATGAAAGAATCATCCTCAAAACCTTAGCAAGCAAACCTCAAATCACGATCCAACCAGCTGATAAGGGAGGAGCTATTGTCATCATGGACTCAGAATTTTATCATCAACAAGTCAATATCCATGTAAGTGATCAAAATACATATTTACAACTACAAACAGATCCCACAATGCAACTTCAAGCTATCCTACAAGACATTTTACACAAAGCTTTCACAGCGGGTTGGATTGATGAATCCACCAAACAGTTTCTTACCACTTCGGATCCTCGTAGACCACATCTATATATGATACCGAAGATACACAAGAACTTGCACAAACCACCATTTAGACCTATTGTATCAGGATGTGGGTCAATGTTTGATTCCATTGGAAAATAACTGGATCACTATCTCCAGAAGTTCGTACAAAACTGGTGGTCATACGTTAGAGATACCACGGACTTTCTCACAAAACTTGACAACATTCAATCTAACTTTCAACCATCATGGTTACTTTGCACAATAGATGTTGTGGCATTATATACCTCAATTCCCCACACAGCAGGCATGGAGGCTGTTGAATGGGCCATCTTACAAAGAGAAGACATCGAAACAGACAAAGTGTTTTTATTACAACTTTTACATTTTTGTCTACATCACAGCTACTTCAAATGGGATGAGAAGTACTACGCCCAGCTCTCGGGAACCTCCATGGGTTTTCCAGGGGCACCGTCGTACGCCAACATCTTCATGGCAATGTTTGAACAGGAATATATTATGGACGTCTCTCAATGGTGGTCTAATATTTACACATATTGCCGTTACATCGATGACATTTTTCTTATTTGGACAAACTCACAACAATCACTGGAGCATATGATTGCAACACTGAATTCTCATAACCCCAGGATCCAATTCACCCATAAAATTGACACACAAACCATTGAATATTTGGACGTCACCATCAACAAATCTCCTGGAGGCAACAGTCTGATTACAACAGTTTACACCAAATCAACGGAACAAAATAATGCACTAGAACACTCAAGTTTTCACCCAATAAGTCTCATCAACAATCTTCCATACTCTCAATTCATCAGGTTTAAACGCATTTGTTCAGATACACAGGACTGCAGAGCAAAAATCACAGAGTACAAAGAGAAATACCACCAACGAGGCTATCCCACAAAAATTCTCCAAGAATGTGAACAAAGAGCGATGCAAAAATCACGTGGAGAATTATTAGCAACCACCAAATCATCCAACAAAAACAACGTAGTATTCATATCTAAATTTTCCACAGGTTCAAGAGCCATTAAAAAGATCATCAACAAGAGATGGGAACTTTTATCTAACGAACCGGATTTTAATAACATCTTCCAGCAACCACCATTGCACGCCTACACAAGAGGTCAAAACCTCCGGGAACTTATAGCACCAACTAAAACAACAAAAAACAGAACAACTGACAAAGGAACCTTGAAATGCCAAAATTGTTCACATTGTAACAATATAATCCTAGGCAATATCTTGACACATACAACCACAGGCAAAGACGTTTTGCTTAGACATACCAGTGACTGTAATACTACTAATGTAGTATATGGAATCAAATGCCCATGCGGTAAACTGTACGTGGGCAAAATGGAACGTAAAATCAAAGTACGTCTTACAGAACACAAGAGTCGGATCAGAACCAAGAACACAAACTCTCCTCTGGCTATCCATTGGAACGAGGCCTGTCACTCGATATCCCAACTTAGGTTTCAAATCATAGAACATATTGTGCCACAACATGGAGTAAACACTCACCGCAAATTATTGCAGAGAGAGGTATACTGGATAAAATATCTAGATACAATGTCTCCAAGAGGATTGAATGACAGATTAGACATGTCATGCTTTATTTAATACATGGATCTTCAAATATCACATATGTGCACAGATATCTTCTTTACAGTACCACACCAGGTCTCATCAATTTCACTCAATTACCCTCTTCCGCTTAACATTTTCTATCCCCTGACATTCATTTCCTATTGCCACACAGGTGATTATACAATGCTACATGAATATGACCTATAACCACATCTCATCATGATCCATCAACCCAGGATACACATCAAGTAACCCTTGATAGCCTATTTATGTTCCTCTCACCATCTTCTGATTACCTTTAGAACATAATAGCACCCAGTTTTACTATCTATTTTTTACTTTTCACTTTTCATTATTTATAACGTGCAGCTTCCGACATTCAGCTGTTTCATTCACTTGATTCATATACATATGTTCGCGGTCTCTTGAGCAATTCCCTTTCTACATCTCTGAGTAGAGTCTTTTTAGTTTTACTTCCATCTTTCAGATGGCAGCGTACTACCAATTTTTATTATTGTTTATTTCCAGATATTTTACAGAGCACTTTATTCAGTCAGAGGCTCCAGCATTATACACTTGTATTCATAGCCGCTCTAAGATGGCGTCCACCACAGATCGACTTCACATTACTTTAGTACAAGGTCTCTTTCCTTTAGCATCTTCAGCCATTCTAAGATGGCGCCCATCCGACTATGTTCTTACGTATTCTCAATACAGTCCTCTTTCTATGTTCCTGCTCGGAGTTTTTTTCCGGTTCTCATTTTACTTATAAACACGAGCATTTCGGCGCATTACACTCGCTTTTTCTTTTGGCGGTGCACTGCTGTTTACTCTACGATCATTCTATTCGGTAAGACATTTACGACGCTTTCATGTCCGTTTTCCACAGTTTTGTATCTTTGCGCCGGGACGCTTATTCATGAGATGTTTCCTTCTTCTTTTTTACTTTCTGTTTCTTTAGAACACATCGAACGCATACACTAAGGTAAGCTTCGGGAGCGTTTAACCCCATTTGCATCAGCTTAGTTAGATTCTGTGTACACCTTCTATGGTATAACATAACGCAGTTTAGTCTTACACCTCATTATTGTTTCTGTTTACACAGACATCAGCTTACATGTCTTCAGGTAAGCACGACCCCCTACCTTTAATTATTATCCACTTTCTTATGATTCAGAGACTCAGACGCTAACGTTCATACCCATTCCTTGTTCCCTGTACAGTGCACCCTTCAGATCATTGACACAGGTAATAACATTCAGTTAAGTCTGTGCATTACAAGTAAATCCTGAGATTGAGCCCTTCAGTATACATTCATCCGCATTTGTTCATTTTCTTGTTTCAGATTGGCCCCTGATGAAGGAACCGGCTGGTTTCGAAATGCATTGGGCAATTGTATACGTGTTGTTACAAATCTGTTAATGCCAAACAACTTTATTTGTATGTTTATGAATGCAAAAAGTACAACAATGATTGCGAATTGTTACCATGTTTAATGCTGATTGTATTGCTCATTGATAAGCATCTTTGAAACAGCATTGTATAGAGTGGTATGCATTTGCACAAAGTGCTGGTTGTAACTTTGAAAAATAAAAGTACAACTTGCGTAAAGGTAACTTAGTGTCGGAGTAGACACTTTGTGAATAGTGCACAGCTATACACAGGTTCTCATCCTGTCTTTAACTCAGTTTCCACTTCGTAGAAGGGGACAAACTTCTACATAACTGTTGCACCGTAGTTAACAATCCAACTCAGAGAATAAGAATCAGATTACCAAAGGAGTGCTCTCCTTCAGCATAACTGCCAGACTTTTTTTTCTGACATGGATGAAGAAGATATGTGAGAATTTACAGAACATATGTCCTCATATTGGCTTTCATGAGCACTGACCATAATTTCATTGGCAAAATGAAACTCCTCATATTGTTCATTTATTGAAGTCTCCTCCGTAGGCAATGCTTTCAGTTCTACAGCTTTGATGCCAACGATGTGGAGGTCAGCTGTCCCTCGCATTTGTCATGCATATAGAACGTTAGCACTCCTAGTTGTTCATTAGGGCCTCATTACAATGTCGGTTGGAAAACATTCCGACAGACTACTTGTCGGAATCGTTTCCGACCGACTCGGGTTCGGAGAGTCCAACTGATGACGATGTTTCCGAACACCATTCGGTCAGACTTCCATTGACTTGGTAGCCTGTGTTGCGACCGACAACACAGGCTTCCATTGAGAAAAGGGGGGGTTCCAGAAAACCTTGCACTCTGTGGCGGGCACCCCATGGTGCCTGCCATACTGTGCATGGTTGCACAGAGGGGTCCCATGGGTACCCCTAAGGGCCTTAATCGGAGGCATTTGGGTAGTGGGGGGTCCTGCTATGGGCCTACAAAGTCAGTTTCCCACAGCTGTTTCACGTCAGATGGACCGATTCGGAAAGGCTGTCCCAATCCGACATCGTAATAAGTTGGTCAGAAATGCGGTACGATTTGGCTCTGACTGACTCTGAGTCTCCAAATGCCGGTCGGAACCGAGTCAGAATGACCGAACGGTTACCTTTCCATCGCAATCGGTCAGTCGGAAATGTTTCTGAGTTGGTCTGAAACATAGATTCTGACACGGGTTAGGAAAATCTGAAAGCCGTTTGGAGCCTTTCCGACCAACATCGTAATGAGGCCCTTTGTGTTGAAGCTACAGTAGGTCACTAGGGAACTAACTGAGAGGCTATTCTTGGTTTTGTGCATACCTATTTCACTCAGCATGGCAGACTTTATTCTCACACGACTTAGTAGTGATATATTTGTGAATTTATAGATAATGCGTTTTGATTTTAGCTTCTGGAGCACCTTCAATGACTTCTATTAGAAAATATTGAGAGAAAAACGTTTTCTCTCAAACATGGTTCATCCATTCCCAAAAGAGGATCAGCATTCTTCAACTAGAATGATGGCACTAACAAAAGATTTCGATTGTGGCCTAAAATCTGTTATCACCCTTTATATTGAATCATTTTGTGAACCTCAAAATGAGCCACTTTCTATAATGCATTTCAGTGAGACAAAAATGGTTGAACTTCACTGTCAAAAAACACATCCAACAGCTGCCCTTCTTGTTACCTTCCATCTAAAAAATCCCATGAAAAACACAGCATCTAATAAATACTTCTGTGAATTTTACTCTAAATTGTAAGCGTCTGATTTGCAATAACAATATTATCCAAGGGGAAAGGCACTCCCAGGTAGTTATTGACTGGGGTAGAGTAGGACCCTTGGTTTCTCACTTAGAACCACCCACCGTCCTGGTGGATAATTTTGCTTGAATATACCCTCCTGCAGCAGGTAATAAGGATATAAGAACATTGGGAGTCATCACGATAGCGGTGAATCCGCCACTGACAGCCTGCCGGTGGCGAATTCACTGCCATTGTGCGGCCATTCTCCACCCACCAGATAAGGATGGCGGGAGGATTGCTGGCAGATGGGAAGTACGTCCGCCACGGGTACAACACAGGCAATCATTAAGATTGCCAGTCGGACCCACCTCGCATCCACAAAATGGTGGCGGTGCCTAGCAGGCACCGTCCGCCAGATTAGGATGCTGAATCCCTGCCAGCCTCTATATGGTGGTTCAATCGTCATTCACAGGCTGGGGGGAATGTAATTTGGGGCAGGTAGTGGGCCCCCCTCAAGCAGGGTCACTCCAGTTTTGCACTTGTGGGACACCTGTGGTGCCCCCCAACATTTCCCTGCACCATGTGGCAGGCACCCTGTGTGCAGGGAAATGAAAAACTTGCATTTTTACCATTGTGGCAGGTACTGCAGCCAGCAGAACCCACCGCAAGGGTAAACGTGCACAATGCGAACCCCACAGTGGCAGTCGCATTGTAATTGCACTTATGGGACAAATTCCAGTGGCGATGGTGAACGTACTTAAGTCTGTCCGCCATCGTAATGATCCCCATTGTTCTTAGCAAAAAAAACCGTCTAGGAGATAAAGGAGGTAGGTTTACAATATTTCTGCCAGGGCTTGCTGCAAGTAAGTTTTTGTGCATGGCCCTGGCAGTAACTGACTTGAATGGAGAACAGTAGCTGTGAAAGAAGGGAGTGGGCAGCCTCACACACAACATCTCCCTTGGACCTGCCAAACCTCTTCCCTTCAGCTGGCATAGCAGAGGGAGAGGCAGGGGAGAGAATGCTTCCATCTCCCTTCTGTGGCGCTGGCTATGAATGCATCTGTATGAAAATTAGACTATAGGCCATGAGAGTAGGGATGGGGAAGTCCGCTTTTCCCCCAACCACTGCCACCTGTCTCGCTCATTCTCTCCACAACTCGATATATCTTGAAGAGAGTAGGCTCAGATGAATTTTAAATGATGCTGGTGTAATTTTTATAACTCTAGAAATGTTGCATTAGGCAGAAGCGCAGGAACTACTTGACCAAGCAGAACATCAGAAATTGTGGGTTTCATGTTTTTAGCACTAAAAGCTTCTTTGCATTAAAAATTGATGTATTGCAGGACATGTTTTGCACTCACTAAATGACGGATCTGCATTTTGTGTACTTTTGCTTACATTTTCTGAAATGTAACATCATTATGCACATTTTGCAACCCCCCAGGCAGGAGGCAGAGAGCGAACAGGAACAGATTGTTGATTGAGGCATTGAAAAGTTTTAGAAGACTGACCTAGAATGGTGTGTACAGTCCACTCAACTCTGTTGTTTTCAATGGAGCACTCAACATTACAATGTTCTAACTAGTTAGCAGGCACATCCATTGGAGGACTCAAAACTCTTTCAAACCTGCTGAGGGGAAACTTGTATCAAAGACATGTAAGACTGCACTGGGCTGAGGTTTACAGGCCAGGAAGTGGGAGTAGTCCTGTCAAACACCTCTTTTTCAATTAAAAGGCTGAGTGCATCCACCATCCGATCCATATCTAACCACCCCCGTCAACTTATTGTGGAGGCCTCTCATAAAGGTGACAAGTGCCTGATCAACCCCCATTGGACCACAGCTCATCCCCGAGTTTTTCTCTACTAACTTTATTGACGGCAGTGCTGAGGTCCATGAAGGCCAGATGTGCTGAGCCCCTTCTGGCCTGAGTGTATTTGGTCATCAAAAGGTATACATTTAAATTCTGCTCAACCATGGTCCATCTGGGCCTGAACCCATATTGTAGGACAGTGTCTGGAGAGGGGGCCCCTGTGTATATTGCAGGGGGGCCCCTTGAACTTTCGTTACGCCACTGGAGAGGGGGGCTGTATCGGGCCAGACAGAACAGTAACAGTGCCATTTGGGGAATATTCTACTACTAATGTGGAAGAGCCCTAAGTCTGTTGATTTGAATAAGTTGCTCTTCCACACTAGAGATTTCCTTTGTAGTGCGCCCACCACATTATTTAAAAAAGACAAAATGCTGTTGTTTGTTCTGGGAAGTTTGTATGTCACATTAATCGCCTCCACCTTTCTTTTTCCCAGCATAGCTACATGAACTACCACTAATGCAAGTAAATACACACAGTACTGAACCACGGAGGGGTGAAGTGCCCAAACAGTTCATTCGTCGCCCAAACAATTACAAATGGCCTGCGAAGCCAAGATCGCCCAGAGAGAGATGCTAATTGCATAATAACAGTAATTGCATGGACAACGGAGACTCGCCGCCAACACGGATGAAAAATGTTCAGATAGATACAATAGTCTAGAGAAGAAATACTGTGCCTTGGGCAGTGGTCGAAGTGGGGAAAAAAAAGTAGGGGAACTGTGGGCGGAGAATCAGAGGGCGGGAATAACCGGAGGATTGGATCAGTGGACGAAGTTAGAGGTGTGGCCAGGATTGGCAAAACATCCCAATCTTTAGTATTTGTTTGGCATTTCACTGACCAGTTACAGCTTATTATGTTATGTAATTCAACCAATGGATACACATGATTATTTAACGATTAATATGAGTTATTGACATTAAAATAAATTCATAAAGTGGGATATGTTTCTAATCACAGAATGACCCAAATATGCTTAAAAGTGGAAGCACAAGCCATTTGTTTCTGAGCCATGGATTTTCTGTCAGCAATATACACAGAGACAATCAATTTTACGTGTGTAAATCACTGTATGGGAAATGTTACATAAGACAAAGGACTACAACGTGTAGGAGTCACATGACAACCATATTAGTAGGCAGTATAGTTTAATAGTGATTGATCTCGAGAAACACAAACTCAGAATTTAAAACTTAATACCATGATTGGGGGTTCACTTTAATAATCATTACTGATTTCTATCCAAATGAACACTTTTTGCAACATTAGGATAATCAAAGGCTTAGGGAAAAAAACATAAAGCTCTAGTTTATACCTTGCAGTCTGTAGGCAGCTCTAAGATGAAAGTTAATAGCTCACTGTTCTTTGTTAGGATTTTAACTTATAAGCTGCAAGTAAAAAAAGGATCTTACTGACAAAAGCAGTAACCCACTGACCTATTTAGAAAATGTGCACTTTGTGATGGGCATGGTACATGTTCTTAGCAGCAGGCACATTAACCCTCTGCGCTATCTTTCCATGAGTCAAAACTTCCACTGGACAATGCTCCGCTCTCGCTCTAGTAAGACGTTTATTCACCGGAGTTATCATGACATTTTTATTATTGCCGAATATTGCTGTAGGCCAGGAAGGAGGCAGCAAATGCTTTTAAAACCATAATATAAAACGCCCCCACTCCAAGTCAGCACCTGTTGCGGTCACACCGGTCACACCACCCTAGTACCAGCTCTTCTGAGGGGTCCTGTGACCTCACTGTTGCTCTAGGGTCTGCTACTTCGTAGGCGTGCCTGCAAGACTGGAGGTGAACTTCAGTATGGATTGTGCTGGGAAAGCTTTCAAGGTGAACCCACACTTGCCACTGCTAGGGTCCACTTGCTGGTGCTAAGACACCAGGGCTTTTCCAGTTTTGTGGGGCCTTCTAAGGTCTAGCTTGTGAATGTGCTCCCTCAGGAGAGTGGTCTGGGGGACTGCTCATGAAGGCTGAACCTGGTTCCCCAGTTCTAAATTCGGCAGCTCTGCCCCCAGTGCTACATCCGCTCCCTCACTGAACACTGTACTGCCCCACTGAGAGAAATTCACAATGCCTTCAACTACAATCCAATTTGACCTGCTATAAACAACTGGATGCGACTCAATTCAGATTAAGCACTAGGCAAGAGCAATATGCTGCCTAAAAGAAAAAGCAAACACTCATTGGGAATGAAAGATTAAATAAAGCTTGTGAAATGTAAGCAGGAACAACATGGTGAACTTAACGCTTTTACACTCACTATTCAGAAATCAGTGTGTGCTTCTGCCTGAAAACTACAGGGCCCAGAAAGGACCCATTTCAATGTCCACTGCTTATATGCTTACAAAACGTAAGCAGTATGGTTTAAAAAGAACACATTCGTGAACACAAAGCCGCAGTACACATTTTGTTTTCCAATCCACCCATCAACCAGGTATTGCTGTACCTCCGGTTTTGGCGCACTTCCCCACCGGGGAAAACAGCGCTTCACTGGCAAACTCAGTAAAGTGATGCTAATGTTTTTGGGGTTTAAATAAAACCGATCTGGGCACTTTAAGAACACTCCGCCTTGCTTTATTTAGTTATTGATTTTTCATATTTTGAACCTTTTATTTCCGTGGCTGCACTTTGGAATAGAAAAATGTCAAAACGGCATTTCCAGCAAAAGTGTTTTTCTGTTTTTGCATCCATTTCACAGGGGAACAAATGAACGACAGGAAGAAAGAGGGTGAGAACCATTTCTTAAGTGACGGTTTTTGGTAAGTGAGGAGGAGTTAGACAGACAGAGAGGGAATAAGAGTACGAAAGGGGGGGGGGCAGCTGCCAGCAGCAGAGCAGAAGCGGACACCTTCCTTGTCTTGTCTGGGCAGGAAGCAAGAGACGGAGACCTTTTCCTTCTCTGCTCTCCGCCCGTCCCCGAACAGCCACTAATGCCGAACCCTCTCTGCAGGCCTTGGATATTTCTGACGTCCCGGGACGCATGTTCCAAATGAAAAAGTAGGGGAACGGAATCTATAGAATTAAAGAAGTAGGGGCACGCCGTGCCCTGCCGTTCCCGCCCACTGGCCTTGGGCCTCCCAACAGCCAACGATAACCAGCATCCCTCTTTAATCCATCTGATAGACAAAACTGACTTGCAGAGTCCGACTCACCGATGCCCCTGCAAAGAAACAAGGGATTGGCCCTGACATGCCTCTTCCTGGCACTAATGGGCACAGGACAGGCACGTCCTTGACCTCAGCTTTGCCTGAGCAGGGCTCATGTGTGTCCCGCACAGCGGGTATGCAGAATGTGCTATAGCGCTGACAGGCCATGGTGTGCTTGTAGCAGGGACTCCTCATCTGCCCCACAGAGTTCTTGGACTGAGAGTCGAGTCCCTCGCCCTATCTCCTCCCATTTGTCACGCATAGCGAGGGGCAGAACTACCGATATAGCGCTAACAGGCCAAAGGTGTGCTTGTAGCAGGGGCTCCTCACCTGCCTCACACAGTTCTGGGACTAAGAGACTCCAAATGAAACTGCTCTTATATGGCCAGTGCCCCAGGTGTGCAGGACGCGCTATATAGCGCTGACAGGCTACAGGTGTGCTTGCAGCAGGGAATAAAAGTCCCTCACCAAAACTGCTCCCGTTTGTGGAGTATCCAATATTTTCTTCCTCTTCTGCGTACGTTGTCTCTTTAAACACATCATTACTGTTAAGGTGTACCATGATGCTTGACTCTTTTGTTCATGTAAGTAGCCCATGATGATGATAAATACCTGAATAGATGCCTCAATAGGAGTTGGGTAGCTTCATGCTCAGCCTCCTCCTCCTACTGATGTTTATATCCACACATACAAAGAAGTACATCTCTAACATTTCGCATAGAACTAAAGCTCCCAGACTGGGCAGCAGTGGGCAATGAAGGACCCAGAAGAAACAGATCCCAGTGTGGAGGAAGGTCCGAGAAGAGAAAGGCTCTGCTGTTTGCTCTTCCTGTTCTATTTCACTTCACTTCTCCCTTCGGTGAACACATACCCTGCTTTTACTTCTTCAGAAGATAGAAGACACGTGTGGATTTTCATTTTGCTGTTTGTGAGGATATGAGTCGCTAGTCGGAAGACACATATGTTGGAAGAAAGTGTGTTATTAGTTGCGGGGGTAAGTATCCACCTAAAACAATATTCACAACCCTTGTCAGGGTGAACCACTGAAGTCACTAAATAATCCTGAACTCAACCCTCAGGTAGAAATGCCGCAAAGCAGAAAGGCTTAGCTTGGAGGCAATGTGTAAAGTACTTATGCGACACACAACCAGTATTAAAGCCAAAATGTAAAACTATACAAATTCAAAATGAATTCGAAAAATAGAGTAAAATGCGATAAACATAATGACATGAAAATGACAAAAATCCAATAGGAGTAACTTTATTTATGATGTTTTAAAGTTTGAAGTAGTAACAGCCCTGAGTAACATTGAGTGCCAGTGATAGTCAATGGTTAGTAGAACAGGACCGAGGCACAATTTGACACTGACATGTGATGCAAAGTTTGTCGAATCTACTAACCAGGTTTGTTCTGGCAAAAGATTTAACCTTCCAACTCAGTCAGTTTAACACAACAGGATTAAACTGCTAGAGCCCTCTGCAGGACCTTAGGGGAGGCACTTGGAGACTAACACAGCAAGGTCCAGTCCATGCCCAGTTGCCACTGGGCAGCTGGACTGTTGCAGGAAAAAGCCTCTTGTAGCTTATGTCCCTATAGCTTCAACAGGAGGTCAACCCAATGACTCTTAGAGTCTCCTTCTACGTCCTGGCTACAAGAAAGAACAGATCCAGTCCGTCAGGGCTGTTCTCAGGATGCAAACAGCAGGTTCAGTCCTCTTCTCATCTTACTTAGGTCCAGGAGAGCTTTGACGTGGGTGCCTAGAGGTGTCACATTTATGCCTAGCATGAGATAATGGGTAGAAATGATCCCTGGGCAACCCTAACAAATAGTGTAAAGGTTCTCAAGTGTATTCCTACCCACCTTGGGCATTTTCAAGATGGCCAAAATCTTCTGCCACATTCAATTTGGGCTCCGAGGGTTAGGGGTGTGTGTGGGGAGTGTATTATGGTGATCCCTGTTTACTCCAACATCTAACACCAAAATCCAGTTTGATGCAGTCCATGTCACCACAACAACCGCAGAGACAGCAGTCTAGTATAACAAAGATGGGCTTCAGTAACCATTCAGTGAGTACACACACATTGTTTTGGCATTCTGTTTCCCTAATTTGTAGTTCACCCAACATGGGGTATGTAAACCTAGCAGACCTGTCAAACAGACTGTGACACTGTAATGTCAAAAGAATCCCACTGGGCCTGACTGGCTGGAAAGATAACAGAAGCTCCCTGCCCAAGCGTAAGCTAATATTTGCCTATGACAGGGGAGGCATCTTTGAAGTGCTTCTGAAGTGTCTTATGAAAAGCGCCAGCAGACCTGTCAAGCAGGATGTGTCATTCAAGCAGGACATGACACTTTAATGTAAAAAACAATCCTCCCAGCCCCCTTTTCATATTCTTACATGTTCAGAGAGATCCTCTCTGTCCATTGAGGACAGCCTATTATTTAATTCCTTGGCAGAAGTTCACACCTCATTCACACCTATTAAATGCTAATGGATGAAGTGGAAGAACAAAGTGAAGATTTAGGACCTGATTTCGAGTTCGGCGCTGTGGGATCAGACCGCCACACCCGCCCCGCTCCCATACCACCAAACTCGTCCGCACAATGCCCACTAGATTAAGAGTATAGTTGCAGTCTGGCGAGCGGTGCTTTGACGGTCCCGGCCTGTAAGCCTTGGGAAGGCACCACAATGGGAATGCCAAAGTCCTTTCCTGCACAGCATGGACTGCTGGAGTCCGTGCCGTGCAGGAAAGGAACTGAAGTGCATGCACACAGGGTTGCACAATGTGTTCCCTCTTGCCATAAGACAACAGGGGGCCCTTCGAGGGCCCTCTTAGTTTCCTCCCCAACTCAGTTTTCATTGCCGGCTCACCACCGGCATATTGCATTCCTCAAATCACTGCAAGACCACCAGAGATCACACATCCCTGGCTGTGGCAGCGGTCCCTTGGCACTCCAACCCCTTAACTCGTAATAGGGCAGTCGATCCATCACCGTAGGTTTGGCGGTCACTGGACTGCCAAACTTATAATCAGTCCTTTGGTTTCCAGGGAATTCAGGCAGGGCAAAGGTAACTTTCCAGAAATTACTTTTCTGTACTATTTAGAAGAAATCTGACTTGACAACTGAACTGGATTTTTAACAACTAATAAAAATAGTGGTTTCATTATTTTACTAGCTAGTCCCATTCCCCGGACCCAAGATTAGTATTTATTATTGCATCCTAGAGTTTTCTTATAGAACAGGCAGACCTGTTACAATTAAAATAGCTTTGGCAGAATTTTTCTGTAAGGACATATTTAATGTTAAACTTTTACAAGTCCTACTTTTAATTGCCATATATCCTGCCTGTATATGCAATAAGGCAAAAACCAAAGGAATGATGGACGGAGTGTTCAACATTGCAAGCACTCACCCCCAGTCAACTGATCTGGGTTTAATCCATCACCGTTCTTTAGCCCACTCTGCCACCCCAGTTCAGACACGGCCATATGCAAATCAGTCTGACCCTGTGCCTCATAGGAACAGTCCAGCCCGAACTGCCAAGCCATGTCTTCCCTGGACCGGAAACAAGCTTCCTAGGACCGGTTTCTGGCATTTCAGTCGTCTTCAGCCAGGCTTGCTTGAATCCAGTGGCAAAGTGAGCAAGGGACTCACGTCTGAGCATACCCTGCCAACTTATGGCGAACAAAGCAAAAACCAAAGGAAATGATGGACGGAGTGTTGAACATTGCAAGCACTCACCACCAGTCAACTGATCTGGGTTTAATCCATCACCGTTCTTTAGCCCACTCTGCCACCCCAGTTCAGACATGGCCATATGCAAATCAGTCTGACCCTGTCCCTCATGGGAACAGTCCAGCCCGAACTGCCATGCCATGTCTTCCCTGGACCGGAAACAAGCTTCCTAGGACCGGTTTCTGGCATTTTAGCCGTCTTCAGCCAGGGTTGCTTGAATCCAGTGGCAAAGTGAGCAAGGGACTCACGTCTGAGCATACCCTGCCAACTTATGGCGAACAAAGCAAAAACCAAAGGAAATGATGGACGGAGTGTTGAACATTGCAAGCACTCACCCCCAGTCAACTGATCTGGGTTTAATCCATCACTGTTCTTTAGCCCACTTTGCCACCCCAGTTCAGACATGGCCATATGCAAATAAGTCTGACCCTGTGCCTCATGGGAACAGTCCAGCCCAAACTGCCAAGCCATGTCTTCCCTGGACCCGAAACAAGCTTCCTAGGACAAGTTTCTGGCATTTCAGCCAGGCTTGCTTGAATCCAGTGGCAAAGTGAGCAAAGGACTCACGTCTGAGCATACCCTGCCAACTTATGGTGAACAAAGCAAAAACCAAAGGAAATGATGGACGGAGTGTTGAACATTGCAAGCACTCACCCCCAGTCAACTGATCCGGGTTTAATCCATCACCGTTCTTTAGCCCACTCTGCCACCCCAGTTCAGACATGGCCATATGCAAATCAGTCTGACCCTGTGCCTCATGGGAACAGTCCAGCCCGAACTGCCAAGCCATGTCTTCCCTGGACTGGAAACAAGCTTCCTAGGACCGGTTTCTGGCATTTCAGCCGTCTTCAGCCAGGCTTGCTTGAATCCAGTAGCAAAGTGAGCAAGGGACTCACGTCTGAGCATACCCTGCCAACTTATGGCGAACAAAGCAAAAACCAAAGGAAATGATGCACGGAGTGTTGATCATTGCAAGCCCCCACCCCCAGTCAACTGATCTGGGTTTAATCCATCACCGTTCTTTAGCCCACTCTGCCACCCCAGTTCAGACATGGCCATATGCAAATCAGTCTGACCCTGTGCCTCATGGGAACAGTCCAGCCCGAACTGTCAAGCCATGTCTTCCCTGGACTGGAAACAAGCTTCCTAGGACCGGTTTCTGGCATTTTAGCCGTCTTCAGCCAGGCTTGCTTGAATCCAGTTGCAAAGTGAGCAAGGGACTCACGTCTGAGCATACCCTGCCAACTTATGGCGAACAAAGCAAAAACCAAAGGAAATGATGGACGGAGTGTTGATCATTGCAAGCACTCACCCCCAGTCACCTGATCTGGGTTTAATCCATCACCGTTCTTTAGCCCACTCTGCCACCCCAGTTCAGACATGGCCATATGCAAATCAGTCTGACCCTGTGCCTCATGGGAACAGTCCAGCCCGAACTGCCAAGCCATGTCTTCCCTGGACCGGAAACAAGCTTCCTAGGACCGGTTTCTGGCATTTCAGCCGTCTTCAGCCAGGCTTGCTTGAATCCAGTGGCAAAGTGAGCTAGGGACTCACGTCTGAGCATACCCTGCCAACTTATGGCGAACAAAGCAAAAACCAAAGGAAATGATGGACGGAGTGTTGATCATTGCAAGCACTCACCCCCAGTCAACTGATCTGGGTTTAATCCATCACCGTTCTTTAGCCCACTCTGCCACCCCAGTTCAGACATGGCCATATGCAAATCAGTCTGACCCTGTGCCTCATGGGAACAGTCCAGCCCGAACTGTCAAGCCATGTCTTCCCTGGACCGGAAACAAGCTTCCTAGGACCGGTTTCTGGCATTTTAGCCGTCTTCAGCCAGGCTTGCTTGAATCCAGTGGCAAAGTGAGCAAGGGACTCACGTCTGAGCATACCCTGCCAACTTATGGCGAACAAAGCAAAAACCAAAGGAAATGATAGACGGAGTGTTGAACATTGCAAGCACTCACCCCCAGTCAACTGATCCGGGTTTAATCCATCACCGTTCTTTAGCCCACTCTGCCACCCCAGTTCAGACATGGCCATATGCAAATCAGTCTGACCCTGTGCCTCATGGGAACAGTCCAGCCCGAACTGCCAAGCCATGTCTTCCCTGGACCGGAAACAAGCTTCCTAGGACCGGTTTCTGGCATTTCAGCCGTCTTCAGCCAGGCTTGCTTGAATCCAGTGGCAAAGTGAGCAAGGGACTCACGTCTGAGCATACCCTGCCAACTTATGGCGAACAAAGCAAAAACCAAAGGAAATGATGGACGGAGTGTTGATCATTGCAAGCACTCACCCCCAGTCAACTGATCTGGGTTTAATCCATCACCGTTCTTTAGCCCACTCTGCCACCCCAGTTCAGACATGGCCATATGCAAATCAGTCTGACCCTGTGCCTCATGGGAACAGTCCAGCCCGTACTGTCAAGCCATGTCTTCCTTGGACCGGAAACAAGCTTCCTAGGACCGGTTTCTGGCATTTTAGCTGTCTTCAGCCAGGCTTGCTTGAATCCAGTGGCAAAGTGAGCAAGGGACTCACGTCTGAGCATACCCTGCCAACTTATGGCGAACAAAGCAAAAACCAAAGGAAATGATGGACGGAGTGTTGATCATTGCAAGCACTCACCCCCAGTCACCTGATCTGGGTTTAATCCATCACCGTTCTTTAGCCCACTCTGCCACCCCAGTTCAGACATGGCTATATGCAAATCAGTCTGACCCTGTGCCTCATGGGAACAGTCCAGCCCGAACTGCCAAGCCATGTCTTCCCTGGACCGGAAACAAGCTTCCTAGGACCGGTTTCTGGCATTTCAGCCGTCTTCAGCCAGGCTTGCTTGAATCCAGTGGCAAAGTGAGCTAGGGACTCACGTCTGAGCATACCCTGCCAACTTATGGCGAACAAAGCAAAAACCAAAGGAAATGATGGACGGAGTGTTGATCATTGCAAGCACTCACCCCCAGTCAACTGATCTGGGTTTAATCCATCACCATTCTTTAGCCCACTCTGCCACCCCAGTTCAGACATGGCCATATGCAAATCAGTCTGACCCTGTGCCTCATGGGAACAGTCCAGCCCGAACTGTCAAGCCATGTCTTCCCTGGACCGGAAACAAGCTTCCTAGGACCGGTTTCTGGCATTTTAGCCGTCTTCAGCCAGGCTTGCTTGAATCCAGTGGCAAAGTGAGCAAGGGACTCACGTCTGAGCATACCCTGCCAACTTATGGCGAACAAAGCAAAAACCAAAGGAAATGATGGACGGAGTGTTGATCATTGCAAGCACTCACCCCCAGTCACCTGATCTGGGTTTAATCCATCACCGTTCTTTAGCCCACTCTGCCACCCCAGTTCAGACATGGCCATATGCAAATCAGTCTGACCCTGTGCCTCATGGGAACAGTCCAGCCCGAACTGCCAAGCCATGTCTTCCCTGGACCGGAAACAAGCTTCCTAGGACCGGTTTCTGGCATTTCAGCCGTCTTCAGCCAGGCTTGCTTGAATCCAGTGGCAAAGTGAGCAAGGGACTCACGTCTGAGCATACCCTGCCAACTTATGGCGAACAAAGCAAAAACCAAAGGAAATCATGGACGGAGTGTTGAACATTGCAAGCACTCACCCCCAGTCAACTGATCTGGGTTTAATCCATCACCGTTCTTTAGCCCACTCTGCCACCCCAGTTCAGACATGGCCATATGCAAATCAGTCTCACCCTGTGCCTCATGGGAACAGTCCAGCCCGAACTGCCAAGCCATGTCTTCCCTGGACCGGAAACAAGCTTCCTAGGACCGGTTTCTGGCATTTCAGCCGTCTTCAGCCAGGCTTGCTTGAATCCAGTGGCAAAGTGAGCAAGGGACTCACGTCTGAGCATACCCTGCCAACTTATGGCGAACAAAGCAAAAACCAAAGGAAATGATGGACGGAGTGTTGATCATTGCAAGCACTCACCCCCAGTCACCTGATCTGGGTTTAATCCATCACCGTTCTTTAGCCCACTCTGCCACCCCAGTTCAGACATGGCCATATGCAAATCAGTCTGACCCTGTGCCTCATGGGAACAGTCCAGCCCAAACTGCCAAGCCATGTCTTTCCTGGACCGGAAACAAGCTTCCTAGGACTGGTTTCTTGCATTTCAGCCGTCTTCAGCCAGGCTTGCTTGAATCCAGTGGCAAAGTGAGCTAGGGACTCACGTCTGAGCATACCCTGCCAACTTATGGCGAACAAAGCAAAAACCAAAGGAAATGATGGACGGAGCGTTGATCATTGCAAGCACTCACCCCCAGTCAACTGATCTGGGTTTAATCCATCACCGTTCTTTAGCCTACTCTGCCACCCCAGTTCAGACATGGCCATATGCAAATCAGTCTGACCCTGTGCCTCATGGGAACAGTCCAGCCCGAACTGTCAAGCCATGTCTTCTCTGGACCGGAAACAAGCTTCCTAGGACCGGTTTCTGGCATTTTAGCCGTCTTCAGCCAGGCTTGCTTGAATCCAGTGGCAAAGTGAGCAAGGGACTCACGTCTGAGCATACCCTGCCAACTTATGGCGAACAAAGCAAAAACCAAAGGAAATGATGGACGGAGTGTTGATCATTGCAAGCACTCACCCCCAGTCACCTGATCTGGGTTTAATCCATCACCGTTCTTTAGCCCACTCTGCCACCCCAGTTCAGACATGGCCATATGCAAATCAGTCTGACCCTGTGCCTCATGGGAACAGTCCAGCCCGAACTGCCAAGCCATGTCTTCCCTGGACCGGAAACAAGCTTCCTAGGACCGGTTTCTGGCATTTCAGCCGTCTTCAGCCAAACTTGCTTGAATCCAGTGGCAAAGTGAGCAAGGGACTCACGTCTGAGCATACCCTGCCAACTTATGGTGAACAAAGCAAAAACCAAAGGAAATGATGGACGGAGTGTTGAACATTGCAAGCACTCACCCCCAGTCAACTGATCTGGGTTTAATCCATCACCGTTCTTTAGCCCACTCTGCCACCCCACTTCAGACATGGCCATATGCAAATCAGTCTGACCCTGTGCCTCTTGGGAACAGTCCAGCCCGAACTGCCAAGCCATGTCTTCCCTGGACCGGAAACAAGCTTCCTAGGACCGGTTTCTGGCATTTCAGCCGTTTTCAGCCAGGCTTGCTTGAATCCAGTGGCAAAGTGAGCAAGGGACTCACGTCTGAGCATACCCTGCCAACTTATGGTGAACAAAGCAAAAACCAAAGGAAATGATGGACGGAGTGTTGATCATTGCAAGCACTCACCCCCAGTCAACTGATCTGGGTTTAATCCATCACCGTTCTTTAGCCCACTCTGCCACCCCAGTTCAGACATGGCCATATGCAAATCAGTCTGACCCTGTGCCTCATGGGAACAGTCCAGCCCGAACTGCCAAGCCATGTCTTCCCTGGACCGGAAACAAGCTTCCTAGGACCGGTTTCTGGCATTTCAGCCGTCTTCAGCCAGGCTTGCTTGAATCCAGTGGCAAAGTGAGCAAGGGACTCACATTTGAGCATACCCTGCCAACTTATGGCGAACAAAGCAAAAACCAAAGGAAATGATGGATGGAGTGTTGAACATTGCAAGCACTCACCCCCAGTCAACTGATCTGGGTTTAATCCATCACCGTTCTTTAGCCCACTCTGCCACCCCAGTTCAGACATGGCTATATGCAAATCAGTCTGACCCTGTGCCTCATGGGAACAGTCCAGCCCGAACTGCCAAGCCATGTCTTCCCTGGACTGGAAACAAGCTTCCTAGGACCGGTTTCTGGCATTTCAGCCGTCTTCAGCCAGGCTTGCTTGAATCCAGTGGCAAAGTGAGCAAGGGACTCACGTCTGAGCATACCCTGCCAACTTATGGCGAACAAAGCAAAAACCAAAGGAAATGATGGATGGAGTGTTGAACATTGCAAGCACTCACCCCCAGTCAACTGATCTGGGTTTAATCCATCACTGTTCTTTAGCCCACTCTGCCACCCCAGTTCAGACATGGCCATATGCAAATCAGTCTGCAATGTTCAAAATAGAAGGGTTATTTTGACATTTTTTGTCATTTTTAATTTGCAGTTAACACCTGCACAGCCAGGCTACTGATGGCAGGTCTGCCGTCATGTTTACATTGTCACTGTAGTGGTTAACAAAATGGGTGATTGTAAAAATGTATCTAACAGGAGGAGCACAATAAATGTGTCATTGGTTGGCCGGGGTAAAGTGCTCAGAGTTCTATGGCCAGTCAAAATAGAGTTCAATAAAAAGACCAAAAGAAATTGTGGAGAACCTGCAGATAGGGCAAATTTCCAACATGTGTCTCAATGGTGCTAGGTTCTTATTTGTGTGGACCAATAAGATCCTCCTTCTGTGTTGCATTGGTATTCCATTTTGGATGGGAACATCAATTCAACATAAATGGGCAGTCCAAGCAATGTGTTGCATCCGCATGCAGTCTTACCTCACTCGGGTGTTCTGAGGGCAAATTTAACCAGACCAAACATGGCAAGATTTGATCCTAGAAAATGTCCCAGAAAGAAAGAATTACCTGTAGAAATCAGTGTTGCAACGCTGATGATTTTCATCAGTGAATCCCATTATATAGGCAAAAATTTAGAATATCACAGTAATTTCACGTCTTGCAGCACAAGGAGCCCCAAAAATAACAGCATCTCATCAGGTGTTTTGCTAACCTATGAATGAGAGCCTGAGTATTACTTGCTATCCATTTAAGGGTTAGACCCTAAGGCCCAAATTTACTACCTACAGGGTTGCCTCACATCGGTGGCACAGCACAAGGCAAAACCAGTTTTGGGCATTTACTAAGCCATGCCAAGCCACTTTACGTAGCTTTGAGTGGTTGAGTAAATACAGAGTAAACGCAAGGCAGTGTAAAGTATGCGTTACATGGGTAGAGCATGGATGAAGTATCGGCGTGCCCATACTTCCGTCCATGTATTTTGATGTAAACACAGGGCACAGATTAATAAATATAAAATAATTAAAAATGAAAACTTACAAACTATATTTAAAAAAAAAATGAGATGAGTATTATAATAGTAAAACCCCTACATTTAATAGAATAACTAATATATATTAACTTGAAAAGTAATTACATACACATGAAAAAAATGATAGTTTTACCTTTAGTATTCTGATCCTTGATCTTTTTTGACTTGATGATCTTTCTGACATGGCATACAACTCAATAATAATGAAACAATATTTCTGTCCTCCACCCTCGGGATAGTGCATGGCATGCATTTAATGTAAAATAACCAGCATTCATTCATTCAAAAATGAAGCAAGTAATTTGTCGTTTCAGCACACCAGAGCGTTGCCCACGATTAGTTGGAGTATATAATGCCAAAATCCATACATTTTGTGGTTATATTTATATAATTTTTCTCAGTGCAAGTGGAATCGGGAATATGTGATAGAAGTTAAATTTGCATAAAGTCACTAATGACAAGGTGCCAGGATCTTCTACTGGGAAGGAATGTGAGATGACCTTGGAAAAGAGATACAGTTAACAGTACAAGCAGCTGACACTATTTTAAAAAATCAATGCTTCGTTGGCCAACTGCAGAACGAGGCATGGCATAAAAAAACTATAGTTAATTTAAAATGTGTAAGATGTGTAACGATGTTCAAGCTTTAATGGTGTTCAAGCAGCTGCAAAGACAAAATTGGAATGGATTAATAGTGTGTTACACTGGACGTTAAGGCACACATGAGCTTTAGCATTTTCATAGGAAATATCCAGAAGGCCCTGGTGTGGGTGGGATTCTCATTTTTCACTCAAAGGTAGCCAGGATGGGCTTGCCATACATTTGACCTGCCTTTTAACAGACACTACAATGTATTCTGGGACTTTAAATATTGCTGTTAACATTGTAACTATGGGTTCAGAAATCTCAGCAGTAAAATGCAGTTGAGTAAAAAGCCAGGACAAGCTGAAGATATCACACAAAACAATGGGGAACTTTGTAGCCATGCATTGTGTTGGTATTTGGAAAGTCGTGTCATGTTTTCACCATTTTCCCATGTGCATGGTAACAGCACTCTTTTGACAGGTATTTAAAGACTGGGGTGTTTGACGGGTGACCTGCTATCAATACTGACTTGTTAGAAAAGAGGGATCAAGTGTCCAAGGGTTTTACCCATTCTGTATCTGTGGGTATATGTGATGGTACATATTGGCTAAGATTCTTATGAACCAGTAATATGACCTGTCAGTGAAAGAATTAAACACTGCCAAAATGTCAAACATGATTTTAATATTTCCAGACTCTCTACAGTGTTTAAAATACGTAGATCAGCCCTAAAACATGCGTCTAAACACTGCGCCTCTTATCTAAAAACACTAAACTGGAGCAAACAAAAGGAAGCAACAATAATTTAGAGACATTCCTAAACAACCAAGCACACGCAGAATAATCTTAGACCAGTTTTCTTGCTGCTATGTCGAATAGCAAAGTTACATTGTGTTGCCCCCTTCAGAAATACAAAAAATGACTCATTCTTTCTCAGTTTTCACGCTTTAAATGTAATTTTAGTTTGTGGTATTGCAGGTGTATATATGTTCACACTGATGAGGGCTGTTTCCCTTATGATGGGTTTTATCAGTTTTTTCAACCTAAAACAGGATAGTCGAAGTCAAGCCTTCAACTTATTCAGTATTGTGATGACAAGACACTGCTTCCCTACCCCAGGAAGCAACATTAAGGCACTAGCAACCCGAACTAGAACTAAAATTAAGACACTCAAAGTACAATTTATAGATGTGCTTGCGCCACTTTACAAAACGAGTGCTTGAGATATTTGTGACCATTAATAAATCAATCAATCAGTCATTTGTAGAGCGTACTAATCACCCGTGAGGGTCTCAATGCACTGATAGGGGGGGGGGGGGTGGTTTGCAGCTACTGCTCGAACAGCCAGGTCTTGAGACGTCTCCTGAAGGTCAGCAGGTCCTGGGTCTGGCGCAGATGGGTGGGGAGGGTGTTCCATGTCTTGGCGGCGAGGTAGGAAAAGGATCTGCCGCCGGTGGTGGTCCTGTGGATACGTGAGACGGTGGAGAGGGCGAGGACGGTGGAGTGGAGCTGGCGATTCGAGGTGAAGAAGGTGAGACGTTTGTTGAGGTATGCTGGTCCAGCGTTGTGGAGTGCTTTGTGTGCGTGGGTGAGGAGCTTGAAGGTGATCCTCTTGTTGACGCGGAGCCAGTGCAGGTCTCTCAGGTGGGCAGTGACGTGGCTGTGGATGCCGAGGACAAGGGGTGCGGAGGCGTTCTGTATGCGTTGAAGTCTATTCTGAAGTTTGGCCGTGGTCCCTGCATAGAGGGCGTTGCCGTAGTCCAGTCTGCTGCTGACGAGGGCCTGGGTAACCGTCCATCAAGACAATTACACCAATTAGCCTATGGCTCTGGCAACATTAGAGGGAAGAGAAGTGTACACAAAGGTAGAACCCTAGGCACTTAGGGTTTCTCAACATAGACATACTTACCCTTTGGAGACAGTCATTAGAAGAATGCCTGATTCCAAAAGAAGGTGAGGCAGCGTTCAACAGTCTCATATTTCAAACACCAACAGCCTTGCACCTTAATACATTCACAAACACAACAGCAAGTGTTCTGTTTCTACTGAGGAATTACATAAGATTATGAGCACCGCAGTTCTGCATTTACACAATCCCACTTCACATGAAAGATATACACCACAAAACCTGCAAACACACCAGCCCTCAATTCTACAAATGTGGTGCACTTGATGAATATGAACAACAAACAAAGGAGTGCAAGGGGGGCTTACACTGTTTCCAGGGGCACTCCGGTTGGAGAAAAAACTCCTAAATTCTAATTACATCAGTACATTTCGTATAGTTCAAACACGTGTAATCGAGGTAATCATGCTTGAAAGGTCGTTTATTTAGTGGGTCACATATTAAATCATCATAGTAACTCCTTTGTGAAACGAAGCATTAAGGAAAACGATTTAAACAACATCCATGGATCTATGCATTATCCCTATGCATTTCGGGCGGAGCCCTTCGTCAGGGGATAGCGAAGAATCTGCAAGTAAATAAATCGATATCAGGAAGGGGATCTCGCAACCACAGATAAATACAACGTTCTATGTGGGTGAAATGAAAACATGCATGTCTAAATTGACGACTGAAAAAAAAGGAAAAGAAGCGAAAAATGAGCCAGTGTCGACCATATCGTGTTGTCAGGAGTTAAAGAGAAACCCGAAGTGGGTAGAAAAGAATCACCGTGTTATAGATGAAAAAAACCGGAAAGCACCCGATAGATCCGAGAACCATTGCGTGCGCGTAAAGTTGGTGACAATCGGAAACTGGAACTTCAAATGGTGGAGTTTTAGTGAAGTACCAGTGGAAGAAAAGAGCCATACGAGTAAAGGTGAGGAGGAAAAACGCTTACCGATGGGTCAGAGTCGCAACGCGCCAAGCGCCGTGTTGCCAAAGGTTGGTGAACAAACGAGGGTGATGCGGAAGGAAATAAACTACCGTGAAAGTAAAAGACGGACTAACGAAAGTGTGGGTGGGTGGAAATGTCGTATCTGTAAATACTCAATCAAGTTAGAAACATCATAAAGTACACAGGAAAGTGTTGTGAAACATTAATCCAACGTTTCGGGCACTTGATGAATAGGCATCTGTCCAAAGCATGTGGAACAGGATAGTTTGGGAAACAATGGTTGCCCAGCCAGATCTTCAACTGGACCCTCAACACCTATGCATTTCGATTCTAGGTCCTCAACACCTATGCATTTCGACTCTAGGTCCTCAACACCTATGCATTTCGACTCTAGGTCTTCAACACCTATGCATTTCGATTCTAGGTACTCAACACCTATGCATTTCGATTCTAGGTCCTCAACACCTATGCATTTCGACTCTAGGTCCTCAACACCTATGCATTTCGACTCTAGGTCTTCAACACCTATGCATTTCGATTCTAGGTACTCAACACCTATGCATTTCGACTCTAGGTCTTCAACACCTATGCATTTCGATTCTAGGTCCTCAACACCTATGCATTTCGATTCAAGGTCCTCAACACCTCTGCATTTCACTTCCACCACAGCAGAAAACTGAAAATGCACTAAATGACATCTTGAACCTATCAACATGAAATGATCTTTTAGTGAATATTAGTGGCCCAGGTAGCATTAGGACAGCCAACCAAACTGCCCCATGCTCAGTGCCTTTATCTCTAACAATCATAATAAAGAATCACTCCAGATGTCAGACTTCACCAACTCTGACTTGTGCAGGACCCAAGAGCCCTCTTCCGGCGCATAGTAGAACTGCCACAGCAATTGGTAAATCACTCAACCTACATGAAGACATTTCACTAAAAACAAATGGATAAGAACATCCCAATGTCCCTGGTGCTGGACGCCCGAACAACGGACTCAAATGACAAGGAGGGCATTGTAAATGACTCAACACGGAGATGAAGTCCACTCTGGATGCCATAGTGAATGGAGTCAGTCCACCTGCAAATAAACCTGACACTTCAATAGACTCACTGCTAAACATGGCATCCTACACCATGGCAACCAGGGCTAAACTAGGAAGACTAAACAATCTAAGTAACTGTATAAGAGGAGAGGTTGTAAACAGAAGCACTGATTGCTGACGCTTCTTTCTCGCGTCTAGACAAACTAACAGCTCTGGATATAATGAGCATCTGAGGCCAAGAGTGAAAGCAACAAACAAAACAAGAACAGACACCAATAGAAATACAAGAATAAAGCTTAAGAAATGCTCAGCTGCGGAAGAATAAAACGCAGCGCTACGAAGGAGAAGCGCCGAACAAGCACTAAAGATTGAAGTATTGGAAACAAAGAGCCCAACTGCCCAGACCCAATGCAAGAGATTCCGAAGCTGAAGCTAAGTGATCGCCCATCAACGAGCCAGAGGCAATGGGGGCAACAGAAATCAGAGCATCCTGCCCCCTCCGAGGGTCGCCAAGCAGTTCAAGAGGCTCACGTGCAGCATTAAAATATGTTCCAGTATTGAGTAAACAAAAAGAGAATAAAACACAGCTCAAAGACAGACATGGTCAACAGACAGAGACCACGCGGTGCAAGAAGACAAGTTAATTCTCATTCTTTCTTTGGCCGCATATGGCCATAAAAGACAGAAACAATACAAAGGAATGAAATGGTTATAAAACAAATAACTCCATCAAACTCAACATACTTTATAAGATAAACGATCCATTACTCATAATGCATAATAGCTAATACTCAACAATAATAAAACGACAGCATATAAGTCCTTTAAAACAATTTGCATATCTGCACATAAAGTGCATGCTGCATCTATAAAATATGAACTAATCTAGTAGAGTAAATATCTAAAATCAGAATAAAACATTTTAAGACAGGCAGCACTATGCATTCATAGTTTCCCCGAGCTAAAACCGCTGCTTTGAGTAAAGAATATACGCTGACGCATATAATTGGAGCATCTAATGATTGAAATTCGTGCACGGCCTGTGCACGGCTTCAGGACCCCAAGGATTATAAAAGGGTTTCATAAAGAGTCTCTGGACATCAGTATAATAATTACAAAAAGGATGTAATGCATAAGTGATTGGGAGGAAACCCCCTCACGGGGGCAAGCCCTCAAGGGCCTCCCAAGGCGTCCGCTGGCATTCTAAAACTCATGAGCCACCATCCCGAGCCCGATCGAAAACGGAAGGGAAGGGACCGTTCCCATCGCGTGAGTTCAAGAGGAGGATGAGGAGCGAACTCTGAGCCGGCAAGGACGCGACAGCAAGTCGAGACCGGGCTCCTGGCCTGCGCCATCTGCATTCTCACCTCTGCACAACGCTCCAAAGAGACACTTTATCCGAGATGTGTCTCCTTTCTGTGGCCTCATTGGAAATAGAACCACGAAGACAACCCCAGCACTTGAAAGGAAGAGTTGATGTATTTCAAGCATGGTATAGAACCCCTCGTATCCAGGAGGAGGCAATCTGAAATGATCTCTCTACTGACTGTGGCTTGGGGGTTCCTCCATATACTGACCCAAAGAAGTAGAGATGTCATTCGGACACTAATGTAGATAAAACGTTGCTTAATCTCTGTGTGTAGGATAAAACTAAACCCTAAAGGGGGAGATGTAAAACCCGCTACATATAGGATCTTCCTCACGCTGAAGTGAGGGCTCTAACAAGAGCCCCAAATCCCTGCCCCATTTGTAGCCGCAGGGACACATGGAGCGTTATATGTTTTTAATAGAGGTAGAATCGTCCCCTTACCCTTTGTTCTGAAGAGATTAAAAGTAGGGCCTGCTGATCTGCTAAGTTTAAGACGAGAACTGATCGATTGTGGCTGCCAAGAGCTTGATGAGCTAAAAGTAACACCCAGGTAGGTGAAATCCTTCCCATTAGATAGGAACTGCCCCTTTATAGGTAACCTGCCGGGTTTCGATTCTTCCCGGTACGAAGGCCACAATGTGGGATTTACCATAATTGGGAACTAGATCTAAACTGTCCATGAACTGGGCAAAGCGGTCTACCAATACACGGAAGGCCTTAGAGGTGCGAGCCAAGAGGACCTCGTAATCCACATATAAAGGTGCGGGCACCTGAGTGTCTGCCACTCTAGGGGTGTCTACCTGAACAGAAGTCACGTAAAGGCCAAGAACATTGATATATAGAAGCCAAAATGCAGCCCTGACGCACTCCGCGCTTGAAAACCGACGACATTTAGACATTTTGGTTAAGGCGTACTTGGGCAACTAGGTGTGACTGCGGATTAAACAGTAAATTTACCAAGGACACTTCTACCCCGATGTCCAGACGTTTTAACCACAATTCAGTTCTATTAACACTGTCAACGCAGTTGAGAGGTCCATAAAGTCCAAATAAAGAGGACATCGTTTGGCTAAGATGTATTTATTAGTCATTAAATATAGGTACAAGCAATGTTTGATCATTCCCAACCCCGGTTGAAACCCAAATTAGAGCGTAGACAGGATCTGCTGCTCCTGGAGCCATTCAGCCAAACGATTGTAAATGACTCTACCAATGGCTTCAACAGTACTGTCTAGTAAGGAGATGGGTCTAGAGCACTTTGGGGACATCCTGCCACCCTTTTTAAAGATGGGCATATTCGTAGCCAGTTCCCATGACTCGGGGATATGCATGTTTAGAGAGCTAGTGAAACCGTTAGTAATCAGGGGGCCCCAGAGGTCAATATTGCACTTTATTAAGTCAATGGACGTGCTGTCCGGACCTGGTGCCTTACCGCCAACGCTCTCCTTAATTGTAGATTCAACTTCTAACAAAGATATAATAACTGGGGCGATGTTGCTGAGTCTGCAACATCGGAAGTCTGTTGCATCCTCTACTACATCCAGGTGGTAAACTGCTGAAAATGGTCCACCAAGTCAGAGTCTAAGATGTTGCATTGCATCAGGGAATTATCAGGTGCTGGTCTTAATCTAATTCTACTAACAGAATCCCAAAAGAGTTTACTTCTGCCACCAACTGCAGCTGATTCCAAAAGTTCCCAAACCTGCTTATGCAGGGCCTCCTTCTTGTTTTTAGGGGCTCATTTGTTTATGCGGCGGGCAAGCTGTACCCCTGACTGTACTCTCGGGGAAACAGATAAGACTAACCTTAAGCACTAATTCGCTCCTGAGCAATGTACAACAAACCAAAGGGGATCTCCGTTATCTTTCTGTACTGATTTTAAAACAAAAGGTTTGATTGTCTGGACTAATGTATTAAAATGGCCTAACATATCACTCACACGTGCTGCTGATAAACAGTTCAGAAGCAGATCCCTTGACTGACTTAAAATGGTGCCCAGGGTAAGGACTGGATCTTTAAGGTGCCAGATTAATCTAAGTCCATCTCTGAAGTGCTGAGTTGGCAAATAGCACTGGTCGGTTTAACACTCTTTACGGGAAGAACCCCAGAGATGGAAAGGGCATTATGATCCCCCTATTCCGTCTGCACAACCTCACCTTTAAAAAGCCAACGCCATGAAATTCATAGTTATAAAGATATAGTCAATGGTCGAATACCGACCATTCCCCATAAAAGTAGGTAGTGGACACTTATCCATGCTTAGATAATCAACTCTATCAACAAGCTCATGGGTGGTAGGTATTTTGCCAACTCAAGCCCCCTTGCACCACTAAGATCTCCTAGAGGTCTACCCACAGATCGCCCTCCTCCACCTATTTTATCATTAAAGTCCCCACACAAACAATATACAGTGGTTGGGCCGCGATATTATCCTTTGGGGCTTTTAGACTAGGTAGGAAGTTAAACAACGGTGCAAAAAGGGTGCAAGAAGAATTGATAAAATCATTATTATAAAAATTAATTATGTAAAAGGAAAAACAGGAGGATCTGTCCTGGACCTTGATAACTTGGAAAGCTGAGGACCCTGACTCAATGGGATTTACATCTACACATAAATTAACCTGGACCCAAATTACAGACCTCCTAAAGCTTTACAGGAAAAACATGCATAACCATCAAGAACAATAGGAGTAATAGCCCAGTTCTCCTGTAGGGCAATAATATTGTATTTATTAGTGAAGGTCCACCAGTCGGGTTTGTCTGCTTCCCCTTTAAGTGCAGCAACGTTCCACCTTAGAATAGAATACCTACGCTCCACCTTCTGCCTAACTGCTGCTCCTAACATGAGGTCAGGTAACTCTTCATTAGTAAAATCCCCGGGTGAATGAACCCCAGGCAAATGACAATCAATGTCTAGAAGGACATCAAATCTATTGACTATAGAAATGTTAAAAGGCAAAATGGCCCTTAGTGTGGTACCTACAGGGCCATGTGAAGGAGCACCAATTGGTATTCCAACAAGACTGGGGGCAGTCTGACAGGAAAAGGAAGGGTACCAGGGATTAGAAGAAGATAAGTTAAACACCCCTCCAGTTGATTCAGTACATTGTCACTCTATGTGAGGCCTCAAAGGAAAAGGGACTGAGCCCACCACTAAAGATAACCCAGCCTTGCTATGCGAACAGCAGAACCAAATGGAGGTGAAACCATTGCATACAGATAATAAGAAAATAAAACAGCCTCAGTCAAACTTGGGATCAACCCCAAAACAACTAATAAGACACAAAACCTCAATTCAATCAACGTCCCACGGTGGGGACAACATCTTAGCTAACATAAGTGCTCCTCTTTGAGAGTCACAATGGACAGGATACCAAATGCAACAGAGAGACTGATGTTGACTACTCAATAACATTTGCACAAGCAGACAACTACGTGCCCTCTAATAATAGCTCCTGTTGCAGATACTGGGGCATTAAACTAAGAGACCTTGAAAGCTCCACCTGGGGGCACCTTTTGAAATGCTTTTTCACTCCTGAATACAGGCCACGTGGCCCTGGAGACATTCTAAACAGAGGTAACTATAAAACATCTGAAGGTAAGATTATCGCACATTGAATCTAAAGATCTCCTCTGTAGTGTTCAAAGACCAACAGAGCAACAGCACAACAGAGGCTACAGCAGTGAGTTTTGTTTCACCGGCCATAGGAAAACTGGCTTGAGAACACAAGGATAACTTTTGAACTGGGGAATCAAAATAAAACCACACAAGATGGAAGGTATTCCAATATACTAAACCATTCTAACAAGAAACCTTGCTAAAATTCACAAACCTGAATTAGAATTCGATTAAATCTGTGTTTACAGGAGTAATAAGCTCAGTGTCTTTTTGGTGCCCTGAGGAAAATACTGATCCCTGGTGGTCAGCAAGGGAACAAGTAGGAGGTCAGTGAGTTTCCCAAAATCAAAAACAGAAAAAGCTGGTCATAGCTGTCTCTGGCATTAAAGCATAGTTCTTGTGAAGAGAAAAGTTTAACCTGACCTGTCTTGCAAATCAGTGAACCCCTGGCGCATCAGTGGAGTGCAAAAAATGTTATCCTGACACGGTCTCTGGACTCACACAAAAGGCTATGAGCCTACAAGCCTACAAGAAACCTGGAGTTTGGATTCCTCTACCAGGCTTCAGCAAAGTTTTAATGCCAGCACCTAAAAAAATTAACTGGGGCACCTCGCAGGAGGTCTTACGACATATAATAAAAAAACTCTATATACAGTATCAACAGCGTGGCTCCTGGAACTAATTTTATGCTAAATGTAAAATTGACCTTTTCATTAAACTTGATGGTGCTGTACAAACTAAACCAATAGTTGCATAAAATATTCACATTCACCCATCCGCATAAACTTAGAAGATAATATTTCAAGCACTTCTGAAAACTTCAGGCAAGCTATGAAATGAACACATGTCGACCCAGTTCCTGATGACGGGGGACTTCAACTTGAATCTGTTTTTCGAATGCCCCCAAACTCATTGCCGGATTACCAAATAGGCAAAGTAGGCACTGGCCTATGGGCCCCACTCCTTTTAGAGACCTGTGAAAACAGATCAAAATAATATTGATTTGATACTGTAATCGATCATCAATGACACACAAATTACTGAACTCACTTGCCCATATGGTCACTGAATAGGACATCTTACAAAAGGTAGACTTCCAAGATATCCTGAAAGATTTGAGCAGAAACACATTGAGGAAAGTAAATATTTAAAGTTTTCTTGGTTTATTAAAATGTAAAAAATACATTTTTGTTTACTAAGATTAATATTTGTTAATGTTTAGTTTTGTGTAATAAACTTGGTTTAATAAATTGTTGGGTGATAATTTGTGAGGGGTGCCCCAAAATTTCGACAGCCTAGGGGTTCCACAGGTTTCAATCCAGCACTGCCCAAACTGAAGCGTTTGCTTGTGCTAGCAAATACTGGAGCATACCACAAACTAAAACTTGAATACAAAGGAAACATAATGTATGGTCCAACTTAATCAACCTTCTTAGTGCCCTAGGTTTGCAAACTTTGAAAGGCCCTTTAGCTGGGGAAAATCTTTCCTCTTTCACACATTTCTCTACATGTCTGACAGAAGTCTTTGACTGCACCCTGGTGCCTGTGGACAGTTTTTACAGCAGAGAACAATTCAAAATCTTGCAGGTGTAAAACAGCTATCATTTACCCCAGAACCTGGAAACTAATACTAAACTTCAGTGCCTCCCAAAGCAACATGTATTCCCTGCTCCAGCTGGACCTGCTCCAGCTGGCACTGGTACTCTAAAGAGAATTAGATGGTCCTTAGACAGCCACAGTAAATGCATTGAAAACCTGGGAAAAGAGTGACAACTGTGGCATGGGAATACAAAGTCAACATGCAGGATTGGTGGCAACTGAGTATGGAAACCATTCTAGACATTCTGCCAAATCAAGGCAACACCAAAACAAATCCGGAAGAAAGTCCATACAAAGAAGAGTCAGCCATATATTTAGAAAAGCAAACCAAAGGGAACTCAACCACTCCCTCAAAGACAAAATAAAAAAAGTGGAGACCCAATATAGGAAATCAGTTTCAGAAGAACAACGAAAATTAGAGGATGGGAGAGGGCTGCTGTTGTACAGTCACTGTAACTGTTGGGTTTTTTGAGGTCTCAGCCAAGAGAACATATGGTGGCATTCCTCCCCTTCTCTCCTTTGGTAGGATGGGCTCAGCTGTACATACAAAAACAAGAAAAACAAACAAAATAACTTGCGTTCCCCTGATCGACTGGATTGGTTACATATCAAGACTTCACAGAACTATTAATGGTGCATCCCTAGTAACACATTTCCCTGATTAGCAACGGGCTGGCCATCGAAAAAGCTTAATTAAAACCCATCCCAAAATTTGAAATAGAAAACATTGTAGAAACCCTGAAAGGAAAGGGGTCCCTACTCCAATGGACTACCTGCACTGCCTTTTAAGGACAATAAATAGATCTATGGGCAGATATGCTGACTCCACTATAAGAGCAGTTCTTGATGGCAAATGCATTGCCAGAAAGGGTCATTTTTAGGACCCATAAACGAAAAGAGTCATCACTCTTTTCCAAGCAAGTATGGGCTGATAGCTTCACTGGCTATCTAGAGGAAATCATTCTCTAAGCCCATATTAAAGCGCTCAGAGGAATTGGAAAAAACACAATAAATGCATACCTGTTTATCTAACTGGGTTCAAACTAATACAAAAAGCTATCTACTGTATGCTGCCTGCATCGATTTCAAAACAGTATTTGACTCAGTAGACTGTGACAAATTATGGGGGAATTTGCAAGCTTAGGGCATCTCATCCAGTCCCTAAACACCATCATGAGTTTGTGCCCAAACACCTGGATAAAAATCAGGTGGCATCAAACATGACCACCACCGAGAAGTTAAGAACACATTAAGGTTTGAAGCAAGTTTGTGCCCAAGCACCTGGATAAAAGTCAGATTGCATCAAACATGTTATGTTATGTTATATGGTTCTTATAAAGCGCCTATCACCACCGGTCTCTAAGCGCTAGACAGAAGACCAAGAACATAATGACGCCTCCACAACCATCTGCCTGCTCCAATTAGACCGAAGATGTTACCTTTCCGAACAAATATGTCTTCAATTTTTTCCTGAAGGAGAGTAGGTGAGAGTCTTCCTTCAGACTAGATGGAAGATCATTCCAAAGTTGAGGAATGAGTACTGAGAGAGCACAACCTCCTTTGGTTTTTAAATTGAATCTGGGTTGAGCCAGATTTGGGACAGACCCCGAGCGTAAGGGCCTACCGGGAACATACTTCCTCAGGCGCTGTTTGACATATTCCGGGGCATTGCCAAAGAGCGCCTTGTGGGCCATGCAGAGGCCTTTGAATTGGACCCTCAGCTTCACGGGAAGCCAATGCAGTTTGCGAAGAAGAGTAGATGCGTGCGAACTTCTGGGAAGAGAGAAGACCAGTCTGGCCGCGTCGTTCTGCACAACCTGCAGTTTCCTCATCAGCTTCTGTGATAGGCCCAGGTACAGAGCATTACCATAATCTAGCCTCGAGATGACAGTCGCTGAGACGATGGTTTGCAGCGTGGAGGCTGAGAGAATGGTAGTAAGCTTACGTAGCTGCCGCATCACGGCTGTGCAGGAGCCCACCACAGCCGACACTTGAGGGGCCATGGTAAGATCCGCATCGATCTTTAGGCCAAGACTCTTCACTACTGTGCCGGGGATCGGAGTTTTGCTGAGTTCTGGGGGCCAGTACAAATCCTCCCAGGGGTTGGCTTTGTTGGTTACCACCAACACCTCCGTTTTCTCTGCATTTACTTTGAGGAAGTTGTTAGTCATCCAGTTGACCGTGAATCTCAGAAGATTCCTAACTGATTCATGGGCCTCTGGTGTATCTCTGAGCCGAACCAGTAACTGCGTGTCGTCTGCGTAGTTAAAGACCTCACAGTTCCTGCGCGTGAGTTCATCCATCAGGGGTTGCAGATAGATATTAAACAATAGAGGGGAGAGTGCGGACCCTTGAGGCACCCCCCATGTCACATCCTTAATCCCAGATAGCTGGTCCCCCATCTGAACCCTCTGAGTGCGACCCGACAGGAAGGACTCCAACCACTTGTATGCCTGGCCGGCAATCCCCAGCTTCGCGATACGGCTCAGCAAGATGGAATGGCTGACCGTATCGAAAGCTGCCGATAGGTCGAGCAGAATCAGAGCGCAGGGTTGTTTATTATCTGCTCTTATTCTTAGCTCGTCGGTGACCGTGGCCATAACCAGTTCTGTACTGTGTTGTGGTCGGAAGCCCGCCTGCCTGGCATGCAGGAGATGGTGTTCCTCAAGATAGTTGGCTACTGCGTTCAGGACATGTTTTTCCAAGATCTTACTTAGGAAAGGCAGTTGAGAAATAGGCCTGTAGTTTTTCAGTGCTTTGGGGTCAGTGCCCGCTTTCTTCAGAAGTGGGGAGACTCTGTCTTCCTTCAGAGATGCTGGGAGGTAACCCGCTTCCAGAGAAGCATTTAGTAAATGCAGCAACTGGGGTTGAATGCCTGGCAAAGCCAGTTTGAAGATTTTCGGAGGGCAGGGATCACTGGAGGATCCTGATTTGATGTAGCTAACCAGTTCTGTCAGGTGCTCTCCATCGATATCCGGGAAGTTAAGCAAAACCCCCGCAGACTGCAAGCTGTCTGAACAAGGTTGCGTTGGTAAGCTATCAGAGAGCGTAGAAATATCCATCAGGATATCCTGCACCTTCTGGAGGAAAAATCCTTGAAAGGTGTCACAGTCAGGCTGGGCCAGGCCGCCGCTTTTGTCATTCAGCTGCGTGAGTTCCCTTAGAATAATAAAGGTTTCCCTTTGTTTATTCGTAGCCTCCCTAATCCGGCCCTCATAAAAGGCGGATTTCCTAGCCAGGATGGCCCGTTTGTAACTGGCCAGAAGAGTTTTGTACGTTAATGACTCTGACCACCACCGAGAAGTTAAGAACATATTAGGGTTTGAAGCAAGGTTTTGTTCTCCGTCCCTTGCTTTTAAACCTATATATAGCTGATCTAAGAGCAGCTTTGGAAGATGCTGACCCCTTCCCACCCAAGTTATCTGCTCAACCGCTTAATACACCATGGTATACTAATGAGACGGTGATACTAGACAAAACGGCAATAGTTTTCCAAAGGATACTGACAAGCTGGGTGTATACAGTACAAACAATAGCTTGAGTATCAATAATGATAAAACTAAAGTGATAATCTTTGGCAAAAGATCCTCAAGAAAGGTAACTGGCATCTACACAACACCAAGATTGAACTAATTCCCAGATATAAATTTCTAAACAAGTGGCTCAATGGCGGGATAGGCCACAACAGTCAACTCAATCCATGAAAACAATAGCTATAGCAACGAATTATAAAAATGTTGGGCCCTAAATCGAACCCTCTTCATCAAATTGTTCAAGAGTAAAGTAATGCCCACTAACTTTGGGCCAAACAATCTTCTACGGAAAATGTACAAAATGGTTAGATGTGGCTCAGTGTCAGACAAATAGGCAGACTTTTAGATTACCAAACAGCTTATCCCAAGCTCAAGTGCGCTTAGAACTCAAACTTCCCAAGCAAGAGCACATTTTGAGAGCCTTTTTCATAATATATTATGATAAACCTATAGTGGCATCAGAAGGGTCTTTAAAACACCTATTGTGGCAATCAGAACACATTGACCTATAGAACAAGTAAGTACCTGAAAGATCTACTTGCATCTCTGCACTTTACCAACATTTGGAAATTGACGCTACCGTCTCGCCAAACTAAAAAATTGACAATCATATAGGCTAAACTAATTTCATCAGTATAGGATTACTCCACATATGGAAAAAGAAACACAGGTGACTGGCAATAAAACATATGAAAATAACACAAGCCACAAGTTCTTGCACCTCTCCTTTAGCTTGAGAAAAAGAATGTCAATTTGAGTAATACTCTGTGCAGTTTCGTAAAGAGAATATCACTATTCACTAGCATTACTTGGAGATGTAAAATACACCACATGCCATCAATGCGAAATGAAGAGTGAATCATTACTTCACTCATCTGCATTTGCATAAAATGAGTGGCCACTATGTGGAAATTCTGCAAGATTCCTTTTTGCAGTTAAATCTCAAGGAATTGTAGGGAGGCAGTGATAGCATGCTTGAGTGATGTGGATCCCCAAGTGATTGGTGGCTTTCTAAAATTCTTGGAAACTGTAGCAATTATGATCAAATTGACTGAAGTGTATAAAACAACACACTCTGTTTTTTTTAGTTTTGATAAGGTCTTTTAATCCCTTCTGAATTGTATTATGCGAAGATGTTAACTGTTCTACAGTGAAATGAGTTTAAATAATTGTGTAATACATATTTTACTTACTTACTCATTTTGGACTACTGTCCTTTGTCCTCTGCCCAGGGCTGCGGGTCAGAAGCTATCCTCTGGGATTACTGATATTTTCTGAGGCTGTGCACACTGATTTAAGGATGACACCCAGCAACAGGGCCAAAGAGTCTTCCATGATTTTCAGCTACATCCCAGTGAATCACATATTGATCTTTAGTGGGTTCCAGTAATACAGTTTACAGCCATCCCACTGGACCTCTACTGAGTCCCACTGGACCTCTACTGAGTCCCACTGGATTCTCTACTCAGTCCCAAATGGATCCTCTACTCAGTCCCACTGGATCCTCTACTCAGTCCCACTGGATCCTCTACTCAGTCCCACTGGATCCTGTACTCAGTTCCAATGTATCCCATACTCAGTTCCACTGGATTCTATACCCAGTCCCAAAGGATCCTCTACTCAGTCCCAATGTATCCTATACTCAGTCCCACTGGGTTCTATACTCAGTCCTACTGAATCCTCCACTCAGTCCCACTGGATCCTCTACTCAGTCCCAATGTATCCTATACTCAGTCCCACTGGATTCTATACTCAGTCCTACTGGATCCTCTACTCATTCCCACTGGATCCTCTACTCATTTCCACTGGATTCTATACTCAGTCCCACTGGCCCTTTACTCAGTCCCAATAGATTCTCTACTCAATCCCACTGGATCAACCTCTCCAAGAAGAAATCCCTTGGACAGAAACATCTTCGGCCTGAGGTTCTTGCATAAAAGCACCCCCTGTGCTCTAGCACCCCCACCGCCATCTGACCGCTGGTGCTTTTGAACTGCTATCTTTTTGGGGCCGTCTATCCTTTGTCAGAGTCCCTGCAGACAACGGCTGTGATCCTAACCTTGCACTGCAGAGACCTGCTTGTTGTAGGACGTTTGCAGCCTTTATCAGATAAAACCTAGCTGACATGCAATGGCAGACCCCTGAGGCTATAGAGTGGCCAATGATAATGTGCTGCATTTGAACAATCTCTTGCTTGTACTCACTGTGGGCCATATAATCAAGGGCCGGCGTTAAAATTATCGCCGCTTTTGCGTCGGTTTTCAGGCGAAAAGCGGCGATAATTTTAACGCCCTATCAGCGTGAATCCATGCCTTAGCGCCCATTATCTTATCGCCTCGCCTCGCTTCACTAATGAGATGCGAGGTAGGCGTTCCCGTGTGAAATACAACGAAAATAATCGCTAACAAAGGTTCTCCCTATCATCAAAGGAATCGCTAACTGGCTTAGCGACATTAAATCTAGCGCTAATCGGCTATATCTCCAGTTTCTTACGCCTGCTAATTTTCCGACTTAGCCATGTTTATCATGGGCGGTGGATTGTTATGCTAAATCCACATCTCCCTATCAGCAATGTTTTTTCTAACGCTGTTTTTTATTGCAGGTAATTCTGCGATTTTGCCGCTTATCGCCGCTATTGCTGTAATTTCTATCGCCTCGGCGATGCACGTTGCTGATAGTGCGCTAACCGGGCGATATAATCCGGCGATAGACGGCGTTAGGATTTTGCACGCTAAACGCGGCCAGCGATAATTATCGCTGCCGCTTGGTGATATGCCCCTGTCTTTGGCTATACTTCCATCATGGAAACAAATGATGCTTCTGGAGTAAAACAAATGTTTATTGTTTTTGTAAGGCGATTTGATAAGCAGGCAAAGCTACATGTCCCCCAATAACACAATGGTTTTTCGAAGCTGACCGCCTTGTAGGACACACATGGGCAGTGATATAACATCATTTAGTACGAAGAAGGAGCCCGTGCCAGTGCAGAACACAATTGCTTCTGTTTCAGTGAAGACAGGGTAGCAATTTCTGAAATTGGATTGAGAACTTCGAAACCACCAGTGTCCAATATCTTGTGTGTGCCCACGGAGCAGACAACCATTCACAAGCTGTCCTGGGGAATCTTTGGGCTGTGCTCTGGTAGGACTCCACTTCTCACTCTGCAGGACAGAAGATCTTGTTGGCCCACACACGCTGGGATTCGGAAACACTCAATCCCTTCCCTCACCTAAGGTGAGAAAGTATGGCTCTTACAAGAGTGTTTCCCGTGAAACTAAAAGTTATTTGGATTGGCTACTATCCAGACAAATGAAGCAGCACTGGGTGTGGTAAGTGAACAGTTATAACCCTAGATACCAATTGTCACTTTTATTGACACTGCCAATCATCCTTTTGCACAGACATTTGAATGTTATGTGGTATAAAATTCAGAGGCAGATAGAAGCCCACAGTAATGGGGGGTGGTATTAAGCGTCATTACAATGTCCAGAAGTGTGTTGAGAAACCTGCTCACAAATGAGATATAGCTAACTTCCCCCATTCAAACAATGTACCCATAATGCTTTACATCACAATATTCCAAAGCCATTTGAGGTGTGTGAGCGGGTCTTCCTGTGTGCAAGGGAGCCTCTCTCCCCATATGGGTTGTAGATAAAATGTAATAACCTTCTGGTGAGATGGTGATCTGTGCAAAATTTCCAAGTACATAAAGTATTATCAATGGGAGGGCATTACATACTGAAGGCTTTCAGAGAATATGCTGCTCAAAAGAGCCTCTACTTTGTGCATTAACCATGGCTCATTCTTCCAAAAATTGTACACAAAGGGCCCGATTCACAGAACTAACTTAAGACAAAATCCTAAACGTACTACCATTTTGGTATTCACAGAAGGCACTTACTCATTTTGGTATTCACAGAAGGCACTTACTCATTTCGGTATTCACAGAAGTTAGGAGTCCTAACTTTAGGACTCCTAAATGCCTTCTGTCAATACCGAAAGTCTTAAAATTAGGATTTTTCTCAGTTTAGTAGTAGTATAGTTAGGACTCCTAACTTTAGGACTCCTAAATGCCTTCTGTGAATACCGAAAGTCTTAAAATTAGGATTTTTCTCAATTTAGTAGTCCTAAATTTAGGACTCCTAACTTTAGGACTCCTAAATGCCTTCTGTGAATACCGAAAGCCTTAAAATTAGGATTTTTCTCAGTTTAGTAGTAGTATAGTTAGGACTCCTAACTTTAGGACTCCTAAATGCCTTCTGTGAAAACCGAAAGTCTTAAAATTAGGATTTTTCTCAATTTAGTAGTCCTAAGTTTAGACTTAGGACTACTAAATTGAGAAAAATCCTAATTTTAAGACTTTCGGTATTCACAGAAGGCATTTAGGAGTCCTAAAGTTAGGAGTCCTAAATATACTACTACTAAACTGAGAAAAATCCTAATTTTAAGACTTTCGGTATTCACAGAAGGCATTTAGGAGTCCTAAAGTTAGGACTCCTAACTTCTGTGAATACCGAAATGAGTAAGTGCCTTCTGTGAATACCAAAATGAGTAAGTGCCTTCTGTGAATACCAAAATGGTAGTAAGTTTAGGATTTTGTCTTAAGTTAGTTCTGTGAATCGGGCCCCAAGTGTGCAATGTCGCCTGCACTGCAATCTACCCAAACTTGCCATCTGTGCAAGGACGCAGGGGACATCAGTGCTTCCAGAAGGCACACAAAGTAACCATATTCAAGCTTTTGATGTATGTTAACCAGTTTTCTCCTGTGGTGCCAAACAAAATCCAAACAAGAAAGACCCAGAAGGCACCACATATTGGTGCTCAGTCTGTGGATCTATCGAGGCTTCACACATTGGTGCCATTGCCCACCAGTATGTGTGTGTGTGTGTGTGTGTGTGTATATATGTGGTACTTGTATACTACAGTTTTTGGCAGAGAACCACAATACAGCCACAACCAGAACCCTAAAATGGGATGCGTTCAAAGTTGTGACCAGGTGTGTTAGTATGGAGGAGATAACAGGGATCTGTAGGACCCTAGGAAGGGAGCTGAAGCCGAGGCTTGTATTACCGATTTGGGGAACAAGGCGGACTGTGATTCTGCTGTCATTCCACCCTACACAAAATGGCAAACTACCTATGCTGCTCTCCTTGACCGTCTAAGACGTTTTAGCTTCGGAGCCAATGCGGCTAAAGTACCCAGTGAAGTGGACAAATATGGGCGCTTGTTCAACTGGTTCATCAAACAGGATGCTTCTACTGGCCCCGTACAGAAATTCGATCACATTTGGATGCAGTGGTGCATTGCCAAGACAAAATCTTATAGGAGTTCAAAGCTTATTATTCTACTGCTTCTCAGATGACTCATCTGGTGTCATATGAGCTTTCCTGGCAGAAATAACACTCCCACTTATCCCTGCCACCACCAGAACAGCCCTAGATGCCCCGATCTCTACACAGGAGGTGACACAAGCCATTTTCGACCTAGCCCATAGCAAGGCCCCAGGCCTCGATGACCTCCCTCTAGAATACTAATCCACTTTCTCTACAATCCTCATGCCCTGACTTACAGAGGTGTATGAAGCCGCTCCCCATTCTGGAGTACTACCCCAATCCCTGCGGGAATCCCTCCTGGTCTCCATCCCTAAACCTGACCGGGACCCCACACATTTAGGATCATACAGACCCATAACCATTTTTGGCGCCGTTATAAATGTCTGTGTAAAATTCTTGCTAGCAGGTACTCTCAGGTTTTCCCTCCGCTTATACACACAGACCAGAATGGGTTAGTCCCAGGCCGAAACAAGTCCCAGAATATTCTGCATCTCTTTCACATCCAGTACCAGATCCAAGTCCGCTTTGCAAGCACTGTTTGCCTCATACTAGACCTATAGAAGGCATTTGATCTGCTTTCCTGGAATTACCTCTTTCTAGTACTTTCCCACATGAGCATTGGAAAGCGCTTACTCAAGTACACTGGATTGCTATATAGGAATCAAACATCACGGATTGGGCTGGGCCTCCTCATCTCCGCCTCTATCCTGTTAGGTCGAGGAACCCGACAAGGATGCCCACTCTCCCCCCTACTGTTTGCGCTAGCGATGGAGCTGCTGGTCATTCGGCTTTGAGGGGAGGGTCAATGGTGGGGCATACCCTTAGAAGATTGTACACACGCTGTCTCACTGTATACAGACGACCTGCTTCTATACCTTTGAGACGTAACAACGCGCCTTACTCTGCTCCATAACACTCTGTCCAGCTTTGCAAAACTTCTGGGATGTGGGGCAATTGAACTAAGATGCTCTGGCAGGCATCCAATCACAAGTCACCTTCTGGCAATCCCTCACCCTTGCTCCAAATAGGTTAATTAACCCTTGAGAAGATGATAATTTGACCTGGACTGTTATACTACTTTGCTACCCTCCCTATTGTCCCCCGGAATCGTTCTTCCCTGACCTAGACTCCCTCCTATGCATGCTTATATGGGGGTCAAAATGGCATTGGGTGGCTTTCAAGAAATTACATCTCTCAGTGGGCCAAGGGGGACTGGGCACCCTCTCCTTTGAAGCATAGTTTACAGCTGCACAACTGCAATGGCTCTCTGGCTTTTCTGCACGGAGATACATGGGAGAGACTAGTGACTCCCCGGGAACCCACTCAATTGCTACAGTAAAAAACATCCTCCCAAAGTAGTTACCCCTTTCCCCTTGGCCCCTACAGGTGACAGCTGCTCCTGCCTGTATGCTTCGGATACACCGCCTATTCCATGGCAAAATGTACTACACCCCTAACCTACCCTTGGTTGGCCTACCTCGTTTCCTGTTTTTTTTTCCTCAGCTGACATGAAAGCTTGGACAATGCGCTGCTTGCACTAGATTGGTGACACCTACTCTAAGGGGCTAATTCCTCTACTTTGACCAGCTGACCACAGATCATGGTCTCTGCCTGGGCCAGTTCCTTACGTACAGGCAACTCCATAACACCTACCGCACCCTCGGGGGCACCTTGGAGGTTAGAAGCTACTACCCATCCGGTCCTGCAGACTATACAAAAAATCAGTATAGGCAACCATCTTATCACCTCTTGAATGTCCCTCTGACTGCGTGGAGAAATAAATGGGAGGAGGACTTAGGGAGGGCCCTTCATGATAAGGAGAGGGAACAAGCTCTAGAGCACCCTCAGCAGGTCTCACGGAAACCTGCTTCATGAACATCCAATTCATTATATGACAAAGTGTATCTCATCCCTGCAAAGCTGAATAGTTATTACCCTGAAGCCCTTGCTGCTTGCCCCCATTGCCACACCCCAGATGCTGACCTCAAACAGACACTGTGGTCATGTACGATGATGTGAAGCTATTGGCATGCAATACACACCACTTTGCAAGAGGTCACAGAGCTTACTGAAATACATACATGAGTAGTATGAGCATTAGCCCCCTTTAGGCGCAGGACAAGACACAAAGTGTGTACCTGCTTTGTAGCCTAGCACTCCTCCTTGCCAAGTGCACACTCACACTCCATTGGTTCTCCCCAATGCATCCACCAATGGAGGCATGGCAGGGGGCAAGTGCCCCATCTCCCACAGTGGGCCACCCTACTCATGGATTTTCAGCAGAGTGAGCAATGATAATATGCCTCACTGACAACACTCACACCTGCAATGCTAGCCCCTGCAAACCCACAGCCAATGCTTAAGACACTGCGGCCCTGCCAAGATTATTACAAGTTTCCTCTCCACAATGCCCCAGTTGCACCAGCGCCAGGGGATGAATGCAGGGGTTAGATGGTGTGCCCCCCGTCAGCATTCACCCCAGTTCCTGCAGGGTATGGACGTAATAGTCCATGCCCTGCAGGATCCGGCAATGATGTTCCCATTGTGGTGCCTCTTATGGTTCTCCTCTGAGCTTTTAAACAAGCACCACCATGGGCCAGTCGCTGCAGGACCACTAGACCTGAATTCCAGTCAGAATCCGGCAGGAGGTTCAATTATGGGTTTGGTGGTGCGGGATGCTGGTGTGGTGGCCCGCTCCCGCACCACCAAAGTCATATTAAGCCCCAAAGTATTTATGCAGCCTACAAACAGTAATAAAGGGAAGACACAGCACAAGAAAAATCCCACACCAGATTAGAAGAATAAAAGTATGTTAATAAATAATTTTACACCAGAGCGACAAAAAAACAATCACTAGAAGTGGAGTTATGAAGTTTGAAAACTTTTAGTAAAAACAAGTGACAAAAATATCAAAGTGCCAACAGTGAGCATATAGTTGTATGAGATCGGGGCACAGTCAAAGTTATGTTTGATCACGATGGAGTGTGCTTCAGACACATGAGGTGGATTGGTTTCTGGTCTCTGTTAACTTCGGACTTGAAAGAATTTCTGAAGAAAAATGTCTGAAAAGGTCAGTTCAGCATAGCAAGGCAGCTGGTGTCACGATACACACCCTGAGCTCTTGTGCCCATCACCTTGGGGCCTACCTCTGGGACTTTCCAGTATTCTAATACGCTTCTGGACCTTCCACTGTGTGTATATACTGATTTACTCGCTCTTGAACACTATTCAGAAATTCTCATCCATGAGAGGTTTTGTGGAAGCCAGTCTGCTCTTGCTAAAAACTCCACTACCTAGATTTACCTGCTCGATGTTTCGAGGATGAGTGGAGGAATCCGGCACACCAGTGGCTGGCAGGTGCTAGCCGGCTCACACCTGAGGCATGTGATCACAGTGACCTCTTTTAAACCCTAGTTTCCTTCAGCCCAGCATTGGTCATTGTAGCTGTGCTCCTGTTTGGCTGACCCTTTGCTTCCTGAGCTTTTGCTATCCTTGTGTCCAGAGTTCATGAACTATAGTTATTCCTTATTTCCTGTTCCTGAGCTGTAGCTAATTCCTTTGTTCCTGAAAGAGCACTGCCTGCATTGCTACCTTCGATCCTGAGCTGTAGCTAATCCTTGTTCCTGAGCGAGCACTGCCTGCAGCCCTCCTTTGATTACTGAGCTGTAGCTGTTACTTGTTTCTGAACTAGCACTACCTGCAGTGCTACCTTCAATCCTGAGCTGTAGCTAATCCTTGTTCCTGAACTAGCACTGCCTGCAGCCCTCCTTTGATTCCTGAGCTGTAGCTGTTACTTGTTTCTGAACTAGCACTACCTGCAGTGCTACCTTCAATCCTGAGCTGTAGCTAATCCTTGTTCCTGAACTAGCACTGCCTGCAGCCCTCCTTTGATTCCTGAGCTGTAGCTGTTACTTGTTTCTGAACTAGCACTACCTGCAGTGCTACCTTCAATCCTGAGCTGTAGCTAATCCTTGTTCCTGAACTAGCACTGCCTGCAGCCCTCCTTTGATTCCTGAGCTGTAGCTGTTACTTGTTTCTGAACTAGCACTACCTGCAGCGCTACCTTCAATCCTGAGCTGTAGCTAATCCTTGTTCCTGAACTAGCACTGCCTGCAGCCCTCCTTTGATTCCTGAGCTGTAGCTGTTACTTGTTTCTGAACTAGCACTACCTGCAGCACTACCTTCAATCCTGAGCTGTAGCTAATCCTTGTTCCTGAACTAGCACTGCCTGCAGCCCTCCTTAGGTTCCTGAGCTGTAGCTGTTCCTTTACTAGCACTACCTGCAGTGCTACCTTCAATCCTGAGATGTAGCTAATCCTTGTTCCTGAGCTAGCACTGCCTGCAGCCCTCCTTTGATTCCTGAGCTGTAGCTTTTCCTGAACTAGCACTGCGTGCAGTGCTACCTTGAATTCTGAGCCAGCACTTTTAGTGCACCCTTAAATTCTCTTTCTGTATATACCTTTTTCCCTGTGCCTGCTCCCTTTTTTTTCCTTCCATTTTCTAATTTGTTACCTTTGTGTTCCTGTTGTCTTAGCTTCCATTTACCATGTGGGGTCTGCACTTGCTTTCTGCCAAGAGTGCCCTTTGTTTTCCTTTTTCTCCAGGTAAGCACCCCTCCTTGTTAGCTCCTTGTCCTTTCATTGTTGTGTATTTAGTTCTGCACCCTTGCTACTATCGACTTGCATATTCCTGTTTGATCCATGGGTGCAGTTGACAACCAAGGTGGTGTTTCTTGTCCACTGTGAGCATTGCCTTTGAGTTGCTTTTAAAACATCACCATACGTATCAGCTCCACAGACCCCACCATTGTACCTATACCATTTATGTGGGTATTTACAGTAAGCATCTGTAAATTCAATTGTGGGTGATGATCTTACTGACTTTCTGTCATATCATGTGGAACACACGGGTGCTTTACCCCACGTTCCATTTATTGTTAATGTAGGTATATATATGTTGTGCACGACTGTCCTGGGTGTTAGTTAGCCTGAATGCCAAATTGCCTCTTGAGAGCTTGTCCTTTCTGAGCCTTAGCTCTTTGTCCCTCGTGCAGAACCTCCTCTTTGCATCCCTTTCTTCTCTGACTCTATGTGTGATCTTGGGCAGCTTTGTTCTCAATATTCTGCCTACTATTCTTCCCTGCCACCAGTCCTTGCAAGCTTGGGATGTCCAAGGAGGAGGCGTCATTAGGGAGCTGCTGGAAAAGTTGCAGTGAAGATTTCTACATCCAAACCAAATCACTTTTTTGGAAGGTGAAAAACTCCAGCGGGGCAAAGCTGCAGGCTGTAGCAAATGAGGGCTCCACAAGGCTGGATACCCTTCTGAAGAGCAGCTGCTGAACAAGATTTATTCCTGTGGAGAAGAATGTAGTCAGGCGATCCCCCTCACGTGGATCAGTGAACAGAGAGTGCCAGGTCTCCTGTCGCTTCTCAGGCTACCTTTTGGTGGAAATTCTTCCAAGTTTCTATTTTTTGCTATTTGGGCACCTTTAGCACTACATCCAAGGATCCAAAACTGGGCAGAACCCACTTGGAGGGCAGGACTCACCCCAGACACTCTGTCAGTCCTAGGATCAAGCAGCAAGGCAGGCCTCAAGAAGAAGGGCGGTCCTCTGAGGGTACAAGGCAGGCTTCAATCAGAGGGTCAATCCTCTGGTAATAGCAGGACAGTCCTCTAAAGTACAAGGCAGTCCTGGATCTTTCACAGGTCCAGGAGTGAACCAAAGAGTTGGGCTAAGAGTCTAATATTTATACCATGTGCCAGCCTTTGGAGTGGGAGAAACGTCTAGGTCCGTCTGGTTTTTGGAACAACCCCACTGACAAGAATATGCCAACTTTCTAAAAAGTGGCATTTCAGAAATGTGGCTTAAAATCCAACTTTTCCTTTAAAGAGGATTTCAAAATCTTCTTAGACCAAACTTGACATTTTTATTAATTCTTAATCAAACATTATCACTTAATAAAGGTAATATTGTAACCCAAGAAGTAGGCCTCACAATAATGAAAAACGAATTTAGGAGTTATTCAGTACCAGGACATGTGAAACCTAAAAGCAAATGTCCAATTTTTTAAACACAATGCACCCTGCCTTTGGGCTGTTTAGGGCCGACCTTAGGTTTACGCCTAGCAATAGGTTTATTTTGCCAGGTTGAATTGGCAGTTTAATCCCGCACAGAGGCTGCAATGCAGGCCTGAGACATGTTTTAAAAAGCTACCTAAGTAGGTGGCACAATATGTGCTGCGAGTCCACTAGTAGAAGTTAATTTACAGGTCCTGGATACATGTAGAACTACTTTACTAGGGACTTGAAGAAAAATTAAATGTGCTAATTGGATGTAAGTCAACCTTACCATGTCCTAAGACCAAAAAAATGAAATTCAGCAAAACATGGGGAGGGGAATGTTTGGGAAGACCACCCTAAAGGATGTAAGGTCTAACAGGGGCAACATGTAATTGATACTAAAATGTATAAGCTGCAGTAGCAATGTAATTAAATTAGCTTATCCTCTGCTTCCATGAAAATAAATTCATTTTCAAGGGTGGGGCCCAACAAGTCTTCAAGAATATGCTATTTTGAGGGAATCTGACATGAATTCACATCTCCATATTGTTTCAGAGACCCTCCTACTCCATGAATGAAGATTCTATGTCATACTCTTCCCCTAAGCTGTACACTTGGGGACTCATCAACCCTACCCTGTCATCTTCCTTAGGTGGTGGACACATGGACGTGAGTCGAAGTGAAAGGCTAAGCCATGCGTGACCTTCACAGGTTACTAAGTACAGTGGGTAAGCTTTTGATTACTTTGTATACAACTGCACCTTGGAACTCGATCTAAGTCAACCACAGTGTAGGAAAGCAGGATCTGCTTTAATGGTTATACCCATGTTTTTCTGGTATCAGTATGTTTTTTTTTACTATTCTGACTGGGATCCTGCTAATTAGGATCCCAGTCACTCTACTTCCTCCCTAAATTGACCATGGTAAGTACTACTGTACATCCACAATTGACTGCTGGTGCAGCCTTATGAGTTCCTAGTATATGGTACTAAGGTGCCCAGGGCATAGGTACAACAGGGCCTCCCATCGGCTGCAGGATATATTGTGCCACCCATGAGAGACCACTAAAACTGTGACTACAAGCCTGGCATTGTAGCCTGTGTGAGCTGGTGCTAGCACCAAGTATGACAGATATAAGTTTCCTCATATCTGAGGTCACTGCATTTAAAACCTATAAGTCACCACCTGCAGTCCTGAGGGTAGGGTGCTTGGCTACAAGTCTGAGGGTGCCTCTGCTTGAGCAGGACACCCCTACAAACCCCGGAGTTGATTCTCCAGGCTTTGTAAATGCTTCTAGCCATTTTAATACGTATAGTGGCCATCCGTCTGTGCTGAACCGGTGTTGGAGGTATGATTACATGCACTGGAGGGCTCCTACAGGAAGCCCCCAGTACTCCCAGTAACAGCATCTCATGGTCTTCGAGCAAACTAGAGCTACTGCCAACCCCAGACACAATTCTGACCTACTGCTGCTGGGCTGAGCTCGAGCAGAGGAAGGTAGAACAATAGGTTTTCTGTCACAGGAAGGTGTGACCACCTCCCAGAAAGGACTTAGTGTACTGGGCTGGGGAGGGGGCACTTGCCAGCACCACCACAAACCTTTGAAGGGCACATTTGGTGCCATCCTTATATAATCTGGGTTGAGCCAGTTCAGGGAGCCCTTGTCTCCTGCTCTGGTGCGAAACTGGACAAAGGACATGGGAGTATCCTCCTATCTGTCCAGCCTCTCCCCTGGGAGGGACCCCTGACTCATCCTAAACCCCTTCCTAAGGTATTTAAGGGCCTAACTGTGGGTGGGTCCTCATGATTCATCGTGGGACAATACTCAAGACTGAAGCCACTTCGACTATCTGGACACTTGTACTTTGCTGGACTTCTCCTAGAACCAGGACTGCATCAAGGAAGACTCCTGCTGCTCCTGGTCTTGCTGTTCTGCAATTCTTCTTTATCGTGTGTGCCTGCGTTTCTTCCAGGATCTTCAACAGATCTGTGGGCATCAAGGACACCCAAAGAAATCTCACTTTGAGTGAAAGAGTTACTCCCCAGCATCTGCAGGCACCACAATTAAGCTAACCGGTCTGCTGCTCCTGACGTCCCATGTACTTCAAAAGGCTCAGAAACACAGGTGGTGGGTCTGGAACACCTTCGAGGCCTAACCTGTCGTCCCTGCAATTTTGAGGATAGTATCCCTCGTCGGAACCACTGGGACCAAACCCCTGTATACCGCGTCGACTTGCCGGTTCCAAGGCTTGTTGGCTCTGCACTCCAGAGATCAGTGGGCTACAAGAAGCTGCAGCCACCAGCATCTCTTCTTGCCAAGTACAGCATCCTCACAGCATCCATCCTCTGCACCGTGGGCTTTCCATCCTGGTGAGCTGCTCGAGGTCCTCTTACGACAACTGTGCCTCTGGCCTGTGGGTCCTCTTTTTTTAGGGTCTTCTTCTGCACCAGTGGGTTCCCCTGCTTGCTCGGGACCAGGTTTGACTCCCTTGTGGTGAGTTCCTTGGACCTTGCTGGTCCCAAGGTTGCTTCTTTTTCGCTTTCCAAGCTTGTTGGTGCTCCCGCATACATCTGCCCCCTGGATCTTGACTTCTGACATGGGATAGCTCATGCATGGCTTCTGTTCTTCCTCAGCATCACCTGGTCCTCACAGCTGCAGTGACAAGCTCACCATCAACACTTCTGAACAATCCAACATCGGTAGGCATTGCTCTTCTGTGTCTCCTGGTCAATTCTGAGTGGCATACTCTGTCCATCGGACTCTTGCACAGTATTCTCCAGCGGCATCTTTCCTGAAGTCCTCCATTGTGGTCTACAGTGGTTTCCGAAGTCACTTCACACTTATGCACCCATCTTCCCTGGTGTGGGTATTCTGGTTCCTGGGGTATCCACATATAGGGAGGCTCACTAACCTTCTGTTTTCCACTGGGTTTCTTCAGGGTCCACTGGGAAGGGTCCTTCTTCTTCGCGACCTCCCCATTGACCTCTATTGGACACGCAGCTGTGTTTACACTCTGCACAGAGCCTCCGTTGGGATCCTGGGTACTCACCTTGAGTGGTTACTTGAGTTCCCAGCTCCTCTGAGTCTCCTGGTCCAAGTTTCTTCTTCGGTTGCAGTTCCCATTCTACTTTTGTAGTATATGGTTTGGTCTCCCCCTGGAGACCACTGTATTTTGTGATTACTTACCTATTCAATCAATCAATATCAATATAAGCTTTATTCGGATAAAAGTACATATCCATAAAAGTGCAAAAACATAAAATCAATTACGACATCCATTAGAATAAAAAATTCGGCCTCCAGTAATACAGTGCACAGTCTCATAATGAGACAATCAATAAAAGCTCTTACCTATTGCAAATGAAGTAGTATTGTGTACTTGTGTTTATATCTCCGATTAGGAGACATACCAAGATATTAGTGACTGTTGTGTAATAAATAGACATCTTTTTATATATACACTGTGTCATTCTTTTTCGTTTAACCTACACTACATGATTAGCCTGGTAAAACAAGATGCTTAGCACTCGTTCAAGCAAAGCCTGAAGGCTGCTCTCCACAGCTACCACTTTGAGAGTTTTCAAAGGTTATCAAAGACCACTACAATCACCATGAGAGTTCCTGGATTAGTGCAAGGTGCTTCACTTAAATAAGTGTGCTTCACATTCTAAGCCAACCTCCTACATGCACCCAATGGATAGTGGAGTGAAGTCCACATGTATGTTGTCTCACACGTATGGGTTGGTAACACTACAGTTGTGAACCTCAATGGATCACCTTTGTACTGCTTGCACATGTGAAGTGACTCTAGATCCCAGGCTCCCATCTCCATCTCTAGCGTTGCTCTGACCTACAAACATGGCTTACATTTGCAGCAAATATCTTCTGTGCTTTTCTATCCCATTTACAATGCTGCTTGAAAATGGTAAGTCCTACATGCTAACAGTATTTGTGGCTGTAATGCATGCACTATTCTTGTTTTTTTACATTGAACCTCAGAGATACAATCAGAAAAATTCTGGTGGTAAATGTGAGCACATGCCACAAGAAAGTAGAATTTGTTCTCAACCCTATAAGCAGCAATAACAATTGTAAATGTAATGCAAAGTGCATCAGATGCCACAATTCTCTGATGTGTTACCCAAGAACACTTCCTTAAACTATCATGTTACTCCAGCCCTGAGGGGGCATCACTGGGTACCACTAGAGGTGAGAAACACATTTAGGGGTGCTTGCCTCAGTTTCCAAGCCCTCATAGATTAACAACCAACATGTCTCTACACTCAGTGCTTAATTTGTAAAAACGTAAGTGCCAGGCCCCTTCTCAGGAGGCCACTGCAACCCGCATCACCCATTGCCCCTGCCAGCACTGCCAATAGCACTAACGATCAAACTACTGACCATCGCACTCCTACAGTTATGAAAAGTCAGCTCATTCTAGGCCATCCAAAGCTATAATGATGGTGTGCTTTGCAGGTAATGTTCTTCTTTAATGAATGTTGCTCGAATATGAGTTTACCTTAAATGAATAAAAAGAGAAGAGGCATTTGGCAAAACAGGAGCAAGTTGGTTTAATTAAACTCAACGTCCGGGTGATTATCAACAGAGTTGCGTCTGAAGAAAGCATCTTGCTGTACCTAGTTTCGGCTGAGGTACAATAAACCAGTTCTGCATTCTTGGAAAAGCATCTTAGTCGTACATAACAAGTACAGTCATCTGATAAGGACACATAGGTGGCTCTCGACCTTGGGGAGAGCTAGTGTGGGCCAGTGTGTATGTGTCCAGATGACTGGTGGGGGGAGCGCATGATCACTATGTGTGGTGTGCATGCTGTGTCCTGATTGGCGGAGTCTTCCTAACTACATGTGGCATCTAGCTTTGCGCTATTTTGGCCGGTGTGTTTTATTGGGGCCAGTTCTCTATGAACTGTTTGTGTTGCAACTGCCTACCTGTTGGACTGGTTTTCCCTGGGTGTACATTGGTCTTTGGGTTAAGTGAGACCCCACCTGTGACCTGTCACTTGATAGGCGTGGGTTGGGGTTGTAAGGCTGTCTGTCACCGTATTGCTGACTCAGGGTTGAAAGGGAGGTCATATTGTCTGAATCGTACAGCAATGATACGATTTATCTAGAACTTCTACAAGTAATGTGGCAGTCATTGACATCAATTTTACCGACATCCTCAGTATTGTGTGTACAGGTGTCAGAGCATACATCAATATTGTTTTTACTGATATTGACACTGATGCATGCCTAGATCATGGCGTATATTGGTATTGTTTCGAATTCAAAAGATTGAAATCAAATATAGCAGCATAAAAATATTTTTCTGTTGTGCCTCATCACTGTGAAATTCTTTCCAGGAGACCTGGGATGAAAAAACGAAACAATCTCTGTATCTTCTGACGGCTTCAGAATCAGCGCCTCTCATTCTGAGTTACCCCCTTCGGGTTTGTACTCCTTCCCTCGCACACACACTACTTCCACTTTACTGTTGTTTTTTTATTCTCCCAGAGGTTAGATGCATTCTTGTTGCTTTGGTCATGTTACATGTATATATGTATTACATGCTGTCAACTTTACAGTCAACAATAACAAATATTTAAGAAATGGCTACTGCCCGCTGCTGTTACTCCTACAGCCCACCTCAACTCTCCTTCAAGTCATTGTTGGTCCTCCTGGGGCCAACACAGGGCAAGAAAGATTTGGAAACAAGCCTCTCCTGAGGCATTATGGAGCCCTACCTCTGTGGAAGCAGTGAATAATTTATAAATAATTTAACAGCGTGTCTCCCGCTGTGTGTGGGACTCTGTATGACTTTTTCTTTACTGTTCTTTTGTTTAAATTTTGGTAAGTCCGCAACCAGGCACCCTGTGATCTCATTTTCACCTACTTTTGCTAGCTTCCCACCCGATTGGCTCCTTCTTGCTCTGGAACCAGCAGCTTCCTTCTCCCTTGCCCAATTAGGATTACAGTGTGGTAACCATCCAGTTCCCCCGGACACGGGTATGAAGAGTGGCGCTAGACTACTCCCTTTGCAGGTGCTCCACGTCATCTGTTGCTTGTCAGGACCCCAAGAAATTGGGATCACGGTCCCTTTCTTCTTCCTAGGGGGCACAACCGTGCTCCCGCCTTCCCTTTTGCGGCAGGGGGCCCAAAGATAAGGTCCTGGACCCCTTATCTGAATGAACAGCCTCAGGGTTTGTGGTTCCTGGGCCCCTGAGAGCTCTGGGGAGGGCACCCAACCACGCCACCTCCCAGGGTCATTATTGATGAATGCACCTTTATTTCGAATGCACTGGCCCACCTCAGGGAATAAACATGCAGTGGAGCACCACGCACTTCATTTTCTCCCTGGAGATCATAGGTCAGATCCTTTGAAAAGTTATAACTCGGGCCCCGTTCGGCCAATTTGGGAGTGCCTGAACTCATTGTTCTCCTGGTTGTGAGCTTTAGCCTCCAGGAGATGTTCCAGCAGGCCTCCTGGCCTAAAAAGTAGCATACTTTGCAGGGAGCTGGTTCCACTGCAAACGGCACCAGCCGTTCTCCTTTTCTTGTCCTCTAGTACACCTCTCCTTTTGCCTGGGCACAGAAGTCCAGATATTTCCCCATTGGGATGCAAATGCCATGATCCAAACTGGTCTTATGGGTGTAAATGAACTAGCTTCCCTGGTCCTGGAGTGACCCACTTATCCTGGGGCCAACTGTAGGCAGAGGGCATCAGGGGGCTTGTCCTTCCAGTTGTCCATGGCTGCAGCCGGAGTCCAGTTCCAGTGTCTAAATACAACAACTCTCCCTTGTGCAAGAGTTTTTAAATGAAGGTGGAATGTACTAGAAGCCAGGCACTTCTGGCCAATTGTAAGATGCCACATCAACCCTCGACCTCTGCCCCAACGCTCATGCACAGCATGGTAGAACCATTCAAGATGGTGTCATCAAGCAGTCACTGCTCATATCTCCTCTGGGGGCCTTAACTCTGCCCTAGCCGACATTACTTTCATGGTCATTACCACCATAACTTCAAAGGGCCAGCTCCAGTTGTCTGGGCTTCCTCCTTTGTACATTGGGCTTGAGCTGTCCCAACCCTGGTACAGTGTGACAGCTCATTAACAGTACAGATTGTCTTCCCCACCACTTCCTCATCAGGAGCTGAGAGACACACTGTAAATTACTCCTTTTTTGTGGGGGAGGCTTTTGTTTCCTCTACTTGGGAGTAGAGTAGTTAACTTGGCACAGCAGGGTGACAATAGGCCTCAACTCTGAAACTGAGCACAGTCAGAGATATATGAATAATCTGGACTGCACATAAGGTTTACAGGTATGATTTTGGAACCCACATGGTCAAACGGGGCGCATGTGTTTCACCCCAGTTTCATACTCCACCAGACTTTGTAAACCTAATGGAAGGAAACTGCATTCCAAGGCAGATTTCCCCTTATGTGTATAATACAGTTTCACTGCAGACAAAACAGTAAACCATACTGATTTTACCTATGAGTGCCGACTAATACTATAATGACCATCCCAAGTCAACACCTTATGTCATAAGCCACCTACCTGGATCCCAGATGATACCAACGGGGTAGTGACTCTAGTTTCTGAATCCTCCTAAGACTTGCCCTTGGTTTACAGGAAGAGACACTGCTTCTGTGTCAAATTCCAGGGGAAGGGGGTTGCGAAGGAGTGAGCATGTAGAGACTAAGATGTTGTGGCTTGTCTACTCAACAACAACACTGCAGCAGGCATTCACACCAGTCTGATGAATTGTACTGGAAGATTTGGTACCTATAAACAAACATATAATAAGGCTTTGGTCTAGTATTAACACTTTCTCTTAAGGTATCACCTCATGAAAGCTTTTCAAATCTTATCCAACCTTTAGTTTTGTTGTTGTTTAGTTTCACATTAGATTGTCCGTAGAGGCTCCTTTATCAACATTTTTGAAACTGTAGTGAGTATGATTTCAGCATCAAACCCACAAGCAGTCATATTTGGCAGAGCCCTGCCAACAGTATGTACAAGTTGAACAAATACACTGGTCACCTTTTTTTACGGCATGATGTTGTGACTAAACTCAGCTCATATTAAAATCAAGTCTGTTAATGCGTCTCTCCTTTTCTTCCTGTTTTCCTTTTTTCCATCCAGGTGAGAGGCTAATATGGGATGTTCTTTGTGGTGAGGTTGAAGTGGGAGGATCAAGGGAGCTAGCAAGACAGAGTCCTGGAAGCCTGGAAACAGGAATGTGGTAGGCGAAGAGGCTAATTGAAGAGGAGGAGTGAGGACGGGCTTTCAATAAGTCTGCTTTAGAACATTCATAAAGGTCATATTTTCATTGTTTGTAACAAAGAAGAGGAGCAGGTAATTAATTTTAGAATGTTCGCAAATGTCGCATTCTTATGGCTTACAGCAAGGAACAGGTGAAGGGGATTAATTTGATGAGGACTGTCTTCTGAAAGGTTCACGTTGAGGTCATCTATGTTGGCTGCTTGATGCTTATTCTGGTGGAGTTTCTGGATGTTTCCGTGGTGCCTGAAACCTAACCTTGCATATGCATGGTAAAACATTTGTAAAAGCTATTAAGACCTTTCTAGCAACACCAGCTGCAGCTAGCTATTACCAACAGCATGTAATATGGTCAAACATCAGTGAACAAGACATGTGTTCATTCATATGTTTTGGGTGGACTGATATGAGTCATGCCAGCATGTAGTGATAATCACGAGAGGTGAGCTGTGGCAGGAATCCTGACAACTTGCCAAAAACATGATTCTTACATGAAGGCAAATAAGAAGTTCAGTTATTTTCTCAGTGATAATGTAGTGACCAGCCAGGGCAAGCTACAGGCAGCAACTTCCCGGTAGAACATTCTTGGCACTTAAAACATACCAGTTCTAGAATGGAACTGGTTCTACATATCAGGAGCACAACATATTCCCTTATTGCCAATTTTCATCACACTACAAGAATGAAACAGTTCTACAATAAAGAAAGAAAAAGAAATAAATATATATATATACTATACACACTATGACATATAGTCAATGCTGACCACAGCTGAATCTCATATAAACTGCTCTAAATCACGTGCATCGGTTACTTACTTCAACAGGACATAATCTGTTAATTTTACATGCATTTTCTTTTGACGCACACCTCTTTGTCACATTCCATCCTGTGGCAAGAGTTGATTACACTTTCTTACCGATGTCTACACTCCCTCCAATTTCAACACCTCCGCATCATTGCATTTGACCACCTTATTCACATTCCATTTCTTTCCATCTTCTAAAACTACAGTAAGTCTACTAGCATCCAGTAACTTTCTTGGCACAGACCATTTTGAAATGCCCTTCTTCAACCCAACCAGTAAACAGCCTTCAATTCCAATGTTTTGCATCCTCTGTTCTTGTACAGTGCGTCGGATGTTAGCTACATCAACCCTCAATGTCTTTTCTTTGAACCGCTTTGGAGCATGGCACATGACCCCCTCAACAACACAAACAGTGACCCTTCGGTAGTGCAATGTGTCATGATTCTATAGCTCCAAATCAAACTTTTTATCTCACCATTCCAATCGAGATCATTTGGAATTGCCAATTGCACATTCTCCTCCAACACCCTATTGAACCTTTGCAGAAGATCATTTCCACAGGGATGTCCTATTGCAGTTTTCCTGTGTTTCACTCCATTCATCATAAGGGATTCTTAAAATCCTCCAGAAAAGAACTGCGGGCCGTTATCAGTAACTACTTACTCCTGGTACCTTTCTCAGCAAACTATTTCCCTACAAAATTCCTCTATCACCTTGGACTTCACTTCACTCATTAAAGCAACTTCTGGCCATTTAAAAAAACTAGCCCATAGGCACTTTCCTTCAATTCAAATGGACCACATACATCCATTGGTACCCTACACACATGGCTTTTGTCACTGCAGGCACACTCTAAACATCCTTTCACAAATCTTTCCACAGCGCGATCCATACCCAGCCACCAAAAGTTCTGTCTCACTTTTCTCTTCACGGAAGACATGCCACCCTGCCCCTCATGTAACGTCACTATCAATCATTGCCTCAAGGCTCTTGGCACCAACAATTTGTCACCACACCTGCCAATACCATCCAGGAGCAACAACTCGGACCAAACTAGTTTGTAATTAGGCAATCCTGGAGCTAGGTCCTGCTTCCAGACCCTATGTTGCGATAAAAGCATCACAATCGTCTTCATTCCCTCATCCACCTTTATAACCTGTTTCCATTCTTCCTCAGTGATAGTTTTTTGACTATAACCCTCCACATCAGGTACTACCCAATCATTCTCTTCATTAGCTCCCTCTCAGGGTACTGGCAACCGAGACAGACAGCCTGCATTAAAAATGTTCACACCCGCAACATTTAAAAAAATCCCTGCAATTTATACATTCATTTAGCAATTCAGGTCTCGGCTCTACCCGCACCCTTTCTGGTAAATAAATCCACTAATGGCTTATGGTCTGTCTTGAGCTCAAATTCCATTCCCCACATGTAGTTCCAAAAGTATTGAACCACGCCAAGTACAAGCTAGCGCCTCCTTCTGTATTGGGGAGTAGTTATTTTCCACAAATGGGATGCAAATGCCACAATCCTCTCCTGTCCTTCATATATCTGGATCAGGACAGCACCTAGCCCATACATGCTAGCATCCATGCATAGAATGCTACAATTGTTGGAGTCAAAAAGTTTCAACTCCACCGCTTATACAATGCCATTTTTTATATCATCAAACACGTTTTGAGATTCAGGTGTCCAATCATACCTCTACTCCTTTTTCATTATTGCTCTCATGGGTTGAACCCTTTTTGCATAATGATCCACAAACTACGCGTAATATTACGCCAACCCAAGAAATTATCTAAGATAATCCTTGTTTTAGGGACATGGTGCCTTTTCAATTGCCTCCAACAACTTCATCTTTGGTCAAATGCCCTCACCTGAAATCATGTGCCCCAGATACTCCACTTTATTCACAGCAAATCTCCACTTATCAATCTCCACAATGAGCCCTGCTGTTTCCTAAATCTCCAACACCTCCCATAAACATCTGTCGTGATCCTCCCCATACCAGCACATCATCCTGAATGTGCATTACATTACATAAACTCCCTAGCAGCTGTTGCATAATGCATTGGAATATGGCTGATGCCGAAGCCAAACCGAATGGCATTTGCCAGAAAATCTAAAGGCTCCCTCCGGAGTCACGAATGAGGTCAGGTGTTTGGACTGGTGATGCAGCAGTATTTGATGATATGCAATGGACAAATCTATGGAGGAATAATATCGCCCACCCCTCACACTTGTCAACATTTTATTTATATTAGCAAAGGATACCCATCTACCCAGATCTTCTTATTTAGTTCTCTAGGATTTATGCATATCCTCATTTTTCCATTACATTTTTGGGCAATTAACCATTCCGATTACTCAAATGACTCTTTCACATTAATTTCCTGCAAGATTGCCAATTCTTCCTTTAGTAAACCTCTCAAAGCTAATGGCGCACCCTGTACCGAATGCACCACTGGTACTTCAAAAAACCCCTCTGAGGAAACGTCTTTGAACATCCTAAACCCTTCTTAAATAGGCTGGAAAACTTCCACACCCATTGCATGTGCTCACTCTGCACCAATGCCAGATCTTGCTCAGCACCGTTAGTGTACAATGTCATGAACAATGCCCTTTGCTCCCTCCAACCCAATAACGTCCTCCTTCTCTCCACAGCATAGATTCGTCCTGCTACTGTCCTTCCTTAGAAGGATAGTTTTGCTGGAGTACATCCTATAACAGGTAATTTCACCCCACAATATCCCTCAGGTACTGCCTTGGTTGCTTCCAAACTCTCCATGACCCGCTTCTTCCATGTGTCCTTCTCTATAAGGGTATAAGGTGAACAAGAGTCAGCACACATCGCGACAGGCTTTCCACATATCTTCACCTCATATTTCGGAGGGCGGTATGGTTCCACCATCACATTCTCATCAGTACTATGTGCATTTTCCACCATCACATCGGTATTATGTGCTTTTTCGATGTCACCCACAACCAACACCTCCACTTCGTCACTGGACTCTAGTTCCTCCTTCCTGCTCTCACATACTGAGCCATGCTCCCCACCATATTCAGAATCTTTTGCCTGACAGCCTTGCAAACTGGAAAAGTGCCCAGCCTTTTTGCATTTGAAAAATGTCACTCTAACAGCTGTACAGCTGTTGGAGGTAGCCATGTGCTTGATTCTCGCACACCTGTAAAACGAGAGCAATAGTCCCATTGATTCTGTACACCCCTCCATTAAATTTCAGTTCTTCAACATATCATGACTTGTTTTCAATACGTTTTGCAATGGTTATGGATGTCTCGAATTTAGGCTCCTTCATATTGAACTGTGTTTCTTGACTCTTCTGATTCGAAGTTTGGTTAATTAGCTGATCCCTAGTGATTTCTTCTTGCAGATGTTTAAATCTGCATGTCGCCGCTAAAGGTCTCAATTCAGCAACATATTGATCTACAGACTCCCCAGCCAACTGCGCTCTAGAAAACAAATGAGGTCTCTCTACTACCACACTCACCTTCCTTCCAGAGTTTTTTTTCCTAATGCATTGATCGCTTTTACATACTCACCATCCATTTCTTCATTCATATATAAATTACTATTACCATTGCCGGACAGGTTACTGCACGCTGGCAATGTTTAAGAACTTTTCTATCCACCCCCCAAATGGTTTTGAAGTCGAGCTAACTTTCTCTTCGCCTCATAGACGTCTCCATCAATAGCTTCCAAAATGTCTCAAAAGCTTCTCGCCAGTCCTCCGAAGGAGTGATAGGATCACCTGGGGCAGGAGAAAATGAGGGCGGAGGCGAAAGGGGCTGCATGACAATGTATGATACGGTGCAATACTCTCTATGCAGGTAAAGAGATACAACTGGAATCATTCACCATGCACTACGAGCACAAATTTCAGTCTGGGAAGAATTCATGTGAAATTACAACATAAAATCCAACAAAATAAAAGCAGTCACTCTTGCCTTGGCATCAAATAACAAACTTACATAAGAACAGTAGTCACCGGTGTGTGCCTGTAGCTTCAATGATGTTGGCCAATCAGCAGGAAGTTAACTTCATCCAATTGTGCTGTAAAAGGGGGCACCAATGGCTGTCAGTTTTGAAATTTCCAAAGCTCCAAAGAGGTTTCAGTCAATGAATTTTGAGTTAATTCCACCCAATCATGCTGTAAGAGATAGAACCAATGGCCACAAGGGTCGCAATTTTCAAAACCCATCTACTTCCACTTGCCAGCAGAGGTGGCTGCTCCGCTAAGGATGGAGGAGCGTCGCCACACTGCTTTTTGAAGTGTAAAAAAATAAAAATAAAATGATAATAACCTGAGGTATGATCATTTTAGTTTTCCCCTTAGCGGCGTCTTTGTGAGGCGGGGCTGCTCTCAGAGCAGGGGGAGGAGTGGTTTGCACTCCCTATGTAAGCATGTGTGCTTGGCCAGCTCTCTCGGGCTGCCCAAAACAGTCATACGCACAGACCGTGTTCTCCATGCAGGCTGCATTACGGCCTGCGTGGAAAACAGGTGCTCAGCCCCTGGCTGAGCACCATGTCACAGCCCTCAGACCAATCACAATGTGCTTTGCAGCACTCTGATTGGCTGAAGGGAGCCTGGGAGCCCTGATCATTCCTGCTTCCTCCCCCAAGAAGCCAGGAGAGGCGGCGGCCAGGAGGACAGTGATATATTTAACCTATTACCCCCCCGCCCCTATCCCCCACCCTACCCGACTGCTGCTGTCGCTGCTGGCCAGTTCTAGAATGGAACTGCCTCTATATATCAGGAATGCAACACACCTAACCCTGCTGAGTCTGCTCTGCACCAGGCCACCTGTGCCAGTTACCGGGCTGTGCATTATCATAGTAACACTTGTGCAGTTCACACACGTGCAACACATGTGCAAACATTTTCATGTGTAACCAGCCAAGTGCACTTTACCCTAGCTACGTAGCTAAGACCTTATCTTAAAAGGCGGACACTGGCCGTCAAAAAAATGCAGTCCCTCTATCATGCGATTACCGTGGGTGAGACACAAGAAGTGAGACTCACCCAGAGTAAAAAGTCCAAAACCAGGTGATCAAAAAAAGCAAAAAATCTTGCCACACTGAATGGAGAGAAGCCTATTGCAACAGGCCCCATGTCTTTTCACTGAGATCTGGCTTTTTATCCAGAAACAATTTGTACAATGGGAATGATGTGCCAATATTTACAGTTTAAAAATCACATAATAAGCGCCACGTTGTCACATGCTGTTATCGTAGAAAGGCGAGACTGGCCAATATATACCATATAAAATGCCATTAAGGGAAAAAATAGGAAACATTTCAAATGAAACATCTCCTTTGACAGCGCATATTCTATAGTTTACTATCGGAGTACCCTGCTGGCAGGTAGGCTGCGGCCACTCCTGACACGACAGTTGTGTACGAGGAAGATAGTGCCTACTTTTCTAAGAAAAACAATATTTCCTAAACCTTGCAAGAAATCATGGTAGGTGAGAGAGAGCGCCGTCTGTTCAGCTCTACAAAGACTGTCTGCAGATTTCAGACGGATTTCTCAATGCATGTAGGAATGGCGGCCTGGGGCTCCTACCGTCCTGAAAAACATGTCTCCCTGGACAGGGTGCTCATCACGTCCCCCCCGATCCTGACCTCTCCACTCCCGCCTCCTGCTCGCCCTCGCATGCCTCCATGTTCACAGCCATCGCTGCAGGCCGACAAGTCTGCCTGTCACAAGACACTGAGCTCCTCCGCACCGCTCTCTAAAGGGCAATCGCTCAACCTCCCTCCCTGGAGACAGAGACATGGGGATGGAAACCGCCGAGCCCCTGGCGGTGACTGACAGGGTCAGCGGAGGCGGGTGGAAGCGTCTGGAGTGAGACCTTGAATTCATCGAGTACAAGGCTGTGCAGGTGTCAACAGCAGGAAATGCATAAAAGCTGTTCAACCGCTGTCGAGGGAGGTGACGCGTCTCCGGGAGCCCGAGGCGACGTGTGTTTTAGCAAAACACCTCAGCCAAGGTTCACACGTCAGTGCCTGACGTCCTGCTCCAGGCAAGTCCAGTTTCTTTCTTTGAATTCTGGGACTTGTATATTCCATCATCAGGGCCGCTTCTAGGTGTTTTGCCACCCTAGGCGAGAATTGAAAAATGCCGCCCCCTCCCTTTTACTACCATCACTCTCTCCCCCTATCATCCAGGCTAGAAGAATTAATGCATTAGATATAAAAGAATTTGTATTCAACATTAAACAGTAAAACACATCAAAGATAAATAACTAAATAAGCATTGTTCATGATATTTTATTTTGTTTTTAAATTTCTCTCTTCTAACTTCAATGGTGTTTTGGGTTCTTTCTCTTAATCCAATGGTAACTTCCTTGCCTTTATTTGAGCAAAGTCTTTAAGAAGATCTCTAATGTCAAGCTGATAAGCCATGTCTTTTTCCACTGAAATTGTGGCTAGTCCCATGAGTCTCTCTTGGCTCATGGAACTGCGCAGATAGGTTTTTATTAATTTGAGTTTTGAGAAACTCCTCTCCGCACTTGCCACTGATATCGGTAAATTCAAAAGGATACAAAGGACTACGAAGAAATTAGGAAAATCATTTTAAATTAAATAGTAAATAAATATAATTCCTATTAAAACTTTTTAATCGGAGTGGAGCAAGGAGCGGAGTTGGAACAAGTATTTTGTTGTTGAGCGGAGCATGTAAAAAAGATGTTGCTATGAACCTCTGCTAAATATGCTTACACTTTACACTTTACAGACACAGACACAGTCATACATATGTATGAACACAATGTGCTTTCCCCGTTTTACTTCTTGCTACACAGAATTTTTCAAATTGGCTTACTGTTCACAAATTATTTTTGGCCGTTTGTTTTCTCCCGGCCATCACAAAATCTAAATTATTAAGCTGGTGCCATTTAATTTCTTGCAGCCCTCACACTTATTCACAATTATATAGGTAGGTTGGTAGGAATTAATATAACATAATAGTACTTATCTCTTTTATATGAAAGATGAATTGCACATACCTTTTAGATATGTTGAAAGAGAAGTACAAAACCTAGCTCTAACACAACAACCATGCCTCAGACACGGTCGTTGTGCGGCTCTATCCCCGGACTTCTGGCGATGTCTCTTGCGTGGCTCTCGATCCGTCGATACTTCCTCCTAGAGGCTCTTCCCGTGTGATGATCCGGTGGAAGTCGGCAATTGAGCGAGCGTTGTATGATGTCGGCACAGAGGTCCATTCGGGTCGAGGGCGAAATCGTAAATCTGTATCCGAAGTCGAAGTCGAAAGTCCATTTCAGAAGTCCTTTTCACCTGAAGTCCTCCCCGTCGGCGAGACTCGCATATTTATAGCAGTCCACACGGCCCCCGCTCGTGGTGCCGAACTTGAAATCGAATTGTAGAATGCGCTACCCAATGCACTTTCGAGGTCGAAGGCCGTTGAAGACCGGGATTCCCAAACTCAAATTTGTTTACGTTTCATACTCTTTTCTTTCTTACAGGTAGGTAGAGGCATTTATTACATTAGTCAAATTAAACACTTATTAAGTAATTGTTCCATATGCTTCTGAAAATAATTCGATTTAATTTTTCCTCTAATTCATTTTTTTTCTCCTAATTTGCTCCATTTCTTCGCTGTTTGATTTCAAATTAAAAAATGTTGCCGCCCTAGGTGGCTGCCTAGTCTTGCCTAATGGTAGAAACGGCCCTGTCCATCATAAAACAGGACAACAAGTACTAAAATTGTTAGAAAAAAACCCAACAGACTGGACCAGTGTCACTGACACTGAAACTTGACAGCTAGTGCAAAACAAGCATTTTCAATGCGATAGGTCTCGCATTGCGAGCGTTTAAGCTATTGTCTTTGAAAATGACAATGTCTCTTATTTATGTGTTTTTAAAAGGAACACAAATATAAAAGGCATTACTGTTTTTAATGCCAAGAGCTCAAACTCTTGCAAAGGGAGACCACTACAATGGGGGCCATGCCCCTTTTTTTAGACGCTGGTCGCATATTCAGGCTACTGTGAGCAGCATCTAAACAAAGGGGTGTGGCCACCACTATACTGATTTTTTTTTTTTACAGCAAACAAATGATGGACGGAATGCTGACAATGCAAACATTCTCCCACAGTAAAAAAATCTGGGTTAAATCTAACGTTCTTTTGCCCACTAAGCCACCCCAGTTTGGACCCAGCCATATGCAAATCAGTCTTGACCCTGTGCCCCATGGGAAAAGTCCTGACCAAACTGCCAGGCCAGGTCCTTCCTGGACCAGAAACAAGCATCCTGGGACCAGTTTCAGGGTATGTCACCCTTCTTCAGCCAGGCTAGCTTGAATCCAGTGGCACAGTGAGCAAGGGACCCACGTCTGGGCATACCCATCCGACTTAGGCCGAAAAGTGTTACAGCAAACAAATGATGGGCGAAATGCTGACAATGCAAACATTCTCCCCCAGGCCAAAAACTCTGGGTTAAATCCATCGTTCTTTTGCCCACAACGCCACCCCAGTTTGGAAAAAACCACTATACTGAAAGTGCGTATGGTGCTTTCACCCAAAGTTAAAAACAAAAAAAGTAATTTCAAGAGCTCTGTTGCGCGGCTGGTAAAGTGAAAGCGGCCTGCATTGGTAAGTTAACAATTAAATAGGCGCGGCCGCTAAAGGGAATGCGGACCGCACCATATATTATTAAGTAAATAAGAATGGCCACTATTAAGCGGACCGCGCTGAAATTTGAATAAAAATATTTTTTTATTTCAAACAAAGCAGGTGAGTGCTCCGATGCCTTGGGTGGAATAGGGGAAGAGCATTTATAGAAAATAGCGCTCACCAACTTATAAAGCAGACTGTAAAAACCGAAGTAAAAGGGCCAGTCCTCATGGGAAGTTACAAGTGAATACAAGGCGGTACTAAGGAGAGACTAACAAGCCTATGTACATATCAGAAGCCAGCATTTAAGAAGGGCAGTGACATAAGCCAATGACAGAGATGGGTGTTGAGTGGGCAGGGCTTCGAGAGCATATTCCAATACAGCATGCCTCGCAGAGCGAACAGCTCATGCGCGCTGCCCTTAGGCTTGACCTTATTAGGTGATATGAAGTCTTATGTCTCTGACTGGCAGTTTAGGTGGGAAGAGTCGTTTATTCTTAAGTTTACTACGCTGACATCTAGATTTTATTAAAAGTACAAAGGCGAATATTATACTTCTCGCTGCTTTACTACTCATCAAAGCAGCAATGCACTTTGTGAAAACTGAAACGCTTAAAAGAAAACAATATACTGTCCATGCCTTTTTAAGCCCAGGGACCCCCAGAGCACCCCCACCCCTCCATGGCACATGCTATTTATGGCTACAAGTAATGTGAGAACCAGAACAAACAGCAAAGCAGACATTAATGTATCTCCTACCCTAGCATCGGAATCCTCCCCTGGAATCAAGCTGATGTAAACATTTGGAAAAAATAACCAGGACTAATATTTGCATCTGTGCCTTTAATGAAACTCAAGCCACCACTCACAAATGTGAGAAAGATTCCACATAATATATTGAAAACGGCGACTGTATTATTCAACTGTAAAGCATGGCTATTGCTTCCCGAGTCACATGTAGTATAGGCTTCTTGTAAAAAGTGTAAATGAGGGTTAAGATGGCCGATCCACTTCCTTCGGTATATCGTCAGCCCTACGGTGGTCTATATCTAAACGTTTTGAGTTTAACCTCCTGTATTTGCTGATCTTGTTTGCCTCCTTCTGATCAGAAGCCTCGGGGACACAACAGGCTTCCAACAACCTTGAACCTAACACCTGGACTCTGCCTTCTGTGAGTCCTACTCTGTCAATTGGTGCCACCCCAGTCCGGACCCTTGGAAGTGGGCCTGAAAGTTGCGTTGCCAGCCCATCTGTGGACCCAGCAGGAATGATGCAGCTCCTCTGCTGCACAGCGCAACCCAGAGCAGAACCAATGCATTACCTCTGCTGCATGTACTTTCCCAGGACAAGGACTTCACATTGCCCTTGCAGCCCACAGCCTAATCAGATCTGCTGCTGTGTGATGCATCCCGAATACAGGACCTCCTATCGCAAGCCTCTCATCGACAGCAGCCTCAACGATGACGCAGGACTCCCTATTGCAATCCCCGAGATTTTTCCTAACCAGCCGGTACGCAACTCATCCTCGATGCAGGACTTTGCATCACAAGCCCCCTCCTAAATGGCCTCCTCTGTGAGGATGGAAGACCTAGTATCACAGTCTTGCAGCTCCTCAACGCATCTCCAACCATGACCTCACATTTCTTCGGCTCACAACACAGCCTCACCATGGGACTCTGCAACTCATCGCAACCAGGATTTAAGATACTCTTGTTCAGTGAGCCTAATTGGGTCTCTATGCCCAGCCCACACTTCATCATGGTTGACCTCAACTTGTGACTTTGTCCCAGTCTAACACGACCAATATCCACAGTTGGCCCTATGTGCTTGTTGGCGCAATTTTCACTTGAATCTTAGAAATTGTACATATCCGTTTCTACTGATTGGAATTTTGCCATTTTTGTCTTAAATTATTTAATATATTATACTCTATTTTTCTAAATTGGTGTGGAAGTTTTCATGTGTTTTGTTTTCACTTTATTACTATTACATACTGCCTCTAAGTTAAGGCTGACTGCTTTTTGCCAAGCTACCAGAGGGTTGAGCACAGGTTAATTTAGAGTTTGCTTGTGTCATCACATTGACAAGGATTGTGGTTTCAGTTTCAGTATGGGTTCACCCCCCTCAACCAGTAACCCAGTTTCTTACACCTGGAATTTATCACAAATGTACAGCCTTCTTCATAAGCCAGTTTGCCCAACAGGTGGTGGTAGGGGCAGAGACCAGAAAATAGGTGAGTCTGAAAGTACTCATTAGCTGGGAGGCAATAGGGGGTCTGAAGCTAGAGGTTTTGTCTTCTTTGGGCCTGATTGCGAGATTAGGTGCTATTTATCACACCTGGTAAATAACAATGCCACTGGGTACCTTATTTATCAGGTGCGATAAATAACACCTATTACTAGTTGTTGGGAATAACATACAGATTTTGATTTTTAAGGCACCAAAATCCACATGAAATGGTAAATACCGTATACTATTCCCATATTAAATTTCAGCAGGTTTGACCTGCAGAAATTTAATGAAAGCTGAGTTATTTAACACCTCTGATGATTATCGGATATGTTAAATACCTTCAAACGAGTAATTCTGACCCCTGCGTAAACAGGGTTCTTTTTTACGCACAGGTTGTAATTAACTGACCCACTTTTAATCAGGTCTATAGTATTGTAAACACTTTATCACAAACAACTGAACATTGTTTGGTGAACAAAGATTAGTCATAGTAGAACAAGCTGGCACCTCTCCACCGCATCGCCAATCAATGCCATCTGAGGGCCGCCTTGGTTCACCACCGAACTCCAAGAAGCCAGACGCTCCTGCAGACACTTGGAGAAAACCTGGAGAAACCAGAAGATCACGGAAGCATGGAACAACCACAAGGGCGCACTCAAGTGCTACCACCAGCGTATAAGGGACACCAAAAGGACTTTCATCAGAGACAAAGTCAAGACCAACGCATCCAACGTCATTCAGCAGTTCGCAAAGCCTGCCTGCGAATCATCTGACATCACACCCTCCCAAGAACTCTGCGACAAACTCAGCTCCTACTGCCACCTAAAGATCAAGGCGCTCTACGACAACTTTAGCGAGCCAGCAGAAATCAGCACCACACCTCCCACCACTGCCGAAAAGCTGACCATCACCTCCTGGGCCCCCGCCTCTGCCGAGCTCATCTCCTCAACCATGAAGAAGACGCACTCAGGAGCCCCAACCAGCCCCTGCCCCCCTCACATCTTCCACAGGGCTGCCACTGTCATCATACCCAAACTACGACGAATAATCAACTCCTCCTTCATACACAGCATCTGCCCAAACGACTGGAAGCGCGCAGAGGTGAAACCCCTCCTCAAGAAACCAGCGGCCGACCCAACCGACTTGAAGAATTACCGGCTTATCTCTCTCCTCCTGTTCGCAGCCAAAGTCACTGAAAGACTCGTGAACGCCCTTCATCGAAGAAAACTGCATCCTAGACACCTCCCTGTCTGGCTTCCGCAGCAACCACAGCACCGAGACCACCCTCCTGGCAGCCACCGACGACATCCGCGTGCTGCTAGACCAGGGACACACCGCGGCCCTCATCCCCCTAGACCTCTACGCGGCCTTCAACACCATCTCACATCGCACGCTAGCCGCCAGACTCCACAACACAGGAATACTGGGAACCGCCCTCAAATGGATCCAATCCTTCCTCTACGTCAGAACCCAGAGGATCAGACTCCCCCCGTTACTCTCTGACCCCACTGACATCATCTGCTGAGTACCTCAAGGATCTTCACTAAGCCCGACTCTCTTCAACATCTACATGGCCCCCATCGCCGCCATCGTCAGACAGCACGGGCTTAGCATCGTATGCTACGCCTACGACACCCAACTCATCCTCTGCCTCACCAAGAATCACGAAAGAACAAGACTCAGCTTTTAAGAAGGAATGAGAAACGTAGCAGCCTGGATGAAGGACAGCTGTCTGAAGCTCAACTCAGAAAAGACCGAGGTCCTCATCCTCGGGCCATGAGCCTCCATCTGGGACAACACCTGGTTGCCCTCCGCCCTCGGAAGCCCGCCCACCCTGTCTGACCATGCGTGGAACCTCGGCATCATCCTCGACTCCTCCCTCTCCATGTCCTGTCAGATCAACGCAGTCACCTCCACCAGTTTCAACTGCCTCCGCATCCTCCGTAAGACCTTCAAATGGACCCCCCCGACTGCAGAAAGACCATCACCCACGCACCCATTACCAGCAAACTGGACTAAACCAACGACCTCTACGCCGGAATCAACAAAATTCTCCTACGCAAGCTCCAAACCATCCAGAACGCCACAGCCAGGCTCGTCCTTGGGACACCGCGCCACCAACCTATGACCCAACACCTACGAAGCCTCCACCGGCTCCCTGTCGAGATGTCAAACTCCTCACCCACGCCTACAAATCCCTCAACAACATCGGACCCAAATACCCCAACGACCGAGTATGTCTCCACATACCCAAGAGAGACCTCCACTCCACCGACCTCGCCCTGGCAGAGGTCCCCCACATCCGCAGAAGCAGAGCCAGGGGGAGAGCTTTCACCTACATCGCAGCAAAAGCCTGGAACGAGCTCCCGGTCAACATCAGACGCTCCCCAACTCTCCATACGTTCAGGAAGGACCTCAAGACCTGGCTCTTCGACTGACCCGGAGCTGTTCCCCCCCCCCACAGCGCCTCGAGACCCTCCTGGGTGAGTAGCGCACTTTATAAGTCACTGATTGATGGTCATAGTATGTCTTCTAAAACAAACCCCTGTCAAGGAAAACATTGTATTTTGAAACTGTAAAACCCATTGAACTAAAAACACTCCCAAACTACCAAGACATGGCTTGGTCAATTGGCATCCTATAACCATTAATAGTATGAAACTTTTACATTGAATGAAAAAATTTACCAAATCACACTTTCACTGGTCGAAAACATATATGTCTAATCAAGGGTTGTAGCACTTGACAAATGAAACAGCGTACTCATGGAGTGCCAGCGGTATTCCAAATATCCTCGTCAACACACTAAAAATGGGTAAGATTGAATACTGCATCAATCAATCAGTCAATCAGGGTCTTGTATAGCGTGCCTAGTCAGCCGTGAGGTTCTCAAGGTGCTGGGGTAGAGGGGTCGGACTGGATGGAGGATCTTTCGAAGAGCCAGGTCTTGAGGTCCTTCCTTAATTGGGTCAGTGACGCGGATTACCTGAGGTGGAGGGGCCGGGTGTTCCAGGTCTTGGAAGCAAGGTAGGAGAACAACCTTCCTTCGGTTTTGGTCTTAAGGATCCTAGGGACGGAGGCGAGGGTGAGTTGGGAAGAGCGGAGTTCTCCTGCGGGTACGTGGAATGTGAGGTGGTGGTTAAGGTATGCTGGCCTTTTGTCGTGTAGAGCTTTGTAGGTGTGAGTGAGGAGCTTGTAAGAGACTCTCTTGTAGATTGAGAGCCAGTGGAGTAGTCAAAGTTGTTGCGTGGTGTAGCTGTGGCAGGGTATGTCGAGGCCCAGTCTGGCTCCGGTGTTTTGGAAGTTCTGTTGTTTTATTGAGCTGTTTCTGGGTGACGCCGGTGTAGAGTACATTGCGGTACTTGAGTCTGCTGGTGATAAGTGCATGGGTGACGTCTCTCTGGATTCTGTGGGGTTCCAACTGAATGTCTTTTGAAGCAGGTGGAGCATGTGGAAGCAGGCTGAGAAAACTGCATTGATTTGGTGGTTCATAGTGAGTGATTAGTCCAGAATCTGCATACTAATAGAGCTCCCCTGCTACAACTAAAACCCTCAACAACACCCTTGTTACAAGCAAGAATAATGACTGCATCGGTTTACTTGTGAATTGCCTCTGCTACTCCTACAACCCTCATCAATACTCATTGAGATTCCATAGTATGCCTAAAACCTTTATCTGCTGCCTGATTATGAGTAATATTGACAACATACATTTTTTACTCCTGGGGTTCCCGTGGTACTCCTAAACCCTTTATCTGCATCCTGGTTATGAGTTACTCCATCTGTTTATTCATGGGTAGCTTTTGTGGTACACCTAAAACCCTCATCAACACCCTGGTTATGGGCAAGATTGACTACTGCATCTGTCTCATGGGTCTACCTGGTGCTCTTAAAATGCTCATCATCAGGCTGGTTATAGGTAAGACCGACTAAGACATGTTTACTCAGGGCAGTGCTTCGTTTGAGCCAATGGTTTCCCGGCACCTATTTGTCAACACCAGCGCTATGGCAGGCGGCAACATGGTGGCGTTGTAATGCTAATGTAGAGATGAGCACAACTACAGGTATTTATTAATTTATTATTCACTAAAAATGACTAATACCTGCTGCCCAAACCCTTCTTTTAGCTCTGGGTACACGGAATAGCCCTAATTGTCACCTTTGTAGGAGTGTTATGGCGTGTTGATTGTCACTGACAGCGCTGGTGGGGGCAATGATTGGTACAAGCTGCAGTGGCATCCTGACGAGGGCCCTGGCACCAACTTATTTTCAAATTAAGCACTGCTCAGGGGGCTCCCACAGTACTCCTAAAAGCCTGATCAACACCCTGATTATGAGTAACTTCGACTACTATATCTGTTTTATTTGCAAACGACAGCATTTTAGTGTCACAAACACAGAAGGGCCTTTAAAACCTACTAGATTCATTCAGTAATTACTGTGCCACAAAAGGCCTGGAAATTAATTCCAACAAAACAAAATATATGGCAATAAAACCAGATTAATAATTTAAGAAGAACATCACTATTTTAGACCAGAGACTAGAATATGAGCCAAACTTTAATTATCTAGGCATTACAATAGACACGAAATTGACTTGGCACCCGCATTTGCAAAAACGTAGATCGATACTGACCCAAAAGCCTGCACCCACACTAAAAAAACATCAGAATAGCATTAGTAAGGCAGTATCTCCCACACTTGAAGTATATAAATATTGGGCACAAGCTGCAGCCCCGTATGGTGCAGAACTTTGGGGGGTCACGTGCAGGAACATGCTTATGGGGGAAGAAAAATAGTTTATAAGGACGCTCTTGCGCCTTCCTGTAAAAGCACCCATGATCCCAATAATTATTGATTTTAATCTAAAGGGTATTGATCATCAAGATATTTTAAGACCATTGCTATTCCGGGTGTGGTTATGGAGCACTCCAGAGCTCTCCAAATACAAAGAAGGCCTAGAGGAGATCTTAAAGTTTGACCAATCCACTAGTCTTTTGTGGGTAAAGCATGTGCACACATGGTTTTGTAAATTAGGGCTTAAACACTTTAGGGAAACACCAGCCCTAATGACTCCCTGCTGGAAAAAAATGCTAAAAATTGTATTTTGGGCCTACATCCAAAACAGCATCTCCCATAGTTCTTTAATTGGCTGGCTGACACAACAATTTCTTTTGTTAAAACCACTTCCAGTCTTTGAGTCATATTTGGACGAAGTCCAACCACAACTTGCAAAATCCTTATATATGAAGTTCCTTTATGGCATTTTGCAAGTGCATTCTAACACAGTTAAATGGGGGTCTAACAATGGGGAGCCCAATTATGATTAATGCCACTTATGTCAACCTAATACACCAGAAAATTAACCCCATATACTGTTCTTTAGTCCAGCATATGCTACATCAAGGCAAAAAATGGATCAAGCCTATATGTCGGAACCTGGGAACCAGATTGTGCGCTGATGCGACAAGAATTTTAAAAACTGACACCACTCGGAAAATAGTTTTTAGTGTCAGTAGATTTTTATTTGCTGTGAATATAGTAAGAACAAAAAATTGTATGACATTTTAAACAAGTAGTTTGTTTTAAGGTTTTACTAACCATTATATGTATTTTATTAGCACTTACCTGTCACTACTTTGGTAATCGAGCCCACCATGAATCGCTTAGGTTTCATGCACTTTGCACTGTACATAATTTGCACTGTACTTTGGCTGTACCCATGCAGGAGTGTCTACTATCCAATATATTCCATTCCCAGTCTGGAATGTATATTACCCTCTTTTTAATTGAATAGTTTTTATTGTATTTGTATTGTTTTTATTAAGCTAGTAGTCCTGGACCTAACAAAAGTTTGTATTAATTGTCCAAGGACCAGCCATGAAGATGGTAAATATGGACATTTGACATCTGTTTTGTTATTGACTTGTATCTTATATGATTTTCCAAATCGGATAAAGATTTTGAATGTCAACTTCGATTACTGCATCTGCTAACTCAAAGAGCTTCCGCAGTACTCTGAAAAAACCTTACGAACATCTGGTTGTGAGTAAGATTGATTCCGGCATCAGTTTACTCATTGTGCTCTCGCTGTACACCTAAAACACTTGTCTGCATCATGGTTATGAGTAAGATTGAATACTGCATCTGTTTATTTATGGAGCTCTAGTGGTACACCTTAAACCCTCATCAGCACACGGGTTATGGGTAAGATTGACTATTGCGGGGGCGGAGTCTGGCCACCGATGGCGAGCTCCGGGCTCTGGAGGGGAGAATTCTTCAATTCAGCTGTCAACAGGTGTCCTTGGAGCCAGAATGAAAGCAACATGAATGGGACAACAGTGCGGTAACTTTGAGGCTATTTTTCACATGGGAAATTTCAGTTAACCAAACAGTCGGCTGCTCAAGAGATAAGTGACTTTCCTTGCTTTTAAACACAGAGGCAACTTCAGTGGAATTTAATTACTCTTGAACTTTGGTTGACCTCTTCACACTGGCAGAGGGGAAGGGCAGGTGTTTTCCTGTCAGGGGAGCGGAGCTGTGGAGGGAAAATTAGAGCACCATTTCTGTAGCTAAGAGTCTGTGAAAAACAACTCTTTCTGTCAGGAAACAGCTTGATTCTAAAGATTTAAAAGAAATTCCCTTTCTTGAAGTGGAAAGACTGCTGTCTGTTTTTGAATCGTCTTCGAATTGTAGTTGTATTTCTCACAGACACAGGAGAAGCATAGACTCTGTTACATAACATGGGAATTCCTGTCAGCAGAGTGTGTAGAGGGAATTTGGCTAAAAGGGGGAAAGCTGTGTGGCATTTATGACAGCAACCTCTGTTTGACAACATGCAGCCATAATTTTTAGAATCCCAGAATTCTGTGAAAAAAGGACTCTGTCAGGAAACAGTCTGATTCTAAAGAGAAATTCCCTTTCTTGAAGTGGTAAGGCTGCTGCCTGTTTTTGAATTGTTTTTGAATTGCTCACATGACACAGGAGAAGCATATAAGTACTTTCAACTCTGAGAATCCCAGAAGCTGTGTGACATTTCTGATTGCCCGGTAACCCCTGTTTTAAAGACATGCAGTCATAATTTGTTAGAATCCCAAAAAGTCTGTGAAAAATTACTCATTCTGTCAGGAAGCACAACCTGTTTCTGAAGAGTTAAGTGGAATTCCCTTTCCTGAAGTGGAAAGGCTGCTGTGTGTTTTTGCGTTACTCTTGTACTTCTCACAGGGCGCAGGGGAAGCATATGAGAACGTTCAAACCTAAGGTATTTCTCTTCATTTGACAGCTCAGCCTCTGCTACATATTTAAGAAGACAAGGAAAGTCCTACCAGCAAAGGGTGCAGAGCGAACGAAGATAAACAGGGGAAAGTAGAGTGGCATTTCTCATTGACTGTTTTTCAGCACCCCTTGTTTGAAAATATGCAGCCATAATTTTTGAGAATCCCAGAAGTCTGTCCATATCCAAATATGTATTTGTGCTTATAGTGTTACTACCCAACTGCTTTGTGAGGCAACTGGATAGCATATTGGTTAGTAGGCAGCACTTATTTCTTGTTTTCTCTTACATTGGAGTATAACAGTATGGCCAGTGGAAAACCTAATAGAAAGCCTTTGTTTACACAAGTAGTAGGGAACACTCTACCTTCGGGCACTTCTACTACTGTCCCACAAGATACTGCTTCTATGGACCTTATTTTAAAAGAGATCTCTGCTGTGAGACAACGTTTGGGATCTATGGATGTCAAAATCTCAGATCTCGCGACAGAAATGAAGTCTATGAGGATGGACCTAAACTCTTTTCATACCAAAGTGGAAACTCTAGATAAACGAACCACCCTTTTGGAAGAAAGATTAGATAATGCAGAGTGCTGGGGTCCAGATATCTGGCATTTAAAACAAAAAGTAATAGATTTGGAAGATAGGGCCCGAAGAAATAATGTTCGCTTTTATGGAATTCCAGAAAAAATGGAAATAAATAATGATGTGAGGAGCTTGCTACTAACCTTGATACCGCGGCTACTGAACATATCTTTTGAGCATCCCATCGAGTTGCAGAGAGCTCACAGGATTCGGTCAAGAACTTCAACTTCAACCCTTGAATCTAGACCCAGACCAATAATTGCGTGTCTCCTGCGTCATGAACAGGTCCGTCAAATACTAACAGCTGCTCGTAAACATGGTCCTTATGACTTAGAAGGCCATAAAGTATTTATTGCTGCAGACTTTTCCACTGAAACCAATGCCAAACGAAAAGCGTTCCTGCAAATTAGGCCAAGACTTCGGAAATGGGATATTAAATATGGTCTTTTAGAACCTGCTACAATGTGGATCACAATGGATGGGAAATCAAGACATTACACAGAGCCTGAAGATCTGGTACGCTTCCTGGACAGTCTAGAGGACCAACACATGGACTTAACACCGCCACCCCTGACCGAAACAACTATGAACAGTCAACTTCAATTACAGAATGATCCTCAAACCCACCGTACTGGTAGATTACACGTCCGTACCTTTAAGAAACAGTCTGACAGAGATAAAGTGGTTCACTGTGTAGAAGTACTCACACAGGAAAATACCAGAGACAAATCGAGATCACCTCTGAAGTCATCCACGTCTCTTGATAAAGTATCTGATGCTAAACCTTCCACTGTTGCTTCTTCCAGCTAGATGAGTATATATGCATGCTGTGTATTAATATAATGTTATTACTGTTTTACTCCAGTTATTACCTCTGATGGATATGATTCATTTCCTTTTCCCCTACATTGTTGTTCAATACACCATGTATAGCTCATACTGTATTGGTATATACAAATCTCCTAGATGGACTTTATGACTCTATGGCTTGGTTCTTTGCATAATCTGTTTACCACGTGTGGTTTTCTCCCCTGCGGAGTCTGCATCTCGCATTGAGGTTTAGACCCACCGACGAAAGATACATTGTTTGATCTGTAGTGTTCTTTTCCTTTCTAGAAGGTAGAAAGGTGTACTTACATCAATTGAAGTTTAGTATTAACAATATTTTGTGATCATATTTGCACATATTGGTTTCAGGTTAATTATCACTTTATTTTTTATTTTATTTTATTTTTATTTATTTATTTATTTCTTTTTTTTATTTTCTCCTTTTCTTTTCTCTCTACTTCGCTTCAGTAATTTTCCATTGCCATATTCCCACATCATTTATCAACCTTCCTTTCCCGTTTTATCCTCTTTGATACACTCTAACACAATACAAACATACTCTAACATTTCCAATCAGCATCATGACAACTAGTCCTATGCACATTGTGTCTATCAATGTCAATGGCCTTACTAATTACATTAAAAGGAAGAAATTTCTTTCTTATTTAGCCTCCAAACATACAGATATTGCTCTCATTCAAGAGACACATCTATCTGGTATAGAATCAGAAAAATTGAAACGAGATTGGGTAGGCCAGATTCTTTACAGCTGCAAACCTCCGTCTCACACGTCAGGAGAGCCTATGCCCCACTCTATTACTAGAAAATGTGGTGTAGCCATTCTGATACGGAAAACACTGCAATGTCAGATACTACAGTCCTGGTCAGATGAAGATGGTCAGTTTGTTTTAGCCAAGCTTAAAATCGGTAATACCATATTAGGAGTGGGGTCCATTTATGCCCCTGTTGGAAACAAAGCTCCTTTTTTCCTTCACCTAAACAGAATTCTAACAGAGATGGGAATTTCCAAAATAGCTTTGGGGGGTGATTGGAATCTTGCACCAGATGTGATCTTAGACAGAACGGGCCCTCTAGACACAACACATGGCAGAGATAGAGCGATACTGGGAGACATCCGTGAAGATCATGGGTTGACTGACATTTGGCGTTTATTACATCCTTCAGATAAGGGGTTTACATATCACTCTGCAGTACATGATTCCTATTCTAGAATAGACTATTTCTTTATTTCACATTCTATAATACCACATGTACTTGATTGTGATATTTTAGAAATTGCACTTTCAGACCATGCTCCTATCAGTCTACAGCTTGATTTGGGTCTGAAACGTCCTTGTAGGAAACCATGGCGTTTAAACATATCCCGATACAAACTACCGACAGAAAAATCACAATTACAATCACATTTGACTACTTATATGAAAGACAACAAAGGTTCAGTTTCTTCTCCACAAATTTTATGGGCAGCTGCAAAAGCCACCATTAGGGGGCAAATCATGAGAGATTCTGCCATAGCCAATAAACGTAGAACAGAACAACAGACTATTTTAGAAAATGATATCAAAACCCTGACACATGCTCATTTTACCAATCCAACCGAAGCTTCCAGATGTAGATTGGAAAAGGCTAAAATGGAGCTTAATACACTATATACTTCGAAAGCAGAATATATGTTATATAGACTTAAGACTCGAAACTACGAACAAGGAGAAAAAGCCGGTCGTTTACTAGCGGCACGATTAAAACAGAGAGAAGCTATGACAGCTATTCCAGCTATTTATAATTCTGAAGGTAAGCTAATAACTGAGACTCAGGAAATAGCTAATACATTTGCAGATTATTATGAGAAGTTATATAGCTCAGAGGTTGATGATGATCACCACAAAGATCAGGAATTTTTTGATAAAATAACACTTCCCCGCCTCAATGAACAGGATCGGCTTATACTGGCAGGCGAAATAACAAAAGATGAAATTGCCCAAGCAATCTCTAATCTTCCATACAATAAAGCACCGGGAGAAGATGGTTTTCCCGGGGAATTTTACCGTTGGGTAAAACCCGAAGCAATAGACGCCCTTTATGAGGCCTATAAAGAAGCAGAGGAAACTGGTAGCCTCTCCTCTCTCACAAATAAAGCAATCATAACGGTCCTTCCCAAACCTGAGAAAGATCCATTATACTGCAGTAACTATCGTCCAATTTCCCTTCTGAATACAGATTCAAAGATATTAGCCACCATTCTCGCCAAAAGACTCAAACAAGTTATCGCTAAACTCATACATAATTCTCAAGTGGGATTCATGCCAGGCAGAAATTCTCGTAACCATCTACGTACTTTGGCTCACATACTCTGGCTTTCCAAGGATGCTGGAGAAGACAGAGTAGCCTTATCCTTAGATGCCGAGAAGGCCTTTGACCGTATTGAATGGAGCTATATGTTCCGTACACTACATAGGCTGGGGTTAGGCAATGAGTATATCTCTAAGGTCAAATGGTTATATGAGACACCATCCGCACAAGTGAATTGTGGGGGTTTCCTTTCAAAATCTTTTTTAGTGCAAAGAGGTACCCGCCAGGGTTGCCCTTTATCGCCCCTTTTGTTCCTTCTTGAACTTGAACCGCTGGCTGCGGCAATAAGACAGTGTTCACAAATAGCAGGCATTCCTACACCAGCAGGGATCTCAAAAATACTTCTTTATGCAGATGACATATTGCTCACACTTACTGATCTGCCTACTTCACTCCCTAGACTCATGTCTACCATTTCTCGCTTCTCGATCATTTCTGGCTACAAAGTCAATTGGAATAAGAGTGAAGCTCTACCATTGTCCAGGGGTACAACAAAAGCAGCTATTTTGGGCTATAATTTTCAATGGAAAGTGGACCGTCTGAAGTATTTAGGTATTTACATCAACACAGGTTTAGAACGTATGATTCAAGATAACTTAGATCCACTTATTGCCAAAACGAAGTCAGAGTATGAAAAATGGTCCCATCTTAACTTGTCTTTTTGGGGTAGAGTACAGGCAGTGAAAATGATTATAGTGCCCCGTTTCACTTATGTTTTAGGTATGTTGCCTTTGACAGTTAAAATATCAATATTGCGAGATATTGACAAAGGTATTAAAACCTTTATTTGGGGATCCCTGAGACCTAGGCTTAAAATCTCAAAATTGATTGCTCACAGGCGATATGGGGGTCTTAGTTTACCGTGTATTGAGCATTACTATACAGCCCTCCATTTATCTCAATTGGTTTATCTTTGGCCCAGACAGGATGATCCCCCACTATGGGTTGTCATTGAAAGACAAACTGTACAGGCAACTTCAGGTTTGCACATGTTTTACACTCATAAATCACCTGCTTTACAAACTTCCAACCCTATTATTCAATCTATGCTTAAGATGTGGATACATGCCCACAAACTCCTTAAGAGTGACCCAAGACTGCATGGAAAGGCCCCCATATGGCATAACACTGATATTAGAATAGGTAAACGGACTATATCCTGGGATACATGGGAGAGAGCAGGTATTCTAACGTTGGATCACTTACTCACTTTAGAAGGTGAGCTTAAAACTTTGGAAATGCTTAAGATAGAATTTCAACTCCCTGCCTCCCAAGAGGGGAAATACTTACAACTAAAACAAGCCCTATTTCGTAGACTAGGACCATTTCCTTGGATAGTTGAGGATTCCCCAGTATTACAATACTTACAAATTTGGGGGAAATTCAAAGGCGCAGTCTCTGGATTTTATAATCTCATAGTGCATAAATTACACTCATACCCATTACTTGCACAGCTCCATGTCAAATGGCAAGGGTTAATTACTGTAGCTTATTCCGATGAGGAATGGGAGGATATTATTATGAACATGGATAAGGGTATCAGAGAGGCCAGAATGAAATTTACTCTTTTCAAAATTCTTCATAACTGGTACTGGTCACCACAAAAACTCAAGTCAGCAGGTTTACTACACCGATCTACCTGTTGGAGGTGCCCAGAGGAGGACTGCGATATACTACACATTTTATTCCGATGCCCAATTTTGAAGGAATATTGGTCTTCCATAACTGCCTCTCTACACAGAGCTATACAAGTGTCCATTCCTTTAACGGAAAAATTAGTTCTATTACATGATGTTACTGATCTCACAAATCTCACAAACCATACAAGACGATTGATAGCTATTGCACTCACTGTAGGAAAAATTTGTATATTAAGACATTGGAGAACACCACAATGCCCTACATATGACGAATGGCTTATTGAAATGTATAAAATAGCATCATATGAAAAACTCATTTATAGATTGCAGGACAATGTTGCAACTTTCATCCAAATTTGGAACCCCTTTCTAGCTAATAAATGTTCTATTTCTGGTAATATTTCAGATTTTTCTTCTAGTTAAGAACTACAATAAGTGAATTACTTCTGTTTTCATTTCCTTATTAATTCATTACCATCATTATTTATATTCATGCTGTTGATGTTATCATTAGGCCTGTTGATGCTGTAGCCACGAACACTGTTATTTGAATTAGGACTTACTGTTCACCTATTTGAAATTGTTGAGTTAGTGGGAATATCTTGACTTGAAATAATATATTTGTATGATCTTATCGCTACTATCTTCCAACTATCTATAATACATGGTTTACGACATACTGTATACTATCTTTATCATCTTCTCCCTAGTCCACCTTTCCTATTTCTTCCTTTCCAGGTTTTATGAGTACCTCAACTATTGTATCTTTTGATATCTGTATTATCCTTTTTATATTTAAAAATCTGAGAAGGTAACATTTCATAGTAATTTATTGTGTGGCCATAATTTGATTTGTTTATACTCCCTTTTTTATGTATTGTTTATAAACTGACATGTACTTCTCAATAAACATATACCAAAAAAAAAAAAAAAAAAGATTGACTATTGCATCTGTTTATTTATGGAGCTCTAGTGGTATACCTTAAACGCTCATCAGCACACGGGTTATGGGTAAGATTGACTACTGCATCTGTTTATATACGGAGCTCTCGAGGTACACCTTAGACCCTCATCAGCACACGGGTTATGGGTAAGATTGACTACTGCATCTGTTCATTATGGAGCTCTTGTGGTACAACTAAACCATCATCAACACTCGAGTTGTGGGTAACATTGACTACTGCATCTGTTTATATATGGCACTCTTCTGGCACACCTAAAACCCTCATCAACACCCAGGTTATGGGTAAGATAGACGACTGCATCTGTTTATATATGGAGCTCTTGTGGTACACCTAAAACCCTCATCAACACCCAGGTTGTGGGTAACATTGACTACTGCATCTGTTTATATATGGCGCTCTTCTGGCACACCTAAAACCCTCATCAACACCCGGGTTATGGGTAAGATTGACGACTGCATCTGTTCATTATGGAGCTCTTGTGGTACACCTAAACCATCATCAACACTCGAGTTGTGGGTAACATTGACTACTGCATCTGTTTATATATGGCACTCTTCTGGCACACCTAAAACCCTCATCAACACCCAGGTTATGGGTAAGATTGACGACTGCATCTGTTTGTTATTGAGCTCTCCTGTGTGGAAATATGGATTTTTATGATCAGTTATGTCCCCTATCTTGGACCCCAACGGTTTCATGTATAAATCACAAGTACATGTATGTTCCCTCCAGTTCCAGTTATGAAGACGCAAACACATGTGCGTCCACCGTCAACATGTCCTCTTTCAGATCCGCCATGAATGGGCCGGATATTCTATTCCTAAGTATGAAAGGCCACCGGCTTTATATGGTTCATTTATCCCATTTTACAGTCCAGGCGAGTAGGCCCTGATTCTGCCATTAAGCCTTTTCCTGCCTTCTGCCTCTGAAAGCTCCAGTCTGAGCTCGCATCTGTATCCATGAACTTTGTCCTACTCCCTGCGCGGCTAACGGTGCCTGACTCGGCCTGTCTGCTTGCCAAAAACTGTATTTCACCTTCGAGATTATCTGCTCCGCTCCCCATCCAATGCATTCCTGTCTAGTAGTTTAAGTAAACATTCTTCCAGCTACCGAGCAAAAGGCCCGGCTTCTCTGTCTTTATGCAAGCAATTCATAGCCCTGTTACTATGGAAGATTTCTGCCCTTGCATCTAGTGTAGACACTTAGACGCTTGTACACGCACTCACAGTCAGTATAGAATAGATTTTATTCGAGAGACCTTTCCTTTTGGATAACGTAGTTCTTTAAACATAGGATGTTAGATATGATTTGGGATTAGGTTGATTTGACCCCCAGACTTCTGTCTCTACATGTAGAGCTAAATGTCAAGTCCCCTTCACCCCCTAGTTGCACGTCAATCACACGTCATGCTGCTGCGCGCGCATCTCTCCCAAGTATTTCTGCTGACATTGCGAAATTCTTTCATGGAACCACCCATTTATGACATCATACCTGATGACGTTCTTTAGTTACGCCTCGTTACACCCATTTTAGTTACGCATGTATGTTTTTATCTTTGTTATCAACTGTTACGCCTCTTGCATCTGTTTCCACTATAATGCCTCTGTATAAAAATGATTACCTGTCAATAAAGTATGTCCTTCACTTCCTGAGCCTTCGTGGTGATGGAATATGGAGTCCATCAATTCGAATTGATTTTGGAATAAAGCCCGTTCCGAACCTCTAATACCACGGATTCTGCCTCTTATTTTACTGAGCTATTATTATAGATTTTCTGCATCAAATTAAGTACCAGGTAATTAAATTATTTACCACATATATGGCGCCCGAATAGGGACACTTTCTCATCTCACGCGCCGGAGGTGCGTTGCAGGCCCGGTCTCCTGCCACAGCTGGACGGACAACAACGCGTACCCACAGGATTTCCTGTATCTCCCTCCTGCCGAGCGGGGGTAACTGAGGCTGCGATCAACACCCAGACGAGGCGGTGAGAAGTGCGAAGTATCCCGACCAGAGCCTAGCTGAGAGAGCAAGATCCGAGGTATACAGAGGCCCACCAGTTTCCGAGGTTCCGAAGTTTCGAGTCGAGTCCAGTCCGGTTCAAGTCCAGTTCAGTTCAGTTCCGAGGCCTTCCGTTCCGAGCTACCCGGTGAGTACCATTGTCGGGGAGGCGTTCTGACGTGCACATAGGTTGTGCCGGTCAAGACGGGTTTGGGTACACAAATCCGGTCTGCACTGTTTCAGCAGTGTATCTGTACTGTTCAGCAGTATATCTAGTATGTCTAGTATATAATTCAGAATTACCTAGTTAGTGCCGAGTATTATGCTTAGTGACTAGTTCCCTAAATGGCCATCATTGTTGTTCATTAAATGTTAAATGTTAAATGTTTTAAATACGTTCTGCATATTGTGGTATGAATGACTGTTCCTTATTGTGTTTTGTTGTATTAAACGTGTTCAAAATTAGGTATCAGATCAGTTCTCAATATGCCGCTCTTTTCGAAATTAAGACAAATCAAAACTAGAAAAGGGGTACTCGAAGAAGCTGTTCCCATTCCTCCTAGGGACACTCCAGGGTACTTCATGTATCATAAACATGAGGTGGCCAGCAGCTGGGACCTGGGATGCAGATTGCATCATGAAAGTAGAGGAAGAATTATGGAAAAAGAAAGCTAGACAGTCACAGAAAGATGCCATTGAATTATGGCGTAAAGAATCATATAGACGTACAGAAAAAGCGCTCAGACAGGAAGAGAAAAGTAAGGAGAATTCAAATAAAGTCCGAGAAAATGTATTAATTGAAGAAGGTACTCGAGTAAAATCAGAACAAGTAGACAGACAAAGAAATGCCCTTATGAATAGTATGTATCCTCTTCTGGCCGAAGGGTTACCTAAGGCTACTCCGGAGATACCAAAAGACTTGCCACCCCCATTGTTTCCGATAAAAGCACATCCCAAAGGGCATCCCAGAACCGCAGAAGATGTTTTCCTTTCCTCTTATTTAGACGACGCAGCTCCCGAGTATGCTAATACTGCACCACATAGACCGCCTGCCGAGGGGGTTCAACGCCAAGACCCTCCTCCGTCTGTACCTCCGCAACAACAAACTCCGACACAAGTTCCGGCAAGCACATCTGTTCCTACAGCTGTATCCACACCTATGGTTGCTATATCACGTTCAACGAATCCTTTCACATCTAGCACCCCAGGTGGTGCTACAGGAGGTACATCAAACATTTTTTCCACGCCACCCAGAGTAAATAAACTTTCGTTTCAAGAATTAGCCCACCAACGTACGCCCAAACTAGTAACTCCCGACATGCTTAAGGAACTTCTAGTAGATTGTAGATATGACCCTGTGCCCGGCAAAGAGGACGAAATGCTGCTGGCATCATTACGTATCCGACGAGCTGCAATATATTTAGGGAGGCTACCAGGAATGACTACACATTTAGAAAATATATATCATTTTGTCCAGTCAGGGCGAGATTCTGAAAGTATTAATCGAGCAATGGAATACCAGAAAGTGGAGATACAGGGGGAACTGTTACGATTCCTCATAAATTGTGTGATCAGAAATCAAGACCGACCAGGGGTAAATCCGGAAGAAATGCGAATTCTTACCACATGGAGTCGGAATATATCAGAGGGGAGACATGATAGACTATTAAGTATAGTAGCTATGTGCCGAAAGATCCGCAAAGAAGTAGAACGAATACACGAAGAAAGATTAGCAGTAGACCAGCCTGAACAAACCGAGGAGGAGGAAGAATTAGAACTGCCCGCAGGACAGTTAGAAACCATGGCCTATGTAGGTAGAGGAAGATCTTGCAATAATACTAGATGCTTTACTGATCCGATACGTCCGATACGTCCAGATAATAGCAGAAATTTCCAAACCCCTATAATAAATATAAGGTCCCCCGAGCATTCGTTCCAAGCCGCTGACAAATTACTCCGAGAACGAAGGGGTTATCATATACTCGATTCTATGGACGAACAAGAATTAGCCAGGTCAGCCGTTCACTGGGTTGATAGTCCCGGAAAATATAGTGATGATACACTAGCGCGCACGTTTTTGAACCTCACCCCAGATGAACAGCGTTTAGCTGGTATCTATATGATTCAACAACTCCTTATATTATATAAAAGCCAACACTCCGATCCTGGTCCCTTACCTAATATATTGACTGAATTACTCACGAATAAATGGAGAGGTTCAGGTACTGAGTTAATTAGAGAAATACTAGAATCCAGAAAACAGTACATTCTTTTTGTATGCCCCGAACATGTCTCACTGCCCATCAAGGAAAGAACGACGTATTACATGGATAGACAGAATCCCTTACGCGAAGTGCACCCGATAAAAGGTGATGACAATCAGTTTAAACGTGTGTTTGTATACACACCCATATCTAAAATAGAACTATTAGAAATGAAGAAAGTGGTACCCAGTCATGATAAAGACCCAGCGGGTTTCCACCGAGAAATTAAAGACATGTTGCTCATGGGAGAATATACCTATCCCGACATTATGAAAATATTGAAAGTATTAATGCCTACGGGCATTTACGAAAAACTCAAGGAAAAGGATTGGGAGGTGGGAGACCAAAAGATAGATTGGACAGCATTAGAAAACGAAGAAAAGGCTCGAGGTCCAGGTTCAGGGCTTGGGGACAAGACCAAAACACTACCAGGTTTACTAGTACAGGTACTGCCACGTTTATTAACTACGAAAAAGGAAGACTGGGGTGCAATCTCAGCCTGTAAACAAAAGCAAGATGAAGACACTAGTGATTTCTATGCCCGATTCGAAAAATGTTTTGGTATAAATAGTGGAATAAAAGCAAGTAGTGAATCGTATCCACATCTGTTTGTGACAAAATTAGTTGAAAATTCCTGGCCCCAAGTTAAGAATAGAGTATTGAAATTCGAGAGTACCTGGCAAGGTAACACTCCGTCACAAATGTTACAAATGCTACAGTACCATCACAATAGAATTAGAGAGGAACAAGAACATGAACACAGACGCATGAAAGACACGAAAATAAAAATGCTAGTTTCCCAGACAGTTCCAGCTGACGGTCATAAAAAGGGTATGACACAGTCCAGTGTTTCAGCAGGTCCTGTAAAAGGGACATGCAACTATTGTAAACAGCCAGGTCATTATGTACACGATTGTCCAGTTTTAAAACATAATATCGCCATAGGTAATACAAAAGAAAGACCACGGCCACTTAGACAGGATCAGAACCAACAAGGAGCCCCGCAGCATGCACAGTCCATGCCAGCTCCGCAACAGTCTATGCCAGCTCCCCCACCGCAGCCTATTGCTGCCACACAAACAACGACACAACAGATGTACCAGACCGCACAATATGACTATCCTGATTATCAACGATACTCATGAAACAGCCTAGAGAGGGAAGTTGGCTTACCCCTTATCGAGGTCCCTGTGGATCAAGAAGGACCTTATGTACACAGTGAACTATTAGGCCAAGATAGAAAGTTTTTACTTGATACAGGGGCAAGCCGAACAACCATAAAACGTAGTGAAGTTCCAGGGGCACCCCTCTCAGGCTCACAGAATATTTCCCTTGGCTTTTCAGGAAAACCTATCATTAACGAAGTATCACAGCCTCTTCCACTTACGATTGGTCCCTTGACACGAATTACAGATTTATTGCTTACTAAATCATGTCCAGAAAACCTGTTAGGTATAAAAACATTGAAAGCTCTAGGAGCTATAATATGTTGTTCTCCGGAAGGAATAAGATTGTTTCTACGTGATTTCAAAGGGCACTATGTGTCCCGAGACATGGATCACCGACTGCAGACTTTACCCACACATTTATGGGCACAAGGCCCTACAGATGTTGGTTGCATGAACATTACACCATATCGAGTCACACTAAAGACAGGAGTGGTATTACCACGAATGCGACAATACAAGTTACCCCCAGATGCTGTAGTGGCTTTACTACAAATCATTGACGAGCTTATTACCCAAGGAGTGGTTGTGGAAACCGACTCCAATGTATGTAATTCCCCGATAATTCCGATTCTTAAACGAGCTGATCCAAAAGCCCCGCCAGTATATCGATTGGTTATTGATCTGCGCGAATTAAATAAATGCATTATACCACAATACCCCGTAGTCCCAGACATTTCTTCATTACTGACAGCCATTGATTCTGAAGCAACATTCTTTACTGTAATTGATCTCAAGAATGCCTTTTTCAGCGTCCCAATAGATCCGGAAAGCCAATACTTGTTCGGATTTAGTTTAAATGGACGAAGCTTTAAATTCACACGCGCACCTCAAGGATTCACAGAAAGCCCCAGCATCTATAGCCAAGCACTGAAACGAGAACTTGACAGTATACACATGCCAGTCAACACTGCCCTGCTTCAATATGTCGATGATCTGCTGATCACCGCTAGAAGCGAACTTGAATGTGAAAAAGCCTCACTGACGGTTTTACAATTTTTGGCCGAAAAGGGGCACAAGGTGTCCCCTTCTAAGCTGCAATTCTGTGTCCAGCGAGTTGTTTACCTTGGGCACTCGCTGTCCAAGGAGGGAAGGCAGCTTACACCAGATCGCATCCAGTTAATTGCTAACATGCCAATACCCAAGACACAAAAGGAGGTACGGGCTTTCATAGGCCTCACTTCATACTGTAGGCAGTGGATCCCTCAGTATGCATTTCTAGCAAAACCACTCATTCAGTTGACAACGCAGGAGGCAGCCACATCGACTGTTCTCCCTTGGACTCAGGAACATGCACAAGCTTTTGAAAGCTTTATGTCAAGCACCTGTTTTAGCAACACCATGTTACTATAAACAGTTTACACTCTTTGTTACAGAACGCGAAGGTACTGCCTTGTCAGTACTCACACAGGAACAAGCAGGATCACATAAACCATGTGCTTATTTTTCTAGTACATTAGATCCCGTAGCTCAGGCTCTGCCTGCGTGCCTGAAATCAGTGGCAGCGACAGCTTTGGCAATCCGACAAAGCGATGCCATAGTGTTAGGACACCAATTGACAGTACAAGTACCACATGCAGTAGAGGTTCTCTTGAACCGCACACAAACACAACACTTGACTATAGCAAGACTCACCGGTTACGAATTAACATTGTTCCAGCCACACATAGAAATCAGACGTTGTAGTACATTGAATCCCGCCACACTGTTACCAGTAAACGGAACAGACCCACTAGCACATGATTGTATTGAAGTTATCACTATCACGACGAAACCCAGACAAGACTTGACAGACGTCCCATTGTCAGATCCAGACTTGACGTTGTATGTAGATGGTTCATGTATGAGAACAAGTACAGGAGAGTTAGTGGCCGCGTATGCAGTCACAACAGACACTGAAGTCATTGAAACAAATTGCATAAATACCTTGTCAGCTCAAGCAGCAGAGCTCATCGCTCTGACACAAGCCTGCATTCAAGCCACAAATAAAAAAGTCAACATATACACTGATTCACGTTATGCATTCAGAGTTGTACATGACTTCGGCGTGCTGTGGCGAGAGAGAGGTTATTTAACTTCTCACGGTGCCCATATTCAGCACGGACCCCTCATTCATGCCTTATTAGATGCCATACATCTACCCACTGCAATATCAATTATGAAATGTAAAGCTCATACGAAAGTTACTGATATCATTTCCCAAGGCAATGATCTAGCTGACAGAACAGCTAAACGGACTGCTCAAACTCACACATCTGACATGACAAAGACAATAGTTCTGACACCAACACATTGCATGACGGTTAAGGATCCCGCTCTTGACGTAATTGACATACAGACACATGCTACACCAGATGAAATAAAGAAGTGGACTGAATTAGGAGGGATCCAAACGGATCAAGGATGGATGACGAAGGAAAAATCTGTATGGTTCCTTCCTGATTCGATGGTCCAAGTTATCATTAATACAATACATAGTCCAGCGCACCTAGGAGAAAAAGCTATGCTAGACAGCATTCAACACATTTGGTTCAACAAACATTTACGAGCAGCAGCTAAACAAAAAGTTCGTACCTGTATGATCTGTTGTCAGTTTAACCCAGGTAAAAGCATTTCCGTAGAACAGGGTGGATTTCAGCCTCCTGATCACCCTTTTGAAGTCCTCCAGATGGATTATATCCAGATGGAACGATGTCGAGGATTCAAATATGTTCTTGTAGTTGTCTGTGCTCTTTCCCGTTGGACAGAGGCATACCCGGTTTCAGATTACACTGCCCCGACTACTGCCAAACAGTTGGTTCGAGAATTTTTCCCACGGCACGGTTTACCAAGTGTTGTCTACTCAGATAACGGCCAGCCGTTCTCATCCGAACTAATGAAACACGTTTCACTTTTGTTAAGCTATCAGTGGAAATTTCACTGTGTCCGACACCCCGAGGCAGCAGGTCTCGTGGAACGACATAATCAAACTCTGAAAATTAGATTGTCCAAGATATGTAGAGAGAAAGGTGTCGACTGGGTAGTAGCCTTACCCGTTGCACTCTTTTACATGAGAATGGTAGCGCACTCTCGAACAGGGCTATCCCCTTATGAGGTGATCTTTGGCAGACCACCAAATATGTGGGGGACGCCTATACCACGCAAAATAACTGATGTTGACTGTAATATGCTGACAGATTACTTGGCTTCCTTGATGTCTGCACTACAATCTTGTCGTTCACAGGTAGCTGCAGCCTTTCCCGACAACACCGAGGTGAAACCCCATGACGTAGTTCCCGGGGACCTGGTGTTAGTGAGAAATTTTGACCGGAAAACTCAGCTGGATCCTAGGTGGAAATCGCCTCAACTTGTACTGTTAACCACGAGGACAGCCGTGAAGATCGAAGGTCGCAAAGGCTGGATACATTCAAGTCATATCAAGAAATTTTATGGACTACCGTTCGATGTAAACGATACACCTCGCGTGTCTTCACCGATTGACTCAAAGCTTCCTTTGGTTGAACAGACTAATAAGGAACTATATAAACTAAAACTACGGTCTAACAAGTCAGACAATTTGATTGTTTAAGTCCTCTCCAAGGTGAATCGGTCGAATTTGTCTCTGACATGTACCCCCTAGACCTGAACAGAGAAAGAAACCGAAAGATGCAGTTGAAAAAACATGCGTACTGTAAATCACTGCGTAGTCATTGCACAGTGACGTTATTAATTTTGTTTTTCTTAAATCTTTTAATAATCACTGCAAGTATATTGTTGCATATATATTATCCTATTTCTAAACATGTTTACAATGTTACTGCTGAACATTCTTTTAGTGAATTACCCCCGCATGAGTTGCCCTATAGATTTGCGCTGCGCAATAACACTTTTATTAGTATGTTACATCATTCCCATCAGGCTAACAATGCTACAAATTGTTGGATATGTGGCCGACTCCCTCCCTATCAGAACTATAAGGGAATTCTGCCTCTCTTTCCAAATCCGTTCACACACAATGGCTCCTGTGGAGCATGGTTTAGTTTAATTAATTCCTTCAATTCAAACTCAGTAACTTATCAAGACAATTGGGTATGGGGAAACCTGAACCTAGTTTTACTCAAAGCCTGCTACCCTAACAAGGAGGGACTTCCCAAAAGAACAGGAACTGATCTAGAAAATGAAGTATATGGATTAGGGAATTTCACGCTTAATCTCATGATCCTGAATGTTGAATCCGAAGCTGCACCAATTTTGCCCGCTATGTCAGTATTTCCAGTTAAAGGTGAATTATGTGTAAGAAAGAATGGTTCCATACATATGGGCCATAGTAGATGCACCACTGTAATAGAATTCAGTGATCAAGGCAAATCTACATTTAGAGCTTCTCGCCATTCCTACTTCGTATGTGGTCAGACTGCCTATATACGTTTGCCTCTAGATTGGGATGGTACCTGCTACATCGGATTCCTTTTGCCACCCGTTTTCCTAGCTCCTCCTGATTATCACAGAAATACTCATTTAGTACACAATAGAGAACGGAGAGATCTCCCAATAGTCGATTACACTGAAACAGCATGGGAAAAATACACAGATTTCAATAAAGGTCTCTTTCCCTATATAGGTACAGTTACCAATAGTAAGCTGATACGTAGATTAACCAGAACCCTTGAAGCAGTAGTGAACGAAACTATTTCCGCCTTAGGCAATTTAACAGAAGAGCAGTCTGCTATGCGGATTGTTGTGCTTCAAAATCGTCTTGTCCTTGACGTCATCCTGGCTGATAGGGGCGGAGCTTGTAGGGTCATCGGATCAAGTTGTTGCATTTTCATACCAGAAAATTCGCCATCTGTATATAAAGCCATAACTCGCCTTCATAAGATTGTAAGCCAGATACACCAGAATCCAGGCACCTGGACTTGGTCCGGTTGGTTTTGGGGTGTATTGTCAGCCTGGGGATGGAGGGTGCTATCCTTCCTAGGTATTGGCTTTCTCATACTATTCAGTTGCTGCTTATGCCTACAATGTGGACCAGCGATTTGTGGTCTGTGTGCCACATCGTGTATTCCACCACCAAGATTTCATTCATCCCGGAAGAAGAAAGAAGAACAAATGATGCTATATGAACAGATCGACAGATTGATGAAGATTGATATCTCCTAAGGGCAAGTAGGGGACAAGGAGGGAATGTGGAAATATGGATTTTTATGATCAGTTATGTCCCCTATCTTGGACCCCAACGGTTTCATGTATAAATCACAAGTACATGTATGTTCCCTCCAGTTCCAGTTATGAAGACGCAAACACATGTGCGTCCACCGTCAACATGTCCTCTTTCAGATCCGCCATGAATGGGCCGGATATTCTATTCCTAAGTATGAAAGGCCACCGGCTTTATATGGTTCATTTATCCCATTTTACAGTCCAGGCGAGTAGGCCCTGATTCTGCCATTAAGCCTTTTCCTGCCTTCTGCCTCTGAAAGCTCCAGTCTGAGCTCGCATCTGTATCCATGAACTTTGTCCTACTCCCTGCGCGGCTAACGGTGCCTGACTCGGCCTGTCTGCTTGCCAAAAACTGTATTTCACCTTCGAGATTATCTGCTCCGCTCCCCATCCAATGCATTCCTGTCTAGTAGTTTAAGTAAACATTCTTCCAGCTACCGAGCAAAAGGCCCGGCTTCTCTGTCTTTATGCAAGCAATTCATAGCCCTGTTACTATGGAAGATTTCTGCCCTTGCATCTAGTGTAGACACTTAGACGCTTGTACACGCACTCACAGTCAGTATAGAATAGATTTTATTCGAGAGACCTTTCCTTTTGGATAACGTAGTTCTTTAAACATAGGATGTTAGATATGATTTGGGATTAGGTTGATTTGACCCCCAGACTTCTGTCTCTACATGTAGAGCTAAATGTCAAGTCCCCTTCACCCCCTAGTTGCACGTCAATCACACGTCATGCTGCTGCGCGCGCATCTCTCCCAAGTATTTCTGCTGACATTGCGAAATTCTTTCATGGAACCACCCATTTATGACATCATACCTGATGACGTTCTTTAGTTACGCCTCGTTACACCCATTTTAGTTACGCATGTATGTTTTTATCTTTGTTATCAACTGTTACGCCTCTTGCATCTGTTTCCACTATAATGCCTCTGTATAAAAATGATTACCTGTCAATAAAGTATGTCCTTCACTTCCTGAGCCTTCGTGGTGATGGAATATGGAGTCCATCAATTCGAATTGATTTTGGAATAAAGCCCGTTCCGAACCTCTAATACCACGGATTCTGCCTCTTATTTTACTGAGCTATTATTATAGATTTTCTGCATCAAATTAAGTACCAGGTAATTAAATTATTTACCACACCTGGAACACCTAAACCCTCATCAACACCCTGGTTATGGGTAAGATTGACGACTGCATCTGTTTATTATTGAGCTCTTCGGGCACTCTTAAATCCCTCATCAGCACCCTGGTTATGGGTAAGATTGACGACTGCATCTGTTTGTTATTGATCTCTTCGGGCACTCTTAAAACCCTAATCAGCACCCTCGTTATGGGTAAGATTGACGACTGTATCTGTTTATTATTGAGCTCTCCTGCACTCTTAAAACCCTCATCAACACTCTGGTTATGGGTAAGATTGACAACAGCATCTGTTTGTTATTGAGCTCTCATGGCACTCTTAAAACCCTCATCAACACCCTGGTTATGGGTAAGATTGACGACTGCATCTGTTTGTTATTGAGTTCTCTTGGCACTCTTAAAACCCTCATCAGCACCCTGGTTATGGGTAAGATTGACGACTGCATCTGTTTCTTATTGATCTCTTCGGGCACTCTTATGACTGCATCTGTTTGTTATTGAGCTCTCCTGGAACACCTAAACCCTCATCAATACCCTGGTTATGGGTAAGATTGACGACTGCATCTGTTTGTTATGGAGCTCTTCTGGCACTCTTAAACCCTAATCAGCACCCTCGTAATGGGTAAGATTGATGACTGCATCTGTTTATTATTGAGCTCTCCTGCACTCTTAAAACCCTCATCAACACTCTGGTTATGGGTAAGATTGACGACTGCATCTGTTCATTAGGGAGCTCTTCTGGCACACCTAAAACCTCATCAACACCCAGGTTATGGGTAAGATTGACATATTTACGAGAGATCAAACGGCAGACCAAGGCCAAGCACATCCTGTCCATTTGTACTATCAATTTGTATGTTGGTGCAGTCTCTTCCCACACCCGCCGTCCAAGGGTGTCAAACAGAAGCCACATTTGAAAGACAATACTTCATATGAGTTCTGTTTGTCACTCAAAAGGGAAAAATACTACATGTTTATCAAATAAAACATATAAAGGACATTAAAAACATTTCAGAAAAAAAAAAATTGTTAAGAAATGTACGACAACAAGTATATAATAAATCCTTGAGAATAGCAAATTTGCAACCAAATTGCAGTCATTTACCGGTTTGCATGTTATCAAGCGCACCTCAATGTCTACAACTATACCTTCGGGGACAGATCTATTTATAAGCAGTAATACTTTTACCAAAAGCGAAATTACCAGTATTATCAAATGTATATCAAATATATATCACACAGTACGTAGGTCTCTCACCTCCTATTTAGCGAAAATTATAACATATAAGGCATAGATTAGGCCTCAAAATATAAGGTATATAGTGAACTCTCTGAAGGATAAAGGCAGGGCAAAGTTATTATACAGAGAGGGAGTTTTTAACGCAATGCTACACAGAGCATATGATTAATACTTGCGATTTTTTAGGTGAGTTTTGCGTCATTTACAATCTCAATATGGTTTCTTGGATTGAGTTTTTCTGTACTTCACTTGACTTTTCATTCAGGGAATTCAAGGCCAGGTTTTTTCTTGGTGATTAAGTTTCCTTCCCCCTTGCCCTGCCTTTATCCTTCAGAGAGTTCACAATATACCTTATATTGTGATGCCTAATCTATGCCTTATATGTTATAATTTTCGCTAAATAGGAGGTGAGAGACCTACGCACTGTTTGATATATATTTGATATACATTTGATAATACTGGTAATTTCCCTTTTGGTAAAAGTATTACTGCTTATATATAGATCTGTCCCCGAAGGTATAGTTGTAGACATTGAGGTGCGCTTGATAACATGCAAACCGGTAAATGACTGCAATTTGGTTGCACATTTGCAATTCTCAAGGATTTATTATATACTTGTCGTATATTTCTTAACAAAAAAAAAATTCTGAAATGTTTTTAATGTCCTTTATATGTTTTATTTGATAAACATGTAGTATTTTCCCCTTTTGAGAGACATACAGAACTCATATGAAGTATTGTCTTGTGAATTGTCTGGATTTCCTCATATTCGGTTTATATCATTCATGTGTAAATTGTTTGTCCCTAAAAATCTTTTTCTTTTGTGTTCCTTCTTATTTTAGAGTTTTGGGGCATCTAGTACTATTTATATGTGTATATATATATATATGTTTATTTTGCAAATACTTTTCTTGCGTTTGTATATATATATATGTTTACTTTGTCACTGTTTTGGTATGTCATATTGATGTCTTGTCTTGTCTATTATGTTACAGCCCTGACAAAGTTCCCTCTGGCTAAGAATCGGGAACGAAACGCATTGCCTGTGTGCCAGTTTTTAGAGATTTACTAAATAAAAGGATCTAATCATGGAATAATTGTTTACGCTACCTCATTGACTTTGGAAAGAGTGCACCTTCCATCTTTCCTTTCAAATATGGGTAAGATTTACTACTGCATCTGTTTATATGTGGATCTCTTGTCGCACACCCAAACCCTCATCAACACCCGGGTTGTGGGTAAGATTGACTACTGCATCTGTTTATTTATGGAGCTCATGTGGTACACCTAAAACCCTCACCAACACCCGGGTTATGGGAAATATTGACGACTGCATCTGTTAATTACGGAGCTCTTCTTGCACACCTAAAACCCTCATCAACACATGGGTTATGGGTAAAATTGACTACTGCATCTGTTTATTTATGGAGCTCATGTGGTACACCTAAAACCCTCACCAACACTCGGGTTATGGGAAATATTTACGACTGCATCTGTTTATTACGGAGCTCTTCTTGCACACCTAAAACCCTCATCAACACATGGGTTATGGGTAAAATTGACTACTGCATCTGTTTATTTATGGAGCTCATGTGGTACACCTAAAACCCTCACCAACACTCGGGTTATGGGAAATATTTACGACTGCATCTGTTTATTACGGAGCTCTTCTGGCACACCTAAAACTCTCATCAACACCCGGGTTGAGAAAAAGACTGACTACTGCATGTGTTCATTTATGGAGCTCTCGTGGTACACCTAAACCCCTCATCAACACCCGGGTTATGGGGAAGATTGACTATTGCATCTGTTTATATATGGTGCTCTTGTCGCATACCTAAACCCTTATCAACCCCCGGGTTATCGGTAAGATTGATTACTGCATCTGTTTAGTTATGGTGCTCTTCTGGCACACCTAAAACCCTCATCAACACCCAGGTTGTGGGTAAGATTGACCACTGCATCTGTTTCTTTATGGAGCTCATGTGGTACACCTAAAACCCTCATCAACACCCGGGTTATGGGTAAGATTGACCACTGCATCTGTTTATTTATGGAGCTCTTCTGGCACACCTAAATCAGCATCAGCACCCTGATTATGGGTCAGATGACTACTGCATTTGTTTATTTATGGAGCTCTTCTGGCGCACATAAACCAGCATCAGCACCCTGGTTATGGGTCAGATTGACGACTTCATATGTTTACTTATGGAGCTCTAGTGGTACACCTAAACCATCATCAGCACCCTGGTTATGGGTCAGATTGACTACTGCATCTGTTTCTTTATGGAGCTCATGTGGTACACCTAAAACCCTCATCAACACCCGGGTTATGGGTAAGATTGACTATTGCATCTGTTTGCTCACAGAGCTTCAGCAGTGCTCCTAAAACCCTCATCATCAGCCTGGTTATGAGTAACATTGACTGCTACATCTGCTTACTACGGGGCCCCCACAGTCCTGCTAACACCTCAGTCAACCCCCTGCGTCTGAAGAAAATCCATTACTGCATCATCTAATTGAGGGGTAACCTGCCTGACTCTTGAACCCTTGACCAACACACTGTTGATAAATAAGATTGCCTACTGCTGTAGTTACTTGTAGACTTCCACCAATTCATAATATCTTCTGAGCCCCTGTCTGTGAGCCAGGCCATCACAAGTACGAGGACAGAGTTTTGGGACCCTCGCCCCGTACTTTCCAGGGCCCGCCCTTCTTAAGCATAATTTATTGATAGATTTTTAATTGAAAATAACCCTGCCACCCTCATTAAGAATGAGGCAGCTTATGACGTCAGATCTTTAGATGGTACTAGGCGTCATGTTTTCTCCTTCCCTGGAGAACATTGGTCTTTGATACTTAGAAAGAGAAGCTTCTGACGCCTGGGAAAATGTAAGAAGTCTCCAGAGGGCCCCTCATAACCTGTTGGCCCCAAGCCATCCACTAAGATCTGACAAGCTGAGCTCTTAGTTAGAAATATCACTGAGAAAGACTTCAAAAAGATGATCAGCAGCCTGGTTCTGGATCACATGGAGTGATATATCTACATATTCATGAGGTTCCAGCATTACTACCAAAATCTTACCCGGTGCACACCATTTGGTCTGTTTCCCTCTAATGCGTACAAATACAAACCTTGCAAAACACATTTCTTTCATTGCGGTTGTAGTGGTAACTGTGGTGCTCCGGGCAGCGTTGGAGATATAGGGGACTCAAGTCAAGAGCCTTCAACACCCCAGGATGCTCTGAAACCTCAAGCCCCAGAGTACTTAGTGTGGCAGCCATATTTATCTCTCAAATAGGGTCATGCACAGGCTGCTGGTGCTCAGGCTCCTGTAATTGTCAGCCTGAGTGATGTGTGTGGGTTGCAGTGCTCCTGTCTGTCTGATGTCTGTGGCACCATTCTCTCACTCTCCACAGGGCCTCTGCGAGCAGAAACAGGAGAACAAGACCAACTGAGGCAGGCACATCATGGGAGCAGCCTAGCCCTTTGACCATCGATAAGAGTGAATCTGAGATCTGATGCCAAGGTGTCGCTGATCCCCAAGAAGGACAACACACAAACTTACAGAAGAGTTCCAGCATGAGGGTCAGGAGTGCCCTGCCTGGTAGATGCTTTATTTCTTTTGTTAATGCTTTGTATTTTTTGTGTGTATTTGTGCCTGTGGAGAATTGTTCAGGGTCTCATTGAGCCCAGTCATATCATCACTTAATGAACAAAACCACGACTGATGACGCTGTTCACAAGAGAGCCAATGATAGAAGAGACCAGAGAGAGTGAGGGAGACTGATAGAATGTTGAATGGTTGCATCTGAATGTTGAAGAGCAAAGAGTGACTGTGTACTAATTGTCTGTAGTTGTCTTTAGGCTTTGAATACATTATCATGTCTACAAGAAGGAAAGAGTCGCACACTGTACATACATTTTCCAAAATCTTTGGAAGAGGTTCACAGTTCTGCTGGAAAGCAAATGCAACTAGTGTTTATTTGTCATTTCAGACTTCCTTCCCTGCAGACCTTCCCTTATCACCCCTCCTCTTCTCGGGCTTCTCTCAGCATCAGGGACTTTACATAAAAGTTGTCGCTGCCGAGAGGTGGGTCCTGGGGATGTGATGCTCCCAGATAGTCACGAATCCCACTCACCCTGGCAGCCCCAAGTTCAGACTTGTGAGTAAGACTGACTCCGGTACCAGGTTACTCACCAGGCTCCCACAGATGCCTAAAACCGCTCAATCCCTCCCAGTCGTGAGAAAGGTTTACTACTTATGTGGCTTCAACTATTACCTATGTGGCTTCTTCAAAATCATTCTCCCCGATTGGCATAGTCGTTAACTTTAGTCACTGGCATCAGCCATACAAAGAGGCAAGTGGGAACTACTCAAAACTTCATTTAAGGCAATGCATGGATGTTGAATTTGGTCCTTTTAGCATGGTCATCCCTGAACTTTTTGCCTTCCTCCTAGTCTTTTTTCTGACCTGGTGTTGTTGGTTTTAGGACTCTGGGCTCTTTAGCACTGCTGTCCAGTGTAAAGTGCCTGTGCTTTCTGTGGTAAACATGGTAAGATTGGTCTACACCTGTTTGGTTAATTTTATTTACCTATCAGTCCCCAGTAATGTGGTATCTCATAAACCCGGGGCCAGTAAATCAAATGCTACTGGTGGGCTTGCAGCGCTGCTTTTGCCACCCACCAAAGTCGCCTTTCAAATCTGTCTCAGGCCTCTGCCATTGCAGGGCCTATGCTCGCAGTTTACTGCTGCTGTGACGTAGCACATACAGTGGGTGCCGTGTCTGTGACCCCTCCTTTTACTGCATGTCAGTCACCCCTAATGTAGGCCCTAGCTAGCCCTATGGGCAGGCTGCATTGTACGTAAAAGGCAGGACATGTACCTTAACTGGGTGACATGTCCTGGTAGTGACAAACAGCCATTTTGGTTTCTCACTGCTGTGAGGCTGCCCTCTCATAGGAATGCATTGGGGATTCCCTGATAAGTGTTTCAGTGGTCATTCCTGATATGAGAGGAGCAGCGTGGTCAAGTTTGGTATGTTTAGAATAGTGATAATAAATGCTGCGAAATGGTGTGCACAGATTTATTATCACTATTTTAGAAATACCTCTTTTAGAAGTTGGCATTTCCGTGTGCTATGTGTATTTGTGCCTTCCTGATGTGTATTGCATGTCTGGCTCGGGAGTGACAGGGGCTGGTGAGTTGTGTGGCTCCAGAGGGGCTGGGTGAGTCAGCGCTAGGCTGAAAGGGCAGATCTGCATTTGGAATAGTGAGAGGAGTAGTCCCTGACCCTGAATAGGTCTGTGCCTGCCTTGTATAATGCTGGCTCCGCCCCCCCGTGTAGTGTGTCTGAGGCCAAGACCTACTCTAACAATGAGGGTGTTTGTGCCCTGTAAAGGAAGGTTGGAGTGCCCCCAGAACTGGTTTGGACTGGGTCTAGGCCTGTGGCAGGGGGAGAGAACAAAGACATATGGGGTATAAGTACTGGGGCTGTGACCCCATGAAGTGGGCTTACTTGTACCTGTTTTGGGGCGAAGGGATGCTGGGCGTCAGGAGGAACTTCCGTGGGACCCAGCTGCTGCTTCCTGGGGGTCCCTACGTGCTGGCCTGCCTGTGCCCAGCTCTGCCACTTTGAATTTTGGACCTAGCGCCTCGTGAGCGCTACATCTATATGGCCTGATCCCTCATGGATGGGACTCCACTTTGCCTGAGTGCCAGGAGCTCAAGAAGGGGGCTCTCACCTTGCAGCCGGGAGGCGCTGTGGCAAGAGAGCCCCCGATCAGGGGAGCCAGGCGGCTGTTGCCTGGTCGTGGGAGGGGCTCCCGGAGTGGTGTGGAGAGCCCCGCGTCCACAGAAGTCTCAAGGAGGTGGGCTCCAATTTTTACCCGGCAAGAGTGCGTGACAAGCAGTCCAGCGTTGCACTTTCTTAGGAATTTCTGAGCCCGGGGGAGAAGGGTTCCAGCTCCGCTCGGTCCGAGTGAGTCGGCCGGAAGTTAGGCAAGGAGCCTGACCTGGGGCGTTGCGGGAGACAGAAACAGAGCTGAGGCAGGAAGCCAAGCAGAGGACATCTGGCTAAGGGCGGGGCTCCCGTAGCATCAAGGAGAGCCCCGCGTATCTTCCCTGCCTTCGTGTGTGCAGAAGGAGAAGAGGGTGCCCGAGTTGACCCGGCCCGCAGGGCGGGATCGGAACAACGACAGTGACTACAGGTCACCGATTGCAGTGGAAGGCTGCTCTCTACCTTCCTCAGCCCCAAACATGTGGTGAGTGGGGCTGACGTTGAGCACTGTTGGTGCCGCCTGATTCAGTGACCGGAAGAGAGGAGGCCCGGTGAGTGGGGCTTGTTGGGCTCTCTGTTGGTGCCGCCTGAGTCAGTGACCAGAAGAGAGGAGTCACGGTTAGTGGGGCTCGTAGGGCACTCTGTGGGTGCCATTATTCTTCTTTCCACAGCTGTACAACCAGAGTGCGGGCAGCTGCAACAACGGGGGCATTTCTTTGTTTGACTAAAAGGAAGGGGTGAGATGCAACACTCCACCCCGAGTGCATTGCGCACGTTGTCTTCACTGCAGAGGCAGCTGTAGGAGCACTAGAGGTGCCTGGAACCATTTGGCTACACATCTGCAATGTTGAGGGGGCACTATTTTGGGTCTCAAGAGAGACCAGGGTGAGTTACACCCTCGCGTCCCCATGCCTGTTGGGCCTGCTCCCTGCTGCAGTGGCAGCTTAGCGCCCGAACTTTTGTGGACATAGGGCATTGCGGGGAAGTCCCAGATGGGCCCCGGAGGAAGGCCAGTTGGCCTGTGAGCACCTGAGGTGCTGGTAGGGCGCAGGGCCCTAACGTGGCGCATAATGTGCTTATGCCTACTGTTATTTTCCATGTTGTGTCTATGCTACGTGCTACTGAGTTGCACTGCGAATGTAGGATATATGCCTAGGATGGTTTGTACCTAATGTGTTTTTGCCTAATGCTAATGCATAATGTGATATATGCTAATTGCTAATGCCAGTAGTTACTGGTTGGTTTATGTTCACTACTTGTGATGCTAATGGTTATGGCAATGGCCCGATTGGCCCTGTCCTGTCTATAAGTCCCCTGTAAAGTATTGCCTAGTGCTAGGTGGCAGTGTATATTTGTGATTAGGATCTATTGTGTTTATGAGTAATACAATGGCTATAGTATTATATAACCTTGTGCGGAGTTTCTTTTGTGGTGTGCCTAGTGTGTTGCTGTTGTGTATGTGTTGCGCAAACACTTTACACATTGCTTCTGGGATAAGCCTGACTGCTCGTGCCAAGCTACCAAGGGGGTGAGCAGGGGTTATCTCCAGCATGTAACTCCCTTGCCCTGACTAGAGTGGTGGTTTCTGCCTGTCTTAGGCGCAAGCCCTAGCCAACCAGCAATCCCATTTCTAACAGTGGATTAGTAGCTTTGCCCCGCAGCTGAACCTCTCTCATCATGCATTGATGTGCACCCAGTGCACTGCCAGATGCAGTCTCCTCACAGGCAGGCACATCCCTGTGCAACATCTTGATTCTCATCTTTTCAACTGTTTTGAACCCTTTCCTTAAAATACTCTGCTGAGTCAACTCTGTGATGTCTCCACACTTGCTCAATCCAAGGCCTTCTTGGGGAGGACACCATTCTCACCTTGCCCCAGAGCTTCCCCTTTCACTTTCATTCCTACACTATAAATAAATGCATAGAACTGACATGTTTCTATATGATATGGCCCCTCTGGATACATACACAGAAATGTAATACATTTTTCCTATATAATATATTGTCTCTGCATCAGGGGTATGACGCGCTATCCGAATGCGACACAGTGGTCGCCATGAAATGTCTTTGTCTAAGTTGTGGCTATTAACCAACTCCAGACCCTTCACACATCACATTGCCCACAAATGTCCTGGTGTGTCAGCATTTCAGTGTTTATAGCTCTCCTGATTGAGTGGCTTTACCATGCAATTATATTTGAAAAGAAAAAAAACTCACTTGAGATATTACTCACTTATTTTTTTCATTCTGATTTCTGTATTTTGCTTAAGTTTTATGTTCCATATCCGTTGAGCTGAAAAGAATGGCTTCATGCTGTGTTCAGCATTTGCAGGTTTGGCTTGGTTCATGAGTACAGCGTGTCCAGGTGTGGTGGCAGCTCAGCAAAAGTCCATGAAGGAGGGTCATTTAGAAAAGCCACCAGGGTGACCTGGTGGGGTGAAAGGCTGTCTGCTACCCAAGCTACCAGACATTGTTCCCAGTTCATCTTTCAAGACTCTCCTGGATATTACCGCAGGGGGAGGTGGGAATACCTGCCGGGGACCTCCCTGGTATTGTTAGTGAGTGACCTCCCTGGTATTGTTAGTGAGTGACATCCCTGGTATTGTAAGTGAGTGACCTCCCTGGTATTGTTAGTGAGTGACCTCCCTGGTATTGTTAGTGAGTGCCAGGTTGGGGATTGGAAAATTGATCAGCAGTAAACATGTTGAATCAATAGCAATGGCTGCCGGTGATGACACTCTCACTGGTCACCTCCTGGGTCGTCGTTGGGCAGTGAATCTGTTCCCTCTCTCTTACCAAACTCTTGCCAGTGGGGTCAATTCACACTCACCCGCACTCGCGTTTCCTTGTGGTTGTTCCTTACAAGGCAGCAACTTGCATGACTGGAAGTTTGTGTTTTATGGTCGAGGTGAAGTTAATATTTTTTGCCTTATGCTGAGATCGCGAGGAAAACTGAAATAAACCCCAACTTGTGCCACTTTCTCAATGTCAAGGGCACATCTCATTTTAAATTCCTGTGCAAAAATACAAAAAAGCAAACTAAACGGGTCTTTCATTGGAACAACCGCGCGAGGAGACAACTCTTTGTGGGTAAAGCTAAACCCTTGAGCCGCTTCATGCGCGGACCCTTCATGACACACAGACATTCATCTTACACAGGGGCACTGCGCAGCCCCCCCCCCTCCACCCCCGAGCGCCTCCCACGAGGAGTGTCAGCTGGACCCACGACAAAAGCAGCTGTGAAAACCATGGGGCAGATTTACAAGCCCCTTGCGCCACTTTTAACATGAGAAAAGTGGCGCAAGGGGCTTGTAAATCTGCCCCCATGAGTACTAATGCAAGCCAGAGGAACAGGCCCCTCGCCACCAGCTGGGTGGTTCAATACAGACAAACCTTGGGGCATATCAACAACAACCGGCGATAATTATCTCTAAGCGCACTTAGCGCTAGGATAATTATCGCCGGCTAGCGTGAATTTTTATCGCTGAGATAGCGTGCTATTAGCAACGCTTATCTCAATAGCGATAAAAATCCTCACGCTAACAGGCTAACGTGAGATTATCACTGGAAACCCAGCAATAATCTCACGTTAGCTTGTTGATAGGGACAGACAAACTTAGCCATGATAACCTCCTTCCATAGGATATCATGGCTAAGTCTGAAAAATACCAGATGTAAAAAAGCAGCGTTAACCGTGGTTAGCGCTGCTTTTTTTGTCTCTAACAGGGTTAGCGACATTCTTGATATTATTTTACTCTGGAACGCCCCCTTTGCATCTCATTAGAGATGCAAGGGGAAGCGTAGAGTAAAAGGGTGTAACATGCAAATTTACATGTTAGCACCCTGTTGCTGATAGGGCGCTAGTTTTATTTCTCCTTTTTTGGCTTTTAAAGCCAAAAAAGCAGAGATAAAGCCCTTGTTGATATGCCCCCTTGAGCGCAGAGGCCCCTCATACTACTGGGCCCCGGTGGTACTGCACCTGCTGCACCACTGATCGCTATGCCACTGAGGTGAGCTCTGTCAACGTGATTCAGAATCTGGAAAACATTCAATAGACATAGCATGTTTATCGGATCTGAGAAGACTCCTGTGATCTCTGGCCATAACGGATTATGAGAACTGGCTTACCGTCATTCACAAAACTGCCAGGCAAACCATAACTCACACCCCTAATGGATCACTGATGGTCTCAGTCTTGATGTATCAGATGTTATTAGATATGTCAATAAGCACTGCCAAAGCCAATAGGTCTCGCCTATGCAAGATCTATTGGCTTGGTAATGTGTTTTTTGAGCATGTTGTACAGCAGTGCCGGCGAGGTCCAGTATGTTCGAGAGTTTAAAAAAAGTACTATGACGAGGTTTAATGATTAAAAAAAAATAATCTGTGATGCTGCACATCAATTGCGCTGCTGTACACCATGACTAAAAATCATCGGCAAAGCATAGGTGTGATCTAGTGGCTCTGCCAAGGCTTGTTTCTTTTCCATTTAGCGCTCAAAAGACTGTATGGGGCAGATTTACAAGAAAGTGACGCCTCTGTAGAGATGCGTCACTTTCCCTGCGAGAACATGCCAAATCCTTGCGTCACCATGGATGCGCCGTATTTACAATACGGCTCACCATGGCGCAAGGATTGACAGATGCGTCAGAAATTCTGACGCATCTGTTGACGGAAAAGTCACGTATTGCCGGAGTCGTGTCGCAAACACGACACAACTCCAGCAATGCTCAGGGGAGCCCTATGCCTAACATGCTGTGTCACTCCTTACGCCTGCTTCAAGCAGGCGCAGGGTTTTGATGCAGCATGGACGTAAAAGTGACTCAGTGAAATCTTGTAGATTTCACTGCGTCACTTTTATGGGGCTTCCTGCGACAGAACGCCCACCCTGCATACATTAAACCTGACGCAGGTTTAATGTGGCGCAGGGCTTCACAACGAGACACATCTCCCTAGATGTGTCACGTTGTAAATGGGCCGCAACTTTTGCGCTGCCACTGCGTCACAAAAGTGACACAACGACAGTGCAAAAGTGACGCAAGGGGCTTGTAAATCTGCCCCTATATGTTTTGTTGGTTACCCCTTCCTCCCCCTTCTGCTGCCTCCCCCTCAAATCCTCACTCTCGCACTCTCCTTGTTGTTCCCCACCTCCTCAAAACCCCCCAATGCTCCCCTGCGCATCGATTACAGGTTATCATGGTACAGCCTGGAGTCAAGAAGGATGTGCAATGCAGAAGATGCATTTATCCTCACTGCACTTCACCCACAAGGAGTCCTTGTGGCAGATTTATGTTCCCTGGCGCATCCCTGCAAATCAGCATGGATGCACCAGGGAAGATGCGTCACGCAAGTTTGCCCTTGCACCACCGCAGATGCGCCGCATTTACAATGCGGCGCATCGTGGTGCAAGGACAAGCAGATACGTGACGCATCTGCTGGCGTAAGGTTGGCGCAGTGCTGAAGTTGCGTCGCAAGCGTGACGCAACTCCAGCACTGTTCCAACCTACCCTATCCCTAACATGGTGCGTCAAGCCTTACGCCTGCTTCAAGCAGGCGCAGGGTTTTGACGCATCAGCGTTGGGAAAGTGACTCAGTGAAATATTATAGATTTCACTGAATCACTTTTCAGGGGCGTTCCTGCGACGGAACGCCCCCCCTGAGTAGCAACGCCCCCATGAAACCTGACGCAGATTTCATGTGGCGCAGGGCTTTACAACGTGACGCATCTCCATAGATGCGTCACGATGTAAATGGGGCACAACATGGGGCAGGGTTTACGCCGCCGCTGCGTCACAAAAGTGACGCAATGGAGGTGTAAAAGGGGCGCAAGTCCCTCATAAATCTGCCCCCTTGTGTCTAGTTTTCTTCTGTGGCTCGACTTCCAGGTACCTAGATCTCTGAAAATAATGTGAGGCTCTGAAAATAGCTCCTTGTCAGAGACTGCCTTAAAGGCACAGCTTTTCAGACTCAAAGAAAACAATGAAAAGGCTCACCAACCTGCTTGTTACAGCACGAAATAAAAATAGCGAAGTCGGACCAAGTTTAAGGGATATAGCATTGGAATATTTGCGAATTGCCTCCTTCCAGACCCTTTTAGATCTTGTCTTTTAATTTTCTGCCTCTGCAATATCCCTCACCTCATTGCACGTCAGCGGGCGAATGAAAACTGCAGACTTTCATCTGCAAAGCTCGCTCTTGCTGTTCCCAAATCATGGTTGATGTGCACATAATTAAACTGATTTTATAAATCTTTTAGATTAATGTGTAGGCTTTTGGCGCAGCATGGAGCGTGCTACAGGACACAAGCCAAACCGGTTATGCAACTGTGGCTCATCTCTATTCAGATGGAATGAGAAACATTTTTAAACCATATGGGAAAAGGCATGAACAATGAGCACTCCCTTAATGTACAGTTAATTTACAGTTCACCAGAGATTGTGTTTCAAGTAAGGAGCTCCCAGAACTGTGACTTAAAAGCTACCTTTACCATTTAAGAGGGTTTTTAATCACAATTCTTTTGAGCATATCTCTATCTGCTCCCAATCCAAAGTAAGCACATATTAAATATAATAAGGTAACTAAGGGGCCCATTAGGATGGCGGTCGGAAAAGCAGCCCGACCGCCATGGAAGCGGAAAACAACCGCCCGCCGGCACCGTGAAAGAACTGGCGGCCAAATTAGGCACAACTGTCAAAAAACTCTGATCACAGTGGAACGGGGCCAAGAAGAATCGCCAGTAGCGGGCGGTGATGGCCAGAATCCGTCAGTGGTGGTCAGATTCGCAGAGGAAAAACACCAACCAGTCGCAAGTATAGCGGAGACACCGCACGGGAAATTGGTACCTACCGCTGTCTCCGACTGCCGCGGTAGCACAATGCGATGAATGGGAGAGCCACCGGAAGAGCTTAAGCATAGCCACCACTGCGGACGATCCGTAAAACATATGCCAGACGAAGCAAAAAACCCACAATAAGGCCAAAAAGTGCACACAGCAAACTAGCCATGCCCCATAAATACACAAAACACACCCCAATGACACAACCACATTGCAAAAAGAAACATACAATTCCCAGGACAACACACCTGACAGCAATACCCCAATTGGACACAACCACATAGCTGAGTATAAAACAAGCCCCTTCCCTGACCACAATCCTTTGCAATACTCCATGAGAGACGGGATACACACGCCAGCTGAAAGGAGAGGCAAAGAACGCAACATCACTAGCCACACCACACACAGCACCACCACCATTTCCAAACCTGCACAACTAACCCCCCTGCACAACACACACCATACACATCACATCCACACCCACCACTCATACTCCTGCACCCACAAATAGTTTGCACATCACACACGATGGCCACACAGAAAATGCCCAAATTCACAGAGAGTGAGTTGACAGTCATGGTAGATGAGATAGTCAGAATGGAAACACAGATTTTGGTAGCCTGGTCCAACAGACACAATTAGCCACAAGGACACAAATGTGGGCAAGGATAGTCCAAAGGGTCAATGCAGTAGGGACCACCCCAAGATCAAAAAAGGAGATCATGAAGCATTGGCATGATCTGAAGAGGGTGGTCAAAAAGAGGAGAAACAAGAACCGTGAGCTGGCTGAGAGGACTGGCGGTGGCCCTCCCATTCCACAAAAACCATTCACACCATGGGAGGAGAAGGTGCTTGCCATACTGCATCCAGAGAGTCTCACAGGAGTAGCTGGGGGAATGGAGGCTGGTAAGTACAAACAAATGACTACCACCACTCTGCTGTGTACAGTCTCATATAACTACAAAGCTACACCACCTAGGACAAATTCCATCCATCTGCACCACACACTCAAAAAAACATGTCTCACAGATCCAACATTCACTCACTCACATTCACTCCACACGTAGCTACCAACATTACCATGGGGGCATGTGTACAGGCAGATAGCACTACAACTCCCACCAGGCCTCCTTGTCCCACAGCATCAGCAAGATGGAGCCTTCCCCCACCCCACCCAGAAGCATGTGTCAGCCATTACACTACCCTCATCAAACTTCCAGGTAGGTAGCCATTTTCACAATGAGGGTGTTTGGGGGTGGGAGGCCTGCACTACCACTCCCAGGGCCGGCTCTAGGGCGGTGCTATCGGTGCCACTGCACCGTGCACTGACATGGGGTGAGGGGTGTCATTTTTGCAAGGATATTAACATTTTAAAAGCACCTGCTGCTGTGTTCCTGTTCTCCAGCAATTTTCAGGCATCAATTAAAATGTCAATATCACTCCGGTGATTAATCGTCTTCCTGAAAAGAGACAAAAGGTTTGTCTAGTGGAGGTTTTGACTCATCCGAAGATACTGTAGAGGGTTATATGCCTGCTTCTAAGAACGTGTACCATCAAAAAGTCAAAAAGTGCATATAATGTAAGTAGGTCAGTGGGTTGTTTCTTCTGTAAGAGAGCTCCTTTTGTTACTTGTAGTTTATAAGTCAAAATCCTACTATAGAACATTGTGCTACTAACTGTCATCAAAGAGCTGCATGCAAACTGCAAGATATGTGTTAGAGCTGCATGTTTTTTTGTAGTCTTTCATTGCCCTAATCTTCTCAAAAGGGTTCATTTGGTTAGAAAACAATTCTTATTATTAAAGAGAAACCCCTAACAATGGTGTTACGTTTTAAATTCAGAATTTGTGTTTTTTCAGAATATGAACTCTTAAACTATATTGCCTACCAGTATCAAATACATGTCACTCCTTCACTACACCTTGTAGTCCTGTCTGATGTAACACTTCATATAAACTGATTTACACACACATACTTGTCTCTGTACAATGTTTGTGTGATGTAAAGTGCTCTAACACCTTACAGTGGTATGAGTGGTGCTATAAAACTAAATGAATCTGAGAGACAGTGGTTATGGAGACTTAAGGGGAACTGTTAAAGGGTGCTAGTGAGAGCATCTGTGGCAGAGGTGGCCATTGGGGAGGGAGGGCGCCAACAAACATTGTCGCACAGGGCGCCACCAGTGTTAAGGCCGGCCTTGACCACTCCCACCATGTCCCCTGGTCCACACCTCAGCAGGATGGAGCCCTCCCCCCACCCCACCCAGAATCAGTTGGAAGCCACTGCAGTACACCTAGCAGTCTTAGAGGTAGGTAGCCATCTTCACAATGAGGGTGTTTGGGGGTGGGAGGCCTGCTCTACCACTACCACTATGCCCCCTGGCCCACACCTCAGCAGGATGGAGCCCTCACCCCACCTCACCCAGAAGCATGTGTCAGCCATTACATTACCCTCATCAAACTTACAGGTAGGTAGCCATCTTCCTTGGGAGGGTGTTTGGGGGTGGGAGGCCTGCGTTACCACTCCCACCATGCCCCCTGCCCCCCACCTCAGCAGGATGGAGCCCTCCCCCCACCCCACCCAGAAGCAGTTGGAAGCCTTTGCAATACACCAAACAAGGTTACAGGTAGGTAACCATCTTCGCAATGAGGGTGTTTGGGGTGGGAGGCCTGTACCACTACTCCCACCATGCACCCTGCCCCCGACCTCAGCAGGATGGAGACCTCCCCCACCCCACCCAGAAGCATGTGTCAGCCATTACATTACCCTCATCAAACTTACAGGTAGGTAGCCGTCTTCCCTGGGAGGGTGTTTGGGGGTTGGAGGCCTGTATTCCCACTCCCACATGCCCCCTGCCCCCCACCTCAGCAGGATGGAGCCCTCCACCCACCCCACCCAGAAGCAGTTGGAAGCCATTGCAGTACACTAAACAAACTTACATGTAGGTAGCCATCTTCACAATGAGGGTGCTTGGGGGTGGGAGGCCTGCACTACAACTCCCACCATGCCCCTTGCCCACACCTCAGCAGTATGGACCCCCCCCACCCCACAAAGAAGAAGTTGGAAGCCATTGGAGTACACCAAACAAACTTACAGGTAGGTAGCCATCTTCACAATGAAGGTGTTTGGGGGTGGGAGGCCTGTACCGCTACTCCCACCATGCACCCTGCCTCCCACCTCAGCAGGATGGAGAATCCCCCACCCCACCCAGAAGCATGTGTCAGCCATTACATTACCCTCATCAAACTTACAGGTAGGTAGCCATTTTCCCTGGGAGGGTGTTTGGGGGTGGGAGGCCTGCACTACCACTCCCACCATGCCCTCTGCCCCCCACCTCAGCAGGATGGAGCCCTCACCCATCCCACAAAGAAGCAGTTGGAAGCCATTGGAGTACACCAATCAAACTTACAGGTAGGTAGCCATCTTCACAATGAGGGTGTTTGGGGGTGGGAGGCCTGCACTACCACTCCCACCATGCCCCCTGGCCCACACCTCAGCAGAATTGAGCCCTCCCCCCACTCCACCCAGAAGCAGTTGGAAACATTTGCAATACACCAAACATAGTTACAGGTAGGTAGCCATCTTCACAATGAGGGTGTTTGTGGGTGAGAGGACTGCACTACCACTCCCACCATGCCCCCTGGCCCACACCTCAGCAGGATGGAGCCCTCCCCCACCCCACAAAGAAGCATGTGTCAGCCATTACCTTACCCTTATCAAACTTCCAGGTAGGTAGCCATCTTCCCTGGGAGGGTGTTTGGGGGTGGGAGGCCTGCACTCCCACTCCCACCATGCCCCCTGCCCCCCACCTCAGCAGGATGGAGCCATCTCCCCATCCCACCCAGAAGCAGTTGGAAGCCATTGGAGTACACCAAACAAACTTAATACCTAGAGCATTTCCTTTAGAAATGACATATATGAGAGGGTCTTATTTGCATCAAAATTATGGTTAGTGCTCTAAAAAACTAAAATGAGGACATATTTTCTGAGTTTTCAAATAGCGACAAAGCACTTTTAAATTATTTGTTATCTTTATTTTTTTTATCCAGTTGACCACATGATTAAATGTTGCACATAGAGGAGAGGATGTGGTGTTACTTCCAGAGCTGCAGACTTTGCAACTTGGGAACCAGGTTGGAGTTTCTGCTTCAGCTCGACATTCTGTGATTCTGGTCAAATCACTTAATCTTCCCATGTCTACAACCAAAATGAATTTGTTCTTGTGCGATGTAACCAATGCTCATGTAAAGCACTCCAATACCTGACAAGTCTGCACTATATAAAACTGCAAAAACACAAAAAATAAAAAGAGTTTTGCACACTTCTGTCATTGGACTACATGTGGGCTACATCTGGGTGATATTTGTGCTGCATTTGGGCTCTTTTGTCTCTGGTGGCCATCTTGGGAGATTTATTTGTTATGAAGTTTCCTAATTTCCTCATTTACTTCGGTCTCCTCAGTAGGAAATGCTTTCAGTTTTTTACTTTGATTCCATCAAGAAGTTATTCAGATATGTCACATATTTGCCATAAATTCTGAATGTTAGCATTCTAGTTGCTCATTAGATCACTGTAGTAAAGCTATGGCTCACCACGGAAGTCTGCTGCTGGTATTAAAAGTGCATGTTTCAGTCTGTCTGTCAGACTTTTTAATGAAATAGAAGCGGATTTGAGAAGTCACTCAAAATGTGCTCTAATTTTTCTTTCTTCAGCACTAATCATAATTTCTATGGCAAAATGAACCCCCTCATTATGTTCCTTTTTAAATAAAATGTTTTAAGTGTTACCAGTTTATTCCAATCAAGATGGCTTCAGGTGTGCCATACTTTTGTCATAAGTAAGACAGTAAACGCTCTAGTTGTTCTTAAGAACACTCTGGGAAATTGTGTCATTGGGCTATACTTGGGCTACATCTGGGTGATATGTGTGCTACATTTGGGCTCTTTTGTCTCTGGTGGCCATCTTGGGAGACTTATTTGTTATGAAGTTTCCTAATTTCCTCATTTACTGCAGTCTCCTCAGTAGGAAATACTTTAAGTTTTTTACTTTGGTTCCATCAAGAAGGCATTCAGATGTGTCACACATTTGCCATAAATTCTGAATGTTAGCACTCTAGTTGCTCATTAGATCTCTGAAATAAAGCTACTGTTTACCAGGGAAGTCTGCTGCTGGTATTGAAAGTGCATGTTTCAGTCTGCATGTCAGATTTTTTTAATGAAATAGAAGAGGATTTGAGAAGTCACTCAACATGTGCCCTAATTTTTCTTTCTGCAGCACTAATCATACTTTCTATGGAAAAATGAACCCCCTCATTTTGTTCCTTTTTAAATTAAATGTTTTAAGAGTTACCACTGTATTCCAATGAAGATGGCTTCAGGTGTGCAATACGTTTGTCATAAGTAGGACTGTTAGCGCTCTAGTTGTTCTTTAGAACACTCTAGGAAGCTGCAGTAGAACACAAAGGAATCAACTGACAGTCTCTGCCCTTGTTGGATGTACATGTTTTACTGAGAATGTCAGACTTCATTCTCACATGACTGAGAAAGATAATGTAAATTTACAGAAAATTTGCTCTCAGTTTAGCTTATAGATCACCTTCCAAACCTCTGTGGGAAAAGCATGAGAAAATAGTTTTCTCTCAAACATGATTCATGATATCGCAGCAGACGGCTTTTTCACATGGTAAAAACACCTTAGAAACACAACACAATTCCTAAAATGACTATGGTACCATCAACAAATGATTTATAATGTAACTAAAGTCTTAAAACCTTCTATTAACTGCAATGCTTTTTAATGAGGTGCTATCATGTATATTGGTCCCAAGATGGCTGCCAACACTGCTTGGATGAAGTGCTGACAGCCAATTAGATCTCACGATGAGATGTGTGGTTAGGCTCCGCCCAGATATAGATGTGATTTTCCTTTTGATCTTCTCAGGAACTACTGAACGGATTTACACCATTTAACCAAAAGGCACGACTCTGAACCAAGGGCTACCTTTTTGCCAGATTTGGTGTAATTCCGTTCAGCAGTTCGGGGTGTAGCTGCGATTAAAGGTTCCTATGGAAAATGACATGGGGAAAACACGTTTTGGGACCCCCTTTTTTCTCGGCCCCCGCTTGACAAATCACCCCGAGACTTTCAGGATAGGAGCGGACCGAAGCACCCCACCAGTTTTGAAAATTTCACGAAGATTCGTAAACCGGCGCCAAAGTTATTCCAAATAGAATGTTGCGGATTTCCTATGGATAATAGGTCCTAACTATAACTACCTACTGGCAACTGCCAGTAGGTAATATATATATATATATATATATATATATATATATATTCACTTAAAAAACCATAGGTTTCACACATGTTATAGTTAGGTAGATATTTCACTCATAAAAAAACCAATGAAATTCCCCCGTTATAGTTACTTCAGATAACTATAACTCGCGCGCCCGCAATCCTCTGCTCATGACGTCACATAATACATCACTCATGACATGGTCAGTGGCATCACTTTTGACATCACTGATGACCTAATCCTTGTGATAGAGTGGCGGTCGCGCGAGTTATAGTTATCTGAAGTAACTATAACGGGGGAATTTCATTGGTTTTTTACGAGTGAAATATCCACCTAACTATAATGTGTGAAACCTATGGTTTTTTAAGTGAATTTGCAAGGTTTTTTAAATGCTAATTCCTAACTATAACGTGTGTGAAACCTATGGTTTTTTCAGTGAATTTGTATGGTTTTTTAAATGCTGTTGTATGTTTTTTTTTAATATATATTTATTTTTCAATAAACGACGTATTAAATTTTTTTTTTTTATGGTTTTTCACCGTGCGCGCCCCCCCGCGATTTAAAAAAAAAAATGTAAATGTTTTTGTTCTGCCTTCGGGGTCCTTCAGGTACCCCTGACAAAGGCTAGGGGGTCAGGATCTCTCTACCCTGCCCCCTTTTCACATTCGCCACATCAGTATGTAATGTTAGAATGTAGGGCTGTCATGAGGGGAACCTTGCGGAGTTTGTACACGGTGCTGGATTAGACGGTTGCTTTGCTGTCTGCTCCTGTTGGTGGTTGTTTCAGGTGTCTTGTTTTCTTGTAATATATCTACTTATTGGATTCACTGCTGTCTACCTCTTCACTACATAAATTTGGTGATGAGTGGGAGAAGGCAAAAAGAAAGCACCACCCAGCAATATTTCAAAACTGCTTGCATTGTGCTGAAGACCCGTTTTGTTCGTGTAGCTGTTTCTACTCATGCCAGGGTCGTTGACTCATTGAACTATGTCATCCGACTTCTGGTAGGATTTATATTTTTTGATTTGGCGCTTCCTCTGCTTCTTCACCACATTCTGGTCGCTGTACTACACGTGTGTAAGTAGTGTTAGTATGCGTTTATACTAACAAATGCATCATGGTAGTAGGGAGGGTGACCTCTCAGGCGCAGCTCATACAATGTCCTGGGGTGTGCATTCGCTGGACATATGTGTTTGCTATTAGAGGGTCGTGCATGGCTTCCACCCTGTGATAGCAAATACTAGTTCGACTACTAGAAGCGAGAGGAGGAAAACCTTGTATCGCTGTAATAGAGGGGATGCATATGGTAAAAATGGAGAGAAAAGAACAAAAAAAAATAGCGGGGTCTCACCCGTTCTTTTAAATGAGGCCCCTGGTGGGTGGGTAATGTTCCGTGGCCAATCCAATTATTATATTGCGGGGTCTCTGTAGGACTGGGGATCTTAAGGCCACATGTAAATTAGGCGCGGAAGGGCACAGAGACGTTTTGCAGCCTAGGGGAGCGCCACCTTCCCGGGTATTGTTTACTAATTGTTCGGGGGGTTCGAGGCCAACTGTAGTCCGGGGATCGGCACACTCTGGGTCTTTATTTAAATATGCAGGGTGGGCCCCGGCAGTCCCTAAAGCCTCGGTGGTCCTAGGCAGTGCCTTATTTGTTCTGTAATCACATGGGCAGTACTTATGGTGTTATAAAGTGATACACTCATAGAACTCTTGCAGTTGTACAATTACCCAGGCTTCATTTGTCTATAAATCAGTTAGATTATGTTTGGTAGGTGCACTCTAATATTAAATAATGTTGTCCTTAAAATCTCCTATAAACAGATGATTTTCGCAATAAACAATAGATAAGTGTCGTCAGAAAAAGAAGACCTATACACTCAGTTATTTATTTGAAAAAATAAGTAACCTTTATTAAAACAGAAATAAATAGAAATGTAACTTTAATAGAACAGTATAATAAAAAAAACGGCGTCACACACCACCCTGTGCATTCACATTGTGCCAACTCACTATATAGACTCAAACAGTGTGTGGAAACTGGAAACTCAGGCATGAGTGAGCCAAGTGATGACCACACATCACAACACACTGCTTGTGGTTCTGTTCAACCAGACACACAACTAGCTCTGAGCACACCTAGGGACATGATGGGGGCACACTACTTGTTGCCAATGACAGATCTGGATGGAACAGGAGGGGACAACACAGACACAGACTACAACATGACAGTCCACAATGGCCATTAGCCCATGCCACACACCATGTTGTACTTTGGGGACAAAAGACTGGTGCACATTGTTGTCGGATGTCTAGGCCTCCCCAGTCTGGGTACATGCAATGGACGCATTGATGAAGGCACAGTCAGATCGGGCACACTGCCGTTCCCTCCCATGGAATTCCCAAGACTAGCCCAATGCAGAAAAAATCTGAAGGGCACAACTTAGAATGCAATGGGAATGCACAGCATCCAAATCACCTTTGTAAGTACAGGTAGGGCAAATGCATGACACCGGCGCCCAGCAGCCACTTACATGCCACTGCATCACACTACCAACATCACATAGGCCAGCGCTGGCACAGGCTCTGTACACATGCAGCCACTCCCAGCCAAAGTCACCCTCCCCAAATGCTCACCCCTGGCTTGCTGCTGATGATCCTTCAAATGTGTATCCAGCTCAGGCTGTGTCACCGCCGAGATGCGTCCCATTAGCGATGTCATGCTGCGCCGTGCCAAATGCACAGTGCGAGGAAGCAGCCCCAAGGTCATCTCCGCCACCTTCTTTGCCAGCCGGCTGATGTCGTCCCACTTCTTGTGGCAGTGGGTGCGCCGTCGGTTTGAGACCCCCAGAGCTCGCACCTTCGCTGCAATGGCCCTCTACACAGCCTTACGCTGGTGTACCTTGAGCTACAGGCATGGGAGACAAGAGGGGGAAATGATCAGTGACACAGTGTTCTGTACCGACATCTATCAGTATAGCAGCAAGATACAAACTCATCACATATCCGACGAAATGTCTATCAGAGACTAGAGTACATCTCACATTGTACATCTGCATGGGAAAAGCTGATGTAAAAGCATGCAGGTGTGAGGGGGAATACAGTCCCTGCACATCTCACACACATTCATGATGCCAGCACTGAAACATCTATGTAGCCTCCCCACATCTCCAGTCCATAGTTGGGTTGAGCAACACATACATCACATATCAACCTGTGTTTTGGGGTAGACTCACCGTGTCCAAGACTGCGCAGCCCTCAATTTCCCTGCCCTGTGAATAGATGACTGTGTCATGGATGTCACATTGAGGGACATGATCTCACAAATCCAAAATCCTCTTCACAGGGCCGGTCGTATGCAATCTACAGTGCTGAGATGGCTCATAGCTGGAGTGCAATGTGAAAAGACTGATGTAGTACTCTGTAAGTGAAGTGATGTGTCCTTGTCTTTGTGAGCGGGGACTGTGCTGGCCAGCTGGGCTCACACTGAGATGGACTAATGGGGCAGACACAGCCATTCAGCCAAGCCATCACTGTCCTGACTACTGCATGCGTCACTGTATGGCTGACAACACAACACAGGTCACTCATACATACATGTGCAGGCAGGCAAACCTGTGACATTGGGTACACACACCTTCCCCCTGGAGACAGCATGTCATGCAGTGCATGACACAACCCCACACACCCAGGCACATACTGCATCAGTCCAACTACATGTGTGCCCCCCTGCCTTACACCCCCACTGTTGAGGACTTACCACGACATTTGGGGCACCATATAGCCTTGGGTACTGTGTGAGCACCTCGCCCACCAGGACCTCCAGCTCCTCGCTCGTAAAGAGACTGGCACAGATCTTCTCTATCCTTGCCATCACTGTGGACATGAGACAACAGCGGCAGAATTGGGTGGTGAGGGGTCTCAGACAGCAGTCCCTGGAGGCAGCAGCAGGTGAGGGGTATCAGGCAGCAGTCCCTGGAGGCAGCAGCAGGTGAGGGGTCTCAGGCAGTAGTCCCTGGAGACAGCAGCAGGTGAGGGGTCTCTGGCAGCCGTCCCTGGAGGCAGCAGCAGATGAGGGGTCTCTGGCAGCAGTCCCTGGAGGCAGCAGCAGGTGAGGGGTCTCTGGCAGTAGTCCCTGGAGACAGCAGCAGGTGAGGGGTCTCTGGCAGCCGTCCCTGGAGGCAGCAGCAGATGAGGGGTCTCTGGCAGCAGTCCCTGGAGGCAGCAGCAGGTGAGGGGTCTCTGGCAGCAGTCCCTGGAGGCAGCAGCAGGTGAGGGGTGTCTGGTAGCAGGCTCTGGGAGCAGTGGAAATGTGATGCTCACTACCACACATATATAGCCCTCTGGGGTCGTTTCAAAGGTGCTAAGCTGCAGCAATTGGTGGTCCAGGTCTGCCTCTTTCAAATGCATCCAATGACCGCCTCTGTGGTGGGGGAGCACGCCTATCGCGATCTTCAAAATTGAATCATGCCACCGCAATCAAGGTTCCCATTGGCTCTAGGGCAAGCTCCATGGTGGTGACACACCGCAGGGGCCCGGTGTGCGCTATCCCGATGGTGCATCTTTCAAATGCATCTAATGACCGCCTCCGCGATGGCAGAGCACGCCTACCGCGATCTTCAAAATTGCTTCATGCCACCGCAATCAAGGTTCCCATTGGCTCCAGGGCAAGCTCCATGGAGGTGACACACCGCAGGGGCCCGGTGTGCGCTAGTACGATGGTGCATCTTTCAAATGCATCCAATGACCGCCTCCGTGGTGCCGTAGTACGCCTACGTCGATCTTCAAAATTGCATCATGCCACCGCTATCAAGGTTCCCATTGGCTCTAGGGCAAGCTCCATGAGGGTGACACACCCAGGGGCCAGGTGTGCGCTACCGTAATTTTGGCGGCGGAGCATGGCAACCGCCATTTCCCCATATCTCCATGCCTATCACTACCGCACATATGTGAATGGGGGTGCTGGTGACATACTTCCGGGGCCAGGCGGTAGCTTCCACGATATGGGTGCCATACATTGAAACGAGGCACCGCGATTCAGGTGGCGGAGCATGCCAACCGCCATTTCCCCATGTCTCCATGCCTATCACTACCGCACAGGTGTGAATGGGTTTGCTGGTGCAGGTGTGAATGGGGGTGCTGGTGACACACCGCCGGGGCCAGGTGGTAGCTTCCGCGATATAGGTGGCATACAATGGCAATGGCCATCTGGCAAACATCAACAGTGCACAGTACCCACATGTTCAATGGCACATCATTGTGCACACAATGCCAATGTTCCATTTACTCCACTGGTGACTACACATGCCATGTTTGTGTGTGTGATTTTGTAGATTGGCCTGTACTCACTCACATGTCACTTATGAATTTGATGGTTGTGTAGGCAGGACAGTGTTGTTCTGGACTCTACAAGCCCCAACAGCACTGGGGATGCCTGGCTTCACCTTGGGGGTGCCCAGGAGTGGACATTTCACAGGGAAAGCCAGGAAGGGTTCCACAGCGGTATGAGTACAAGCGCCAGGACGCCCCGTCGCTGGGGCAGCAGTGCGCTATACAAGTACAAAATTTAATTTCATTCATTTCAATGTGTTGAGATGCAGTGACAATCACAGCAATGCTCGTCTCAATGAATGATGATCTATTTTGCATGGCCTCTCATGTCTACTCATGCACATATTCGGCATTCTTGCGCGGACTGTGGTCATTGTGTGGTGTATGTGTGACAGGTTGAAATTAGGCCTGGGCAAAAATTTCGTTCTGTTCGCGGAAATTGCGATAATTTGACATTTACACGTTCCGCGGAGAGCGCGAAAATGTCAAAATTTACGCTTTCCGCAGCTTGGCGATAATTTGTTACTTGCTCGCGCTGTAAAATAATACATTCTCACGCGCGCGCGATCGCCTTACCTGAATCCCTGCGTTCGCCGACAAGTTTTCTTGATCCGGTCGCGTTCTCCATGAGATGTTGGATTGTTTTTAGCCATTTGCGCTGTCTCGCGACAGTTCGCGCCCGCAGTGACGTCATGCGTCGCGCGATCACGTCTTTCTTCTCGCGATCATGCACCGCGAGACAACTCAAAACAAGATGGCCGTGCCCGCGAGCAACCACATGGGTAAGTTGGCGACCCGCAACCATGCAGAAAATCTCGCGAACATGCGGGGAAAAAAATTCCGCATCTTCGCGATATTTCCTCTTGTTTGCGATAATTTTAAACATTTTCGCAATAATTTGCGAAAGTGGATTTCGCAAATTCCGCCCACCCCTAGTTGAAATGACGCATGAAGGTGTGACAGGTACAGCAGCTAGGTAGGAGATAGTGGGGTTGATTTGTTACACATATGCTGGATGCTATACTCCCAGGTGTGCCCATGTGAAATGTGGCCATATCCCTATGTGCATTCACATTGACCAAGGTGGTTTTTGAGGTACTTGTTTTGTGTAAGTTGACAGGTGTGCCCTTTGTGTAGCTGAAGGTTTCCCTACATGTAAGGTGGTCTGTTACTCAATATTGATGGCAGTCATTGTTGTCATTGTGTCATCCAGAACATGAGGTGCTGTACCCATCTCATGATGTATTGCATTGACATGTGTCCACTTTCATCTCAAATAGGAGGAGGCCAAATCTGATTCGTCACTTGACGGTGCTGGAGGACATGGAGGATGTGGCGATCATCCGGAAATGCCGTCTGGATAGAGCCACCCTAAAAACCCTTTGTGATCTGTTGGAGCCCCACCTGCTGCCTTGCCGGACATATCCAACAGCTTTATTTATTTATTTATTTATAGAGCACAACATTCATCCCGTTGGGATATCACGGCGCTAATGTAGCGGGTGGTCAGTTGAGTTGGTCCAATTAAGGTCAGTGGCAGCAATTCTAAGGAAATAGATATGTTTTGAGTTTTTTCCTGAATGTCATATAGTCTTCAGTTAGCCATAGTTCCAGCGGAAGCTCGTTCCAATGTAACGCTGCAAGGTGCGAAAAGTAGCGTCCACCTGCCCTGCTTCTATTGATTCTTTTAGTCTCCGCTAACGCTAGAGAGTGTGACCTTAAGCACCTGGGCGGGACGTAGAATTGATTCTATTTTGGAGAATCTTGGGGCAAGTACGATGGAGTTCCCTGTGCACATGTCCTAAGAGTTTAAATCTTGCTCTTTGGTGCATAGGCACCCAGTGAAGTTGCCTCAGGCATTCCGTTGCAGAGCTGTATCTGCCCTGGTTGCACACCAGTTTGGCCGCTGCCTTTTGTATCACTTGCAGACGTTTAAAAAGATATTATGGCATGGCAACAAAAAGTGCATTTCCATAGTCCAGCCTACTGACAAGCAGGGCTTGTGTGACCGTCCTCCTGCTTTCCAATGGAATCCAGGGGAAAAGCCTTCTTAAGAGCTTCAGCGTGGCGAATCTTCTTCCACACAGGATCCGCACGTGGTCCTGCATTGATAGGGTGTTATCAATAGTGATACCCAGATTTTGTACACAGTGCTTTGGTGCTGGGGCCACGCCCAGAGAGTGGGGCCACCATGACGCATCCCAGATATGGTTTGCTCCACCGAGAAGCAGGATTTCGGATTTCTCGGCGTTGAGCTTTAGGCAGTGCGCTGACATCAAGTTGCCATTTCAGTGAGACAGTTATTGAGGTTGGCTCTAGTGTCATCACTCCTGTTTCCGATGGCTATTGTAAGTTGTGGATCATCCGCATAGGAGCAAATCCCAAAGCCCCATTTCGTACCAATTTTTGCCAAAGATGATACATAGGCATTAAATAGTGTGGGGATCAGGGATGCTCCCTGCGGGACACCGCAGCTGAGGTTTTTTGGGGTAGATGAGGAGGCACCCAGTTGCACAGATTGAGTTCTGTTACACAGAAATGAACTGAGCCATTGAAGGGCTTTTGCAAGTATCCCTTTTCATGCAAATTTTCCAGTATGATTTGGTGGGAGACCGTGTCGAAAGCCGCCGACAGTTCTAACAGGATCAGGGCCACTGCATTTCCTTGGGCAAATAACGATCTTATGTTATCTAGGACAGCTAGGAGAGTTGCCTCCGTGCTGTTTGTGGTCCTGAAACCTGTTTGTGGAGGGTCTAGCAACTCATTAGATTCTAAATAGTTAGATAGTTGCCTATTGACTAGTTTTTCCAGTCCCTTGGAGAGATAGGGGAGCTGGGAGATTGGCCTATAGTTGGTTGGGTTGTTTAAATCTGAGCCTATCTTTTTTAATAACGGAGTCACTATGGCTTGTTTCCAAATTTCTTGGAAAACTGCTGTCTCCAGAGATTGGCTAAACAGCTGTGTAATATGGGGGCACAGGGTAGGTATGGTTTGTGAAAAATAAAATGTGGGCAGGGGTCGAGAGGGGATTCCGATTTGACCTCCCTCATTCCCTCATTGGTGTACTGCAATGGCTTCCAACTGCTTCTGGGTGGAGAGAGGGCTCCATCCTGCACAGGTGTGGGACAGGGGGCATGGCAGTGCAGGCCTCCCACCCACAGACATCCTCCAAGGGAAGATGGCTACCTACCTGTAAGTTTGTTTGGTGTACTGCAATGGCTTCCTACTGCTTCTGGGTGGGGTGGAGGGAGGGCTCCATCCTGCTGAGGTGTGGGCCAGGGGGCATGGTGGAAGAAGTGGTACAGGCCTCCCACCCACAAACACCTTCACTGTGAAGTTGGCTACCTACCTGTAAGTATGATGAGGGTAATGTAATGGCTGACACTTGCTTCTTGGAGGGGTGGGGGAGGGCTCTATCCTGCTGAGGTGTGGGCCAGGGGGCATGGTGGGAGTAGTGGTACAGGCCTCCCACCCACAAACACCCTCCCAGGGAAGATGGCTACCTACCTGTAAGTTTGTTTGGTGTACTGCAATGGCGTCCAACTGCTTCTGGGTGGAGGGCGGGCTCCATCCTGCTCAGGTGTAGGATAGGGGGCATTGTGGGAGTGGTAGTGCAGGCCTCCCACCCACAGACACCCTCCCAGGAAGATGGCTACCTACCTGTAAGTTTGTTTGGTGTACTGCAATGGATTCCAACTGCTTCTGGGTGGGGTGGAGGGAGGGCTCCATCCTGCTGAGGTGTGGGCCAGGGGGCATGGTGGGAGAAGTGGTACAGGCCTCCCACCCACAAACACCCTCACTGTGAAGTTGGCTACTTACCTGTAAGTATGATGAGGGTAATGTAATGGCTGACACTTGCTTCTGGGTGGGGTGGGGGAGAGCTCTATCCTGCTGTGGTGTAGGCCAGGGGGCATGGTGGGAGTAGTGGTACAGGCCTCCCACCCACAAACACCCTCCCAGGGAAGATGGCTACCTACCTGTAAGTTTGTTTGGTGTACTGCAATGGCTTCCAACTGCTTCTGGGTGGAGGGCGGGCTCCATCCTGCTCAGGTGTAGCATAGGGGGCATGGTGGGAGTGGTAGTGCAGGCCTCCCACCCACAGACACCCTCCCAGGGAAGATGGCTACCTACCTGTAAGTTTGTTTGGTGTACTGCAATGGATTCCAACTGCTTCTGGGTGGGGTGGAGGGGGGGCTCCATCCTGCTGAGGTATGGGACAGGGGGCATGGGGGGAGTAGTGGTACAGGCCTCCCACCCACAAACACCCTCACTGTGAAGTTGGCTACCTACCTGTAAGTTTGATGAGGGTAATGTAATGGCTGACACGTGCTTCTGGATGGGGGGAGGGCTCCATCCTGCTCAGGTGTAGGATAGGGGACATGGTGGGAGTGGTAGTGCAGGCCTCCCACCCACAGACACCCTCCCTGGGCAGATGGCTACCTACCTGTAAGTTTGTTTGGTTTACTGCAATGGCTTCTAACTGCTTCTGGGTGGGGCGGAGGGAGGGCTCCTTCCTGCTCAGGTGTGGGACAGGGGGCATGGTGGTAGTGGTAGTGCAGGCCTCCCATCCACAGACACCCTCCCAGGGAAGATGGCTACCTACCTGTAAGTTTGTTTGGTGTACTGCAATGGCTTCCAACTGCTTCTGGGTGGGGGAGTGCTCCATCCTGCTCAGGTGTGGGACAGGGTGCATGGTGGGAGTAGTGGTACAGGCCTCCCACCCACAGACACCCTCCCAGGGAAGATGGCTACCTACCTGTAAGTTTATTTGGTGTACTGCAATGGCTTCCAACTGCTTCTGGGTGTGGAGTGCTCCATCCTGCTCAGGTGTGCGGACAGGGGGCATGGTGGGAGTAGTGGTACAGGACTCCCACCCACAAAGACCCTCCCAAGGAAGATGGCTACCTACATGTAAGTTTGATGAGGGTAATGTAATGGCTAGCACTTGCTTCTGGGTGGGGGGGGGGCTCCATCCTGCTGAGGTGTGGGACAGGGGGCATGGTGGGAGTAGTGATACAGGGCTCCCACCATCAAACACCCTCACTGTGAAGTTGGCTGCCTACCTGTAAGTTTGATGAGGGTAATGTAATGGCTGACACTTGCTTCTAGGTGGGGTGGGGGAAGGGCTCCATCTTGCTGATGCTGTGGGACAAGGGGGCCTGGTTTGAGTTGTAGTGCTGTCTGCCTGTATACATGCCCCCATGGTGATGTTGGTAGCTATGTTTGGGGTGAATGGGAGTGGGTGAATGTTGGATCTGTGAGACATGTTTTTGTGAGTGTGTGGTACAGATGGATGGAATTTGTCCTAGGTGGTGTAGCTCTGTAGTTGTGCAAGACAGTACATAGCAGTGTGGTGGTAGTCATTTGTTTGTACTTACCAGCCTCCACTCCCCCGGCTACTCCTGTGAGACTCTCTTGATGCAGTATGGCAAGCACCTTCTCCTCCCATGGTGTGAATATTTTTGGTGGAATGGGAGGGCCACCTCCAGTCCTCTCAGCCAGCTCACGGTTCTTGCTTCTCCTCTTTTTGACAACCCTCTTCAGATCATGCCACCGCTTCATGATCTCCTTTTTGGATCTTGGGGTGGTCCCTACTGCATTGACCCTTTGGACTATCCTTGCCCACATTTGTGTCCTTGTGGCTAATGGTGTCTGTTGGACGAGGCTACCAAACAGTTGTGGTTCCACTCTGACTATCTCATTTACCATGACTGTCAACTCACTCTCAGTGAATTTGGGCATTTTATTTTTTGACATGGTGTGTGGTGTGCAAAGTGGTTGTGGGTGCAGGGGTGTGAGTGGTGTGTGTGGTTGTGATGTGTATGGTGTGTGATGTGCAGGGGGTTAGTGGTGCATGTGTGGGAGTGGTGGTGTTGCTGTGTGTGGTGTGGCTAGTGATGTTGTGTTCTTTGCCTCTCCTTTAAGCTGGGGTGTGTGTCCCTTCTCTCCTGGAGTATTGCAAAGGATTGTGGTCAGGGAAGGGGCTGGTTTTATACTCAGCTATGTGGGTGTGTCCAAATGGGGTATTGCTGTCAGGTGTGGTGTCTGTGTTGTCCTGGGAAATGTATTTTTCTTTTTGCCATGTGGTTGTGTCATTGGGGTGTGTGTTGTGTATTTGGGGGGCATGGCTAGTTTGCTATGTGCACTTTTTAGCCTTATTGTGGGTTTTTTGCTTCGTCCACCATATTTTTCACGGATCGTCCACAGCAGTGGCTGTGCTGCAGCTCATGCGCTGGCTCTCCCATTCATCCCAGTGTGCGACCGCGGCGGTCGGAAACAGCGACACGTACCGCGGGACCGTCGGGATATCCTAATTTCCTGCGTGGTGTCTCCGCTATTCTTGCAGCGGGTTGGTCTTTTTCCTCTGCGTATCCGACCGGCGCGGATGGAGTTTGGCAAACACCGCCCGCTACGGGCGGTTTTTCTTGGCCCCGTTCCACCACGGTCAGTGTTTATTGGCAGTTGATCCTAATTTGTCCGCCGGTTTTTCCACGGTGGCGGCGGGCGGTTGTTTTCCGGTTCCATGGCAGTCGGGGTGGTTTTCCAACCGCCATCCTAATAGGCCCCTTAATTTTTATACCACAATATTTGGGGGTTTGATATTTTGTCAGTGAACCTCTTTAAATGGCTACTTTAGCACTTGTAGCATTTAATTTACAGGCCTGGGTACATGTGGTACCTACCATTCACTGGGAACTTAAATGTAAATAAAATGTTTCAATTAGGTGGAGGCCTATTTTACTTTGTTTGAAGGAGAGAGCACAAACACTTTAGCACTGGTTAGCGGGGGTAAAATGCACAGAGTCCTAAAGCCAACGAAAAACCTCAGCAAAAGGATGGAGGAAATCAAAAAGTTTGGGGGAGTACCACGCCAAGGGTGCCAGGTCTTGAGCCCTGGGTTCAATCTGGAGGTCTGGGATTAGATGTTTTGGAAAGGACTTGGATTAGCGATCTCAAACATTTGTGAGACGACTGCCTCATGAACGGGTGAAGAGTCTCATGTTGTCAGTGTTCAGGGCTTTGGGGGTTATTGATGATAGAGTTGAGTGAAGTGGTACAGTTTTGCCTATGCTCTTTTCACAAAGTTTATTTTTAACTTTTGTTTTTAATAAATCTTGCTACAGGCAAGGTTTTTTTACTGACAAAAATAGAAAAAACAATGCAAAGAATGTGGCTTCCTCCTGTACAAAACAGCAGGAGGGCATCATGAACCTGTCCTTTTCCAAGCTTGGGAAGCTCAGTCAGGAGGCGATCATTTTCACAGGTCCTAATCCATGACCTTGCTTGACCTTCCTATTCACACATTAGGAAGGATTCATCTGTACCTGCCCAGCTGTGATCATTTCATTAGCCACCTCTGTGCGTGAGAACATTGGATTAAAATTGCCTGAAAACTCCGATGAAGGTGTGCAATTTAGCAATTGCACAGGAAAATTCAGCAGCAGGCTGTCGAAGCAGCACCAGCTTCACGTGCCACTTACACTAGCCTTCTACATGTCCACAGAGCCTTGGCCATGACAAGGTTTGATTCATAAACTCTCTGTAGTCACTATCATACAGCTGCACCTGCTGAAGGCAGCATCGAATGCTGCCAGTCGAACTTGGGGGGGTTGTGGGGGCTGTGCTGGGGAAAACTAATAAAAACAATAGTTTAAACACTGACCTTTTGCTGCCGGCCCGCGATCCTCTGCTCCCTCGCCGTGCGGCGCCTCGCTGCTCCTGGCACTGCAATACCCAGGAGCACAGGCTCCCAGACTCCCAACACAATCCCAGCGCTTCTCTCATGCAATTACTCCCAGCATGAGAGAGGCGCTGGGATCGGGCGGAGCCGGCCAGTTTAACGCTCCAGCAGGGACCGGGAGCCTGTGCCCCTGAGCACTGCTGATATCTCTGAGGAACAGCCTGGGGATATCAAAGTGCGCATGTCGGTTTGGCCACTGCTGCTGACGCTGAGACATGGCCAAGCCGCACCCCAGACTCGCGGACTGGAAGTGAAAAATTAAAGGACAATAAAATAGTTTCATCATTTTATTTTTCTTCTATCTGCTGGCATTTCACCAGTGGGGCGACGCTCCTTCACCATAGTGGAGGAGCTGCCCCTGGTTGAAGGGTCAGGTTTAAAGATCTGCAAAGTTAGTACAAAGTAAACCTCCATAATTTGTGAAGAGTCTGCACGATGATCGGGACTTTGGTAGAACTTCCATTCTGCATACAGACAACAGTAAGGTCTTCTGCAACAATAACCTTGTAAACCATACCTGTCACACCAGAAGTACTGCTCACAACTCACCCAGATGCAATAACAAAGGTCATTATTAATTATACAGATGAAATTTCAGAGCACATTCTTAAAGAATATTTTCAAAGAGATAACCAAAACTTGATTATATAATATTGGTTTGTGTATGCTTTGTTATTTAATCACATTATGCTTTTAGATGTTTACTGCTGTAAAAGCTTTATCAAGAAATATAATGTACACAAGATAGAAAATAAATTTAACAACTAAGGTTAAGAGCAAATAGAGCATGAAATGATACATACAAAGGTTATTGAAAAATGCATTGGTTGTAAAAAAAGAAGCAAACAAATCTAAATTACTTAGGTACTGGGACTGTTGTACATGCGGTGGCAGTCTACCACCACCAACCCTGCGGGTCTGCCTGCAGTATTGTAAGTGTGGTGGTTGGACCGTCACAGGACCGCCACCTCTGCCGTAATCCAGGATCCCACAGCTGTTGCTGTGCAGACAGGGGTGGTAATATGCTGGCACCACTGAGCATTTAAAAATGTGTCTCTCCTGCCCTTTTCATGACAGGGGCCTTGTCCACATTTGGACATGGGGGTGTGTGCGGTGGGGCACATGTTCTGCCCCCATAAAATTGCACCTTCGTTCCTGCATGGTGTGGCATGCACGAGTTGGTGCTCTCACAGTGGCTGTCTGCATATTAGGCTCTCCCATGAGCCTAACATCGCAAGGCCATCTGCCCTGGATTCAAGTCAGTCATCCTGTGGGATGGTCCTACAGTAGGACTGCCAAAGTCGTAATAAGACTTAATTAAGAATAAGCGGTGTTTGTTTGTTTTTGTCTTTTTGTGGAGAGACATGGGGGAATATTTAAGGGAAGTTGATATGGGATACCATGTGGTCGATCAATTAAAGGTGCATCAAAGGGATCAAGAAAAAATAAATTATAAGTTATAAAATACGAATATTTGAAGGAAAGAGAAACCATGTGATGGTGGAAAAAATGAGAGGAGTTAGAAATTCAAGGAGGTTTAAAAGTAGTGGTGTCAGAAGCAGGATGAATGACCGATGGACCATCAACTGTGTTTAAATATGTTGTGAGAGGTTGCCACATAGGTTCCCTGTTCTGCTTTTAGGTGCAATCGAATTTGAATTGACAAAATCATTATACCGTTGACGCTGCTCTAGTATTACTGCTGCTCGCTTTTTAGTGAAAATTTTAACCTGTGTTGAACATTGTGCTTTTTAATTGCGTTTAAACGTTGTGCTTTTAAACATTGCTGTGACCATATTGTATTGTTGCACTGCTATTCGTACTCTGTCTTCTCCCCTCTTTATGTCCGCACTGCTCGCACCTTAAAAATCGAGATACACAAAACTCACCATTTGGGTGATTTCGTGCTGCTTTCTCCCCCGACCGCCATCCTGGTTGTGGATTCGCTCCTTAGACGCCATTGAGGGTAGCGTTCTAGTGTTCACGCCGGGTTTTCTGCCATATACTATTTAAGGTCCAGCATGCGACCGCGCAGCGCACGCGCGCAGCGTCGCGCCGGAGGAGCGCCAGAGGAAAGCCCGTCTGCGCCCGTCCGCGCTGAGGACGGGCTGCAGGATGGGCTGAGCCAGGGAAAATCATTGCTCCCTATTAAGGTAATTCATTCATATTCCATGAAGGACTTGCTAGCTATGAAACCTAGCTCGCTCTCTTGCCATCATAGATATACCCCGGAAATTCTCCGGGAGGGACATTTATGTAGTCTATGTAGGCTTAATCCACCTACCATCCTTGACTGTATTAGTAGTGCTCAGACTCCTGGCCATTGGCTCAATGAGGACTCTGCTGAGAAAGGCTATTTGATCAACGCCCGTTCCGTTATTAAAAACAACATTTACTTTCACGATTTCGTGACTGTTAGGAAGCCAGCATGGGTGTTCATTACGGAGACCTGGGCTACAGATACATCGGGACACGACCTCCTCCTAGCCATCCCAGAAAACTATGCCTTACAGAGATTAGACAGAGCTAAACGTAGTGGCGGTGGTCTAGCTATTCTTTACCGTTCTCATCTCACGTGTAGAATTAATGCTCTGTCAAAAACTTCAGATCCCTTTGAGGCCCTTCATTTTTGCATTTCTTTATCATCATCCTCATCTTTTTCTGGGATACTGATGTATAGGCCCCCTGGGCAGAGATCACAGTTCAGCAATGACCTGTTTAGATTATTGGAACCTTACGCAGGCAAACCGCATTTCACCATATTAGGGGACTTCAACTTTCATCTAGATGATATTACATCTAAAGATACTATATCTTTGATAGATCCTCTAGAGGTTTGCGGTTTTACCCAGTTGGTCAGGGAACCCACACATAGAGCAGGTCACACGCTGGACGCAATTTTTACCAATGACTCCCGGATTATGACAGGTCCACCGGAGCAGCTAGTCTGGACTGATCACCTAGCAGTACCTATTGTACTTACTATCTCTAGTAAACAGCTCCCTAGGAGGGAGGCCCCTTCAAGAGAATGTAAACGAAACTATAAAAATATTTCTAATGAATCCCTGGCCCCGTTTTTCAGAACCTTTTCTTTGACTTCTGATCCTGAAAAGGCAGCCACAGAACTAGCCAATTGCACACAGGAGGCCGTGGATGCTTTAGCTCCGGCTACCCCTAGGTATGTTGCGAGGCACAAACCCTCTGCTCCGTGGTTTGGGGATCAACTTAGGCTCATGAGACAAGGATGTAGAAGACTGGAAAGACAATGGAGGAGGACATGGGATACTAAGGATAGACAGCTGTATAAAAGTTCCCTAAAAATTTATAAAACCTCAGTTATCAAAACTAAACAAGATCACTTCTCCAACATTACTACATCCTTGACATCATCGAGGGAACTCTTCAAAATTGTGGATTCCCTCTGCTCACTACAGACACCTGATCCGGTAATAGGCTCCCAGGAGCTCTGTGATAATATTTCCAGCTTTTTCCATACGAAAATTGTAGACATTTCCATGCAATTGGAAATACAGATGAAGCGGCTGGGACCACATATAGCCATGGATCTGTCAATTCTAGAAACGTGGTCAAAGGATCCTGATAAGACTTTTAATAATTTCCCTCCTGTCACTTTGGAAAATCTTAACCTCCTTTTGAATAGGACGATGTCCTCTTCTCGCTTGGACCCATGTCCGCTCAAAACTCTGAAGGAATGTAGGGACACCTTTCTTCCCTACATCTTGGAGGTTATGAATAGTGCTATACAACACAGTGTATTTCCCTCGGCTTGGAAGAGGGCCATTGTCAGGCCACTATTGAAGAAACCCTCTTTAGATCCAGAAGTGTTAAAAAACTTTAGACCAATTTCCCTTCTACCTGCCCCAGCCAAAATGTTTGAGATGCATCTGAACTATCATCTGTCTGCATTCTTGGACTCCTCTGGTTTCCTTGATCAGACTCAACATTGTTTTAGAAAACTTCACAGCACTGAGTCTGCACTCATTGCTGTGACCAACAATATTAGGCTGAATGTAGATAAAGGACAGACCACGATGTTGGTCTTACTGGATCTGACCGCTGCATTCGACACTCTTTCTCCCTCAGTCTTAACATCTCGACTGAGGGAGCTGGGGGTGGAGGGGCCCGCCCTTGACCTTCTATCCTCCTTTTTAGAGCTCAGGGAACAGAGGGTGAAAATGGGTAAATACCTCTCCCCTGTAAAGTCTTTGCAATTTGGGGTGCCACAAGGGTCGGCCCTAAATCCGACCCTATTCAACATCTATGTGGCCCCACTTGCTAGACTAGTAAGATCTCAGGGGATGGAGGTAGTGTCGTATGCAGATGACACTCAGATCATGGTGTCCCTGTCACGGTCTGTCAGCACCACATCGTTCAGTTTCAGGAATTGTATGCAATCGGTCGCCGACTGGATGACCCTCAATTCCCTGAAGCTGAATGGTGATAAGACCGAGGTGCTGATTTTCGGAAAGGACAGGGACGCCTGGTCGAGTGAATGATGGCCGACATCACTGGGGACCTGTCCGATCCCCTCACAGTCGGCAAGAAATTTGGGGGTCATCTTTGATGTTGAGCTGGCCATGAATTTACAGATTAATAGAACGGTAGCTACCTGCTGGGGAGTCCTAAAAATCCTTCGTAGAATAGTTCATTACTTATCACCAAAGGCGAGAAAACAAACAGTCGTAGCATTGGTTGGATCTCGCCTAGATTATTGTAATGCTCTATATACTGAGATTAACAAGGGATTGTTACTTTGTTTGCAGGTAACACAGAATGCAGCAGCGAGATTTGTTTTGGACCTTCCCTGTTCTGCCTCTGCCACATTAGCAAGGAAGAATCTCCATTGGCTGCCCATTGAGCAACGTATCTCTTTTAAAATCATCTGTCTAGTCCATAAGGCCCTTACAGCAGGATGGCCGATGGACTGGGATCTTTACTCTTTAAGTATGCACCCAGCAGATGTCTTAGATCTTCTCAACAGAACCTCCTTGTTATCCCCTTCATTAAGAAGACAAGATGGGGAGGTAGAGCCTTTGCTTCAGTGTCCCCCCGACTATGGAATGTTCTTCCTTCTGAACTCAAGGCTCTATCATCCTTGCCCCTCTTTAAGAGAGCTCTTAAGACCTGGTTTTTCCTGAAAGCCTATTACTAAGCTGTGCACGGTGATTTAATTATATTATGTTAGTCGCCTTGATGCCCCTGGGCCGAGTTTGCGCGTTATAAATTTATTTTCATTCATTCATTCATAATCGGTATAAATATTGTGATGCTATAGCATTGCATTTGGTGTGGTTTTGGTTTATATTACTGGTGTGAAAGTTATAGCTTGTGTTTATAGCTATAACTTTAACAATAATTTCAGTATTTTTTATGTTTTTTATTTGTAATCCTAATTTGTAATCACTCTCATCCAAAATCATTATGATAATTTTCATCCACTTAGGGGCTGAATACGAAGTTCGCCTGCCATCGTAGCGGGATCAGGACCGTCCGCCTGTAATGCGGCGGGATCGGGACCGCCCGCCTTTAAGGCAGCGGTCCCGCAACCCTAATTACTATGGGACCACCATCGTGGCCGTCGCATCCACCAATTTAACATTGCAGCAGGTGCTGCTGGCTGCAGCACCCTGCCGCAATGTTAAATGGCCATGTCGTGCATATCCCTGCACAACCTGGCAGGCAACACGCTGCCTCATTGTGCATGGATATGTAGAGGGGTACCATGGGTACCCCCCCAGGGCCCAACTGGTTCCCCAATAGAGAGGGGGCCCGCAACACTTTCCCTACTGTTGCACTTGCTGGAGTGGGAATAGTAATTTTTTCTCCTCCGCTATCCAACACTTTCCCTATTGTTGCAGTCAATGTAGTGTAAAATGTATGTTTAAAAAATATTTAATATTTTAATATTTTAATTTATAATACTATTTTTCTTTTTTTATGTTATAGGTGTATGTATAAATATATATTTATTTATAATTTTGTATTTATTTCTAACATTTTAAAATTAATTAAAATGATTTATTTTTCAGTAAATATATATGTATTACATTTTAAATATGTATGTTTAATTTATTTTTAAATTACATTTTTTATTTATAATTGTTAAAATATACAAATAAATCAAATTATTGTTTTGTTCATTGTATTATTTAATTTATTTTACATTATTTCTTATACATATAAAAAAACAATATTTTCTACTTCGATATTTTTAACAAAGATACTTTTTTATGATATTTTTGTACTTACCATTATAAAGATAGGAGGTCGATATTTTTGACAACAATATTTTTGTCACAATACTTCTGTAGGTCTATATTAGTGTTGTCGATATTCTGTCAGTGATCCGTCCTCTGTAACCCCTATTGGAATAGTGATAGTGTTAAACAAGTTTTCAGCATTTTGATGACAATGACTGAGGCTGAAGTAACCAGGGATGGTAAGGAGGATATGGGGCCATCACTGTGTAACAGGCAGGGAGCCGGGAGGAGTTGCGGAACTACTTGTTAAGATACTTCCGGATTCATATATCACTGCAGTTTAAGATTTCCTAAGATCCTGAACACCGCCCTATTTCTGCTACCCATTGGAAGTATGAAGGGTGTTAAAGGGACTATGTGAGTGTAGTAAACATTTTAGTGAAGAATCCAAGAGACTGATGGCAAAATCCCAATAAAAACTGGTTTTCTTTGTTGAATACTAGAGTGGAGACACTGTGGTCCATGCTGGACCCCATTTGGTCTAAATGTGACAGGTGCTGAGTTCTAAGAAGGGTATGTCGGAGGATATTAACCTGAATCAGGGACCAGAGAACATGGGATGCAGCCACTCCAGTGATATAGAACCAACATGAACATTACATGAATTTTACAAAAGCGAAATGAGTAGAAGATCCCTAGGGAGGATTCTGAAGTGATGGAGATCTGGATTGTGATGATCGCTGGATGATCTTGTTTCAGGTTCTGTTGAGTGTGTCGTCATTATCACAAACTGCAAAGGTATGTACATCACAAGACGTACCTCAATAGTAATTTCCTTTATTCCATCTCACTCTATCGTAATTTCACCAAAACAGATTTGTTTTTACCATAAAGATGGACGCAGCTACTGGGAAAACCAAAGAAACACCTACAGCTTCATTAATGCTATTTGTATTTTACTATTTTATCAGACCCACAACAGCAACTAAAAGACACTCATGTGATGTTCTGCTTGACTCTCTATAATAAGCACAAAGTTTACTTTCTCGTTTGGCTTGAATTGGAACGGAACCCTTTCTTCCATCGAAGGATGCCACTGATATAAAGTATGGAGAGAACTTTCAATGTCCTGGGTCTCCCCTTTACTGTGACCTAAGAGTTGAGATCAAATATCATCAGAAACCAAATCTCAACACTTCTGGTGCTGAGGGAAACATGTATGTGACTTCTTACTGCTCAATGGTGCATTTATACAACAAAGATATGCCATATGAGAAGCTTTCCTCTTCTTTCTGAACCACAATGAAATGCTCAAAGTCAGGCTCAGAAAGCAAGCTCAGTCAACATTCCCTTGCAGGAGCCAGAGTAAGAATGCAGCCTCTTCTTAACCTCTACTCAGCAGCAAAGAGAGATACAAGCAGAGGGACTTAGGTGTGGCTGCTACTAATACTTGGTCATTAAAGATGGCTGCTGAGATTTTGATGAGCGATTTTAAGAGATTACACAGTTCAGTCTAGTTTTTTGCAATAACATCTGCAATGTTCTGTTCAGTTTCTATTACAAAAGTGCTTCAGATGATCAATGATTCCCCCACGGTTCTAGAGACAGCACTTGACAAACAAAATGGCAGATGTCTCATCTACTCAACCTAGGGGTCCGCTCTTCCATTCAGAAGTTGGCCACCACCCAGTCTGCTGCCAGAAAAACTATTGGATTTACCCAATGCCAGTGGAAATAATGTCAGAGAGGCCACTCTATGTAGGGGAGTCGCTCTATGCCAGTCAGTCTATCAACTGTACAGTTTTGCGGGACGACCAGGCCTGGTATGGAGGAGGAGGAGGTGCTTCACGACCCCAGCCCGGTCACTGTGACCAGACAATCTCCAAATGAAGCCCTTCATGCCCGCAATGCGGTGGGTGAGCCGTTCTCATCCTACCCATAACTTCCTCAGTGTGGCGGACATAAACGTCTCGTCCTTGCAGTGAGAGCAGAAAGTAAATCTAGTACACAAGAAGGATTTTAATTTTTTTCCAAAAATTCGAGCTGTGATAGAAGAGCTACCCTTACGGCTCAAGATGTTCAATGTGGAATGACGTACAGCACGCCATGCGCACTGACTTCAGAACTACTGAAAGTAAAAGTACCTGAAGAAGGGATCCAACCGCTGCCCACATTGGTTGGCTTCAGACGGGATTGGCCGCAAGACCTGGTCAAATGCTCCCTCTGTGGTGACTAAAGAATTAATGTCCCCTTGGAAAGGTGATTGGGGGGTCTACCCCCAAGCAGATCCACTCAGTAAAGCAGAAAGGCAATTAGACAACAGAAGTTTTAAAGGAATGGGGTGAGGGCTGGCACTGGGCCAAAGTCTCAACCCCAAAAGACCAACAGTCTTTCTGTGTGACAGATTGTGGGAGTTACTCCTAGTCTGCCTTCCCCAAGGGGGAGCAGAAACCCCACTATATAGCAGGGATGTTTTTATTTATATATTCTAAAGTGGGTTAAGGGCTGACCTGTCCAGGCGTCGGCTGTATTCCTCCCCAAAAAGCACCAACAGTTGTTCTGTCCCCTGAGAAGGAAGTTTGGAGCATTCAACTTCAACATCCTCTCCGGGGGGAGATTTTTAAATAGAATGGAGTGAGGGGTGGCAAATCCTGACATCGTGCCATACCACCACCCCAAAAAGCTTCAAAAGTCTTCCTGCCCCTCTGGGTATCTGATTGGGAGACTTACCCTCAAATTGCCTTCCATTTGGTGTGAAGAGGGGAGGGAAGAAAGTCCATTACACACAAGGACTGTTTTTTTATCATAAAAAAAAACTTGGGTGGAAGCTGACTTGTCCATACTTATGGCAGTAGACCACATCCCCAAAGCCCCAGCAGAAAGGGGGACGTAATGGAGAAAAGCCCACTGGATATCAGGCATAGATTAAAAAAATTGGGTTGGGCCCAACGCTAATAGTGTTTCTGGGCCCTAGAGCTCAAGTATTGCAGCCATTCCCATGTCAGGCACAAAAGAAGTTTGATTATTTTAGGCATACCTTTGAAATATGGACAGGCGTTTAAGGGTGTAAACCCCCCCCCCCCATTCTGCCTTCCCTGAATAGCAGAAAGACTCTCTGGTGCCTGGAGTGGCAGACAAGTGCCACCCCCAATCGGTTTCTCGCTCTTATTCCCCACTGATGGGTTACCCCCCTCCGGTATGAGTAGCTAGATGATAAACTTGATACTTTGCCCAATGGGGTGGGCACAAAGCCCATCGACTCCCAGGGAAAAAAAGGGAGCCGACTGCAAAGGGGTGCTGGACCATCTTGGCATCGGGATTCACCCCTGCTCTCAGAGGGAAGAAGAATGGGGTTTAACCCCTTACTGACTGCGAATGTGTTAAAACTACCAAAAAGAAATATGTTGAACCTGCTGCTCAGCCAATGTGGTGTGGAATGATGCTGCGGAATATTGGGTGAGTGAGTTTGTCAGTTGGGAGAATGGGCTGAGCACCAGGAAGGCTGCTCCTGGTGGTGCTCGGCTCAAAATCTTAACTTGGAATAAATATACTGAAAGATATTACATGGACTGGACCTTCATCTGTTCACCAAATTTTGGCGACATTTTTTGTCAAAAAGAACCTGTGTGTGCAAAGTAACTGTAACTGAAGAACAGTAACTTGAAGAAACTCCTCCTGTAACTAAGTTTGGCACAACTAGCTGGCACCCTGAGCCCCACCAGTAACCACAACATTGGTCGACCCAACCCTTGTGTGCCAGTTCCTGCCAAGCCCATCGTGTCTTTCTGCTCTTTCTGGAATGGAGCTGTGGTGATTCAAGCTGTTCCACATGTAAGAGGAGTCCCCGTGTTTGTGTTGTGAAGTAACATTTGGAAGAGGAGCCCACTGTGTACCTGTCAACAAGACCGTTGAGTAGGAGTCACAGTTCGTGATCTAAGTAAAGGAGTCCCCTGTCTTTGTGTCATTAGCAGTGTTGTGGCGCAGGTGTTACCTCACTTCGTGTGTGGTAGAACTACACGTTCCCAGAGCCCGTGTTTGGAAGTGCAGTAAAAGCCTTTTATCGCTTCCAGGATTTTCTTGACTTTGGGCAGTCACATCCTTGGTGCAACACTTGTTATTTCTTTTACGTAACGTCACGTCAGTTTTTGTGGGAACAAAATCTTTGCCCCGTGTGGACGATGCGGCCAACAGCATGGAGTGAGTACTTTTGAGGCGTGTCTATTTCTTTCACCAACACCGTACTGAACTGTTTTTCAATTGGGAAGAGTTACCCGGTGTTAGGTGAAATGACAGTTTAAAAAAAAACTAAAAACTCACCATTCCGTTGGATGTGCGACGTCTGCTCGCGTACCTTTCACCTGTCATTGGGTCTCACAAAGCACTTATTAAGCGCAGCCTTCGTTCTCTGCATAGTGATGATGAGCAGAGCATTGGTGACTGGAGCCACTCTGCGCTCATCACGTTTGCTTGCCGCCATTTTGATGTTGTTCTGCATTTCCTCACCATTCGGAGCCAGCTTTCAGCAACCCGGATCTGTGTGGAGCAAATTGCTGGTGTACGATGTTCATGAAGTCATCTGGGGCAGCGTCAGTCATCGGTCAACAAATCTTCAAGGCAGTAATGTAGTCGATCAACAATTTTCTCAAAGGCAGCAATGTGTCTTGGTGTTATGCTACTGAAACCGGTGTTTCATTTCTCTCAGTCTATGCAACCACTCTAGTGGTTTCTGGAGGAATAACTGTTTCTCTAAAATTACTGATACTACTCATCTGGTGAACATGTTTGACCCCTCTTGACTATGTCTCTGTTAACCAAGTTCACGCTTTGTATCCCAGGCAGAAGGGTTAAGTTTTAAAAGTAAATGTCTTGGATGAGGTGCTTCGTTTTTCAGTATTCCTTTATATCATGGTTTATGGTGTTGTGTATCTCATCTTGCAAAATGTTTTCTTTTGGAATGACAGTGGTTTTTGGAGGGTCGCTCTGGGTTGCCTCCTGAGTATGTGCTTGTGAGTTTTCTTTCTCTTGTGAAGTCACTCTGGTTTTTCCCCTTGTGTTATTGTGAGAGGGCCTTTATCTCACTGTTGGGTGTGTGTGTGTGTGTGTGAAGGCTCTTTGTCACAGAGCCTCTATTGCCTACCACTATTTTTGGGGTTGTGGGTGACATTGGTTACCTTTGTGGACAATGTTTTGTATTTGACCCCTTGTTTTTGTTGTGGGACTGTGTGTATCTCTCACTGTTGGGTGTGTGTGAGAAGGCTTTTTGTTGCAGAGCCTATTTTGCTTACCACTATTTTTGTGGTTGTGGGTGGCATTGGTGTGTCACCTGTGTGGGCAATGTTTTGTAGTTGACCCTTTGTGGTTGTTGTGGGAGTGTGTGTATCTCTCACTGTTGGGGTGTGTGTGTGAGAAGGCTCTTTGTTGCGGAGCCTCTCTTGCCTACCACTATTTTTGTGGTTGTGGGTTGGGTTAGGTTTGTCTGCCTTGTTGGCGTTGGTTGGAGTCGACAATGTTTTTGAGTCACTCGTGTCTACCACCTTTGTGTGGTTAGTTGGTGAATTTCGTTTCAACTTTAGCTTTGGCGTTGCTGAGGTTTTTCTGTTTGCTTGTCCTCTCTTTCCTCCCTCCCTTTAGCTCAGAGGTTTGTCCCAGTTTAAGCGTGTGTTTGCTGTGGTGTGTTTTTCTCTGCACCATTGTGGTTTGTTCCCCTTTGTGTTCATGTCAGTTCGGCCTGGCCAGCTGGCTTGTTTGTGGCTCAAGGAGTTGGTTGGTTGTGTGTGGTGTAGTAGTTTGCAGGTTTGTTTGGTTTTGTGTGGTAAGGTGGGAGTTTTGTGTGGAAAGGGAGTAGATGTGTGTAAAGGTTGTCTTTCTGCCTATATATTGATTTACCTGTCCAGTTTTTTATTTTCTCCTTTGTAGGTACATGGGTGTGCATTGTATTTTACTGTTGCTTTGCCTTATGTTGACATTCATGCAAATTGCTATTTTCTCCTGTGTTTTCCTGCATTTTTGGATGTTAACTTTTAAGCCCATTTTACTGTGTTTTCCTTGCATTTCATTCTACTGGTTTGCCCTCAACCAATCTCATGTTTTTGCAATGGTACCGTTCTAGATGTTTGTTCATGTTATTTTCTCTTTGATGGGCTTTTCACTTGGATCATTGCATTGTGTTTTGTTTACTATGAGGAAGGGAGAAGTGTTGTACCTGCTGCTTAGCCAGTGTGAGTGTGGTGTGGATGATGCTGCGGATGATGATGCAGAATGTTGGATGAGTGAGTTTGTCAGTTGGGAGAATGGGCTGAGCAGCAGGAAGGCTGCTCCTGGTGGGGCTCTGCTCAGGATCTTAACTTGGAATAAATATACTTGAAGGTATTACATGAACTGGACCTTCATCTGTTCACCACAAAGTCCGAGTTCCCTCTTACTTGCCATGGTGCATGGCTACACTACTCAGGATCTAGGTCAGCAGTCAGCCAGGGAACCCAGTCAACCCCTAAGCCTTTCTGAACCCCAGAGCCCCAGGGGAGACCAGGGCGATGGGTGGATCTGGAGACAAGATGTCTTCAAGTTCAGGAAGGCAGCACAGTAGAATATAAATAGAGAGAAAACAAACTATATATTTTAGAACTCTTACATGGTTGCCATTGAGAGTAAGTCGTCACCAGAGAGCTTGATAATTGATTTCTTGCTAATTCTTTTCTATTCCTTCAACAAAACTAAATGCGACTTCCCCCAGGGGGGCCTTTCTTCCATTAGCAGGAAAGAACACTCATTTAAAAAGAATTATGTTTCATTTTACTACGAAGCTTGTTCATGCGCGATGTAAAGAAACCTACCTGACTGGTGTCGTGTTATGTCTGTCAACCACAGAAAACACTGTCTTTTTAGCCAACAGCACTTTCTGTTATGGGACATGTTGTTTTCTTTGCCATATTATTTGGAAAGGCATAATACGTGTATGAGAAAAAACTGATACTAGATGAACAAGCATTGGTAAATGCATTATGTTTCGCCATGTGATTAATAATAAGCAGTTTTTTATGCAAGTTGTAGCTTGCGGGGTACTTGTACAATGTAGGTTTAAGGAAGTCTGTTAAAGTGCTATGGCTCCTTTATGTACAAAAAGGCAATATATTGTGCTGGTACTAATGGTATAGTGCGGGTAAGTAATAGTGACATTTTGAAAAATGAAATGAAAGAGGGAAATAATAGAATTTATTGATGTACTGGCATTTTTTTGTGTTCAGAGGAGTTCTGACAACGTTTGGGCCCTTTGCCACTGCACCTGCTGCACCATTTAAATCATGCCCCTATTGTCTGCTGGATAAATGACCTGTGACTGCCTTGTTTAGTAGTTAGCAAAAATATGGGTTTAGTGGGGTCCCTAGAGCTTTTGGCCCCAGTGCCACTGCACCTGAAGCACCGTTCAAATCAAGTCCCTTTTAACTGCAAGGTAAGTGCAATTGTGACTGCTTGTTTAGTAGTCAAATATTGCAATAGTATGTATTTATAGGAGTTCTGACAACGTTTGGGTCCGGTGCTACTGCACCATTCAAATCATGACCCTGTTGTCTGCACGGTAACTGCACTTGTGGTTGCCTGTTTAGAAATAAAATATAGCAAAATCAGGTGTTTAGTGGGGTGCGTGGAGCTTTTGGTCCCGGTGCCACTGCACCTGCTGCAGCATTCATATAATGACCCTGTTGACTGAAAGATAACTGCACTTGTGACTGCCTGTTTAGTTGTAAAATATAGCAATATTTGGTGTTTAGTGAAGTTAAAACAATATTTGGCCCTAGTGCCACTGCACATGCTGCACCACTTAAATCAAGCCCATTTTACCTGTAATTTAACGACAATTGTGACTGCCTGTTTAGTTGTAAAATATAGCAATATAAGGTGTTTAGAGGAGCTCTGATAACTTTTGGTCCCGGTGCCAATTCACCTGCTGCACTATTCACAGTGATCCTGTTGCCTGCAAGATAACTGCACTTGTGAGTGCCAGTTTAGTTGTAAAATATAGCAATATTTGATGTTTAGAGGAGATATGACAACTTTTGGCCCTGTTGCCACTGCATCTACTGCACCATTTAAATCAAGCCCCTTTTAACTGCAAGGTAATTACAATTGTAACTGCCTGTATAGTAGCAAAGTATAGCAATATTAGGTGTTTTGAGGAGTTCTGACAACTTTTGGGCCTGGAGCCACTGCACCTGCTGCACCATTCAAATCATGACCCTGTTGTCTGCATGGTGACATCACACGTGACTGCCTGTTTAGTAGTAAAATATAGCAATTTTAGGGTGTTTTGTGTGGTGCCTAGAGCTTTTGGTCCTGGTGTCACTGAACCAACTGCACCATTGAAATCATGACCCTGTTGTCTGCAAGGTAACTGCACCTGTGACTGCCTGTTTAGTTTAACATTTTAGCAATATTCAGGGTTTAGTGGGCTCCCTAGAGCTTTATCTCTGGTGCTACTGCACCTGCTGCACAATTCAAATCAAGTCCTTTTAACTGCATGGTAACTGCAATTGTGACTGCAAGTTTAGTAGTAAAATATAGGAATATTATGTGTTTAAAGGAGTTCTGACAACTTTTGGACACAGTGCTCCTGCACCTGCTGCACCATTCAAATCATGACCCTGTTGTCTGCAAGGTAACTGCACCTGTGACTGCCTGTTTAGTTTAACATTTTAGCAATATTCAGGGTTTAGTGGGCTCCCTAGAGCTCTGGTGCTACTGCACCTGCTGCACAATTCAAATCAAGTTATTTTAACTGCATGGTAACTGCAATTGTGACTGCAAGTTTAGTAGTCAAATATAGCAATGTTATGTGTTTAAAGGAGTTCTGACAACTTTTGGACACAGTGCTCCTGCACCTGCTACATCATTCAAATCATGACCCTGTTGTCTTCAAGGCAAGTGCACTTGTGTCTGCCTGTTTAGTAGCTAAACATAGCAAAACTCTTGTAAATTAACTTTATTTTTAAAGTGCAATCTTTATTACAACATTTAGAATTTGATTATAATGAGAAAATAAATTAGGTTGAAAAACATCAATCTGATAATCCCTACAAAGTGCAAAGACAGGTACCAAGGAATGAAGAGGAAACATCACAAACGTTTTTAGGCTAAAGCATATTCTTTACACAACTAGGGGCCTCATTAAGATGCCAGTTGTACGAGTGTCCGACTGGCATTGTGTTGGAAACGGGACTGGCCGACAAGGAGTCAGCAGTCCAACTCCAAAGTGTGGATGCGACCTCCTTTATGGCGATCGGAAAGTGTATATTACCTATTGTGGCTTGGGCTACTGCCTGCAGCTCAAACTGCAATAGGAAATATACACTTTTTAAATATCCATGCAACCATGCGTAGCCTGCCATTAGTTGCATGGATGTTTGGATTGGCCTCATAGCGAAGTTTGTGGGGGGACACGGGTCCTGCTAGGGGCCCCAAACCACCCTTTCCACCAGCCTATTCATAGTGGAAGACCCAACAAGAAAATGCGGTCTGAACGGTGTATCGTAATGCCCACAGGCAGAGCAGGTTCCCCCCCCAGAGGCATCGGTCGGACAACCTATATCATTATACGGTGGTCGGGCTGATGTCTCAGATGTTGAGCAGACCTCCACAAATGAACTGTTGGATGGCCTTCCGTCCGACTTCGTAATGAGGCCCTAAGTCACTGGTTCCCAAAAATATTCAACCCCCTGCTCCCTTCACCTAATTGGCCAATGGTTGTGCCTCCTCATCATGTCTCTTTTTTATTACAGGTGTGGGGATGTAAGCCCTATCTTGGTAGTACTTCCAGTTTTCTCCCTGTAATTAATTGGGATGAAGCCGATGAAGGTATCATAATCATATTTGTAACAAAATAAAAATATAAGTCATTTAGTAAAAAACTATAATTGGTTAAGTGAGACATAATACAGTATTAATTGCCAAAAACGTTTCCATGACTTAATAACCTTTTTCAACCACACAACAATTGATTAAAAAAACTTCTGTAGAAAATATGTTTTTTAATGCACATGAAAAATCATGGAGTCAGAATTTATCTTTAAAATCCTAGTGATGTGCTTGTTTGTACTTACATAGGTCATCAAAACTTGGCGCACTTTTTGAGAACACGCATTTCTTTTTCAAGGTACATTTTTGTCCTATATTTTTACTTTATCACTGCAACTGCTGAGAAAACAGCTTCACAAAGGTAAGAAGTAGCATACAGGATCACAACACGCAAGGCTCTCTTGCTTATCATTGGGTATTTATCTTTAGTTTGGCACCAGTACCCAAGCAGGGACAGAGACTGGAAGCTTACTTTCAATGTTGAGTCACCTGAAATATCAATAAGCCGTTCTGCTTCCTCGTTATTGACATACTGAAGTATCTCAGCACTGAAGGGGTCTCTCACAAATTTTATTGGCCCCACTTCATCCTCTGGGAATATATTTGTCAAGTTAAAAACGCAGTTGTGACAAATCCAGAACAAAAACTGTCCTCAGTTCCTCCTTTAATGTCATCTCATTGTCTTGCAGAAACTGGTGCAATGAAGGAAAACATTTATATATAACCAAAAACAAGAGCGACCCATATGTCCCTGTGAACTGGGTATTTTGCACTAGGCAATAACAATGTCCACAAGGAACTTATTAGAAATAGCGTATTTAAAATGAGGAGTACCAATTTTATACTCGTAACCGAATTAATCAGAAAATAACACCATGATTTAAATAAAACTCGAAATAGTAACCTGGACAGTAATTTACTTCAGCCGAAGTAAAATTAGTTTATTTTACAATTAACAATTTATTTATAGAAAACAATTAAGGTCACAGATTTTTTCAAATACTAATAGCACATTTATAGAAGTGAAAGAGTGAACCCAGTGCAGTGATCATAGCCTTCAAAGTGAAGATTTAGTGAAAAGGAATTCAAGGAAGGTCTTAAAAACAATGAGAGGCATCCAACAATAGCATAAGTCTATCTTGCTCTCTCTTAGTTTGTGTCGACGGCGTTTCGACCCGCAATGTATAAGGGGTCTCTTCAGGACAGTATCTGGTGACTAATGATAGTTCTCACAATTTGTATGGTGTACCACTGGTTGAGGCAGGGTTGGAGGGGACTTTTATCAATTCAGTCCTGTATGTATAGGTGTGCACGTGAATTTCACACGTTCTGGATATGTTGGCAGCTAGGGGAGTCGGTTAATATCTCATCCGTTACCGCGACGATTCAAGCGTCTCAATCCATCGGGAAGCAGTTTTTAAGACCTTCCTTGAATTCCTTTTCACTAAATCTATTTCGAGTTTTATTTAAATCATGGTGTTATTTTCTGATTAATTCGGTTACGAGTATAAAATTGGTACTCCTCATTTTAAATACGCTATTTCTAATAAGTTCCTTGTGGACATTGTTATTGCCTAGTGGAAAACATTTATAGTCACCTTTGCTTACACTGCTTTTCCAAAGGATCAATTTCTTCTTAGAGCCTGAAACTTTGTCTGAGAGTTGCAAAATGATAGTATTATTACCTTGCAAGGACTTGTTCAGTGCATAGATCAGAGGACAAGCCAGGTGTATTAGAAAGTCTGCATTAATAAGTTTGTCAGCGAAACAATGTTCATCATCATGTAGATATGAGTATATTTCATTCCTCAGCTCATACACTCTAAGCAGGCAGTTATAGAGACACAGCCACCGAAAACTGCTGTGGAACAAGAGGCATGAGTGTTCGGCACCCATGTCGTCACACAGTTTAGCAAAAAACCTGGCTTTCTTTTAAAAAATCCCCTTGGCTTTTCGACCACATTTGGGTGAAGTCTTTCAAGATGCTGCTTAAGTTTACTTGGAAGCATGGATTCTACAGCCAAAACTTTTTAACAGATAACACATTGAGGACGCTCCTCATTATTAACCTGTACACACGTGAAGCCATAATCCAGATACATATCCTGATACTTTCTGTACTTGGTTTTTCATTTCCCATCCTCTTTTTTGCCAGAAGAACCTGCGACTTCACTTTGCTCAGATAAACTTGACCTCGGTATTAGAAATCTCTTTATTGTCAATCGTAAAGATGACAATTAGTTCCACTAGTTCTAATTATTCAGACAGAAAAGGGACGAAAGGGAGGAATTTAATCAACATAAATATATAATAAAGGTCTTTCTATCTGTAAAATCCTTTCTTCTTTCATTTTCCTTCACTCAGGGTATCTCCAGGTTTCTTCTGGTCCCATTCACAGTCCTCACGGAATAATACGTTTTGAGGACAAATCATTCAGGTAAGTATAGGATGAACTAAAGTTATTCTCTTTCTAATGATCTATCTATTCTACTGTTATTTTGCAATAGTAGCACATGATGATGGTGACCATTGTGACTTTAATTGGTACCTGGCACAGACAGAAAGAACATTCTGTTTTTTAATGAACTCTAAGATCAGCAAATTTGTTCAAACGATGAAGGAAGCCAAATTGGAGCTAACGTGTCATTTGTAACGGCAAATATCACACTTCAACCATTCCTGGGTCCATCCAAGCACATATCATCTTTTTTCATCAAAATCAACAATTTTCATGGCAGAAGTTTTGTGTAACAGTCTTATTCCCTAACATAACGAACCAATATCTGTTGTGTCTTTAAACAAGACAAGCAAACCATGTATGATGGCATGCATTTGCTGTTTGTGTTCATTGGGATGGTTTTGGGTTAATTGCCTGGCATAAACGTGATAGCAATGAAAGGCAGCACAAGTGGTACAGAAAAAGGAGCATATCCATTTTACAAGTCCCCGGGCCCACAAGACGAAGAATAGAAATACAGAACAATAAATTAGCAAATGGAAAGTTTTTAACTCAGTGGTTGCAACCGGCACTGGAAAGCACGAGCGACTCTGACTCAGGTCATATAAAAGCTGGGTAGAAACCACCTCATGTAGCTGATCGTACTTCAATGAAGTGATGTGAATGTTCAAAAGGTGTTCTTTTAAGGGTGGATCCAGCTTTGGCAACAGCAAGCGACACACCGCAGATGGATGATCTGCCTGGAAGAGCTGGTTCACTGCGTTCAGTTTGTGGTATCAGCTTTTCCTCAGCAGCGGCTTCTTCCCTACAACAAGGATTTAAAAGCAATGAGACAAATTATTTCTCTAGTTTCCTTTTAACAACCAAAGGCATCAATTTTTTTAATCCTGCGCGCCATCCAAGTAAATAATGATCTGTACATGTGTCAAATGGCAAATATAACTTGAAATTACTTTTAAATGTATTCTAGAGCCTCATTAATTTTCTGTGCCTAATAATGAAGTACAAAGAACAAGGTGATGGTTGAAATGCTTGAATTAATCTCAACCACTGGCAATTGCTCGGGCCGCGTCCCAGTCCATCGTTTTTTTGTCCACCATGCCACCTCAGTAATAAATGAAGATAACACCGTCATGCAAAGTACTGCTGCTAGTGAAGAAGCAAAACCTGCCAGTCTCACTAACAGCTTGTACATTGGGCAGTAATTTTAGTCTCTCGGTTGCCCTGGGTGATTTACTATTTTACTTTAATCTTGAC